>NC_044561.1:70865859-71512094 GCF_007565055.1 Rhinopithecus roxellana | reverse complement strand
GGGGAATATAAATTGGAGCCCCAAACAACCAAGGATGAAGGGGTCTGGAGGCTGGCCCAGTCAGTCTCCCTCCCCACCCCTCCTCCCCCGTCATCCACAGCTGCCCAGGCTTCCCCGTGAACTGACTAGCCCTGGAGAGCCTGGGCAGTGCCGGCCTGGGCCAGACGACCCAGACAGAAGGGGCTTTCATGGTGTTTTGTCTGCCACACAGCCTCAGGGGGAACAGCTCAGCTCACACCTGCCCCACAGCTGTTCTGAAACCCCCGCAGAGCCTGCACCAAGACCCAGGGGCCATGGAATCTGGACCCACAGGCGGGGAATCCCACACAGCATGGCATCGGCCAGGGGACCCATTTCTGCAGCCCATCACCACAGTGGTGACACATATCCATCACATGCCTGTCGGTCACCTCAGGGCACCCTCGCGGGAAGTCAGAAGGAGGCCCCGGGGTTCAACTCCCGTCAGTGGGGACCCAGCTGTGTGACCCCGGGTGAGTTACCAAACTTCTCTGAGCTGCTGTAAATGGAGGCTGCCTGGAGAGGAGAGGGCCTGGCTTGGCCCCTAGGTCTGATAATGACCGGGTCTGGCGGCTGTGAACGCCCCCTATCGACCAGACTCGGTGGGAGTGCTTGGTACCTGACCTCACCAGCCCCTGCAAGGCCATAAAGTTGGGCAGGACTTGCCACCCTGTAGCGCTGGTGAGCCCCCTGCCCGAGGTCACACAGGCCTACCCCCTCCATGGCCACATGTCCAGCCCAACCTGAGGTCAGCAAGCGCACCAGGGTGACCAGCAGCCATGCGAGAGGCCCATGTCCTTGCCCAAACAGGAGGCCAGTGTCCTCTGGCCTGGAGCCTGATGCGGCCACGACAATGCAGAGTGCATGGGGCTGGTCCCTGTGTAGCCTGTCTAGCCCTGGGAGGCTCTGTCCCAGGGAGTGGCTATGTTGTGTACCTTGTGATGAAAAAAGAAAGTGGCAGGGGAGACCATCCCTGGATTCACGGGTAGAGGCCAATGTCCCGCAGGCTGGTCTGGGCAGGGGAGAAAAAGGACTAGAGATGGAGACAGGAGCTCTGGGTCAGAGCCATGTGGATGGCCAAGTGACTATGGGCCTAGCTTGTTGGTTTCGTATCACAAGCAAACACCCACCAGAGGCCAGCCACCCTGAAGACATGACATTAGCAAGCCGCTGTTATTGGCCACCCTCGAACTGGGATGTTCAAGGTGAGTGAGTGCAGTGAGGCCCCATTGAGTGCAGTGGCCACCCTGGAGCACCCAAGGGCACCGACTCCCACCTCCCAAGGCCCATCTGCTGCTGCTGCCTCTGAATATCTGACCGCCAACAAGTGTTCAACACCCAGCCCCAAGTAGGGGACACTCTCTGAGGACAGCAATAGCTGCTGGCGAGCTGGCTCCATGGGTCCTCTTCCTCAGTCCTCATGGGCCACAGACCTGCTCTGGGTGTCGGTCGGCCTCTCTTGCCTGTTGAGCCTACACTGTGTAATCCAGGGGCCTATGGACTCCAGATCCACAGGCAGAGACTCCTACAGTGTGGCATCTGGCCAGGGGACCCTCTTCCCATGAAGTCGGAGCCAGCATGGCCCCCTGGCCATGGGCCCACCAGGGTCTGGCCTGCCACACCACCCAGGAGCAGCCTCCGGAGGCACACCAGCCTGGGGTACTCACCTTTGAGGCTGGCGCTGCCCTGCAGACAAGGATGACAGAGCAGAGACCTTTCCATGGCGCCACGTCTGCCAACAAGAAGACTATAGACCTTCAGGATCAGGGAAGGAGCAGGAGGGGCCCGCCTGGCATCCATCAGGGGAATCTGTGCTTTCCAAACTCTGGGCTCTGCAGGGCTCAAGCTTCTCATCTCTGAGGGACACTGGGGACACACTGGGGATGGCTCACTGGCGATGGACCTGCTCATTGGGGACACACTGGGGATGGCTCACTGGAGATGGACCTGCTCACTGGGGATACAGCTGTGGATGGCTCACTGGGGATGGACCTGCTCACTGGGGACACACTGGGGATGGCTCACTGGGGATGGACCTGCTCACTGGGGATACAGCTGTGGATGGCTCACTGGGGATGGACCTGCTCACTGGGGACACACTGGGGATGGCTCACTGGGGATGGACCTGCTCACTGGGGATACACTGGGGATGGCTCACTGGGGATGGACCTGCTCACTGGGGACACACTGGGGACACACTGCGGACACACTGCGAACACACTGGGGACACACTGCGGACACACTGGGGACACACTGCGGACACACTGGGGACACACTGGGGACACACTGGGGATGGCTCACTGGGGATGGACCTGCTCACTGGGGATGGACCTGCTCACTGGGGACACACTGGGGACACACTGGGGATGGCTCACTGGGGATGGGCCTGCTCACTGGGGATACAGCTGTGGATGGCTCACTGGGGATGGGCCTGCTCACTGGGGACACACTGGGGACACACTGGGGACACACTGCGGACACACTAGGGACACACTGGGGACACACTGCGGACACACTGGGGACACACTGGGGATGGACCTGCTCACTGGGGACACACTGGGGATGGCTCACTGGGGATGGACCTGCTCACTGGGGACACACTGGGGATGGCTCACTGGGGATGGACCTGCTCACTGGGGATGGACCTGTTCACTGGGGACACACTGGGGACACACTGGGGACACACTGGGGATGGCTCACTGGGGATGGACCTGCTCACTGGGGATGGGCCTGCTCACTGGGGACACACTGGGGACACACTGGGGACACACTGGGGATGGCTCACTGGGGACACACTGGGGACACACTGGGGTGGCTCCCAGGCACTTTGAGCTCCTGAGCTCCAGCAGACAAGACAAGGAGCCACCTTTCTGTCAGGGTGAGTGGCCCTGATCAGCAGGAGGAGGTGGGGCTACTGTTTTCAGAAGAGGAGGGGTGGGAGGGGCTGAGTGTGAGACTCAGGGCCCTCTTGGGCGCCATGGCACCCCTTGGCCCGATCGTTTCTGTGCGTGGACAAGTGCGGCCACCCCAGCCTGAGAAAGTCCAGTGGCCAGGGTGCAGGGAAGGAGCATGAGCCTTCAGGACCAGCAGTGGCCACAGCCGAGGTGGGAGAGTGCAGGAGGGAGGGAATGCATGCCAGGTGGGGCCCCAGTTCAGCTGCCCCTGTGCCCTGACCCCCTATCCTTCACAGGCCTCACCCCAACACATCCCTCTACCTCCCGTGCTGTCTCAGCATCTGCTTCCTGGAGGACCCACCTTGACACAGCCCAGGTTCCAATTTTGAAAGGGTGGTCAGGGAGCTTCCACTGAGGAGACACATGAGCAAAGTGGGAAGAGAGGGAGGTGGATATTGGAGGGAGCAGAGTTCCAGGAAGGGGAACAGCAGGAGTGAAGGGCAAGGGGTGGACCACGTTCGTGTTCCAGGGACAAAGAGGAAGCTCATGCGGCTGGAGCTCAGGCAGGGGCATGGGAAGTGCATTCCAGGGGCAGGTCTTGTAGCGCCTTGAGCTGCTACAAGGATGCTGGTGTTTTCTTGGACGGGTGCTCCAGGAGGGCCTGGGGAACACTTTTACGGGATCCCCTGACTGCACTGGAGAGTGCTCTCTAGGTGGATGAGGGCAGAGAGACCAGAGGTGAGGCGATGGTGGCGGCGGCAGTGGGGGACAGGCAGACCTGGGCAGATTCTGACATGGGTTGGCAGGTGAGGTTGGCATGAAGGGCAGAGGAGGCGAGGGGCCCAGCCCAACTCCATGATTTGAGCTCAAACGCCTCAAAGGCAGTGCTGACAATGAACCAGAGGGAGGGGTTTGGGGGACGAAGAGGTGCCCTGTTGAGGGTGTCGAGGTTGAGCTGCCAAGTGGATGTTCAAGAGATGAGACTGGTCAAATGGGCAGTCAGGGGCTGGGAGGAGAGGAGCTCTGGGCTGGTGGCCATGCTGGTGTCACAGCAGCGGACAGCAGGATGCTGTCCCATCACCCTGTGCCATCAGGAGAGCAGCTCTGCCACCAGCATCTCTGGTGCCCAGAAAAGACCTTTCTCTTTGGAGCCGGTGGTGTGCCCAGGTGCTGTTCCTGCAGTGCTCTGTCTCTGCTGCATGGGGACACAGCTGCTGGTGAGTAATATGGGGGTGAGGAGCAGGGCCGCCAGGGCCAGTGCAGGACAATTGTCCTGCTGGTTACAGCCAAGGCACCTGTGGGGGTCTGGGGCCAGCGCTGTGCCGCCTCTTCCAAGGAACCCATATTTGCTTTCTCTCTGTCTGCAGGAGCTCATTTGAATTTGGGAATGTAAATTTTTCTTTTTTTGTTCCATGCCTTTTTTTCCCCCGTGACATTCTGAGCCAGCTCCGGGTGCATCCTGACGAGCTCAGGGCCTGGGTGTGACAAGAATGGCGTCTGAGGCCACTGACTTGGAATAAAAAGTTGAGTCTGGTTTACCTGCCTTTGCAGACCAGATAGAACTGGGCCCAAGGCTTCGGTGGTGGGAAGGACAGAGAGGACGGGAGAGCCAGGTATTAGTTGCTATAGTTTGGTTGAAAGTGACAGAGCCCAACTCCAAAGGGCCTCAGGACAAGGAGCATGTGCTGTTTCCTGTGCCCACGAAGTCCAGGGCGGTGAGTTTCAGGCACAGCTGCATCCTGGCTCAAGTACAGCTGCTCCCTCCATCTCGTCTTATCCTGTGTGCGCTTCAACCTCAGGCAGGGAGTATCTTCCTTGAGGTCTCTCCCTGCAGCTCCAAGTGACTCCCCTGTCCCCTCCTCCATCCCCAGGCAAGAAAGGAGGCTGCCTTTCAGCTAACAGAACCCCAGGATCAGCCACTTTGGCCTGGCATTGGCCTGACTCAGGCAATCGTGATGCCTGAGCTCACAACAGAGGAGTCAAACCCTGGCTGAGGATGCATGAGAAGTGGAGGGGGAGTAGTGGTGGTCATCCCTGCAGCTGCCTTGGGGTCCCTGCGAGGAGCCCCTGCTTAATCCCCTAGCAATGCCTCAGGGGTCCAAGTGCCATCCTGCTGGGACAGGGGGCCTGGGCACAGAGAGCCTGGCCGTGGTGGGGGTGGTGGGGAAAGTGTGACTGCAGAGATGACCTTCTCTCAGGGCATCTGTGTCTCTTGGCTGCCTGGCTCCTGTGAGAAGTGAGGCTGAGAAAGCAGGCAGAGGGGCAGTGATGGGTGATGGCAGCTTGGCAGATCTCAAGGGGCCCAGGCAGGATGGCTGTAGAGCCACCCGTGGTCCATCCGTAGGAAGGAAGCCTGCAGGCCCCTCGGGGTCTGCTCCCTGCTCACCCAGGGCTGATACAGCCAGCTTAAGGGACAAGGTCGCAGGCTGGGCGTGGAGGCTCATGCCTGTAATCCCAACACTTCGGGAGGCCAAGGCAGGAGGATCGCTTGAAGCCAGGAGCCCAAGACCAGCCTGGGCAACATAGAGAGACCCCGTCTCTACAAAAAATAAAGAAAGAGGCAAGGTCACACCCACACCACAGGCCAGGACAACGGCCCCCAGAAAACCAAGCTCCAATTACACCACAGCTCTTCCTGCTGAGCCCGGGGGCCTGCTGAGCCCTGGAGCCTGGGTCCGAGGGCAGAGGTTGGGGCAGGGAGAGTGAAGAACTGAATGGAGCCTGACCCAGCACTCTTCCCTCCTAAGGATGGTGCCTGGTGGAGACATCAAGCACAAGAGAAGGGGTGATCCTAGGAGGGCTCCCTGGAGGAGGTGCTGCCTGCAGGAGGTCTTGAGACCCAGGTCTGATTCGAGGGTCAATAGCCCGGTGAGTGCCGAGGCTGCCGGAGAAACTGGAGGAATGAAAAATCTTTGCCTGAGGAAAGGGGCTCCTGCCTCCCCAGAAAGTCCCTCCGTGGGAACCAGACTGTTGCTGGCGCGCAGTGTGCACCTCCCAGGGCTGGCTGAGAAGTATTTGCTGAATGAATGGAACAGATTGCATCTGTGCAGCCTCCCTCCGTGGGCTAAGAATGAAGACGTGATAGAGAAAACAGAAAAGAAGACAGAAAGCAGAACGGTCTCCACTGTGCTTTTCCAGAACCCTCTGAAGGGCCGAGAGGGCTCCAGGACATCTGGGACCTGGCCCCAAACCCAAGTCCAGCTGTGGGGGGCCCAGCCACAGCCCAGGAGCCCTCACGCCATCCCTAAGAGCATTTGGTGGGACCTCTTGTGGCTATGATCCAGCAGAGCAGCACTGCCTGGGGGTCTCCGAGCTAAACCCAGGCCATGAGCCCCCATCCCTGCCAGTGCCTGGGGTTGAATCAGGCCCTGAACAGTGGTAAGCATCAAGCCAGGGGGCCGCTGGGCCAGGCCAGAAGTAGGGACAGGCCCTGGGGGAGGGGGATGTCTGGAACCTCAAACTGGTTGGCATCCAGCTCCTCCTGCTTCCCATGCCAGGGTGCCCTGAAACCCTGCCAGTGTCTCCCCTGAACACCTTGCCCACCCCCTCAGCCTACATCCCAGCAGTGGGGACCAGGCTTGGTGACCCCGGTCCATCCTGCAGACCCGTAGCCAGGGCGCAAGGCTGGGCAGGCCGGCCAGGGGCCATGTGCTCCCGGCTACTCCACACACGGGCCGGTGGGGCCCTCCCCTCCAGCAGCTGAGGTCAACACAGGCGGGTGCCTCGTGGATCTAGTGGAGGGCGACAGACAAGAACGTGGGGCGTGTGGCCAGCACACACTGCCCAGGGCTGCTGGAGGACTAGCCCCATCTCTGTCCACCCCCTGCCTCCCGCCTGGGTGGGGAGTCTGTCTGGGGAGGAAGCAAGGATGGCCACAGGGCGGGCACACTGGAGGCCTGGGGTGAGTACTGGGCAGGCCAGCCCCCATCCAGCTGCTGCCTGGATCCACTCTCGGTGTAAGGCTGAGAGGCTGGCTTTACCTTGGAACCTGAAGCCTGGTGGGGAGGTGGCCCCTCCTCCTCCCTCTGTCCCCGCCTCCTGTACCTCCATGCCCCTCCCCAGACACACGCCCCTCAGGCTCTGCCCCACCTGGCACTTGCCCCCGTGGGTGCCTCCTCCCAGAAGCCTTCAGGGTTACTCCAGGTCTTCCCATTGCCTGTGCTATTCCCAGAGCTGCTGACCGTTGTTCCAGGTAGTGTATGCTCTCACCCCTAGGGCAAACACAGAGTCCTGACCCCTCCTGGAGCCCTGGGCCCTCTTCCCCTGCAGAAGGTCGGAAAGAGGCGCCTGGTGGAGGGGCTGAGCGGTGCAGGTGGGCTCAGGGAGCCTAGTCCTGGAGGAGGAGTCTGGGCCCTACGAGGACGACGACGGAGATGGGGACGGGGATGGGGACGGCCCTCTCTGTTGACTCCCTGGAGTCCTCCAGATCCAGGGCAGCTCCTGGGGAACTGGTGCCTGCTGGAAAAACTAACCCAGATTTGATCAGTGCTGGGGCTGGGATCCAGTGAATATGGGCGCACCCCTGTGTCCCGGGTGAGGAAAGATGGGGGCTCCCAAGAAGCAGGCAAGGGATGCATGCGTGTGCGTGCGTGGGTCTATGTGCCTGTCAATGTACACGTCTGTGTGCATCCGGGTATGTCTGTGCGTGTCTCTCTGGGCTATGTGTGTATGCACATGCATCTGTGGGTCTGTGGCTGTGTCTGAGAGTGTTTGGTGCGAGCTGTGAGAGAGGTGTTAGGAGGAAACTGACACTGTCCCCTTCCGCCCTGCAAGGGACAGGTCAGGGTGGGAGAAACAGTCCCTGCCTCCACAAAGCCCTGAGCCAGGGCAGGGGTCGAGAATTGCTCTACAGGCAGACCCCCCTTCCCCTGGGTCTGGGCACGAATCACTGTCACTTGCTGCCCGCACGCCTTTCATACACACTCACTCACACACCCACACTCGCACTCACGCACACATTCAACAGTCATTCCACACACACACATCCCCCCACACACACACTCAACACATCCCACACACACATGCACACACTCAACACATCCTCCACACACTCACACATTCATCCCAAACACTCTCAAATACTCATCCCACTCAAATACACGCTCATCCCACACACACACACACTCATCCCATGCACTCAACACTCACACACTCATCCCCCTCACACACTCAGCCCACACACACACTCACACTCAACACTCACATACACACTCATCCTATGCACACACACACTCATCACACACAAACACACGCTCATCCCCCACAAACTCACACACTCATCCCACACACTCAACACTCACACACTCATTCCACACACACACTCATCCCACACATACACTCACACACTCAACACTCATCCCACACACACACACTCATCCCACACACACTGAGCACTCACATTCATCCCACGCACACACACACTCATCACACACTCATCACACACAAAGACACGCTCATCCCCCCCACACTCATCCCACACACACACACTCATCCTCCAAACACACTCATCCCACACAGACTCAACACTCACACATTCATCCCATACACACATACTCATCTCACACACACTCACACACTCAACACACCACACACTCATCCCATACACACTCACACACTCATCCCACACACACTCATCCCACACACACTCATCCCACAAACACACACACTCAAAGACTCACACTCACATTCAAACATACTTCCCTCCATTCCACACACACACACACTCAAACACATACACACTTCCCTTCAATTCAACACACACACTCAAACACGTAGACACTTCCCCCATTCCACACACACACATTCTCCTCAGTTCCATACACACATACACACTTCCCCATTCCACACACACACTCTCACACACACACACCCAATTCCACACACAAAACACTTCCCCCATTCCACACACACACTCACAAACACGTACACACTTCCCCATTCCACACACACACTCACTCGCACACACACTTCTCCTTCAATTCCACACTCTTCCACTCACACACTCACACAAACTCACTTCTACACCCACACTCTCACACCCATACGCACACACACTCCCAATTCCACACACTCTTCCACTCACACACTCACACTCATTTCCACTCACACACACGAACACTTCCACACTCACTCTCATACACACACTGCCAATTCCACACTCTTCCATTCACACACACATTCATTCACACTTCCACACACACTCCCACAATTCCACACACACGACACATTCACGGGCACATTCTCACCCACACACACTGTGCCATACACACTTCCACTCACACACACACAAAACCAGAAAACAAGGGAACAAGCTGTCCCGCCTGGGCTGTCCCCTGGGGAGCAGGGGAGAGTGCCTGGGACCGAAAAGCTTTGTAGGGCCTCATGTAGCTTTCCTTGGAACCCACCAATGTGGCAGGGGGTGCGTCCCGGCTGCAGCTGGGAATCCGAGGTCCCGGGCCAGACCAAGGGCATGAGCAGGGGGCAGCTGGGGCCAGACCCGGGCCTTGATGGAGGATGATGGAGGCACAGCTCCTAGACCCAGGCCAGAGGCTGCCTTTGCAGGACATGGTGGGGCCAGCTGGGCTCTCCCCATGGCCCTGGGGAAGGGCTGTCCACATCCCCGGGGTGCTTGTTACCCTGGTGCTTCCCCCTGCCCCTGCCCTACACTGGCCAGCCTCACCTAGATCTGCCTCTTCCTGGTGTCCCATCATCCTTTCACTTTTTCTGAAGTTGCTTAACTGATCCAAGCAGAGATGGGAGTGCCCAAGGGATGTGCGGTGAGGTCACTGGGCAACTCCTCCGTCCCCTGGGCTCTGTGTCCCACCTGTGCAGCACTGGATGAGCCAGTGGCACAAAGACCCTGGTGGAAATATCTGGGGCTCCTTGGTGTGCATCTTGAGTGCCCAGCTGTGTGCTCTTCTGAAGGGTGACCCCAGCCCGGAATGCCCTGATGAGGAGAGGAGGGAGTCAGAGACCGGTTGGGACAGGTGGCCGTCCTTTCCCTGTGTGGCGAGGTGGGCAGATAGCTCAGGATGCTTCATTTACCAGGATGGAAACCTTGCCTGCATCTGAGAGTACACTGGTGGTGCTATCTCCTTCAGGCATGGCTGGATCCAGGAGCCCAATGGCTACCATCAGAACGGGTGTCCCCACCCTGGGCTCAGCCTGCCGTCCTCTCAGGCAGCACTTACCCTTGGCATGGCACCTCCAGGCTGACATCCCAGCTCAGACCTGGGGTCCATGAAGGGCCCGAGTATGATCTGACTGATTATGGCTAGGGGATGAGTGATGCCCAGGCAATGAGTGTTGCCCAGGTCCCAGTGACATGCCCTATCTGGGGCAAGAGATGGGCTCAGCTTAGTACCAACCTATGGGTAGTTCCCAAAGGAGGATTCAGGGCTGTTCCTAGGAGATATGGTGGATGCTGGGCAGAGCCCTGGCAATGCTCGCATGCCCTCCAAACAGCTTTCCCTTGCTCTGCCTCCTTTGAGCCTCACCAAGCCCCCAGGAAGTTGAGGCTCAGAGTGCCTCTGTGGCCCACTTAGGACCTCCATCAGCAAAGGCCGGGTATAGACCCCTGTGGGCTCCAGGTTCCACCCCAACTCCCAGCCATCTGCCCAGACCGACCCATGCCCACCTCCTGCATATGCCCTGGGTGTTATTGAACCCCTATTTCCTGAAGCCAGCCAGAGGGTGGGAGCACCAGCCAGCATGGTCCTCCCTGGCCCCAGGGATCTCCCAGCCCTGGGGCATGGGACTCCTGGGCAGACTGCCTTCCCCCAGCTTGTGCAGGCTGGCACCAGGCACAGGAGCCCAGCACAGGGCATCTTATCAGCTCCTCCATCTCTTCCCCAGAACAGGCCCAGCCTGCTCGCCCGGCCTGTCACCAAGCCTGGCAGGGATGGCATCTCCTGGCTGACTGCATGCAACTGCTGAAACCCCATGGGCCCTGCTTCCAGGGCCGCACCCTCCTTGCCCAGGATGGCTGCAGAATTTACCAGGTACCCCGCGGACCCTGCTTCCTGGGCCGCACCCTCCTCGCCCAGGATGGCTGCAGGGCTCACCAGGTCCTCCGCACAGTGAAAATGTGGGCTCCTTGCCCCAAGATGATGAAGAATTTCAAGACGGGAATGGTAGAGTGGTAAATTAACCTCAGGTGCCATGGGACAGCACAGGGTGGGTGCTGTGAGCCCTGCATGAAGCTCCTGGTGGGTATAGCTCCGTCTCATGGGTCACCCCTCTCTACCATGACCATGAGGACTGGGCTGGGCATGCAGTGCCCTGCTGTGACCCCTGACACACAGACCGCTAGCCATCTCCTCCACCCACTCCCTGACCTCCTCTCCCAGGGATGCAACTGGGGGAGTAACCCATCCCCAGAAGAATCTCAAATCTCTGGCTGGCTGTCTCTTACTCAACTCCCCTCCCCAGCTCCAGCTGAGGGGCGAGCGTGCTGCTGGGCTGTTTCCGAGGAAAAGCCCATGGTGCCACCCTCAGGCCCCGGGCAGCTCCTCAACCTGGGCCCCATCTCTGCCCCCATCTTGGCTCCCCAGGCATATTTAAACTTTGCCCCTCCCACCCCCGTGCCTGGCGGATCCCCTGGCACTGAGGCCCAGCCAGTGGCTCCAGCCAACGCACTTGGCTCCCGCAGCAAGTTAAATCTAACCCAGCCCAGCTGTCTCTCCTCCGGCTCCCACCTGCCCCTCCCATTCCCTGCAGGGATGTGCCCACACCCTGCCCACCCTACACAGGCCCTCAGGAAGGGTGCAGAGGTTCCCTAGGGTCCCCTGCTTTCCCACACTAGGAAAGCCCTTTGCCTAGCAGCCTCTGGGGTGAGTGCCCTACTTCTGGAGGTACCCAGCACCCAGGGTGGGGCCAGCAGAGTGCAGCAGGATTTCAACAGGTATTTCCAGAAGGAGCAGGAACCCACTTCCCATCAGTCAGGGCGCAGCCAGGAAGAAGGAAACTCCAGGGCCAACACTGGAGTGGCCACTGCAGCACCACGCTGGGGCATGGAGTCGGAGCACAGCCCTCGTGCCACAGGTATGCCAGGGAATGTGTACCAGGCGCTCTGTCTTGCATCTGGGGCTGTCGGTTCTTCTGAGGCAGGACAGTTATGGGTCACTTCTGGAGATGTCCACATTTCTGGGCCTGGGACGGTCTAGGCCTGGCTGTGGGGCCATCTGTAACCTGCTCCCTGTAGCCCCATGTTTTGTTTAGGCTGGCAATGCACTTAGCTAAAATGCTGCTATCCTACCAAAGGTGGCATAGGATGGAGTTCTGGCCAGTGAGATGTGACACACCCATAAGTGCTGGGTGTGTCTTCAGGGACAGATCCTCAAAGGGAGCTGACTCATCTAGGGAGCAGCACTTTTGCTCTTCCTCTTTCCCTTCCTCCTTTCTGGTCAGCTGTGCTTGTGATGGCTGGAGCACCAGCAGCTGTTTTGGGCCATGAGGTGACACTGAGGCTGGAAGCCAGCACTAGGAGAGTGATATAGTGAGGTAGGAGCTGTGTCCCTGAGGATGCATGGTACCCTGCCAGCCAGACAGCCTAGGCTTGTGGCACCTGAGAGAAAAGTACATTTCTACCCTGTCGAAGCCTCTGTTATTCTGAGCTTTATCAGGAATGCAGCTCTAACCAGTCCTAAAGGGCAGGCAGCCATGTTGGCTCAAATGTTTCCCCCAGCAGGCAGGAAGCCACTCCAGTGTCCTGCAAGAAACTTCATAGAAAAAGGGCTTCCATCCTCATATGCCGGGAGTCTGCATCAGGCCCTTCCTGGGCCCTGGAGCCTCCATGTGCCCCTGAGTGGGGCGGGCTCTGGTTCCTGGGCCCTGGAGCCTCTAAGTGCCCCTGAGTGGGGCGGGCGCTGGGAAGCCTAAGGCTGGGGAGGGCCCCTGTTCACTTTGTTTAGTTTTCTCAAACCCACTTGACTGAGGAACCCCCTTCCTCCACAAACAAGGAATCGCAGCCAGAACGACCTCTGGGAAGGCCGCCTTCTCCGCCCTCCGCTGTGGGGTGGGGCACACCCCTGAGCTGCTGCACTCAGAGGAGCTGGGCTTGGCCCTGGGCATGCAGCAAGCACTCAGGAGAGGCTGCGGCTGCTGCCAGCTCTGTGAGCGGGAAACTGGGGGGCCTTCTCCCCTCTCCCCAGCTCCTCATTCCAACTGCTTTGGAGCTGTGGCCTGAGCCCCACGCTGGCCCTCTGCTCAGATGGGCCTGTTCCCGGGCAGGTCTCAGTGCCCAGGAGTGGAGAGGGGGGCTGCGGAGACAGGTGGGGTCACCCCAGGAAGAGTGGGTTTGCAAAGCTGCAGCAGCAAGGAAGCTGTGGGGTAAAAAGTTTATAAGAGGAACACTATTTTTTTCTTTTGGCAGAATTTAATGGGTGCAGATTGTTCAGGTCCCAAAGATATGGGGAAAAAAAAAGAGAAAGAAAAAGCCCTTTGCTGCTGCTATTGATAACTTGTCTCGCTTCACGTGGTGGGTTCAAAACTAAAAATACTCTCCTCCCAACGGTAGAGAAGCCAGGGCTGTCACGTTGCAGAGGAGACTGGAGAGCTGCGGTGGGGAGGGGTCAGCTGCGGCCACGTGAGGGCCAGGGCCAGGCCTCAGTGGCCAGCCCCTCTCTGGCTGCCCAGGCTGCATCCACACAGAAGATTCCATGGCTTTCCACAAAAGAGAGTGGGAGAATGTCCTCTCTAAAGGCCTGGGGAGTGCCTGGGGAGAGGAGACAGCCTTACCCGGGGCTTACCAGCCAGCAGCTGCCAGCCAGGCCAGCAATGCCAAGGCACCCGGCGTTCCTGGAAGCCAACCCCTGTTTGATCTAATGGGGCAGCTGTGGGTGCAGACCTAGATAAAGAGACAAACCCAGACCCAGAAACCTGGGGGAGGAGGTAAGACTGGAGCGGGGGAAGGGGCGGTGGGTCGTGGGCGGGACTGGTGCTGCCAGGCCCTGGGCAAGCTGCATCTGTTCTCTAAACCTCAGTTTCCCCATCCAAAAGGTGGGAGCAACAATCTCTCTTCTGCCTCCTTCGCAGTGAGGGGAAAGGAAGCGGGATGACATAGATGTGGCTGGGACTGCTGGACCCTGCACGCCAGCCCTGGGAGGCATGTGGGTCATGAAATCCTCCCACTGGTGACCTGCCCCGTGGTGAGGGAGGGAGAGAGCTTCTCCCCTCCTTGGCAAGAGGACAGAGGGAGGATCCTAGAAATTCTGTCAGGAAGCAGAGATTTGGTCTGAGAGCAGTGCAGGGGGAGCAGACACCCCCAAATCACCTGCAGGATAAGCATTTCTCAGGCTCTGGAGAGCATGTGTGGAGGCCCAGCAGCCACAGCCATGGGAACTCCTGGGCCTGTTGTTCATGTGTGGATCCCGGTCCGGGAGCCTGGGTGGAGCTCTGCCTTGCGGACAAGCTCCCCGCCAGGCCTGGTCCACCAGACCTCCCCATGCCTGGTGTGCCTCCTTGTGCCTGGAGCTGTGCTGGGCCCTTCCTCATTGCAGGGCTGGGGGAGTCCCTTAACCTGTCTGGGGCTCAGTCTGCTCATCTGTAAAGTGAGAATGATAGCACCTGGTACCCACTTGATTGGCTGTTGCAAACATGAAACCAGATGGGCCTGTAAATCACAGGGCACTCGGCTACCATCATCATCATCGTCTTCATCATCATGGCCCCAGCTCCTCCATCTTTGCTGTCTTCTCCACTCCCATCTTTCATCCTTGCAGAACTGTGCCTCTCAAATTGGCCTCATGACCTAGCAAATATCATGATGAAGATGCCTAAGTTGGTCTCAAGGCACCCTCCTTATAACCCACCAACCGAGGGAGGATTCTCGCCTAGTCCCAGCAACTGGCCCCAGGGAGGAAGTGCCCTTCCCAGTCGTGGAACATCTCCAGCAGCACTGGCTGATGGCAGACTACCCTTGGAACTCAGTTACTGCATCTGTGAAGAGGGGTGAAACCTCTGTTCCAGCCCAGAGGCCATCTGAGATCATACCCCCCACTGCCAAGGCCAGGGTGGATCTCCCTGCTTGGGCCCTGGGGTGGGCCCTGGGCAGATGAGAGGGTCCTTCTACCCGAGCCTCTGAGGCTGCCCTCACTGCAGAGCTCGTGGTCAAGGGGTGGGCAGGCAGGTTGGAGTCCCTCAAGGGCACAGGGGTTAGAGTCTTATAGACTTAGGGTGAGGGGCATGGAGAGTGGTGGGCTCCTGGGACCCTGCGCTCGCCCTGGCCAGGCCCACAGGGGACACTGTGCAGTGCGGTCATCTCCGTGGCAACTGGCCTCATCGTCCTTGTCCTGGCTTGGGGGCCGAATGCCTTCCCTTCCCTTTCACCGGCTGGAGTCGCTTTCTTCAGAGGTAACCATGGCAACCCCTTTGTTTCTGAGGCCTGCCTGCCCTCCTCCCCGTTTTCTCTTCAGGAGAGGCTCATCCAGCTCCTTCCTAGTCCTGGCACGTCTCTAGTGGCGCCGGCTGACAGTGGCCCACCAGTGAGTGGGGCCAGTCTCTGGGGTGGGGGAGAATGGCCCTGCTGGGCCCAGAGATGTGGTCTGGACCCTGCCCCTGCCACAGAGGCCGCGTTCATTGGCTCACTCGTGCCCTGACATTGATAGAGAGTACCAGTGTCTGCCACGGGGCCACAGATGGGGCAAAGGCCTGTCCCTGCCCCCACGGTCCTGCTAGGGGCAGCCTGGAAGTGGGGAGACAAGGGGGTACAGAGGCCCAACGGGGGCTGGGTCTGCTGCAGAACGCGCTGTGGGGTCATGGGTCATTCGCCAGGGCTCTCAAGGCCACAGGGAGCCCAGGACTCTTGGCTCTACCTCAAACGGGCTGAAGCAGAAACGAGCATGTGGTTCACATAACTGAAAAGTCAAGGAAAGCACCTGCTGAGGTGCAGCAGGGTCCACGTGACCTGGCCATGGTTGCTTAGGCTTTCCTCTGGGTTGGCTTCATTCTCGCGCAGCCCTGTTCTCGGGTGGTGGGATGTGGAAGAGTGGCCCCTTCGCCGTCTCACCTAACCCAGCTCTGGAGAGGTCTGTGGGCAGATGGGAGAGTCATTTGACTTCAGCCTCCCCTCTGGTCTGAACTCTGACCCTACAGCAAAAGTCCCAGGACTGAGCCTCTTTGGCTAGAACTGGGTCACAGGCTGACCCCTAAACCAACTGCTGGGACTCTATGTAGCCAGCCTGGTTCATGCCACTCCACTCACCTCAAACCAGACCCATTACTTAAATGAGATGATGACAGGGGAACCCTGGTTTGCAAATGAAACTCCGGGTGCACACAGACTCAGAGAGGTTAATTAATTTGTCCAAATCCACACAGCTGGTAAAGAATGCAAGCTCCAGGTCTGATTCCAGAACTTCTGGGCTTAACCATGGAGCCACTGTAGGTCAGTGGGAGTCCAAAAGGCTTTAAGTATGGTAGTGAAAAGATCAGGGATGCAGCTGCAGGGGTAAATCGGCGCTGGATTTTGGTTGGCGGTGAATGGCATGCAAAGGAGGCGGATATTCAGGATTTGGTAGGACAGTGGGAGCAGCTACGCCCCAGTTATCGCAAGGTCCCCAGCATTTGTGGGAAAAGGCCCCCCGGGCTTTGGGTAGCTGAGAGGTGGGCCTCGCAGGCCCGCACCGCCGCCAGGACGCAGTGCACCTGCGGGCGGAGCGCCCACGTCCCGGGCCACCTGACTCACTGTTTGTCAACTCTGCTCTCCGCAGCCACGCCCTTTCCTCCTTCCCTGCCTCCCCTTTTGGCTCAGGGGCTGCATAACCCCGCCTCTCTCCTGCTGTGACTGGCTGTCCTCCCCGTCACTCCGCTGCGTGGGCGGGGCACAGGTAGCGGCCCCTCAGCGAAGGGATTAGCATAGTCCCGCCCCCCGGCGCGACCCTCGGGCCGGGCGCTGATTGGGTGGGCGGCGGCCGACGCGGCGGCGCCGGGCGCAGCCAGTGGCAGGCGCGGGCTGTCAGTCGGCGAGGCGGCGGGCCGCACTTCCGCCTCGGTGTCAGTGGGTCGCGGGCCTGCGGGGCGGGGGCGGGGCGGCAACGAGCTCGGCCGGCAACCGAGGGACCCGCGTCCAGGTGAGGGGTCCCCGCCGCCGCCACGCGAAGGCCCGGGACCCCGGCGAGCTGCGGGACCTGGGCCGCGGCTGGGGCCGGGGTGGGGAGGGGCGGGCGGGCCGGACAGGATCCGGGTCCGCAGGCCGTCTCCAGCCCTAGCCCTGGCCTCGACCCTCACAGGGAGGCGCGCCCGGCCTAGGCCGCAGCCTGGCGCCCCGGGAAAACTTTGGGAGGAAAGTTGCGACCGGGCCTGGGGCCTGGGCCTGGGTCCCGCGGCCCCCGCACCCCTCCCCCTGCGGTCGCCCGGCAACTGCGGTCCCGGGACCCCCGACCCGGCTCCCCGAGGCCCCCGGCCCCGCCGCTGCCCCGCCGAGCAGGAAGTGGGGACGGACGCACCTGCTGGTGGACTCGCCCTCTCTCACCAGCTCACCGGGAACAGGGAAGGCTTTCGTACGCATTTAGGGCGATCCTGTAGGTGAGGAGGGCGAGTTCCGCCGGGAGGAAGGGCAGGGAGACGCAGCCCCACTCTGACCCTGGTCTTCTTGTCCCGCAGGCCTGTGTCTTCCCAGGGAGGGGCCCGCGGGCCCTTGCCCATTCCCCTGGGCTCTGTTTTTGTTTTTAATTTATAAATCTTAGCAGACTACACACGGTTGAGAACTTGCTACCTAGCACCTATCTTTGGTAATGTAATTTTAAGAGGTTCCTTTTTTGGTCAGTTATATTCTGGTACTCAGAAGAATACGTCTTTAGACTTTCCAAGTTTATAAGCCCAGGCCAAGACTGTTAGGTCGTCACAGCACCTCAGCCTCGCCGCTTCATCGGGGGACCGGCGGCGAGGTGGTGGGTGTTGGGGTGTTGCAGGCTCTCCTGGGGTGAGGGTCACCTCCCAGGGGCGTTTTTATCTGAACCGTCCTCTAGGACAGGCCCTGGCCTGGCTCCGGCAGCTTTGGGATGATTGCCCGGGACACCTGGAGAAGGGGTCCCGTTCGGTTTGGTTGGACAGACGTTTCTCGAATGCCTGATGCGGGCCTGGCTGGGTACTGTGCGGCCTTCCCACCCGCTGGATTTGTGGCGAGGACAGCAGAGAGTTGAGGAGCCCAAACCTGGCGCAGGGGCCACATGCTGGGTAGCCACGGCCGTCCCTGCTGCCCTTCCTAACTGGTGCCCAGGGCCCCTTTTCCGGCTGTCAGCCTCAGCTCCTTCATCGGACAGGTAGCACTTTGCTGATAAGAGGAGCAGACGAGATCATTTTCTTGTTTTATGTTTTGAGATGGAGTCTCGCTCTGTCACCCAGTGTGGTGTGCAGTGGTGCAATCTTGACTCGCTGCAACCTCCGTCTCCCGGCTTGAAGCCATTCTCCTGCCTTAGCCTCCTGAGTAGCTGGGACCACAGGCGCCGGCCACCACGCCTGCCTGATTTTTTTATTTTTAGTAGAGATGGGGTTTCACCATGTTGGCCAGGCTGTCTCGAACTCCTGATCTCAAGGGATCCACCTGCCTCAGCCTCCCAGAGTGCTGGGATTCCAGGTGTGAGCCTCCGCGCCCTGCCACGAAATCATTTTCTACCTCAGTCTGACACCTAGTACATGCCCCAGAATACCAGTTCCCTTCCCCTTGTTGAGGACACGGAACTTCGTCGGTGGCACTTCCTCCCTGCCCAGCCCAGTGCCTGCCACAGTGTTGTCTTTTAGAATGTGGCGAAGAGTGAGGGAGTAACTGAGTCTCCCTCATAGACTTTACCTTGTTTTCTTCATGTGTCCATCTATTAATGACGGCTTTTAACTGAGCAGACGGTAATATTTAATACTGATTGTTCCAGTACTGTTATGAGCATGTTGTATTCTCTTTCTTCGTGTGATCTTCCCACTCGACAGGTGAGCTTCCCACTCGAGTGTGAACAGCCCGCTCAACAGGTACTGACGTTATCGTTAGTTCATTCATGAGGAAGCTAAGGAACAGAGAGGTTAAGTAACTTACCCAAACCACACAGCAGTAAATTATGAAATACAAATTTGAACCCAGGCTCCAGGGTTCACACTCTTTTTTTTTTTTTTTTTTTTTGAGACGGAGTCTCGCTCTATCGCCCGGGCTGGAGTGCAGTGGCTGGATCTCAGCTCACTGCAAGCTCCGCCTCCCGGGTTTACGCCATTCTCCTGCCTCAGCCTCCCGAGTAGCTGGGACTATAGGCGCCCACCACCTCGCCCGGCTAGTTTTTTGTATTTTTTAGTAGAGACGGGGTTTCACCGTGTTAGCCAGGATGGTCTCGATCTCCTGACCTCGTGATCCGCCCGTCTCGGCCTCCCAAAGTGCTGGGATTACAGGCTTGAGCCACCGCGCCCGGCCTCGCACTCTTAAACACTACTCTGTACTGCCTTTTAATATCAAGATTTTCATTTAACATTTTTGTTTAGAATATTCTAATCATGCTGCATTACTGTGTGTCAGAATTTTGTTTTTTTGCTACATATAGAACTAATACACTTTCCTTTTTTGTGAGCCTGAGTGTTTACAAAGCCATTTCATTTCTTCTGAAATACGGTAATTTACCGTTTGGCTATTCAGGATTTTGCCAGAATACCTTCCCTGCCACCCACCTCCTTTGTTACTGGCAGATTCAGTGGTGGTCTCTATGTGAAGAGGGAGGATTGGGAGGCATGGGTGCTGACAGGTATGCAGTCCAGAGTCTGAGGTCTCCGTTCTGAGTTCAGTTCCAGTGGACTTCACATACGGCCTTAGAGTACACACATAGGACATTTTTCTTCCCTGCCTCGAGTGCATTGAGAGGGTCAGACTCTGCTGTGTTCCACATGTTAATGAGGGGTGCTGTTTGAATGTGAAAAAATGCCACTTGACTTCCATCCCAGTGTCTCTCCTCTCTGCCCTCCAGGAGGTACCAGCAGATGGGTCTTGGATTTGTCCTTAAAATTTGCTCGGCCGGGCGTGGTGGCCCACGCCTGTAATCCCAGCACTTTGGGAGGCCAAGGCGGGTGGATCACAAGGTCAGGAGATCGAGACCATCCTGGCTAACATGGTGAAACCCCATCTCTACTAAAAATACAAAAAATTAGCCGGGCACGGTGGCGGGCGCCTGTGGTCCCAGCTACTCGGGAGGCTGAGGCAGGAGAATGGCATGGGCCCGGGAGGTGGAGCTTGCAGTGAGCCGAGATCGCGCCACTGCACTCCAACCTGGGTGACAGAGCGAGACTCCGTCTCAAAAAAAAAAAAAAAAACAAACTTGCTCGACTTTTAATGGAGTTTTAGTACATTCAACCAATTACAAAAGTGACATTTTGTATAAGAGAATTGTTGACACATTTTAGGTTCTTATGCTGTCTTCACACAGGGAACCTGTCGCCTCCAGGTGATTTCTTTAGTGGCCCCGTGCAAGCCGTGTCTTGTCTGGCCGTGCAGGCACAGCTGGCGCCGTGCCTTCCTGAGTCACAGCATCTTTGCGAAGGGTGTGCGCCAGAGCAGGGCTCTTGGGTCCTGTGTGGGTTCCCACTGGCTTCTGCCTTCAGTGTCTTTGCCTGCAAGACGGATTCTTGTGTGGAATCTGTGTGAAAATGTAGCATCAAGTGTCTGATGTGTCGTGGCTGCTTGGGACACCCTTGGTTCCACCACCTGCTGAACCTGGAGCCGCTCAGCAGTGCAGGAGCCACACCCTCAGGTGTCCCAGGGTCTTTTTATAAGTCTGCCCCCCGCTTGAATGGTCACTTCTTCAAGAGTGACTTGTTTCAAACAGAACACAGCTCTGTCAGGCAAGGGTTTTCTCGGCTTCCGTGCTGAGGGGCACCTGTGTGTGTGGTGTCACTGGCGTCGGGGCCTCTGTGGGCAGTGCGGCTGGGCGTGGGCTGATTTTCTCCTAATCATTGTCATACTTCCTGTTTGGGTGTTGACATTTCGTTTAGTGTTTAGCACTGATTGTCAAGTACAAGGTTTAATTCCAAAATGTAGCACATTTTCAAGTTGATTTATAACCTTATCTTCACTGAAAGGAAGTCAGTATTTGAACATGACTGATTATTAAAAAGGACTTAAGTCCTAAGTTAATATGGTAGGTTCTGGTTTGATAGTTTAAATGTACTTTCCACATATGCTAGTTGATTTGTATCTCTGCTGTCACTTTTGCTTTTTCAGAGTGTTCTTGCTAGTAAGTTTCAGGCGTGGTGTCACGGCCTCTCCCGCTGCTGGTTTGGGGTAGGGTCCCACTGTGGAAGGATGGCAGTGTCCAGGCCCACCCCTGCAGCTCTTGATAAGAAACATCTGTTAAATGGTTCGCGGCACTGTTTCCGTGAACTTTTTGGCACTTCTTTCCTTTTCCTTCCAGATTCAGAAAAGAACTTGGGATCCTTTAGCAGAATTTCACAGCATCCACGTTCTTTCAACTGGAGCTTCTGTGGATGCAAATCCCGTGACCTCTGAGTTGAACTGAGCAGTGGAAGTGAGCTTTCGTGAGGGACTGGGTCTGGGACTTGTGCCTGACGCGCGTGGCTGTTTCTCTTTGCTCTGAGTTGAACTGGGCGGTGGAAGTGAGCTTTCGTGAGGGACTGGGTCTGGGACTTGTGCCTGACGCGCGTGGCTGTTTCTCTTTGCTCTGAGTTGAACTGGGCGGTGGAAGTGAGCTTTCGTGAGGGACTGGGTCTGGGACTTGTGCCTGACGCGCGTGGCTGTTTCTCTTTGCTCTGAGTTGAACTGAGCGGTGGAAGTGAGCTTTCGTGAGGGACTGGGTCTGGGACTTGTGCCTGACGCGCGTGGCTGTTTCTCTTTGCTCTGAGTTGAACTGAGCGGTGGAAGTGAGCTTTCGTGAGGGACTGGGTCTGGGACTTGTGCCTGACGCGCGTGGCTGTTTCTCTTTGCTCTGAGTTGAACTGGGCGGTGGAAGTGAGCTTTCGTGAGGGACTGGGTCTGGGACTTGTGCCTGACGCGCGTGGCTGTTTCTCTTTGCTCTGAGTTGAACTGGGCGGTGGAAGTGAGCTTTCGTGAGGGACTGGGTCTGGGACTTGTGCCTGACGCGCGTGGCTGTTTCTCTTTGCTCTGAGTTGAACTGGGCGGTGGAAGTGAGCTTTCGTGAGGGACTGGGTCTGGGACTTGTGCCTGACGCGCGTGGCTGTTTCTCTTTGCTTTGAGTTGAACTGGGCGGTGGAAGTGAGCTTTCGTGAGGGACTGGGTCTGGGACTTGGTGCCTGACGCGCATGGCTGTTTCTCTTTGCTCGTCTTCTTTCTTCAGTGCAACACCTGCTTGATTTGTTTTGAGAAACAAACTCTGGGATCAGTCCTGTTGAGCTAGTGGCTGGCTCTATAGTTTGGGGCCTGAAGAGGGTCCTGCACCTCAGGGCTTGTGGCGGTCGTCGGGCCTCTCTCCTGGGTGTGAGGTGTGTGCCTCTCACCTGCGCACTGAGGGCCTGGGCGCTGTGGCCCCGACGCTGAGGCAAGTCAGGGGTGGGAAGGGTCTGAGGGGCTCTTGGCTGAACAGACATTGAGCACATTTGTTTATCAAAGGGGCTGGGACTGTAGCCTTTGGGGTGCCCAGAGAGCGCCTGTTGTGGGTTGAGACGAGGAGTTCTTGGGCAAGCACCAGGCAGGGAGGACTGCAGTGTGTAGGGAGTTGTGTGGAGTTTTGGTTCCAAAAAAGATGGAGGCAACTGTAGAGGAAGGAGGACTGTGGTGTGGAGGTGAGTGCCTGTGCCTTGTACTGAATAAACCTAAGGCTGATCCAAGGCTGATGATGAGAAACAGCCCGCTGTAACCTGGGACCTCATGCCACTGTGCTGGGCTGGAGAGCGGCTTCCATTATTGCCTTAAAACTAGGGTGACTGTGATTCAGTGACATTTCAGTGACTCCGATAATGATGCCAGGTGTCAGGTGCGTGCGCGGCGTGGGGCCACCCTCTTCTTGTGAAAGAGGACATGGGATTTGTGGTGGTGAGCTCCTGCGAGCGCCCTGGCTCTGGCTTGGCCTCTCTTGATGATGTGGCAGAGCCAGGAGTCTCGCTGTAATCATCACCTGTCTTCCAAGTAAGTCTTACCTGTGAGAAATGCTGGAACACCTGAGTGGAAGCAAAGCCAGGTGGTGCCTGAGCTGTGGCCGGGGGAGGGGTCCCAGCGCAGAGGCAGCTGAGGAGCCCCAGCACCTGCCCCACAGCTCCTGTCCGGCAGCTCCGCCTCTGCACTGGTTCAGTCGTCAGGGGAGAAGGCTCCTGGGTTAACACCATGGAGTTTTCACCCCTGCTTCTCATCAGAAAAGTTGGGGGAACTTTTTAAAAGTGCAGGTTCGGCCGGGCGCGGTGGCTCAAGCCTGTAATCCCAGCACTTTGGGAGGCCGAGACGGGTGGATCACGAGGTCAGGAGATCGAGACCATCCTGGCTAACACGGTGAAACCCCGTTTCTACTAAAAAAATACAAAAAATTAGCCGGGCGAGATGGCGGGCGCCTGTAGTCCCAGCTACTCGGGAGGCTGAGGCGAGAGAATGGCGTAAACCGGGAGGCGGAGCTTGCAGTGAGCTGAGATCCGGCCACTGCACTCCAGCCTGGGCGACAGAGCGAGACTCCGTCTCAAAAAAAAAAAAAAAAAAAAAAAGTGCAGGTTCGAGGCCCAGCCCCAGCTTCACTGAGCTTGGGTTTCCCGGGAGGGGCCCAGGAAGACACGTGTTTAACAAGCTCAGGGGGTCTGGGGTGGATCCTCCACAGGGAGTCCAAGTGCTGGAGGCCCACTGCGGGGTCAGGACCTTTTTTTAGATCAAGGACCCCTTTGAGAACTTCATGAATATGAATAATCTGGGTCATTGTTCTGGGGAAAAAAAATGAACACAAATTTTTTTCTTGTTTTTTTATTTTTTAATTTTTAAAAAATTTTTTATTTTTGCAGAGGTTAGGGGGATTAGAGATTCATGGTTTTCCCTGACCTTGATTTGAAGCCCAGCCTGTAGGTGCTCAAGAAGTACAGTTGGCAGCCACGTGGGCAGGTCTGATGTTAGGGTGACAGTTTTCTCAGCACAGTGGGACCCATTAGGGCTGTGCAGGATGAAGATGGGCACGATGGTGAGGAGGGCCTGGAACAGAGGCCACAGAGAAGGAGGTGGCCAGAGGGCAAGGAGGCACTCCAGCCAACCAGCCACTCCTTGGCTGGGCAGGTGCTCTGGGGATGGCCAGGAGCCCTGCAGGACAGCATCCTCTCACCCAGCACACTCCCTTCCCTCTGCTGTCTTAATTTTCCTCCCGCTCCCTCACCGAGTCCGCTGCCTGCTGTGGCCCCTGCTGGGATGTGAGATGTGGGTACAAGGCGTCTCCTTCTCCTCTAGCCGCGGCCGCAGGCTGGGCTGCTCTCAGGGCCGTTGGTTTTGATCATCAGAGATACACAGTGGCGGCAGGTGGGGGGCTGACCGGCGCTGTTGCTGCCCTCGGAGTGCCCGCTCTGCCCTCCAGCGTGGCTTTCTGAGAGCAGGGTGCCTGTGAGCTGTGGGGCATGCGCCCTGTCCATTGCCTTCTAGTCTCGTGGGCCACATTGGAACAGTTTTTTATTGTGTTGCATAAGGAGGAGGTTGATTAAAACGAATGTTTTTGTACAGAAGAGCTTGCATTCATCTTGTGTGTTTGGAAATACGTTGTACTACATTACAAGGCAATGTTCCTCGAGGTGCGTGATGTATTTTCTTCTACTGATATTCCACAGGAAGCAGTTAAGTCAGTGACAAGACTTGAGGGAGTTCACTGTGGTGGATGGGGCGCTGGGCTCCACTTCCGGGGTGTCGGGCCACATTGGCCACGAGGCCCAGTGGGAAGAATTGCCACTCCCCACCGCTGCTTTTTAGGACCAAGCCGGGCTCACCTTTGCCTGCCTCTCAAGGTCGCCCTTTTGGCATGGAGAATGGTAAACAGTGGGGGTGCTGCTGTCTGCACAGTGTGAGAGGTTCACCTACCTTTCCCCAGTGTAGAAACTGTTCCTGCATGAATTGCAGACCGATTCAGAGCCCTCAGGTGCACCTGGCAAGTTTGCCTGGCTGGCACGCTCAGCACAGGGCCTTCCTGAGTCAGCGTTGGGCCATTTGTGTGTCCACACTGGTGTCTTAGGATAAAGGGCTGAAACCGGTTCTTTTTTTTTGTAAGACGGTGTCTTGCTCTGTCACCCAGGCTGGAGTGCAGTGGCGCGATCTCGGCTCACTGCAACTTCCGCCTCCTGGGTTCAAGTGATTCTTGTGCCTCAGCCTCCCCAAGTAGCTGGGACTACAGGCGTGTGCCACCTGTAATTTTTTTGTATTTTTAGTAGAGATGGGGTTTCGCCGTGTTGCCCAGGCTGGTCTTGAACTCCTGACCTCAAGTGAACCGCCCACCACGGCCTCCCAAAGTGCTGGGACTACAGGTGTGTACCACCTGTAATTTTTTTGTATTTTTAGTAGAGACAGGGTTTCGCCATGTTGCCCAGCTGGTCTCAAACTCCTGACCTCAAGTGATCCACCTGCCGTGGCTTCCCAAAGTGCTGGGATTACAGGCATGACCCACTGCCCCCAGCCTGAAACCTGTTCTTCAGCTAAGAGATGTTACATTCTGTGTGGTGTTAGGTAGCTGATTTTGTGATGAGCCACATATAGCCTGACACTAAGAAAAACCATACAGACCTGAAGAAAGCGGAGAGGTTGTTCAGGTTAAACAGCGCAGACCTAAAGGCAGCTGGTCTGCACTCAGAACGGCTGTCTCCTGGAGCTTCGGATGCAGTTGGACTTAACCTTATTTGGCTAAAGGATCAAGAACCAGTGTTCAATAAAGGTCACTCTTGATTCCATCCCATTGCCACCAAAACACAGTGCATTTAAGGGCAAAGGCCCGAGCGGCCAGTCGTACGTGCCTCACTCGTGACGGGCTGCAGATGGTGATGAGGACAGACAGCCATGCATGTCTCCCTTTTTAAGAAAGGTTATTGTTGTGAATGGCATATGACTTGTTTATTTGATTCTAAATTTATACAAAATCTGTAAAAATAACCATTAAGCTTTTACAATTACAGGAATATTAAGACTTGATTTTTTTTTTCTCAACAATTGGCAGAAAGCGTGTTTCAGTGAGCACGGACGGAGCAATCCAGGGAGGTCTGGGAAGGAGGAATGGGGCCTGGCCTGGCGGCATCCTTGACAGCACTCCATCGTTGTGGAGTTGGTGTTTGAGAAGTAGCTGTGGCACGGGGCCGGCTGTCATTCCCGCATCTCCTCACAGAGGCCTGGACCTGCGCCTGGGACTGGCAAAGCCCCCTGCTCTTGCTGCGGCCGCCGCCTCCATCTTCCTCCACCCTCTGGTGGGGCTGGGCACAGGCAGGGCAGGGTCCCGTGATGGCTCAGCCCCATGGGGCCCCGAGACGCTGTGTCCAGGATGGATGTCACTGCCGTGGGTGGCTGTTGAAGTGAAGTCAATTTAGCTGATAAGCATCGAGCATTCACTTCTTCCTCACACCCGCCACATTTCAAGTGTTTGTAGCCACCTGTGGCCTGCGGGGACTACACTAGACAGATGACATTTCCAGTGCCATAGGAGAGTCTACAACTCAGCTCTGAAGCTGTGAGATGTTGAGTCTTTGTTTTAGTTAAGTTTTGTTTTTTTGCAAAAGAAACGAGATTGTGGCCTGGTGGCCAGCTGGGTGTCAGTGGGGCGAGGGCCTCTAGGCATTCGGGTGATGCGTGGGCTGTGTTTGCAAAGTGGATGTGTCAAGGCTGAAATACTAGCTGAGAAGCGTTGCCCACGCAAGGCTTGGACACTCAGGGAGGGATGAGGTGTCAGAGAGGCCCTGATTGGTCGCTCCTGCCCCAGGGCTCAGAAGGTGCTGGGTGAAGAGAGCTGCGCCCCTGCCCCTCAGCCCCGCCCCTCAGCCCCTGCCCCTCCTCTTCAGTGCCACACGGAGGCGCAGGTGTCTCACACCAGCTTCTCCCTGGGTGTGTTCATGTCATAGCAGGCTTTGTCTTGCTCTCCGTGATTTCATGTTCCCATCCTCCAGCCTTGATCTGGGAGACCTTCTGTTCTTTAATTTCCACAGAGAGCTAATTCTGTCCGTTATGTTAAACTTTGTGACTCTGATGTTCGTAGGTGACACTTGTTTCCCTTCCTGGTGCTCTGGCAACCTCGCAGCGTTATGGGAGCATCTTTCCAAGCGTTTGAGTGGCCAGGTTAGGCCCTGCCAGGTCGCCGACTGCTCTGGGGAAGGAGAAGTCCTGCAGGGATGTGACAGTGGCTTTGGTTTGCTCCTTGGCCGGTCCCAGCCTGACCTAGTTCTGCTCTGCACTGTAGTTGGGCTCACGTGTTAGCCTTGACCTTGAGCGGGTGGCAGGTGCTCTTCAGTATGCGATGCCGTACCGGGAACTTTGCTTGGCCCTGGAAGCTGGTTTGATGTGCACGTCGGCTTGAGCCAGTGTCGGGGTGGCCAGGCTTACCTCTTGGCTGAGACACTGAAGATCTTCCTGTGGGTCCTCTGGGGTCGCTTGCTCTGTGGCTGTGCTGGATGTGACCTCTTGTGGGGCAGAACCGGGCCTGTGGAACCCATTCCCTGGGGCTGCCCTGGCACCTTGGCTTATGATTGCTGCCCCCACGCCCCAGCTGCCTCCCTGCGAAGCTCAGCGGGGCCATGGGGACCGAGGGGCATAGCTCCCTGGCCGTGCCTGACCACATTGTGATCCCCACGGGAATGAGTTTGAAAGTTTCTGACACGTGGCTTTGAACTGTCAGGAGGAGGAACATTCTTTGAAGTGGAAGTTTGGATGGTTTCCTTAGGGTCCTTTCCTTCCTTCCTTCCTTCCTTCCTTCCTTCCTTCCTTCCTTCCTTCCTTCCTTCCTTCCTTCCTTCCTTCCTTCCTTCCTTTCCTTTCCTTTTTCCTTTCCTTTCCTTTCCTTTCCTTTCCTTTCCTTTCCTTTCCTTTCCTTTCCTTTCTTGAGCTGGAGTCTCACTCTGTCGCCCAGGCTGGAGTGCAGTGGCGTGATCTCGGCTCGCTGCAACTTCCTCCTCCCAGGTTCAAGCTGTTCTCCTGCCTCAGCCTCCCGAGTAGCTGGGACTACAGGCACCTGCTATCACACCCGGCTAATTTTTGTATTTTTAGTAGAGATGGGGTTTCACCATATTGGCCAGGCTGTTCTTGAACTCCTGACCTTGTGATCCGTCCACCTTGGCCTCCCAAAGTGCTGGGATTACAGGTGTGAGCCACTGTGCCCGGCCCCTTAGGGTCCTTTCTAAGACAGAACCCTATCCTTGTTAATAGTGGGAACGTTTTCCCTTTCAGCAAAATGCCACATAAGGCTCTGTGCACAGTTGTTTGTTAGCTCTGCTTGCTGATGTATTTTTAAATTATTCAATAAAACTTATATTTTCTTTCTTTCTTTCTTTCTTTCTTTTTTTTTTTTTTTTTTTTTTGAGACAGGGTCTTGCTCTGTTGCCCAGGCTGGAGTGCAGTGGCTAAATCTTGGCTCATTGCAACCTCTGCCTCCCCTGTGCAAGCCATTCTCCCGCCTCAGCCTCCTGGGTAGCTGAGATTAAAACGTGTGCCACCATGCCTGACTACTTTTTGTATTTTTTGGTAGAGACAGGGTTTCACCATATTGGCCAGGCTGATCTCGAACTCCTGACTTCAGGTGATCTGCCCACCTTGGCCTCCCAAACTGCTGAGATTATAGGCGTGAGCCATCGTGCCCAGGCAGAACTTATATTATTTTCAATAATTTAAACTTAGAGTTGATATTTAACCTCAGAAGTGATTTTAGAATCTTCATGTGATTAGTGCACTCTCTGTGTCCAGCATATCCGGGGTGCCCTGCCTATTTCTGATGGGCAGAGTAACAACATGTAATTGAACTTTCAGCAGGTCGCCCACGGTGGTCAACACCGGATCCCCAGTCTCATTCACCGACTTCCTGAACCTTCAGATCTGCTTTGTTTATTTATTTTTTAAGAGACAGGGTCTTGTTCTGTTGCCCTGCCTGGAGTGCAGTGGTGCAATCATAGCTCACTGCAGCCTCCAACTCCTGGGGTCAAGTAGTCCTTCTGCCTTAGTCTCCCAAGTAGCTAGAACTACAGGCACGTGCCACTGTGCCCAGCTGATTTATTTTATTTTGTTTTTTGTACAGACAGTATCTCACTGTGTTGCTCAGGCTGGTCTCAAACTCCTGGGCTCAAGCCATCTGCCACCTCGGCTTCCCAAGGTGTTGGGATTATAGATGTGAGCCACCACGCAGAGCCCAGATCTGAGAAAAACGTAACGATGGGTTTGTAAGACTTGAGTCCAAGTCTTCATACCAGTGTTAGGACATTTTGAGATCCTGGTGGGATGGGGACAGCACCTTAAAGAAAGTGTGCTGGGGTCCTTTTCAAGGGACTGGTGGGTTCCCTGGGTTAGGGGAACTGAGACTCACTGGAGCCTGCAGGGGTGGCGCCCTTGGGGCCGAGGAAGTGCCCCCTCCCCCCGCAAAAAAAAATTCTTACTGGAGAAGGAGAAAGGGCAAGAGGCCAGCAAAGATGCTCAGCATAGACTCAGGCCCCGAGGTTTTTCTCTAGAAGTAGAAAAGGGAGAAGTTGACCAGAAAAGAGCCCATTGAAACAGACAAAACCCCAGCAAAGTTGTTTTTGAAATACTGTCTCTGGGGATTGTTTTCTGAGTACGAAGTGAGATCTGCGCGTGGAAGAACATATCCAGGAAATAAATTCTGCCTTTCTAACGCTTTTTTTGTTTTGTTTTGTTTTGTTTTGTTTTAGAGACAGTCTTACTCTGTCGCCCAGGCTGGAGTGCAGTGGTGCGATCTCGGCTCACTGCAAGCTCCACCTCCCGGGTTCACGCCATTCTCCTGCCTCAGCCTCCCGAGTAGCTGGGACTACAGCCGCCCGCCGCCACGCCTGGCTGATTTTTTGTATTTTTAGTAGAGACGGGGTTTCACCGTGTTAGCCAGGATGATCTCGATCTCCTGACCTCGTGATCCGCCTGCCTCAGCCTCCCAAAGTGCTGGGATTACAGGCATGAGCCACCGTGCCCAGCTCCTAAACGTTTAACTTTCTGTATATTCCTCAACTTTTATAGAGTACTCAATTATGAAGCCTAACTTTTGCTTTTTAGAATTATTTTATTTTACTCTTTAAAATTTTATTTATTTATTAATAAAATAAACAGCCTCTGTTGCCCAGGCTGGAGTTCAGTGGAGCGATCTCAGTTCACTGCAACCTCTGCCTCCTGGGTTCAAGCAATTCTCCTGCCTCAGCCTCCCGAGTAGCTGGGATTACGGGCATGGGCCACCACGTCCGGCTAATTTTGTATTTTTAGTAGCGAAGGGGTCTCTCCATGTTGATCAGGCTGGTCTGAACTCCCAACCTCAGGCAATCCGCCCGCCTTGGCCTCCCAAAGTGCTGGGATTACAGGCCTGAACCACTGCGCCTGGCCCTACCCAGGCCTCTGAGAAGTCCAGGGGTGGGCAGATAGGAGGAAGGACTGAGGTCCTGGCTGGGGCAGGCACTCCTTGACCCCATGAGGCCATCTGTGCTTTCCAGCACGCCCTAGTCCTCCTGTCTTTTCTCCCCGCCCCCAAGGCTCACTCTGAGCTCAGCCCCAGGGTTGCCCCCTTAGAGACTTGCCCAGGAAGGGCTCTCCTGGGAACACCTTCGTGACTGGCTTCATGAGGGCAGGACCACCACAGTTTCCACTTCAAGGCCTGGCGCCAGGTCGGCTCTCTGTGAATGTGTGTTGAATGAATGAAGGGGATCATCGTTGTCCTGCACTGATCGCCTCTATAGTTGGGTGGTTGTATGGGCTCTGGATAAGGCCTCTTCATTTTTCTGGGCCTTGATAAATACAGAAGGAGATGCAGGGCATGGTGCCTGTTCCCGCAACTCCTTCAAGAGTGACCTGGAGGCTGTGTTGGAATTCATTGTCGCACGTGCAGATGTGGGGGTTGAGGGCACTGTGACCTCTGGGTGCTCCTTCGGTGGTTGACAGAAAAGGCCTCCCCAAGTGGGTCTCCGTCTTGGTTGGGCCACACAGCACAAACACACAGAAACAGGCGATGTTGGTGTCTCAGTTGTCCAGCCAAGCGTGTGTCTGACATCTTGATCCTCATTTTAAAGATTTTCCGTAAGCTGTAATTGATTTACCTTTGACATTAGGACTTTTGTTATAGGCAGGGAAGCATTTCAAAAAAGGCAAGCGGGCCAGGTACAGTGTCTTTTTTTTTTTTTTTTGAGCTGGAGTCTCGCTCTGTTGCCCGGGCTGGATTGCAGTGGCCGGATCTCAGCTCACTGCAAGCTCCGCCCCCCGGGTTTACGCCATTCTCCTGCCTCAGCCTCCCGAGTAGCTTGGGACTACAGGCGCCCGTCACCTCGCCCGGCTAGTTTTTTGTATTTTTTTAGTAGAGACGGGGGTTTCACCGTGTTAGCCAGGATGGTCTCGATCTCCTGACCTCGTAATCCGCCCGTCTCAGCCTCCCAAAGTGCTGGGATTACAGGCTTGAGCCACCGCGCCTGGCCCAGGTCCAGTGTCTTACACCTAGAGTCCAAGCACCTTGGGAGGCTGATTTGGGAGGATTGCTTGAGTCCAGGAGTTCAGCACTAGTCTGGGCTAAATAGAAAGACCCTGTCCCTACAAGCAGTTTTTTAAACAATTAGCCGGGTGTGATGGTGCGTGTCGTGTGTGCCTGTGGTCCCAGCTACTCGGGAGGTGGGGGTGGAAGGATGGCTTGGGCCCTGGAGGTCACGGCTGCAGTGAGCTGTGATTGCGCCACTGCGCGCTAGCCTAGATGACAGAGCAAGACCCTGTCTCAAAAAAAAAAAAAAAAAAAAAAAGCAAGCAAAAGGGAGAATAAAATGGTTTCTAATTCTAACTTGCTTTCTATTCTGGGAGGCTTTTCACATAGTGCAGAGCAGTGGATTTTTTTTTTAGGGTTCTCTCAAAAAGATATTCATACTATCGTGCCTTTTTTTTTTTTTTTTTCTTTAAAGACAGATTTTCACTCTTGTTGCCCAGGCTGGAGTGCAATGGTGCAGTCTCGGCTCATTGCAACCTCCTCCTCCCGGGTTCGAGCAATTCTCCTGCCTCAGCCTCCCGAGTAGCTGGGATTACAGGCATGTGCCACCACTCCTGGCTAGTTTTATATTTTTAGTAGAGACGGGGTTTCTTCATGTTGGTCAGGCTGGTCAGGTGATCCACCTGCCTCGGCCTCCCAAAGTGCTGGGATTACAGGCGTGAGCCACCATGCCCGGCCTATCGTGACATTTTAAAAATGAGCAGGAATCCTCCTGCCATCAGATACTCACTCTGTTCAGATTTCCACTGTCTTATAAATGTCTCCATCAAATCCTGTCTGCCTGTGTGTAGGCCTTGTTTGAATCCTGCTTCAAGCATCATTTTAACTGGTATGTCTTTTTTTTTGGAGACAGGGTCTCACTCTGTCGCTCAGGCTAGAGTGCAGTGGTGTAACCATGGCTCACTGCAACCTTGATGTCCCAGACTCAAGTGATCCTTCCACTTCAGCCTCCCATGTAGCTGGGACCATAGGTGGGCACACCAGCACACCCGACTAATTTTTGTATGTTTTGTGGAGATGGGGTTTTGCCATGTTGCTCAGGCTGATACCCGACCTCTGGGCTCAAGCACTCCACCTGCCTAAGCCTCCCAAAGTGCTGAGATTACGAGCGGGAACCACTGCACCTGGCTGGTATGTCTTTTTTTTAAAGATAGCTTTTTTGAGGTATAATTGGCATATGATAAATTGCACACATGTAACATGTACGATAGGTTTTGATACGCATGTGCACCCATGGAAACATCACCATAATCAAGATGGTGAGAAGCCTTCCCTCTCCCTCTCTCTCTCTCGTCTTTGTAATTGATTTGTTGGAGACTCTGGGCTTGGTCGTGCGTGGGTTTTGCTGATTGCACCCCCACGTTGGCATGTAGTCGAACATGGTGTGCCCACGCCCACGAAATAGCCACTCGGTCGAGGTCGTGAGGTTTCCTTTCTCCTCCTGGGCGCCTGCTTTTTCAGTGTGGTTGATTTCCTGCGGAGGCCGGGTCTGCTGGGCGAGGCAGCCGCGGTCCAGGTGCTGCTGCTGTGTCCCCGTGGCCTCTGGTCTCTGTGCTTCCCTAAGTTGGGAGGTGTGTTAGGCTGTTCCTGTGTTGCTATAAAGAAATACCTGAGACTGGGTAATTGATAAGGAAAAGTAGTTTAATTAGGTCACGGTTCTGCCATACGGGAAACATGGCGCTGGCATCTGCTCAGCTTCTGGGGAGGCCTCAGGGAGCTTTTACTCATGGTGGAAGGCGAAGTGGGTGCAGGCACCTCACGTGGCGCGAGGAGGAGTGAGAGAGGGTGTGGGAAGTGCCAGACGTCTTTAAACAAGCAGATCTCATGGGAACTCATCCTTGCCCAGGACCAGGAGGACGGCGCCAAGCCGTGAGGGATCCACCCCCGTGACCCAAACACTCCTGTCAGGTCCACGTCCAGCACCGGGATCACATCTCAACTGGAGGTTTGGTGGTGGGAACACATCCAGACCACGTTAGTAGATAAAGCTAGAAACTGGGCAAACCTGGGCTCCGTGTTCCTGGCAAGACTGTTTCAGCAGTGACAATGTGATCTCTCCCCGGGAGGCACCCAAAGCCGTCTCTTGGGGGTCAGTGCCTGGATACATGAATTCCCCAGTGTCATCTAATGATGATGGTCACGAACCTATGTGCCTTGTTCATCTGTTTGCTGGGATGCTTCCATGAAGCGCAATTTTCTCACCTGTTACCTGGCGACAGTGGCACAGCAGTGTGTATAGGGAAGGCAGGATGCTGTCCCCTTATTTGCCAGTTTCAAAATAACTTGTGGAGTTACTGGCATCATCCAACATGACCAGTTAATCTCCTTTTTAGTATCTTAGGAACTCTGGACTTGAATGTATTCACTGTGTTTCAGCCTCTTCCCGTATACTGGTGCTCACATTGTCTCCTCTTTCTTGTGGGAGCTTCCGTAGGTTCATCCTGCGTCATTCAACGAGAGCCGCTGGCATAGGCTGTGTTGTGCTGCTACAGCAATGCCACAGGCCGGGCAGTTTAGAATGAGCAGCATTGTGCAGGCTCCTCATTCTGGAGTCTGAAAGTCCAGTTCAAGGTGCTGGTGTCTGCTGAAGGCTTTCTTGCTGTCATCCCATGGCAGAAGGTGGAAGGGCAAGAGAGGAGGGAAGAGAGGGAGGGAAGGAGAGAGAGAAGAGAGGGAAAGGGAGAGAGAAGGAGGGGGAGGCAGAGGGAGGGAGGAGAGAGCACACAAAAGGGGGCCAAACTCACCCTTTTATTTATTTTTATTTATTCATTTTTTTTTTTTTTTGAGATGGAGTTTCGCTCTTGTTGCCCAGGCTGGAGTGCAGTGGTGTGATCTCAGCTCACTGCAACCTCTGCCTCCTGGGTTCAAGCGATTCACCTGCCACAGCCTCCCAAGTAACTGGGATTGCAGGCACTTGCCACCATGCCCGGCTAATTTTTTTGTATTTTTTTTAGTAGAGACGGGGTTTCATCATGTTGGCCAGTCTGGTCTAGAACTCTTGATCTCGGGTGATCGCTCACCTTGGCCTCCTGAAGTGCTAGGATTACAGGCATGAGCCACCATGCACAGCTGACTCACCCTTTTATAACAGACCCTTTTATAAAACAGCATTAAGCCATTCCTGAGGGCAGAGCCCTCACAGTCCCACCACCTCTCAAAGGCCCCACTTCCTAACCTTGTCACATGGCAGTCAGATTTCAGCGTGTGTTTGCAGCGATGCACATTCCAACTCTACACCCCAGTCTTCCTGGGCAGCTTCCTTGCTACCATGGCAAGAGGAGCCCAGTCCTGGATTCAGCCACATCTCCTCAGGGAGCCCTGGCTCCTCAGTGGCTCTGAAGAGGGAAGCACATCACTGCAGTTGTGAGGGGGACCTGAGTAAGTGACAGCGACTTCTCCTGTCTGCAAGGGCAAGCACACCTTGGCCGTGAGCAGGGCTGTCTGCGCCGGCCTTCAGGGGCTGCCTCAGGCTGGCTGGGAAGTGGGGAGGAACTGGGAGACACCGGAGAGTCTCTCAGGGGAGGTGGTGGCTGTCCTGTTGTCTGGAGAGAAGCAGCTGCTGCTGCCCCGTGCAGCTATGGCAGGGCTGCAGGATGAGCCGCTTGGGGGGTCGCCGAGCACTGGGGGCCGTTCTTGCCCCTGGCACCCTCACCCTCAGAACTGTGCAAAGAGCTCTGGGCTGGTTTTTGTATTTCTGACACAAGTAAGGATGCTGATTTTGGCTTCCTTCTCTTGTCGTTCATCCAACGCTGCTTTTCCCGATGGGAGACGCTAATAGGCATGAGTTCTGTAATATTGAGCTAAGGTAGTTGTGAGAAAATGTAAGTTTACTTCAGTTTATCCTGGTAGCACTAACTTACATAGCAGTCTCAATTCTCTAGAATTGATGTTGGTTTCAGGTAGATGTGAAATTTTCGACATAATTTTCCATTTACTTATACAGCCATTTGTTCCAGCCTCTGGTGAATGTTTGCAATGAGTTTCAGCAAAACTTCCTGAGCTGTGTTTGAACCTCAGATGCCGAACACCTCACTGAAGCTAACCTGCTCTCTCCGACTGCCCCCATGACTTTTTTTTTTTTTTTTTTTTTTTTTTTTGAGATGGAATCTCGCTCTGTTGCCCAGGCTGGAGTGCAGTGGCATGATCTTGGCTCACTGCAAGCTCCGCCTCCCGGATTCAAGCGACTCTTCTGCCTCAGCCTCCCGAGTAGCTGGGATTACAGGTGCCTGCCACCATGCCTGGCTGATTTTTGTATTTATAGTAGGGACGGGGTTTCACCATGTTGTCCAGGCTGGTCTCTGAACCCTTGACCTCAAGTGATCCGTCTGCTTTGGCCTCCCAAAATGCTGGGATTACAGGCATGAGCCACCACACCCTGTCTGCTCCCATGACTTTTCCCAAATTAATGTTTTATTGTTTTCTTACATAACTGTAGATAATGCTTTTAATATTATTTTAATTTTATTTATTTTAATTATTTATTTGTTTATTTCGAGGCAAAGTCTTACTTTGTCACCCAGGCTGGAGTGCAATGGCACAGTCTCAGCTCACTGCAATCTCCACCTCCTGAGTTCAAGAGAGTCACCTGCCTCACACTCCCAAGTAGCTGGGACTACAGGCGTGCGCCGCCATGCCTGGATAATTTTTATATTTTTAGTAGAGACAGGGTTTCACCATGTTGGCCAGGCTGGTCCCAAGCTCCTGGCTTCAAGTGATCTGCCCACCTCGGCCTCCCAAAGTGCTGGGAGTACAGGCGTGAGCCACCGTGCCTGGCTGATAATGCTTTTTTTTTCTTTTTTTTTTTTTTTGTGACGGAGTCTTGCTCTGTCGCCCAGGCTGGAGTGCAGTGGCCGGATCTCAGCTCACTATAAGCTCAGCCTCCCGGGTTCCCGCTATTCTCCTGCCTCAGCCTCCCGAGTAGCTGGGACTACAGGCGCCCGCCTCGTCGCCCGGCTAGTTTTTTGTATTTTTAAATAGAGACGGGGTTTCACCGTATTAGCCAGGATGGTCTCGATCTCCGGACCTCGTGATCCGCCCGTCTCGGCCTCCCAAAGTGCTGGGATTACAGGCTTGAGCCACCGCGCCCGGCCCGATAATGCTTTTTAGAAACAACTCTTCTTATAGGGGTGACTTACTGGTCTTTTATTCATTGATTGATCTTATGTTATAAATGCTTCCTTTCATTTACTTTTTGAAATCATGTTTGTGATGTGATAATTTATTTTACTAATTTGCTTGCATGTAATTTAGATTGAGTTTAGGATGGTGAATGGGTATTTTAAAAATGTTTTTAAACCACGAAACTTCTGGAAGCTAAGTATGCCCAAATTTTATTGCCTTTAGATCTTCAGTGTCTGTTGGATTTTTCCAAGAGAAAGTTCGTGGAATTCCTTACACTGTAGATGTGGATCAGATACGATGATTCAGTAGAAGAGCACATGTCAGGGGCAGTGGAGGCTGGCTGCTGAAGGATGAACGGAGAGGAAGAATTCTTTGATGCCGTCTCAGGTGAGTTGAAAGAGAACCAACTAGGGACGTACTGGAAGGGTGAGCGTCCCTGGATTCAGATGTTGGGCCTGGCGTTTGGGGTGTAAAGATGCTCAGTAAAGCAGTGCGTGGAGCATTCAGGATCCCAAACGCGGACTCTTCAACAAAATCTAACGTCCATCCCAGAGGTGGACAAAGCCTTGCCTTCGGCTGACATGGTTTAAGTCTTCCCAAGAGTGTCCTGGGGTGCAGATCGTTTCATTGGTTTCCTGAGATGGCCGTCTTTACCCTTATTCCTGCATCACGATGAGAACGTTCTGGACATACCGGCCCTGTCTTGCCTGGCACTGCTTGACGCTCCCGTCAGACAGCAAACCCCTGGCTCCCTGGCCACACTGACAGCCGCAGAGCATAGTTATTGTTCTCTTTAGCACGATGGTTTAAAGTGGCGGCCTGCAGCCTGTGGTCTGAATGAAATCCTGTGGCTTGATTGAAAAGAATGTGTTTTGGCGTCCAGTCACTCTCATGGGCATGTGACGGGCCGGCTAGAGGGAAGGGCGGGCAGGGCTGGCAGCTTGGCCTCCCAGAGCCGCCCCTTCTCCTGGCACAGGGAAGAGCCTGAAATCCTTTGAGCTCGTGTCTGTCAGGTTCTCACGTTCATTCTCCACTCTTCTGTGCCTCAGAGTCGGCATCTGGAATTCCGCTTGTTTTTTTCTGGAAAGGACCCTTGCTGGTGGGCAGGTGCATCAGGAGATTCTCTTGGATGTTCCCTTGTCCTTAGGTGTCAGGGTCAGAAAGGAGCGGCTTTGGAAATGCGGCCCCAGGCCGGGAATTAGCGACCATCTTTAGAAGCACTTCTGGAGTTCCTGCCACGCAAGGATCTGTCAGGGTCTCTGTGGCCACGCCCCAAGGACACGTCGATGGCTCCGTTGGTACCTCCAGTCGGTGGCCCTGCTGGAGTGGGTGTGTCAGGAGGGTCTCTGTGGCCATGCCCCGAGGACACGTTGATGGCTCTGGTGGCACCTCCGGTCTGGGGCCCTGCTGGAGCGGGCTGAGTGTTCCGAGGCTGTGCTGCTCCCATACCTGCGCTGGCAGCCCAAGATGGTTGACTTACTCTTATCCAAAACCCCAGGAGAAGGGGATGCTGCACTCCTTACCAGCTTCAGAGTCTCAATTTCTAAGTCATTTTCCATGATTTCATAGCCGGATTATCTGCAGCGTGTTTTCCTCAGAGGCACTCTCAGAGGAGGGCCTGTGGAGCTTGCACCTCATCCGTGGTCGTTCTGTGTTCTCTGCTGAACCCCACACAGTGGAGGGGTTGTCAGGCACTCACATCCTCAGGTTGCCGTTGAGTGGGACGCCACGTCTGTCACTGAGAGCGCAGCTTTGAGGTCCCTCCTCTCCTGGGAGTCTCATAGGATGTCCTTTTTGTCTGGGGTCTTGGTGTGACTGATACTTTCCCAAACACCTCTGGAATGTTTTTTTTTTTGAGCCAGAGTCTCGCTCTGTCGCCCAGGCTGAAGTACAGTGGCATGATCTCAGCTCACTGCAACCTCCTCCTCATGAGTTCAAGCAGTTCTCCTGCCTCAGCCTCCCGAGTAGCTGGGATTGCAGGCGCCCACCACCACGCCCAGCTAATTTTTGTATTTTTAGTAGAGACGGAGTTTCACCACGTTGACCAGGCTGGTCTTGAACTCCTGACCTCAGGTGATCCGCCCACCTTGGCCTCCCAAAGTGCTAGGATTACAGGCATTAGCCACCGTTCCTGGTCACCTCTGAGCTTTTTGAGTCAGTTTGCTGTGACTTCCCAGAGGCCCCAGCAGTGTGTGATGTGGTGCTCTGATGGACTCCACTGTTCTAGGAGCCACAGGGTGTACGGGACTGTGGGGCGCTGCTCCTGCACGGCAGGGCCTCTCCATATGTCCCCAAGCATGAGATGGAAGGGACAGATATCTAGGTGACAAGAATTTCTCCCCTCAATTCTTGGGCTTCAAAATAAATAATGGAAGGAAAAAACCACTTCATCTCTTTTTTTTTTTTTTTTTTTTTTTGAGACAGAGTCTCGCTCTGTCACCCGGGCTGGAGTGCAGTGGCCGGATCTCAGCTCACTGCAAGCTCCGCCTCCCGGGTTTACGCCATTCTCCTGCCTCAGCCTCCGGAGTAGCTGGGACTACAGGCGCCCGCCACCTCACACGGCTAGTTTTTTTTTGTACTTTTTTAGTAGAGAAGGGGTTTCACCATGTTAGCCGGGATGGTCTCGATCTCCTGACCTCGTGATCCGCCCGTCTCGGCCTCCCAAAGTGCTGGGGTTACAGGTTTGAGCCACCGCGCCCGGCCCATCTCTTAATGCGATGAAATACCTGTGTTAGAGGCAGACTCTTGACTCCTTCACCGCCTATAGTATCCATCTGAGTTTGTAACTCTGATTTCAGAAGCATGTAAACTAAGCAGTTGTTAAATGAGTGGTCGCATTAGGCATTTGTCTTAAGAATCAGTGCCGTTCAAAGGAAAGGTTTGCAGGACATGAACAGTGTGTGTGGGATTAAGGGCTGTGAACGCAGAGGGGCTAAAAAAAGCGGGGCTTCCGAGGGAGCCGAGGATAGGAGATCTCAGCTTCCTCCTTGGCTCGTCTGTATTTTCTGTTTTTCTACAATAAATGCATGCGGTGTCTTAGAATGTTATTAGGCCATCCGTGTAGTGTTGGCTGAGTCAGAGGCTGCAGTGGCTGCCAGGGATGTGCTGCTTTATTCTTCTGGACAGGGGCAGGTCCCGCCCCCCGGAATTCCCTTAAGTAGAGAATGTTTTCAAGATAACTTCAGAGTGAGGAGTTAGAGATGTTGCTTTTGGGACAGAGCACAAAACATGAGAGGTGGCAGGCTATTTCAGAAACCGTGGGCCATTTCAGGATTCCTTTTTAACCCATTCTCTCAAAATCACGATGTCATCCACCCCAGCACTGCCTTTATGGATGAACTCTGCCGCGTGGAGGGATAGGACGCAGCAGCTTTGCTTTGTTCTCGTGGAACCTGTAGCAGGCTTGTCTGCATGTGGGGTCCGACCGCAGTTGTCTGCCTGACCCTCCTGGGCCTGTGCCCCTTACGTGGAGCCCTCACCCCATGGAAGCATTGGGTGGTCGCCGGCTCCTGCAGGCCCAGAGTCCCCACGGAATTGACTCATCGTGGGGCCCCAGCCCCCACTCCACTCGGCTCTGGTGCAGAACTTGGCCCTTCCAGTGACTCAGACTGACAGGAGTTGAAGGGAGACGTATGTTCCTGTTCCCTAGTCGCCCATTCTGTCCTGGGGAAGGACCCACCCCGCCAGGGCAGCGGCCGGCCATTCTTCTCCGGGACTTTTGCTCCAGGAGCGCGTGCATGGCTGGATCTCACTCAGATTCTAAAGAGCTCCTTCTCCAGAGTCCCCTTTCATCCAGAGTCTACTCCGAGTCCAGCCACATGTGTGGCACCTCCATGACTGTTCCCTAGCTGGGTACAGATTAGTGGTGCCTTTGCATGCCGTGATGGTCTCCCTTGAAACATTGTCAGCAGGCGTGTTTCAGACCAAGGTGCAGAGCTTGGTCACAAGCCCTGAGCCACAACGGGCACGTTGCAGCCTTGGGGAGGGTTTGAATCCGATAGAAGTGGCCCACCCAGAGCATGCAAGTCACAGATAAAAATGATGAAGGGTTCCTGTGGGAGATGAAACTCGTGGCCTGGAACTGGACTTCAAGTCATAAGTGTGGGAGGAGCCTGGGCGCTGGAGCTCGCTGGGAGTGGCCTTTAGGAGGGAAGCTCCCTGGTGTGCTCCTGCTCTCTCTGCACCCTGTCTACTTCTGGGGAACCAGAGTTAATTCTTCCAAATGTGTCCATTCAGACAACTTAGAGCTTTAGTCATCTGCTTGAATAGTCAGAATTCTTGGAGGTAGGCTTTTAAAAAATCTTCCAGGTCCAGCGAAAATTACCATTTTCTTGTCTCGCACAGGCTTTGATTCTGATAACTCTTCTGGGGAATTTTCAGAGGCACATCAGAAAGTCACGGGAATGATTGACTTGGACACCAGCAAAAATAATCGGATTGGGAAAGTTGGGGAGAGGCCCTCTCAAGAGAATGGAATTCAGAAACACAGGTATGTTCTCTCACATCCGTTGTTTCTAAAATGCGTCTGTAATCACCCCAAAAATACTCTTCAGGGTACCCTCAGCCCTCACGAGCATTGAGCTGGAGCAGCACCCCCACGGCTGCCTGGCCTTCCTGTCCGGACAGCCTTCTGTGTCCGGCCCGCAAGGGTTCTGAGAGACTCCATGCCTCTCGGCTCCTGGAATCAGCAGATGGCAATTTTATGGGCAGGGCCTTTCCCCATCTAAGAAGTGCCACAAACAGTGCATGGCGTTTCGATCATCAGACCCCTTGCTGATTTCCCACAGACCCTCCTGCTCTTCCATGGGCAGCCACGCTCATCCTCTGTCTCATCGGAGTTCTATTGTGGTGTGTTCAGCTCTCACCCCTACAGGACGAGAAGGGTTTCATTTGCTTGATGTAGCAAGACCCCATTCCCTTTCCTCCTCCACCACGTTCGTTTTCATGTAGGTAGAGTCCGATGACAGTGGTCATCATGAGAAGTCTTCAGTCCTTGGCTGGGCGCGGTGGCTCATGCCTGTAATCCCAGCACTTTGGGAGGCTGAGACAGGTGGATCACTTGAGCCCAGGAGTTGACCAGCCTGGGCAACATGGCAAGACCCCACCACTACAAAAAAATTAAAATAATTAGCTGGGCATGGTGGTGCACGCCTGTGGTCCCAGCTACTTGGGAAGCTGAGTCAGGAGGATCCCCTGAGCCCAGGAGTTTGAGGCTATGGTGAGCTGTGATGGCGCCACTGCACTCTAGTGTGGGCAACAGAGCAAGACCCTGTCTCAAAAAAAAAAAAAAAAAAAAAAAAAAAACAGGAAGAAGTCGTCAGTCTTTGTTGATAGAAGCACGAGCCGGGCGCGGTGGCTCATGCCTGTAATCCCAGCCCTTTGGGAGGCTGAGGCGGCCGGATCATGAGGTCAGGAGATCGAGACCATCCTGGCTAACATGGAGAAACCCTGTCTCTGCTAAAATACAAAAAATTAGCCGGGCGTAGTTGTGCACATCTGTAGTCCTGGCTACTCGGGAGGCTGAGGCAGGGGAATCACTTGAACCCGGGAGGCGGAGGTTGCGGTGAGCTGAGATCACGCCACTGCACTCCAGCCTGGGTGACAGAGCGAGACTCCATCTCAAAAAAAAAAAAAAAAAAAAAAAAAAACAAAAAAAAAGCACGAAGGCAGGACAAGTGTCAGGTGGGGCAGGCAGTGGCCCTGGAGCTGGTGGCATTGCGTTGCGGGCTCCAGCCACAGCTGCTGATGTGTGTGTCAGCTCCAGGGAGCTGTTCCAGTCTGGCCTCAGGCTCTCCTTCGAGCTACAGGCCCACACCCCTGCTTGGTGGGTCCACTCGGGCGCCCACGTGTGCATCTCACCTGTTGTTTGTTCGTTCTCTCACCCCACAGATGTGGGAGCCCCCACCCCTGCTCCTTCTGCGTCCCTGTTTTCTAGCCCTGACTCTGTGGCCATTTTCAATGCTGTTGGGTCCTTCAGTTCTTCTGTCTCCTCTGCCACATGCCTGTCTACCCAGCCACCCATTTCCAGAGTGACCTCTGCATCCCTGCCTTTTATTCCAGCTGTTGTGCAGAGGCATTTGTGTATATATGTATTTATTGTTTTTGAGACGGAGTCTCACTCTGTCACCCAGGCTGGAGCAGCTCCAGTGGTGCGACCTCGGCTCACTACAACCTCTGCCTCCCAGATTCAGGTGATTCTCTTGCCTCAGCCTCTTGGGTTGCTGGGATTACAGGCATACGCCACCATGCCTGGCTAATTTTTGTATTTTTAGTAGAGACAGCGTTTTGCCATGTTGGCCAGGCTGGTCTCGAGCTCCTCCAGTGATCCACCTGCCTTGGCCTCCCAAAGTGTTGTGATTACAGGTGGGAGCCACCATGCCCAGCCCAGAGGCATTTTTCAAAAGACAGATCTGAACCCCCCACTCCATCACCCTCTGCCTAAAACTCAGGCAGGATGGCCACATGGCCGGCCTCACACTCCTGGTCCTACAGAGCTGTGTGTGAATGGTGCCCTGTTCTACTGGAAGAAATGACCCAGCTTGGACAGTGCACCATGTGGTCACTCACCTCTTAGGATGAAGGCCAGTACCCTCACCTGGGCCCTCGGGCCCAGGCCTGAGCCCTGTTGCCTCCCGCCCGAGCTGCAGGGGCCTCTTTCAGGTCCTCTGGTGCATCAACTCCCTCTGCTCCCTCGGCCTGGGGCCTCTCTTCTCCTCCTTCATGGCTGTAGTTCCTATGCATCCCATCTCCATGCAGTTCCTATGCATCCCATCTCCATGCAGTTCCTATGCATCCCATCTCCATGTAGTTCCTATGCATCCCATCTCCATGCAGGGTTATATCCTTGGGGGATGTGACCTGACCCTCTGCAGAGCCACATTCCCCTCCTGGTGGCGACCCCGAATCACAGAGTATTCCCTGAATGAGTGCACGGATGACGGCAGAGCAGAGCTGGGTGCTGGCTTCCGGCAGCCCGGGCCTGGCACTCAGCAGATGTTCATTTTATTTTCCACCCCGCCTCATAGCTGCTGTGTCCTCTCCCTCCTGCCCCGATACCAGTAGTGTGCCCTGACCCAGCTGCCCTGATGTGGCATTCCCAGGGCATAGCTCAGGAGCAGAGCAGGCAAGAGCATGTGCTTTCATCACTCCAGAGGTCAGAGTGTCGGTGTCAAGGTTCTGCTGGGAGGCCGGGCGCGGTGGCTCAAGCCTGTGATCCCAGCACTTTGGGAGGCCGAGACGGGCGGATCACGAGGTCAGGAGTTCGAGACCATCCTGGCTAACACGGTGAAACCCCGTCTCTACTAAAAAATACAAAAAGCTAGCCGGGCGAGGTGGCTGGTGCCTGTAGTCCCAGCTACTCGGGAGGCTGAGGCAGGAGAATGGCGTAAACCCGGGAGGCGGAGCTTGCAGTGAGCTGAGATCCGGCCACTGCACTCCAGCCTGGGCGACAGAGCGAGACTCCGTCTCAAAAAAAAAAAAAAAAAAAAGGTTCTGCTGGGTGCGAGGCAAAACACCCCTCAAAGCAGCTTCCATGAAATGGGAGTTCAGCAGGAGAGCCCTGGGGTGTCTCTGGAGGGCTGTGAGCAGCAGGGAGCCCTGGGCCCCCACTCTGCAGCACCTTCTTTGCACCTCGCTCTGTGGTGTCCTGTGTGGGTTTGGCATGCCTCTCCCCAAATCGAAGTTTCTGTCTCCATTCAGGCACTCCCCTCCTAGATGGAGACAGTGTCTCATTCCAGCTCCACATTCCTGGCGGGGAGTCCAGGGCCCCGGGTCAGTGGTCCCCAGGTCGATCAGCGGTGAGCAGTGGTGGGGGTGAGGGTCTCCTGGTGCAAGCGTGATGGCGTGGGCTCCCCCTTGCAGCCGACTGGAAGATTACCTAGAAAGAAATGCTCCTCAGGAAGGCAAACACGTATCTAAAGGGCTGAAAAGCTTTTAGTTCGGGTCACTCTTGGTGCCCTCGTGGCCTGACCTCTGCCTGTGGTCTGGCTGCTGCCCCAAGGACCCACCAGGAGCCCCCAGAAGGCTGTGAACTGTGCAGGCAGAGGGACTCCGTGCTGCTGCCCTGTCCCCCAGCTCTGGGAGGAAACAACAGCACGGCCACTGTGGGGCCAAGACTGCAGAGCTGGCCGTCTTTGTTGTCATGACCATTCCTGGGAGGCCCTGGGAACATGGGTGTGGAAGGCTTCTCGCAGCAGCTGTGTCCATGTGTCCCTAGGCATGCCAGAATGCAGAAATGCCAATGTTTAAGTGTCAGAATTAACGAGAAATGGTCATTGAGTGCAGCCACCTTGAGTGGTCGGAGTCCTGTGTTGAATTCACCCACACGCACCCCTTTCGTGCCCCGCAGGACGTCACTGCCGGCTCCCATGTTCAGCAGAAGCGACTTCAGCGTGTGGACCATTCTAAAGAAGTGTGTCGGCCTGGTGAGTCCGGGGGCCCATGCTCACGCGTGGGGCTGCACCACTGACTCCTGGGAAGGTATTGCAGTGCTAGTGATTTAAGAAAATGCGCTCTTGCCGGGGACATGCCTGTAATCCCAGCACTTTGGGAAGCTGAGGTGGGCAGATCACCTGAGGTCGGGAGTTTAAGACTGGCCTGGCCAACGTGGAGAAACCCCGTCTCTACCAAAAATACAAAATTAGCCGGGCATGGTGGCGCATGCTTGTAATCCCATTTACTCGGGGGGCTGAGGCAGGAGAATTGCTTGAACCTGAGAGGCGGAGGTTACAGTGAGCCGAGATTGCGCCATTGTACTCCAGGCTGGGTGACAAGAGTGAGATTCCGTCTCAAAAAAAAAAAAGAAAGAAAGAAAAAATGCACTCTCATGTTTATAAACAGCGTGAGATTAAGACAGTAAAACAAACAAAGAACAAGCATGTCAGGGGAAGAGGTGTTCTGTAGGTGAAACGGGACATAAGAACCATCCTGCAGGTACCCGTCCAGCCCTGTGTCCTGCGTGAGGTGGGTGGGGCTTCCGAGGCACCCTCCCCGGCCACATGCTGAGCTGCAGGAGGGGCGTCAGCCTTCGTCAGGGGCTCAGGGTTTGGGACAGAAAAACTAGCTGGGTAATGAGGGCCCAGAAGTTACAGACTTTCCCTTTCATGATCTTTCCTGACTGTGAGAACAAGCTGTGCCTCACAGGGGCGGGGAGTGTCCTGTGCCTTCTGTACCCTACTGGTTCCTGGGCCAGCGCTCAATGACTGAAAACTCAAATGGCCTGGGGACACACGACGTCACTGTTGCTCAGACCATGTCTTCTAGTGCCGGTGATTTTTTGCCCTTATGTTTTAGTTTTTTTTTTCCAGAGGGAACTTCATTTTTTCTCAACTTTTTATTTTGAAATAATTTTAGACTTACGGAAAATCACAAAATAGCACAGAGCATTCCTGTAAACCCACCACCCAGCTCCCCTGATGCTGGCATCTCTCGGAGTAACCATAGGTCAGTGACCGAAGCAAGAAATGCATCTTAGGCCGGGCGCGGTGGCTCAAGCCTGTAATCCCAGCACTTTGGGAGGCTGAGACGGGCGGATTACGAGGTCAGGAGATCGAGACCATCCTGGCTAACACGGTGAAACCCCGTCTCTACTAAAAAAAAAATACAAAAAACTAGCCGGGCGAGGTGGCGGGCGCCTGTAGTCCCAGCTGCTCTGGAGGCTGAGGCAGGAGAATGGCGTGAACCGGTGAGGCGGAGCTTGCAGTGAGCTGAGATCCGGCCACTGCACTCCAGCCTGGGCGACAGAGCGAGACTCTGTCTCAAAAAAAAAGAAAAGAAATGCATCTTAGCTCCACATGTCACTTGTATTTCCTCAGTGTCCCCGATGTCCTTTCCTGTCCCAGGACCCTCATGGCATTTGGGCTCCTCCACTTGGTGACAGCTGCTCTGGTCTGTTACTTAGTGGACTTTTCCTTAATTTGAGTTTGTCTGATGTTTTGTTCTTAGAATGAGGTTCTGTGTTTTGGGCACACACAGAAGTGAGGTACCCTTGCCAGGGCCTGGTCTGAGGGGCTCTGTGATATCCACATGTCTTGTTAGGGGGACTGTTAACCTGATCACTTGGTTAACCTGATCAAGTGTCTCCACTGCAGAGTTGCTGCGTTTCTTGTTGTAATCAATGTTTTGGGGGAGACACTTGGATTCCGCTTGCTAATTGTAGCATCCATTGGTGGGTTTTATTGAAATCATTCTAATGGGGATTTTCTATTCTCGTTCTGTCTTCTACCTTTATTCATTGGAATTGTTCTGTAAAGGAGAGCTGTCCCTTCTCCCCTAATTATATATTTATTCAGTTATTTATTTGTATTAGTATGGACTCATGAGCATGTATTTTCTGTGCGTTGAATTCCAGTATAGTCCTTATTTACGTAATTGCTCAAATTGTTCTACCTTTGGCATTGAGAGTTCTTCCAGGTTGGTTTTCCCCCTTCTGCTGAACCCCCGTCCTTTTCTGAACACTTATTTCAGGCACTAAAGGATACTCTAGTTCAGCTTATATTTTCCCTGCCTTAACCCTGGAATCAACCACTTCCCCAGGGAGCGCATTCACTGGGTAATGGTGTTTAGAAACCACGACCTGGTGCTGGGTGAGCTCATTGCTGCTGAGGTATCACTGCCTGCAGGCCCTCTCAGCAGATGGCGCTGGAAAATACGAGTGTGCTAATGCTCATACATACACATCTGTATTTCTGTATATATCTATATGTTTCTTTTAAAATAAACCATTTGAGATTTTTTTTCTCTTTCAGCAGTGTTTTTGGTACATTTTTGACTATGTGGCTAATTCAGGTCTTGACAAAAATATCTGTCTTGGTATAGATGATGAAAGTCTTTTTGTGAAACTGACAAACCACCTAATTTTGACTCTTTTAAATTCTAAGACAGGCTGGGTGTGGTAGTAGCTCATGCCTGTAATCCCAGTGCTTTGGAAAGCTGAGGGAAGAGAATCGCTTGAGGCCAGGAGTTTGAGACCAGAGCCTGGGCAACACAGTGAGACCCCATCTCTACAAAAAAATTTTTTAAATTAGCCAGGTGTGTTGGCACATGTCTGTAGTCCCAGTTACTCGGGAGGCTGAGACAGGAGGATGGCTTGAGTCTGGGAGTTTGAGGCTGCAGTGAACCGTGATTTCACCACTGTACTCCAGCCTACATGACAGAGGGAAACCTTATCTCTTAAAAAAAAAATAAAGATTCTAGGACCAAAAGCATCTTTTCAACAACATGAAATGATGTAAATTGCATTCCCTAGGTGAGGGTTGTGGAGGGATTGAGGTGAAAGTTGCATGTGAGCATGTAGGACTGGCAGGCGTAGTGGAAAGGTGCTGGGAGGGGCCTTGCGGGGCGGCTCCACCCCTCACACTTCACTTCGAAACACTCCCCTCTGGAGGTTTTGGTGGCACTCCTCTCTTTTTACTACTTCTCAGCTTGTATTGAAAAAACACAAGCACACTTGGCAACATGGACAGTCCCAACACAGACAGAGGTGGACAGACAGTGGCGAGCCCACGTCCCCATAGCTGGATCCACAGTGATTGGCTGTGGCTCTTTCTGGATCCGCAGTGATTGGCTGTGGCTCGTTCTGGATCCACAGTTATTGGCTGTGGCTCATGCTGTTTGGTCCACACCCGTCCCTGCTTCTTTCCTCCCTCATATTTTGAAGCAAATTCCAGACATCTTTTTGTTTGTAAATATTTCTTACATATATTTAAAGGATAAGGATTCTTTTTAATGTGACTCTGATATTATTATACTTTAGAAAATAACTTTAGAAAGTTTTTTAGCCGGGCGCGGTGGCTCAAGCCTGTAATCCCAGCACTTTGGGAGGCTGAGACGGGTGGATCACGAGGTCAGGAGATCGAGACCATCCTGGCTAACACGGTGAAACCCCGTCTCTACTAAAAATACAAAAAAAAACTAGCCGGGCGAGGTGGCGGGAGCCTGTAGTCCCAGCTACTCGGGAGGCTGAGGCAGGAGAATGGCGTAAACCCGGGAGGCGGAGCTTGCAGTGAGCTGAGATCCGGCCACTGCACTCCAGCCCGGGCGACAGAGCGAGACTCCGTCTCAAAAAAAAAAAAAAAAAAAAAGTTTTTTAATCTCATCAGAGACTCGCTCTGTGTTCAGACGTCCAGCGGCCTCACGCGTTGCTGTCTGGTGTCTGCAGTCCTGTGTGGACCTTGTTTGTGTCCCTCTGTCAGGAAGCCGTTTTTTTTGCTCTTTCTCTGAATTTAAAAGCTGTGGGCAGGTCAGGCGTGCGGCGGCGCATGCCTATAATCCCTGTCAGAGGCTGAGGCAAGAGGATCGCTCCAGGCCAGGGGTTCAGAACCAGCCCGGGCAACAAAGTGAGATCCCATCTCTACAAAAAATAATTAGCCGGGCGTGGTGGTGCATGCCCAGGCTCCCAGCTACTCGGGTGGCTGATACAGGAGGATCGCTTGAGCCTGAGAGGTTGAGGCTGCAGTGACCAGTGATCACATTGCTGCGCCCCAGCCTGGGTGACAGAGCGAGACCCTGCCTCTAACAAACAAAGCAAGCTGTGGGCACTCAGAGCCTGGGTCCATTAACTCAGGAGGAGATGCTAGTTGGAGCTGTGCCAACATGATCACCCTTTATTGATTACCAGGGATATTTCTGTGGTGAGAGGTTCCCCTTCCTTTGCTGTAAATGCAGTTTAGGAAAGTCAGGACCAGTGAGCGATTCTTCCTCTTTATTGAAGTTTTCACCTAATGTGTTCTTTCACTGGCATCATCCAGTGTGACTCATGTAACCAGCTAGTTTGTCTTTTGTTTACCTCCTAGCATTTAACTTATTGATGTCTTCCAGTCCACACATTGTTCCATCTTTGGTCAGTGAGAGTCTATTCAAGGTGGCCTGGAATCCTTTACAAAAGGAGCTTCAGGCCTCTCCTGTGCATTTACCATCTGGGGTGTGGAATCAGCTACTTGTCCAGGGAGAGAAGGAGAATTCAGGACCACAGCCAGGCTCTGAGGAGGCCACTGGGGTGGTCTTATTTCGAGGGCTGTTCCTACAGCTAGGAACTGTGTTTTTGTTTGTTTCGGTGATGCTTCCAATGTGGGCCAGCAGGCTCCACCTACCCTCTGCGGCCTCGTGTCTGCATCTCTTTTCTCCCTCACTGACAGTCCCGGTTTTCGGCAGCCCTGGCGAGGATAGATTTAGACCGGCACATAGTTGTGACTCACTCACTTTGCCCCACATACCTGCGGGACCAGCTCTGCTGCTGATAGTGTCTTTGCTGAGATAGCTCATGTCTGTGGCTCCTGCAGTTGCCAGTTGTCTTTGTCCTCAGGGCATATCTCAAATGCCTGCTTTTTTTTTTTTTTTTTTTTTTTTTTTTGAGAAGGAGTCTTGCTCTGTCGCCCAGGCTGGAGTGCAGTGGTGCGATCTCAGCTCACTGCAACCTCTGCCTCCTGGGTTCAAGCGATTCTCCTGTCTCAGCCTCCCGAGTAGCTGGGACTACAGGTGCCCACCACCACGCCCGGCTAATTATTATTATTATTTTTTTTTTGTATTTTTAGTAGAGACGGGGTTTCACCTTATTGGCCAGGCTGGTCTCGAACTCCTGACCTTGTGATCCACCCACCTTGGTCTCCCAAAGTGTTGGGATTACAAGCGTGAGCCAACTGCGCCCGGTCAAATGCCTGCATTTCCAGACCACCTGGGTGCTTCTTCTCTGGGTGATTGTGCCACCAAGGGAATGATGTAAGTTCATTTGTTTCATTTTTGATATTGAGAGATGACTTTTTTTTTTTTTTGAGACGGTGTCTTACTCTGTTACCCAGGCTGGAGTGCAGTGGCACAATTTTGGCTCACTGCAAGCTCCGCCTCCCGGGTTCATGCCATTCTCCTGCCTCAGCCTCCCGAGTAGCTGGGACTACAGGTGCCTGCCACCACGCCCAGCTAATTTTTATATTTTTGGTAGAGTCAGGGTTTCACCGTGTTAGCCAGGATGGTCTCGAACTTCTGACCTTGTGATCCACCCACCTCGGCCTCCCAAAGTGCTGGGATTACAGGCATGAGCCACCACACCAGCCTGAGAGATGACTTCTTAGAATTTTATTTTATTTTTAAATTATGGGTCCTGCGTCAAATTTATCACATAAGGTGTATTCCAGGAGGGTCAGGTTCCTGTCCCTGTACCCTCCTGGTGCTCTCTGCTTTCCCCACAGGGGATCAGGAGCCAAGTTTAGGGCACATCTTTCACGCATCACACAGCTGATTCTGTATGTATCTTCTCCCCACTTCTTTATATAAATGAGAGACTTTCTCTGCCTTTTAAAATTCGGTAGTATATCTATAGCAATATGCAGTGACTTCTTAATTAATTAATTTATTTATTTATTATTTCTTTTTAGAGACTGAGTCTTGCTTTTTCACCCAGGCTGGAGTGCAGTGGGAGGATCATGGCTCACTGTAACTTCAATCTCCTGGGCTTAAGTGAACCTCCTACATGAGCCTCTGGAGTAGCTGGGACTACAGGCACCCAACACTATGCCCAGCTACTTTTAAAAAAATTTTTGGCAGTGGCTCACACCTGTAATCCCAGCACTTTGGGAGGCAGAGGCAGGCGGATCATGAAGTCAGGAGTTCGAGACCAGCCTGGCCAACATAGTAAAACCCCGTCTCTACTAAAAATGCAAAAAATTAGCTGGGTATAGCACTGCATGCCTGTAATCCCAGCTACTCGGGAGGCTGAGGCAGGAGAATCTCTTGAACCCAGGAGGCAGAGAGGTTGCAGTGAACTGAGATCGCGCCATTGCACTGCTGCCCAGGTGACGGTGCGAGACTCCAACTCAAAAAAATTTTTTTTTTTTTTTGTAGAGACAGGGTCTCACTTTGTTGCCCAGGCTGGTCTTAAACTCCTGGCCTCAAGTGGTCCTCCCCGCCTTGGCCTCCAAAAGTGTTGGGATTGCAGGCATGAGCCATCTCGCCTAGCTGACTTCTCAATGTTTAAAGGCATGGCGCTCCCTCACACGGCTGCCCTCTAGCTCACTGGACTGATGCCCTATTGTTGGACATATGGGTCATTTTTGGTCTTTCATGGATCCAGTCATGCTGCAGCAGAGAGCCCTGCGTGTGTGTTTGGCCGAGGCTCTGGGGGGTAAAGAGCCGTGCGTGTAAGTTCCTAGAAGTGGGGCTGCTCAGTCAGAGGCAAATACCCGTAGAGTTTGCTGGAAGTGGCCCAGTCCTCTCTGTGGGGCTGCATCACTGTGCATTTCCACAGCAGCCGGGGGGCTTTCTCCAGGTGGGAGCTGCATGCAGTTGCGATACCATCTCTCCTGACCTGAGCAAGGCAGTATCTCCCCAGTGCTCAGGGCCGCTGGCCGCACTTCCTTCCTGGCCTCCCTGGCCCCATCTCTGGCCGCTGTGGACTGTGGCTTCTTCTAGTTTACCAGGTGTTTAGAGCATGGGAGGGCTGTTGACCCTGGTCTGGAATGTAAATTGCAAATGCTCCTCCATCTGTCTGCTTTTCTGCTCATTCTTTCGGGGCTTCTTTCTTTCTCTCCCACATGCTCCTGCAGTGCTGAGCTCTGATCATGAGGGTCACATCTCTTCCTGCTTTCCTCAGCAGCCACATTCCCTTGTGCAGTCTTGGCCACACCCACGTGCTGGGGCTGCCTCAGTTGGAATCCAGTTCTAGCCCCTCCTAAGCCCACAGTCCCTGTGTGTCCGGTGCCATCTGGGGCCTGCTCGCCCCTGCAGCAGCCTGAGCCGCAGGCTCTGTGCGTCTGCCCTGTACTCTCAGCCTCGGTCCCTGCACTCATCTTTGACCCAGCGTCTGAGCAGAGCCCCCCTCCCAGCACGGACGCTGAGTTTTGGGAACCTGGGTCCTCTCCTTATCCCTCTCCTTCTGCCTCTGCTTTGGCCACCCCAGACCCTGCTCCTTCCTGAAGAGCCTGCCCTGAGGTACACAGCTATGCTTTCCTGGAATGCCCAGCTGTTGGGATCCCTTTCTTAGAAGCCCAGCAGGAAGAGTGGCCCCTGTGGACACTTGTCCCCTTGGCACCTTCCCAGCTTCCACCACTAAGCATGCACCTGCTCTGTGCTGCCCAGGGCCTGGGAGCAGACACCTGAGGCACCTTTGCCAACTTGGAAGGCCTTAGGGGAAAGCCACATGGAGCCACGTTATGGGAGACCTCATTTGCCAGGTTCAGGCATGTCTGTGGCACCCTGGAGGGGATGGGAAGCCAGGGACTATTTTTAATGGCACGGGCTCTACTTTGGGACCGCTACTTTGTTTTTTGTCTGTTTGTTTGTTTTTGAGACACAGTCTGGCTCTGTCTCCCAGGCTGGAGTGCGATAGCACAATCTCGGCTCACTGCAACCTTCACCTCCTGGGTTCAAGCGATTTTCCTGCCTCAGCCTCCCGAGTAGCTGGGATTACAGGTGTACGCCATCATGCATGGCTAATTTTTGTAATTTTAGTATAGACGGGGTTTCACCATGTTGGCCAGGCTGGTGTTGAACTCCTGACCTCAAGGGATCTGTCCGCCTCGGCCTCCCAGGATGCTCATATTATAGGCCTGAGCCACCGTACCCAGCCTGGGCCATTACTCTGGAAGTGGGGTGGAGAAGATGTGGAGTCGGGGAGGGGGCGTGGGTAGGCCCAGGAGCCCCTGTGACAGTCTGTGTGTCTGGAATGGGGCAGTGGGCTGGGGAAGCAGGGAGGATTCAGGGGTGTCACGCCAGAGACCTCTGCAGGCTCAGCACAGATTACGAGTTAGGTCTGATGGCAGCGCAGCTCACAGGGCGGGGCTGATGGGGCAGGGAGTGGCTCACCCATGGGGGGTTTGAAGATCTGGTTCAACCCCAGAGTCTGCGGCTCCATAAAGGGATGCTCAGAGCAGGGGCATGGAGCAGCCCCGCAGTATCAGGAAGGCAGCAGTAACCAGCGGGTCTTCCCCATCTTTTCAGGAGCTGTCCAAGATCACGATGCCAATCGCCTTCAACGAGCCTCTGAGCTTCCTGCAGCGGATCACAGAATACATGGAGCATGTGTACCTCATCCACAGGGCCTCTTGCCAGCCCCAGCCCCTGGAGAGGATGCAGGTGGGCCTTAGGAGTGCCAGGCGGGAGTTTGTCACGAAAGTGACACCCCTTGCATGTCTGGCCACACAGTCTTGGGGCCCTGGGCATCTGTGAGAAGGGCTCACACAGCTCCCCCCAGTGTTCAGTGCCATCCTGCCTGGCAGCCGTGGCATTTGGTATGTGATGACAGAACTTGCAGGAAAAGCCATTGAGCTCTCAGTGGCCCCAAGAGCTCCCTGCTGCCGCCTCCTGCCGGGAGTCTCCGCCTCTTGGAACTGAAGGTGGTGGCGGGCTCTGCCCTCGGGCTCCTCTGGGGTCCTGTTGTACCACCGCGCCCCGTGTGTGTGTATGTGTGTGACTGTGGGCTGGGCACACACGGTGGCTCACGCCTGTAATCCCAACAGTTTGGGAGGCTGAGCGGATGAATCGCTCCCGGAGGTTGAGACCAGCCTAGGCAACACAGTGAGACCACATCTCTGCAAAATTTTTTTTAAACTTAGGCAGGTGCAGTGGTGCATGCCTGCAATGCCAGCTACCTGGGAGGCTGATGAGAGAGGATCACTGTGCCCAGGAGCTAGAGGCTCCAGTGAGCTACGATGACGCCACTGCACTCCAGCCTGGGTGATGGAGTGAGACCCTGTGTCTAAAAAATAACAAAATACAAGTGTGTGACTGTGGGCGCACATAGTGTGTGTCCCTGTGCGTGTGTGTGTGTGCATGCCTCTGTGAATGCATGCTCGGGGTGTGCGTGTTGAGTGTGTAGCCTTGTGTGTGCATGTGAGACAGAGTGACTGACATTGCAGCAGCATCTGCCAGGAGGGGCCCGGCCCCGGGGGTGGAAGGCAGCACCCAGTTCCTTCTTTCTGTGCTGTCGAGGGAGTGGCGGGTGATGAAGGGCGTTCCCTGGAAGTCCTGTAATCTCAGACGCACTGCTCGGAGAAAATTGAAAAATCACACGGAACCAATAGTGACAGAAACCAGGTGCCCACCGCCCTCCACGAGAGGCTGTCTTCTCCGGCGCGTTTCCTAACAAGCTGTTCCTGTCCTGTGGATTATTTACAGTCTGTGGCTGCTTTTGCTGTTTCGGCCGTGGCTTCCCAGTGGGAGAGGACCGGCAAACCATTTAATCCACTCTTGGGAGAAACGTATGAGTTAGTCAGGTAAGGAAAAGGCCCATCATAAATACCTTGTAAATGGGACTCCTTGGAAGACAGATGGGTTTGATTCTTTCACTAGCATTGATTCCTCTGCTCGCATTGATTCCTCTGCTCTGAGAATAAACTGTTTGAGTGAAGAGCTCACTAAAGCGTTTGGATGCTGTAGGCGAGATGTTTCACACACATGGGGTGCTGTGCTAGCAGTGCCACCATGTCTGAGTGAGTGTAAAGCATTGGCAATGAGACATTTTAGTGTGTTCGACTCAAGCGTGGAGATAGCGTGTACCGTAGACGCTTCCGTGTGTGTGTGCAACGTCTGTGAAATGTGTAGGGTTGTTGTGAGCTTCACCGAAAATGGAAATAGGTACTAATGAGCAAAACTAGGCTGTTTTAGCAAAGTATTCAGTGAATGCTATTGAAAAAGCAGGTAAATCCAGAGACAGGAATGATTGCAAAGAGCAGCTTCACTCCCAAGGCCACGTTTGCCACCACACAGCCTCCCCAGAGTTTTAGCAAGGGTCAGACGGCCCTGGCCAAGGGAGAGTTAACTAGACCACGCCTCATCTCCAGACATAACTGAAACTTCTTCCTATGGAACTTTCTTCTAGGCAGCGTTGCTGTCCCTTCCTAGAGTCCCCCCAGCTTCCCTCCTGTCTCTGGTGGCCCTCAGCTTACAGACCTGAGACTGACTTCAAGTCCCAGAACTCTGACCCCAGAGGTCCAGCCAGGCCCCATATCACGTTGTCTGTGGCTGGACCTCTGGAAGGACTGGTTGGGGTTCTCTTCACCCACCTGGTTGCCCCGGGAACCGCTGTGGTTATTCACAGAATCATCCTGGGATTCTGCCCTGGTGACAGTGCCCACCCAAACCAACAAAGGAAGTCAGAAGCAGGGCAGACCACAGCATGAGTGTGGCCGTGTGGTAATTCCTCAGCCATCAAGCAGCCTGGCTGGGGCTCCGGGTGGCTGTGGATGAGAGAGTAGATGTGTGTGGCTTCCTTCAGGGCCATTTGGTGATGTCTGAAATGATTTTTATTCCACCGCCCGTGGACCCCCTCATTCTCTTGTAGATGCATGCAGGTGCCCACGGGCAGATGTGTAGGGAGAGTCAGCGGAGCACAGTTGAGCCCCTGTCTCTGTGACAGGGCTAAGCTATGGTACTGAAGGAGGGAGGGGCAGGGCACTCTCAACTGCACCCTTCACTCCTCTGACTGTCGAGGTAGGCCAGCACACAGAGCTCGCTCCGCCTGCCTGGGGAGAAGGAGCTTGCTGGTGGGACGCTCTTCACTCCTCTGACTGTCGAGGTAGCCCAGCACACAGAGCTCGCTCCGCCTGCCTGGGGAGAAGGAGCTTGCTGGAGGGGCGTGGGTGGTTATCTAGACAAGCCTGCTGTGCAGAATGCAAGCTGTTTGCTACAGGCTGCTGGGCTGCACGCCTCCCTGCCCAGGAACAGAGTGCAGACGGGAGGGAAGGCAGCCTCCTTTATCATCTTGTTTTATTATTTTTCTATGAAAAAGGGAGTTGAGCCAAAACAATTAGCCTCTTATTTGGATTCTGGGTTAGTTGATATTCTGTTGGGTTGTTTTATTATGAAGTCTGTTTGTTTTTTTAATTATAAGAATGTGCTCTTTATAGTAAATGTGTAACATTGAGAAAGGTAGAAAAGATAAATCAGGCATAATCCCATAAAAGACAATAACTGACTGGGCTCACGCCTATAATCCCAGCAACCTGGGAGGCCGAGGCAGGAGCATCACTCGAGCCCAGTAGTTCAAAGTTACAGTGATCGTACCACGGCACTCTAAGCTGGACTACAGAGCCAGACCCTGTCTCTTTAAAAAAATAAAGATAGCTGTCAGCATTTTGTTAGACTTTCTTTTGTGTGTGTTTCAAAATATGATGTTAATTTGTATCCCTTTTTATTTAACAGTATGTCATAATTTTCCTGTGATATTAAAAACTTTTTCTAAATTATAGTGTTTCATGGATTCTAAGACACATTTTTCATGTTGCAGCACTTCAACATGTCAGTTTCGTACTCCTTTTTTTTTTTTGAGATGGGGTCTTGCTCTGTCCCCCAGGCTTGAAGTGCAGTGACATGATCACAGCTCACTGTAGCCTCAACTTCCTGGGCTAAAGATATCTGCCCACCTCAGCCTCCCAAGTAGCTGGAACTACAGGCATGCGCCACCATGCCCAGCTAATTTTGGTATTTTCAATAGAGACAGTGTTTTGCTATGTTGCCCAGGCTGGTCTTGAACTCCTGAGCTCAAGTGATCTACCTACCTCCACCTCCCAAAGTGCTAGGGTTACAGGTGTGAGCCTCTGCACCCAGCCCAAGTCATAGTTTCATTTGCAGCATTTTTTTCTTTCTTTCATAAAATAATGGTGTGCAGTGCAATTAATGGCATCTTTGGTTCAAAGAAGTGCAGTTCCTTTGAAACTTCAGGTCACTGTTTTGGGGCCCTTTATTGTATTTTATGTGTTATTAATGATTGAGAATTTTTTTTTTTTTTTTTTTTTTGAGACGGAGTCTCCATCGGTTGCCCAGGCTGGAAGGCAGTGGCGTGATCTCGGCTCGCTGCAGCCTCTGCCTCCGGGTTCAAGCAACTCTCCCTGTTCTCCGCCTCAGCTTCCTGAGTATTTGGGATTACAGGCGCATGCCAACATGCCCAGCTAATTTTCGTGTTTTCAATAGAGACAGGCTTTCACCTTGTTGGCCAGCCTGGTGTTGAACTCCCAACCTCAGGTGATTTGCCCACCTTGGCCTCCGGAAGTGCTGGGATTACAGGCGTGAGCCACCACACGCAGCCATGGTTGAGATTTTTATCAATAGTGAGTAAGTGGTTGTGGGATTTGGTTTGCTTCAAATGGGCTTTCTTCCGGTGTGTAAAGAGTTTAAAAGTGTGGCCAGGCGCGGTGGCTCAAGCCTAGCACTTTGGGAGGCCGAGACGGGCGGATCACGAGGTCAGGAGATTGAGACCATCCTGGCTAACACGGTGAAACCCCGTTTCTACTAAAAATGCAAAAAATTAGCCAGGCGTGGTGGTGGGCAGCTGTAGTCCCAGCTACTTGGGAGGCTGAGGCAGGAGAATGGCGGGAACCCGGGAGGCGGAGCTTGCAGTGAGCTGAGATCCGGCCACTGCACTCCAGCCTGGGCGACAGAGCAAGACTCTGTCTCAGAAAAAAAAGAGTTTTAAAGTGTGTGCCCATGTTTATCCTAGAAGGTGTGAGTGTCAGCACTGGCTGTCAGATCATTTGGGGAGGAGCTGTTGTTAGTAGTACAGGCTTTCCTGCACTTCTGTATATAAATCACTCTGCAGTTTGGAGAAGTCACAGCTTCAAATTCTAGTATTTCTGGCTCATCCTGGCTGGGTCAGCTGCTGGTCCTTACCCACACGCTGCCCATGCGTGAATGCCAACTTTTTGTTTTTCGTCTGATTTAGAAGTTGGCTGGCAGTGGGCAGCCGAGCACCTGTTCTCTAGATGTCATTGCCTTTGAGCAAGCAGGACTAGTTTGGACAGAGTGTGGCGTGGTGACAGCAGGGTCCAGCAGGCGACTGTGGGTCTTGGCACACGCTGCAGGGAGCAGCCCTGCTTCTGCTTCTGGGAAAGGGGAGGCTGAGGCCTAGACAAGGGAAAGACTGGCCACGAGAATCACTTGTGAGGGAGTCTTCTGTTCTGAATTCATGCAGAGTGTGCTTCCTTTTCTCGATATTGCTCTTGAGTCCGTTGCTGCTGCCAGCCTTCCCGTCCTCTGGTCAGCGTGCTGCGCCGCCGTCGGAGGCATTCACGAGATTGGCTCTTAGAAAATGATTAAAATGTCTTGAAGAAGATAAATCAGGCAATCAGGCTGGGCGCGGTGGCTCACGCCTGTAATCCCAGCACTTTGAGAGGCTGAGGTGGGCAGATCGCCTGAGGTCAGGAGTTCGAGACTAGCCTGGCCAACATGGTGAAAACTTGTCTCTACTAAAAAATACAAAAAAATGAGCCGGGCATGGTGGCATGTGCCTGTCCCAGCTACTCAGGAGGCTGAGGCTGGAGAATCGCTTGAACCTGGAGGCAGAGGTTGCCGTGAGCCGAGATCACACCACTGCACTCCAGCCTGGGCGGCAGAGATTTTGAGATTCCATCTCAAAAAAAAGAAAAAGATAAATCAGAATAGGAAAGAAGTTCTAGATGATAGAGAAGAAGCCTTGTGAGTGAAAGAAATGCAAGCCCCCTGGGCTGGGTGGAGTGGGACGTGCCACCAGCAGTCTTCCCCAGGGGCTGCACCCGGGGCCAGAGCTCCTGCTGCACAGCTGGAAGCAAGCTATGCACCTTCTTAACGCCGACACACGTCGTCTGTCACGCATGCACTTCCAGATCGTCCTTGCCAGTGTCTGCCATGTGCTGTGCGTCTGTGAGACCTTGGCAGTCTGTCAGGTTAGGGGCCATGGACGTGAACCAAGTCCTTTCCCAATACCCTGGATCCCTACAGATTCCTTGTTATAGCTAAAAATACACATTCCTTTCTTAGACAAGTATTCATTTTGTAAATTACATACCTTGGTAGTCAACCTTTTAAAATCTAATTTTTCAACGTTCCTTCCTCTGTAATGACTGGAAATTCTGATTCCAGTTAAGTTGGTAATTATGTGGTTTAGCTTTTCTAATTTTTAATGACTACACCTGTAGGTGTATTCATAGTTCCGGAACAATTAAAAACTGACATTTTGATTGAAAAAGAGAGTATACTAAAAATCCTGTTTCCTGGACAGGAATATTTTGGGGTATAAGCCATTCCATCTCGGAAATTTCAGGGGCCTGTTAGAAAGGCGAGGAAGGGGCACCCTCTTCAGAAAGGGTTTAGGGTCCTGAGTTCCTGGGCAGTGGGGGTCCCTCGGGGTTGAGGGTTTGGAGTCAGGGGTCTGTAAGGGTCACTTATCCACATCTCTGGGCACCTCTGGCGAGACAGCGCTGTGGCTCGGGTGGTCCCATGGAGACTGAGCGGGGCATTGGGGTGGAGGCCCCCTCCTGCACCATTGCCCTCTCTGGGTGGGTCAGATGTGCTCTGGAAGCCATGTTTATGTGTGTGTCTGTTGCCAACGTTAGGCCGAGTGTGATGTTGGAGAGACAGTGTTGGGTGTTTCTGCCACATCTTGTGGCACGGAGGGCCCCTGCTTCCCAGCATCCCGTGAGGGGCTCTGCATGATGTCTGAGCTGCCCTTTCTTTTATTTTGCTGCCATTAACGTGTCTGTTTCTCTTTTTTTTTTTTTTTCTTGGACCTAGGGAAGATTTGGGATTCAGATTTATATCGGAACAGGTCAGTCACCATCCCCCCATCAGTGCGTTCCATTCGGAAGGCCTCAACCATGACTTCCTGTTCCACGGCTCCATCTACCCCAAGCTCAAGTTCTGGGGCAAAAGCGTGGAGGCAGAGCCCCGAGGCACCATCACACTGGAGCTGCTCAAGTGAGTATTGGTGCGTCCTGCTGAGAACCGCTTCCTGTAGAAACTGAAATGGGTGCTGGTGATGTGGAGGAAAACCTTCCTTTAGGAGGAAACCCTGTGATTTTTCTCCTGAGATGGTGACCTCCCCACAGCAGAAACGTCTTCAGATGAGCTTCCTGACCAGGGTTCCGTGTTGCTGGGGGGCGCCCTCACCTCTGCAGTTGGAATTCTCACCCCTTTCAGTCGGAATTCTCACCCCTTTCAGTCATCATTCATTGTATTCCTTGTCTTTTACTGCCTAATAGCCCCAAATGTAGCAGCTTTCACACTAGTCTGGCAGGGTTTTTGAGGGCTGGGGACCGTGTGGTTGCGGTAGGGATGAGGGTTGGGTTACCCATGGTGCCTGTGTCCCGGCTCCCCTTCTTGGCTGCTGGCAGGGCCCCTTCAGGGCTGCTTGCTGCAGGGTCCTGCCTCCCACGGGGGAGAGAGCTGAGAAGGAAGCCAGGGAAGTGGCCCTTTGCACACTCCCCCATCCTGTGCTCATGTGGCAGGGGTGACTTAGGGTTGGAATTTGAAACAGCGTTGGAGGGGCCCTCTGAGAAGCCGCTCACTGCCCCTCTTCACTCTCAGCCTGAATGCTCCCCAAGCCAGTGTCCACCAAAGACCCCTCAGAGCAAAACACAAGTCTCCAACAAACGCCGGCCGCTAAGACCCGGCAGACACAGACCAGATGCTGGTGTCCTCCTGGGCCACCAGTCCTGAGATGCGAGTCTTGCCAAGCTGCTGCCTACGGTCTTGTTGTAGGCACCAGGTCCTAACAATACATACAGAAATAAGTAATAAACGACACCTTGCCTGATGAAGCATTTGATGTGGGTTTTGCTTCACATTGGCCCTGCCTGGATGGTGGCTAGAAGGTTCCACAAGGACCTGGAGAAGCCCCTGAGAGTGTGTCCCGGGGCTGGTGCAGCCTTGTGCCTATTGTGCAGTGGCCTTGCTTTCTTAGGAAGAGGCGTACAGAAATGAAAATTTGCACACCTTGCTGATAAAGTTGCACACCTTGCTGATGAACGCATTTGGGTTCCACCCCCAGGAAGTTCAGAGAATTCCACACGTGTTGCAAACTACCCTGTTCTGAGTGGATTTCTGCCTTCACTGTGGCCCCTCCACATAGTCCCTTAAAACATGGGGCTGCTGATGTGCTGCCTCACATTTGTGGGGTGTTTTCTTCTTGGGCAGGGCCATTTGGGAGGATGAGGAATAAAAGAAACAAGTACGTGGAGTGCGGTGAAAACCCTGCACCCCTCCACAGCCACATGCTGGCTCCCCAGATAGCCAGGGCCGCATGCCCGGGACCCTGCATTACTGCCATATGTGTTTGGGGAGGTGGCTTTTCTTTTGACGACTTCACAGGAAAGCCATTTCTCTTTGTTCAGTCTTCTTTGATTGCTTATTAACATGTCTTGACATTTAAGTAGAAAGCTTTGTAGGTGCTACAAAGGAAAGAAGAAGTGCATTTCAAACGCATGCTAAATACACAGCCTCCGTCGCAGGGGCTTCAAAGCAGCATGCTGCTGTCCTGCGGGTGCCAGCTGCTGTGACCCAGCACTGCCTGGTCGTTGCGTCTTAGGTCATGTCGTGTCTTGGCTTTTCTGCTCTCTGACCGCTTGTTTTCCGGTGTCTTCGCAGACATAACGAAGCCTACACCTGGACCAACCCCACCTGCTGTGTCCACAATGTCATCATCGGGAAGCTGTGGATAGAGCAGTATGGGACAGTGGAGATTTTAAACCACAGGTGACAGCACCCCACTGTTGGGTGAGAGTGCGAGGCTCCGGGTGGGGATGGGTGAGCCAGGGAGCGTGAGTGTCCGTGCTCCTGGTGGGTTTTAGCTCAGCCTCAACGAGCTCCTGCCGTGTCCCTGCCAGCCCAGGCATAGCAGCTGCCTGGATTTGACTCTGACCGGTGTTGGCCATGGGTGCTCCTCGTTCACGACCTCATTTTTAGTCATGGTCGTTACTTGAAGGTTTTGAGCTATGCCGAAGAGCTGTGTCATTGCCAAGTGCAGCGCGGTGGCCGTCCACAGCCGTTGGCCACTGTCCAAGCTCGAATGCCCTGTTCCTGGAAGCTTATGACTGGTGGGCTTTGCCTTTTCACCACTTTAGTGAGGTATAATCGATGCATCATACGATTCACCTGTTCCGAGTGGACACTTAAGTGATTTTTGATAAATTGACCGAATCATGGCGCTATCCCCACAGCCCATTTCAAACACTTCCATCGCTCCAATTGCCAACATTTCCAGTTTCGAACACTTCCATCGCCCCAAAGGCCCACCGCACCCATTCGCAGTCAGCCCCTGCCTGCCCCAGGGTCCTCCATTGTGCTTCTCCCGTTACAGAGTTGCCCTTTCTGGCTGTTTGCTGTCTTGCAGCAGAAACCTGTGTTTGTTTTTCCCACAGAACTGGACATAAGTGTGTGCTTCACTTTAAACCGTGTGGATTATTCGGAAAAGAACTTCACAAGGTGGAAGGACACATTCAAGACAAAAAGTAGGTCCTTGCCAGGTGGTTCATGGGGCACCACTGCAGCCTGTGTGTTCACGTTAGAGGGCTCAGGTGCTCCTGGGCCTGCATGTGCCAACGTGCACGAGACGCGGGTACACCAGTGTCATCTGTTCATGGTCCAGAAGTATGACTCCTTTTTGTTTTGGAAAGACATTTTGTTATTGAGCATACAAGGAAATAAAGGGTATTTTTGAATGTAGTTTCTAGGTGGCTTGTTACTGGGGCCATCTTCTTTTGATAAAATTGTCTTGAGAAGTCAGCCGTTTTCACTGGGAGATGAGACGAGACTGCGTTTTGCGGCAGAGCTGAGGTGGGAAGTGTGGCCTTGCGCTTTTCCTCCCCCGGCAGGCACCCCATGCACGCTGTCAGGCGAGACTCAAATTGTGTTAGCTGGTGGGGTGTCCGTGTCACGTGACCAGTTCACTCCAGTCTGAATCAGGGACTTTCACAAGTTTTTGTGAGCAGAGAAATGGTCAGTACCTGTTTCAACAATTTTTTCAGTTTTTTTCTCTCCATTTGGATTAATTACTTTGTAATCTGGGTCTCAAATTTTTTTTTTCCAGTAAGGAATTTGAGCCACAGAATGTCATGAAGTTCCTTCTAGTTCCTAAAATTTAGACATTTCCCATTAGAAACTAGCCCCCAATGTAAAACAGGGCCAGGTGCAGTGGCTCACGCCTATAATCTCATCACTTTGGGAAGCCATGGTGGGCAGATCACCTGAGGTCAGGAGTTCGAGACCAGCCTGGCCAACATGGCTGTCTCTACTAAAAATACGTCTCTACTAAAACCCATCTCTCCTAAAAATACGAAAATTAGCCGGGTGTGATGGCGCACATCTGTAATCCCAGCTACTCGGGAGGCTGAGGCACAAGAATCGCTTGAGCCCAGGAGGTGGAGATTGTAGTGAGCCAAAATCACGCAAGTGCACTCCAGCCTGGGCGGCAGAGCAATAGGCTGTCTCAAAAAAAAATAAGACAGTTGGTGTTTCTGCTCCGTCCACCCTCTAGTATATACCAGAAATGCACCTGTTTCAACAGCCTATAAAATAAAATGGCCAGGCTTATGACTGACCGTTTCTCCCATAAAACATGTGAGGATCAACGTGTGGACCTAGAAGGGACAGCAGTCGAACAGTGCCTGACGCCTCTCCCCCTTGGAACTCAGCCCAGAGAGCAGCTGGCTGTTTCCAGAAATGGGTGGGCACGCCGAGGCTACTACTCGCTGACCCTCAGTGAGCGCATGTACAGCATGGTTTTCCAGAACTAGGCGGGGGCCCTGAGGCCAGACCCACTGACCTTCAGTGAGTGCATGTAAAATGTGTTTTGGTTTTCCGGTTTTCCATCCTAAATTTAAGGGTGTTCTGTCCTTGGAGACAGAGAGTTGTTGTCCCCAGGTTGTCTGCTAGGTGAGGCCTGGCCCAGTTACCCGTGTCTATGTGCTGGCTCTGCAAGGGCTGAGAGACACCCTCCCCTCCTGGGTCCCGAGTCTGTCAGAGCTGCACTTCCAGGGGGTCTGTGGTCGTGGTTGACTCTTCCCAGCAAGAGGCGAAAAGAGAAAGAAAATGGAGCCTGCACTATTTGGCTTCATCCCTTTTGGAATCGAGAGCTCTGGTGGCCACTCTGCAAAGGTCTCTGGGTTGTTATTGATGAAACAAGCAGGTGGGGAACCAAAGATCAAGCAGCATTGACTGCACCGATGGATAGAAAAGGGCTGGAGGACACACACAGCACGCTCAGCGTGTTGGAAATGATGAGTGGGCGCCTGCAGCTTCACATTTTAAAACGCTCGCTCTTTTTTTGCCCCTTCCCCTCTCCTGTAGCCCCGAGGGCCGGCTGTCCTTTGGGTTTCCATCCCTTCCCCTCTCCTGCAGCCCCGTGGGCTGTCCGTCCTTTAGGTTGCCAGCCCTTCATTTTCCTTTCCATGCTCAGAATGGTCCCAGAATGCAAATTTTCATCTTTGGATTTATGTCCAGAGATGTCCCAAAATGCGTAAGAAAGCATGCTTGAGGGGGATTTATTCCAGGGTCAAAATTAAGGTGCTACGTGTTTAGACAAATGGTTTGTAATGACTAAAACTTGGCTTTAAAAATCCCATTTAATTACAGCAAAAAGAAGCTCTTTGTGATCTATGGCAAATGGACGGAATGTTTGTGGGGCATAGATCCCGTTTCGTATGAATCCTTCAAGAAGCAGGAGAGGAGAGGTGACCACCTGAGAAAGGCCAAGCTGGTAAGGGCCGGGGCATCCCCGGGCAGAGCTGAGCCCTGGGCGCTGAGGGCTGTCAGGCCGCTGCTGCCTTTAACTCACCTGCCAGGGGCGCAGGGAGCCTTTGGGCCCCAGCAGGAGAGATGAATATGCAGAATTTGTCCAGATGAACCGCGTGTTGTGGCGTCCAGTATCAGCGAGGGGGTTATCTGTATTTCTTTCCGTTTTTTGTTTTTTTTTTTATCCAAAGCAGGGTCTTCCTCTGTCACCCAGGTTACAGTGCAGTGGTGCAGTCATAGCTCACTGCAGCCTCCAGTTACCAGGCTCAAGCAGTCCTCCCTCCTTAGCCTCCCATGTGGCTAGGACTATAGGCACGCACCACCATGCCTGACTAATTTTTATTTTTTTGTAGAGATGGGGTCTTGCTATGTTGCCCAGGCTGGTCTTGAACTCCTGGGCTCAAGCAGTCCTTGCACCTCGGCCTCCCGAAGTGCTGGGATTACTAATAGGCATGAACCACAACACCCAGCCAATTTATCTGTATTTCGGTTGCACAGAGGCTGCTGCTATAAACTGTGGGCCCCAGTGCCCTAGAGTCATACATAGTCACTGGCCCCCATGGCTGGAAGTATCTGAGGGAACCTCAGGCAAGGCCATTTCTTTTCTGGAAACTCCAGGTTCTGGGTTCTTCTTAATAAATCTTCTCGCTTTCTTTGAGTTAGCCTAGACATATTTTTAAAAATCAAGTGAATTTCAATTTTTTGTTTTTAGTTGTGAGTACCAGATAATATATTCAACAGCCAGAAAGTATTGGCAAGGCTTTTTCCCCCCTAGAGCTTTGGAATACTTATTACCTTAAAACTAGTTGTTCTTGAACTTAAAAATAAAAGTGATAGTTCAAAAGAGGTGTCATATTTTCTACATAATGAATTGGAATGTACCAAGCCTGAAATGTTCAATATTTATTTAATGGAAACGTTCAGCCTCCTCCGGATCCCAAGTGTTTTTTGTGTTGTAGTATTCATGTGTACTGTTAGACACCTTTTCTAATCACCTGCTTTTATTTAAAAAGGAAAATTCTGCTTATGCACCAGACAGACCTAGAAGGGTAAATCCATTTAGTGATTTTTTTGATGCTTTCCTACTCCTTGAGGTGACCTAGAAACAGGAGAGTTTTCTGTGAAGGCTTGTCCTTGAGCCGCGGCTCTCCCTCGCCCAGCCTCGGGCCACGGGGCCTACAGCCAGTGTGGATACAGCCCTGCTGGTGCAGGAAGCCCTGGGCTTTGACTCGCTTATTTTCGGTCATCTCCTTGCACAGCTGCATCTGGAATCATTCTCTCCCTTTTCTAGGAACCATTTTTTTTTTTTTTTTTTTTTTTTTTTTTTTTTTTTTTTTGAGATGGAGTCTCGCTCTGCCGCCCGGGCTGGAGTGCAGTGGCCGGATCTCAGCTCACTTCAGCTCACTGCAAGCTCCGCCTCCTGGGTTCACGCCATTCTCCTGCCTCAGCCTCCCGAGTAGCTGGGACTACAGGCGCCCGCCACCACGCCTGGCTAGTTTTTTGTATTTTTTAGTAGAGACGGGGTTTCACCGTGTTAGCCAGGATAGTCTCGATCTCCTGACCTCGTGATCCACCCGTCTCAGCCTCCCAAAGTGCTGGGATTACAGGCTTGAGCCACCGCACCCGGCCGGACCCATTGATTTTGAGAAGCAATGTGGCAGGTTTTGTCTTTTCATCAGGATGTAGAGAGTCTGAAATCCCCACACAGCAGCCATTTCTTGATGGAGGGCAAAGCTGCGCCATCTAGAAAGCTCTCAGTTCCAGAACCTGCCTTCTGGAGAGGTGCCGTGCGTGAGAATGAACATACTGCTTGGAAGGCACCGCCGCGTAGTCGCGCTCAGACTCCATGAAGTGCCGTTTCACATGTACCGCGTCTCCCGAAGGGAAACACGCCTGGCCACTGACCTCCTGTTATCTCTGCTTTTGGTGTCAGTTAGAACACACAGCACAGCCCCACGAAGGGAGTGTGAGCTGCTTTAGGGACTGGGGTCCAGCTCCTCTCCATACAGTGATGGACAGTGTCATAGACTGGAGAGGAAATTCGATTTTGTCCTTAGTTTAAGAAAAAAAAAGGCCGGGCATGGTGGCTCATGCCTGTAATCTCAGTACTTTGGGAGGCCGAGGCAGGTGGATTGCCTGAGGTTAGGAGTTCGAGACCAGCCTGGCCAACATAGTGAAATCCAGTCTGTACTAAAAGTACAAAAAATTAGCTGGGCATGGTAGTGGGTGTCTGTAATCCCAGCTACTCAAGAGGCTGAGGCAGGAGAATCTCTTGAACTCGGGAGGTGGAGGTTGCAGTGAGCCAAGATTGCACCACTACGGTAGTACTCCAGCCTGGGCAACAGAGCGAGACTCCGTCTCAACAACAACAACAAAAAAGCCACCCGGCTCTGCTCAGGCGTGGTGACTGGTCTGAAAGGTGCTCTGAGAATAGCTGTCCTCCTGGCCAAGAGCAGCCTGGCCGTGGGCAGCCACCCAGCAGGGTTCTGTGTTTCAGGATGACAGCTCCGGGAAGGCTGACAGCGACGTGGCTGACGACGTGCCTGTGACCCAGGAGACCGTGCAGGTCATTCCCGGCAGCAAGCTGCTCTGGAGGATCAACACCCGGCCCCCCAACTCTGCCCAGGTCTGTGTCCCTCCGTGGCCTGACACCCCCGCTGTGAGGCCAGGCCTTACTACTTGCCCACATCAGACCTGCCTCTGCACCCCCTGAGCCCAGCACCTTGGCTCTTCCCTGTCCTTGGGCCCTTGCCTGCCACCTTGCCTCAGCCTGTTGTCCCAGAGCAGACGGAGGGGCCTCTGCGCGTGTTGAATTGGCTTCTGTTGTCCCTGGAGCTGTGTCCCGGCCCTGTGCTTGCCTGCCTTGGGGCCCGCTGTTGGGGCTGGGCACCGCTGCTCCCGAGCACACGTTTGTGCTTCCCCTGGGAACATCAGACAGACGCAGCCATTGCCGGCCAAGGCCCACACCGAGTGCATCTTATCAACAGAGTCTTCCAGACCTGTTCGGGAGATTGCTTTTCTAACTTCTCAATTTAGATGCTTAAATGCATTGTGACATTTATTTTTGAAAATTGCACTTATAATTTTTATTAAATATATGATAAACTACATGTCTTATGACAAAATGTGATATATGGTTATATGATAAATATCACATGTAATATTTTAGTATCTTTTATAAATTCTTATTTATATATAAAATATATGCAACTTACGCAATTTTGTATGTCCCGTAAACAGAGCAGAACGTGTAAAATACAGAAAAGGAAGCAAAACCTTCCCTCTAAACACATTATCTCAACAGTCGCTGTTATCATTTGATTAGAGCATGACCTGCTTGAACAATGCTGTTTTCTTTTTCATAGAGGCAGAGTCTCGCTCTGTCACCCAGGCTGCAGTGCAGTGGTGTGATCTTGGCTCACTGCAGTCTCCAACTTCTGGGCTCAAGTGATCCTCCCACCTCAGCCTCCCAAGTAACAAGGACCACAGGCGTGTGCCACCATGCCAGACTAATTTTCTATTTTTTGTAGAGAGGAGGTCTTGCTATGTTGCCCAGGCTGGTCTCAAACTCCTGGCCTCAAGCAATCTTCCTGCCTTGGCCTCCTGAGTTGCTGGGACCACAGGCATGAGACACTGTGGCCTGCCAACGATACTATTGGTATTTTAAATTTATTATTAGGAAAATTGCTTATGTATTTTTTCAGGGAAGTCTCTTTAAAGATAACTTGTGCTTCCAGCCTTTGGCTCAGCGTATGTGTTGAGTCCTCCTGCCTGCCTGGGCTCTGGGACCAGGCAGATGAGGTCCCAGCAGGGAGGTGGGGCAGGTAGTTGATTCACACCTAAGAGCCAGGTGGTGCCTTGGGTGCTAGGGAGGGCATCTGAGTGCTGTGGCTTCAGTCATGGGGTAGGGGTGGGGGTGTCTAGGGATTGCATTTGGGCGGAGGGGACAGCCAGGGCAGAGCCCCCTGGAGTAGACTAGTGTGTGAGGGCTAGAAGGCCTAGGGGGCCATGGGGATGAGGGTGGGGGGAGTGCAGGGGTCTCCAGATGACTTCAGTATTTGCTATGAGTGACATGGGGCACCATGAATCATTTGAGCAGGGGATGATGGATGTGGTTGATGTTTCCTGTGGCCTTTCTGGCTGCTTGTTGATATGCTGTGAGGGCAGCAACAGAAGAGGGAGGACACAGGTGGTGGCTGGAGGGCCTGGCTGTGGCAGGAGGACCTGAGTGGAGCTGGGGCCCTGAGGGCTGCAGAGGCCGGGAGGCTGTGGTGCAGAGGCCAGGAGGCTGTGGGTGCAGAGGCCGGGAGGCTGTGGGTGCAGAGGCCGGGAGGCTGTGGGTGCAGAGGCCGGGAGGCTGTGGGTGCAGGGTGCTGCCACAGGCCTGCTCGGGTGTGCTGTCCACGAGACACTGAGCAGACAGCTGCAAGCCAGAAGTCAGGCAGAGCAAGGCTCTGGTTGTCCTAGGCATGGGGGGACTGTCATACCCTAAGCATTCTGGTTTTTAATGTGACAGATGAACTTGCTCCCAGGGCTGAGGCTTTGGCAGCTGCAGGGGTAAAGAGGAGGAATCTGTGGGCAGGTGTGGCTGAGGGCAGGGAAGGAGCAGGTACAAGCTGAGGGTTTAATAGTGGGAGACAGGTAGCGTGGCCGAAGTGTTTCCAGCAAGCTGGTGACAAATCTGTCAATGAAATTGTGAAGACAGAAAAAGAAATGTGTGTGAGTTTTGCTGTTACACCTCAAAATGCAAACGTTACAGCCACAGTGCATGATACACGCTTAGTGAAGATGGCAGAGGCATGGAATTTGCGGGTGGAAGACGTGAGTGGAAGTAGGTTCCCATAGTGGCAGTCAGGTAGCACCTGTGGGGTTTCAGGGGCCCACTGGGGGTCTTGGAGCATCGTCCATGGTTCAGAGGCCCTGCTGAGGTCGCATCTCTGTGCCTGCTCCACAGATGTATAATTTCACCAGTTTCACTGTGAGCCTCAACGAGCTGGAGACAGGCATGGAGAAGACCCTGCCGCCCACGGACTGCCGCCTGCGCCCCGACATCCGCGGCATGGAGAATGGCAACATGGGTGCGTCCCTGCAGTCAGAGGAGGGAGCTGGGGCCAGGGGCGCCCTGGCTAGGGTGGGAGAGCACAAAGCACTCGCTGGCAGAAGCCAGGCTCTCCCCTATAAGGGGAACCTGGTCCCTCTCCCTAAACAAACAGGCAGGCTGCAGGCCTTCCAGCTAGGCTTCTCAGACCATCTGCGGTGATGAGCTTTAAAGATCTCTTGCCTGCCTCAGACCAAACCTTTTGTAAATAAATTAAAATTACATTATTAGAAAATGAAATGGAAAAGAATACATACAAAGTACAAGTCCTAGGCCGGGCGTGGTGGCTCATGCCTGTAATCCCAGCACTTTGGGAGGCCAAGGCAGGTGGATCACCTGAGGTCAGGAGTTTGAAACCAGCCTAGCCAACATGGCGAAACCCCATCTCTACTAAAAATACAAAAAATTAGGCAGGCATGGTGGTGCCCAACTGTAATCCCAGCTTCTCGGGAGGCTGAGGCACAAGAATCAGTTGAACCCAGGAGGTGGAGATGACAGTGAGCCGAGATTGTGCCACTGCGCTCCAGCCAGGGCGACAGAGCGAGACCCTGTCTCATAAACAACAACAAAAAACACAGTAAAAACAAAGTGCAAGTTCCTCATTTTTTATTATTAAACAAAAGTTAAGATTACATTTTGAAAACTGCAGGTGTTCCACCGTGAGGATCTGTGTAGCCCTCAGTGCAGAAACTGGCCCGTGTGTGGCGTGTCCTGCAGCCTCACACTCTCCTGGTGGGCTCTGCATGCAGCATTCATCTGTAACATGCCTGATAACAACTGTCTCTCTCACCCACTCATCTCAATGGAATCCGCAGGGAAACTCCTGGCTGAGGAGGCATATCTAAAGTGTCCTGGGTTTTGAGTTAGTGATGTTTCATTTGTTTTTAGAGTTGGGATCTCACTCTGTCGCCAAGGCTGGAGTACGGTGGTGCGATCTCGGCTCACTGCAGCCTCAACCTCCCAGGTTCAAGCGATCCTCCTGCGTCAGCCTCCCAAGTAGCTGGGACTACAAGTGCATGCCACCACACCTGGCTAATTTTTACAGGTTATTTTTTAGACAGAGTCTTGCACTGTCCCCCGTGCTGGAGTGCAGTGGCACGATTTTGGCTTGCTGCAAGCTCCACCTTCTGGGTTCAGGCTATTCTCCTGCCTCAGCCTCCCGAGTAGCTGGGACTACAGGCACCCACCACCACGCCTGACTAATTTTTTGTATATTTTAATAGAGATGGGGTTTCACCGTGTTAGCCAGGATGGTCTCGATCTCCTGACCTCACGATCCACCCGCCTCGGCCTCCCAAAGTGCTGGGATTACAGATGTGGGCCACTTCACCCGGCCAGGGTTGTTTTTTTTTTTCTCCTTTGAGATGGAGTTTCACACTTGTTGCCCAGGCTGGAGTGCAATCGTGTGATCTCGGCTTACTGCAACCTCCGCCTCACAGGTTCAAGAGATTCTCCTGCCTCAGCCTCCCGAGTAGCTGGGTTTACAGGTACCTGCCACTACGCCTGGCTAATTTTTGTATTTTTAGTAGAGACAGGGTTTCACCATGTTGGCCAGCCTGGTTTCAAACTCCTGACCTCAGGTGATCTACCCGCCTTGGCCTCCCAAGGTGCTGGGATTACACTGTACTTGGCCTAATTTTTGTATTTTTTATAGAGATGGGGTTTTGCCATGTTGCCCAGGCTGGTCTCCAGCTCTTGGGTTCGAGCGATCCGCCTCCCTCAGCCCTTGTAAGTGCTGGGATGCGGGCATGAGCCACCACACCCGGCTTGGATTAGTGATGTTTTCGGAGAGAGACCCAGCTCACGAGGAGTGTGACTTGGGAGTGGATGTAACTTCTCATGCTTTGTATTCAGAATATATGCCCAGTCCTTCACAGAAGCCACATGGCAGTTACCCTGGAAGGTTAAGGCTAAATGGAGCTCGTCTTTGGTTGAAAGATGGGCTCTGATTTGCACAGCCCATGGTGGGGCTGGCTTCCTGTCCTGAGCGCCTGCTCGCACACTAGGGCATCAGGTGGTGCTCGGGCCCTGCCTGTCCTTCAGACTCCTGCACCCGCAGAAGTTGAGTAGCGCTGTCGTAGAACGTGCAGCACACGCAGCCCACACACTCTGCTCAGCTCCATTTGGGAAGGGTCCCGTTGGCGCACTGGCAGCTGGCCTCGGCAGTTGTGATTGTGTTTGGTTTCCCAATCACAAAACCTGTTGTCTGTGGCATTCCAGCCACAGTGAGACATGCCATCTAGAGATCTAGGTGCGTGGGGGGTGGCAGGGTACAGTTCTGAGGTCTCTGTCTGACCTAAACTGTTTGTTTCTATCCTAGATCTGGCCAGCCAGGAGAAGGAGCGGCTGGAGGAGAAACAGAGAGAAGCACGGAGGGAGCGGGCCAGGGAGGAGGCAGAGTGGCAGACGAGGTGAGTAGGTGGTAGCCACGCAGGCTGGGGCAGCGAGGAGCGAGGAGGCCCCACACACACCTGGGGACAGCCAAGAGGCCCCCCACATACCTGGGGACAGCCAAGAGGCCCCCCACACACCTAGGGAGAGCCAAGAGGCCCCACACACACCTGGGGATGGTGGGGAGCACTTTCTCTCACCCCCACACCCCTGTGGCTGGACAGTTGCTGTTCCATGGCTCCATTAAGGTAGTGACACCAGTGGTTGCCCCTGACCCATACAGTTCCCACTGCCCAGGTGAGAGCCCATCCCAACTTAGTGCACACTTTGCCGAGACCATCCGGCTGGGGGTGGCCTGTGCAGAGCGCCTGTCACCTCAGACCTGGGTCTACTGCCGGGCCTCATGGTGTGTTGGCCCAAAGCTTTCTTCTCAACTGTGGCAAAGTTAAAGAGAAAATGTTGCCTGAATGTGGCTGCTCCCTTTAGGAAAACACAGCTGGTGAGTGTATGGGTGAGGTCCCCCAGAGCCACAGCCCCTGTGGGTCGGGAGGTGGCACCGTGTGGAGGCCACACCTGTCACACCAATACCACATCTTTCCGTCAGCGCCACTCAGGCTGATCTTCACACTGTGACCTGGAAAGGTTTTGTGAAAATTAAATCCCGTGTGCTGTGCATCTGTGCACACGGAGGCTGGGACGATGGCGTGGGCCCGCGTGGGTCTCACAGAAGCATCAGCTGCCAGGACATGATTCCTGTTTCTGTAACTGTCCTAAGCTGGCTGTAGTTTATAATAGTCATAAGAGAAAAGAACCAATGAATAAGGATTCAATCAGTAATGTACTGTAATAAGTATAATTTTAAAATTATTTATAAGTAAAAGGTTTTAGTTTGTTAGAACAATCTTTGGGTATCTGTGAAGCATCTTAATTCTGTTAGGCCACCTACTTGGTAAGATTCATTTTCAAGGCCCAATAACAATGGTATCCAGTGATTTACTTGTGGCTGGCATTTTGAAACCAATTCTCACTGTTTGGGCTTCCAATTTAATTTAATACTAGGCTTTGAATGGTTTGATATTTGGAATTTGCCCTTAATCCAGAGAAAAATCAGCTTTAAAATAGTTAACCTTTCCTCATTGTTTTGTTTTGTTTTCTTTTGTTTTTGAGACAGAGTCTCGCTCTGTCGCCCAAGTTGGAGTGCAGTGGCGCAGTCTTGGCTCACTGCAAGCTCCGCCTCCTGGGTTCATGCCTTTCTCCTGCCTCAGCCTCCCAAATAGCTGGGATTACAGGCATGAGCCACCATGCCCAGCTAATTTTTTGTATTTTTAGTAGAGACGGGGTTTCACTGTGGTCTCGATCTCCTGACCTCATGATCCGCCCACCTCGGCCTCCCAAAGTGCTGGGATTACAGGCGTGAGCTACTGTGCCCAGCCTCTTCATTGTTTTTTTAAAGTGTTAAAAATATACTGTGAAAATAATGATCTTTTGTCCTTTGAAGAAAATGTCTTCTCCTTTGTGAGTGCCGCCCCCCCATCCCCACCCCCAACACTAAGGACACCCCTTGGGCCCTGAGTGCCAGTCGGGCGCTGTGGATGGCAGCTGAACCAGCCCCAAGGACTCCCCTTGGGCCCTGAGTGCCAACTGGGCGCTGCGGATGGCGGCTGAGCCAGCCCCAACACCCGGGCCCTGTGCTACCTTCTCTTTGCCTATAATGTCTTCCTTTGTCCTCAATTAAAAAATCAAATACTTGGTTTGCTTCAAATGAAAGCAAATATGAACAGTGTAACTGCTTTTGCCTTGAAAAGGGAGAGGCATTATTTAGGCTCCAGTAACTTCTCTGATAAGCGCCCAGTGTGAGGATTTTGTGTTGAGTTAAACCCTCCAGATTTTGTTGGGAAGTGAAACGGACATGGATGGCTGCATATCTTTAGGTTCCAGCATTCACGTGACCACAGGATCAGTAATCCTCCATTGAGGTTGTTACCCTGGGCTGCATTTTAAAACTCATGGTACTGTGATGGTGCTGAGTTGGGGGAACACATTCCTGCACCCAGAGCAGGGCTGCGTTTTCCTTTTGGGCTGAGCATCTTCTGACCCCTCCCTTGTGTCCGGCAGGTGGTTCTACCCAGGCAATAACCCCTACACTGGGACCCCCGACTGGTTGTATGCAGGGGATTACTTTGAGCGGAATTTCTCCGACTGCCCAGATATCTACTGAGGGCCTGGAGGGGCCTGGGGCCCAGGACCGGAGGCTGACGAGGCTGGACTTCCTCGAGTGGCCACTCTGAGCCTTGTCACAGCAGAAACCAACTTTTCTAACGACTGTGTTCGCAGCAACAGCACCGTCCCTGATCAAGGATGTAATTCTAATTAACTGTTGATTGCCAAACATTTCACTCTGCTGTGCCGTCTCTTCATAAAGCTTCACTTGGGATCATCGTCTTCATTAAGGTTTCAACAGGGAAATTCTTCACAGTGCCCTTTTATGTGGCAGAAATCAGCTGGGGCTTGTTTAGCTTCCAGCACACTCTCAGTCATAGAATGTGTAGCTAAAAGAAGTAATGGGAAGGGGTTCATGTTCTCCTTATAATGCAGTGGCAAAAGGTTCTGAAAGTCTTTTAAACTTGAACCAGTGGGGGAAAGATGGATCTTGAAAATAATGCTGCAGAGAGCTTGATAAAGGCCAGGGATTGCCTTCTAAATTATGGTAATACAGAAGTGAAGAGTTTCAGAGCATCAGATTGAGTGAACAGTTGTCAGATTCTGTATTTTTTAACAATCTTCAATAATGTAAAGATTACTTTTAAAATATTTAAGGTAAAACTACTTGAATAGTATTTTGCTGAAGAGCAAGATATGCATTAATCACCAGTTTTATACTGTCCAAAATGAAGCATCACCGTGACAACCCAGAGTGGGCAGAAGCATCGAGAGCATGACAAGAAATCCCAAGACTGCTCCCGCCTCAGAGGCGTCCCGGCTCCGACTTGCGTGCCCTGTCGTCAGTGAGGCCTGGCTGTCACCGCACACCATGTCCATGTCTTCAAGGGGTTCATTTCTTCTTACACGTCGCGTGTACCCATAGCACTCTTGTGTTTTTGTTTTTCCCAGTATGCATGTTTAAAATAGAAGTGACAAGAATCACATCCGGTTGTGTGCTGTGGGAGGGTCAGAGGCAGAATCTACTTACAGTGGTGTAATTAAAGTTATTTAACCAAAAATAGGTATGTGTCCATCTCAGCATTCACCTTTATCAAGTGACTGATTCTTTTCTTTCTTTCTTTTTTTTTTTTTTTTTTGAGATGGAGTTTCGCTCTTGTTGCCCAGGCTGGAGTGCAATGGCACGATCTCGGCTCACCGCAACCTCCACCTCCTGGGTTCAAGCGATTCTCCTGCCTCAGCCTCCCGAGTAGCTGGGATTACAGGCATGCGCCACCACGCCTGGCTAATTTTGTATTTTTAGTAGCCATGGGGTTTCACCATGTTAGTCAGGCTAGTCTCAAACTCCCGACCTCGAGTAATCTGCCTGCCTCAACCTCCCAAAGTGCTAGGATTACAGGCGTGAGCCACTGCGCCTGGCCATGACTGATTTTCTTTATGTCGAATTGTCAACACGAGAGATCACAGTGGAGCACTTTGAATGAAAGACTGTTGGTTGTGTGCATGCACACACACACACTCAACGCACAGCTGCATGGAGTCCAGGTTACTAAGGCCAGCACTTCTGAATGACAGGTGCCACCTGCGTGTCTTGGTTTCCACACCACACCTGTGACGGAAGCACTTCTAGAAGTGAACATGCATTTTGAAAGCTTGATTTTGTAGCTTTGGAAGCTGGAAGCGATGGTGTTCGGTGCCGAGTCCTGCGTCAGCCTTGGGACCTGCGAGCTCCGTACCAGCCACTCAGAAGTGTCTGAACAGAACCACTTGGTGACTTGTAGCTGGGTCTGAGGATTTAGGACTGTGGCATTTTTCAAAGAGGAGACTTGGAAATCCCCAATGGCTGGAAGGTAGGTGGAGCCCATGTGCCTCTGGTGGAGGGTTACCTGCTTTTCCACACTGCGGCTGTGAACCAGCTCATTCTCCAAGAAAGATTAAAAGCTGAGAACATCCAAAGGTGAGACTCAGGCACATTGAAAGTGACTGCATTTAGGGAAGTTTAACGACTTCTTACTGATCGTTCCAGTTCTTACTGGTTAAGATAATTTGCCAACAGGTTTGTTTCCAAGTCCTCTCCCAGGACCAGGCTCCTGGTATTTCAGGGGCTCGTTGGCTGCATAGACAGCCCCTCTTCTGCTGTCCCTGAGCACAGACACCAAACCAGAGGTGGAGGAAGAATGGTAGGAAGGCTGATTGCAAAGGCAGCTGTGTGTCAAAGGTTATTTTAACTTTTTATTATTTGTTGTTATTGTTTCTGCAAATGCTAACACGTAAACTATGACCTAACTTTTGTCACCTTTGATATCTATTGAATGTTAAACATCTCTATTTAATAAAGATGGCCAGCACTTAATGTGTGGAAAGTGATGGCCTTCTCATGGGCCACGTGTTTGGGTGTGAGTATGGCCTTGACCAAGGGTCTTGGTGCTTGATTCACTTTTACAGATAGGGTCAATTGCCCAGGCTTGAGTGCAGTGGTGCAATCATAGCTCACTGCAGCCTCGACTTCCTGGGCTCAAGCAGTCCTCCAGCCTCAGCCTCCCAAGTAGCTAGGACCATAGTCGCATGCCACCAAACCCAGCTATTTTTTAAAAAAAAATTTTGTAGAGACAGGATCTCACTGTGTTGCTCAAGCTGGCCTTGAACTCCTGGGCTCAAGCAGTCTTCCTGCCTCAGCCTCCCAAAGTGCTAGGATTACAGGTGTGAGCTACTGTGCTAGGCCCTTGGTTCTTTTAAAATTAATCTTGTCATGTAGGATGTCCTTACAGAATGAAAACCTAGCAAGTTTATTCCCCAACAGAACCTAATACCTTGATTGGATTATATTGCTGATTGAAATTAGAATTCAGTTCCATGGTCATTGGTTCGGGGTATATGTATTGTGAGCTGCTGGAGACAGCATGGTGAACAGGCGTGCCTCCTGGAGAGCTGTATGTGAAGCACATGTTGCATCGCTGCTCACAGGCTCACCCGGGATGATGGTGTGGATCTGAGTCGCTAGCCACATGCGACGTCTGCCCTGCCCTAGTGTCCGAGTCTGGTGAAGGGTCAGGCGTCACCAGCACCTGTAGCCTTCTCACCGGGCGAGCCTGGGGTTGTGGGAAGTGGGGACAGCTGGCTCTGGTCCTGGGCCCTGATGGGCATCCAGCATTTTGCTGATGCAGGCTGCCCTGAGGCCAGACCCTCCAGAGACTACTGTCTGGGAGGAGATTGAGCCAGCGTCCCAGAGGCCTTGATCGTGGGGAGGCGCCTGTGCGCGCCATGTGTTTCCCAGCCTCTGTTGGCAAGTGGGAAAGCTGGCACAGAAGAGCGGTGCCTGCAGGTGCTCCTGGTCACCACCACTGCTCCCAGACACCATCTCCAGAGCTCACGACATCTGTGCTGGTTGGAGGGTCAGGGCTACAACTCTGCCCGACAAGCAGTCTGCTGCAGGGGACGCAAATGTCAGACCCAGCAGGGCCCAGCACTTGAAGTACCACATGCCACCCTGGTGGCCTCCAGGCACCCCACTGTCCACGTGTCTGAGCATGGAGCTGTCCATCTGGGGCACTGGCCTTAAACACCAAGGACCTGCCACGGTTTGCCAGACACATCCAAACACAAGGTCAGGAGGTTAGAACAGGACAAGAGAAATTCCTGGAGGCCTCCTCACAAGGTGTCCTGCTGTTTGGGGAAAATTTCTCCCCAGCAGAAATGGGGATTTACAAGTTTTAAAGGTCCTTGTCATTCTGTGAAGGAAAACAAAGCGAAGACAGAGTTCCGATGAGCTTCCCACTGTGCTGGGCGGCAGAGTCCACAGGGCGTGGGCGAGGGGCACGGCTGGACCAGAGGAGAGTCCGATCCGTCCGAAGGAAGCCGTGATGGTCCCAGTTTCCTCTGATGGGCACGTCTGGACTTGCCTGTGTGTAAAGTGGGCACAAAAGACGGGGCCCTGCCGTGGCCGAGAACTCGGCTGTGGCTCCTGCTGCTCGCCAGGCAGCACGGGAGCTGGGTCTCCCTCAGGACCCCTCAAAAGATGGTTCCTCACCGTCCTCTACAGGCTGATGTAAAATTTCTGGGAGGCGAAAGTCACGTTTGCCAATTCTGGGTACGAAGTTCACTTTTAGTCAGTCCTTCGCTTGGTGAGCTTTGGGAGCCAGGCTGCTGTGGCCAGATGTTTAGAGCGCGATGGTGGCTCTGCAGAGGGCGATGGCATGCAGCCGGGCGCTCCTGTCGCCCATGCCTCCCAGGCCCTCACCCCTCACCGTGCCTGCGCCCAGCTGCTCCTCCAGCGCCATTCATCCCAGCAGGCAGCATGGACACGGCAGCTGAGAAAAGATGCCAGCAGAATGCGCTTATTTTATAATATTTAATAACTCAGTGCCAATCTGCACGAACACAGTCATCCTCAGATTTTTCAGAGGGCTGTGTACACATCTGTGAAAATAAATGGTAGCCTCTAAGTTTTGAATGAAGATTCTCTGAAGACGGGCAGCAGGTGACCTTTGTTTTACATTGAGCAATTTTTCACCATCTCACCACTCTGGCCATTTTGAAAAGGGCTACAGATCTGCTATGGATGAGTCCTCATGCCCAGTTATCAGATGTTTGGACCGTGTGTTCCTGAGGACTGGCCAAGCGAATGCTCATTTCCAAAAACTGCCCTGTGGAGAGGAGACTGGGGGACACTCGTGAGACCTGTTGGGTGGCACATGCAATGGGTGGAGCGCCCAGGTTCTCCAAGCAGCAGGAGGCTCTGATGGACTCCCCTCCACTGGCAGGGGGAGGCTACTGGTAGAAGCAGCGAAGTGCTCGGTGCTACAGGTTTCAGCTGCCTGCCTTCTGCCGTAAGTTGCCCCAGCACCTCCGTGCTTTTCAGGAGTGTGAGCTGAGCGGAGACGGTCATCCCAGTGGTCACTGTGGCTGGGGCAGAGGGACACACAGTCCATGAGACGTCCATGCTCTCGGAATGCTCCAGGTGTGTGGCTGTGGGGCTTCACCATCATTGCCTGAACCTGGAGCCAGAGGCTCATTCCACACTGCCTGGTCTGCCCCACAGAGCATCAGCGCCATGTCAGATGAGGAGAGCAGCTCTCACCAGACAACCAAGCCTGCCGCCCCACTGACGCTGACTTCCTAACCTGCAGAACTGTGAGAAAGTAAGTTTCTGTTCTTTGTAAACTGCCTGGTCAGTGGTGGTGGTATGGCAGCACAGGTGGACCGATGGTGGACCTCAATGCAAATGGCGGACTCTGGGTGCTGACCTGGTGTTGGCGCAGCTCACCGAACACCCAGGGGAACCAGAACTGTTCGCCCTCCGCTCAGTTGTGACTTGTCTATTTTTAAAATGTTAAAAAAAAAAAAAAAAAAAAGCCGGGCGCGGTGGCTCAAGCCTGTAATCCCAGCACTTTGGGAGGCCGAGACGGGCGGATCACGAGGTCAGGAGATCGAGACCATCCTGGCTAACCCGGTGAAACCCCGTCTCTACTAAAAATACAAAAAACTAGCCGGGCGAGGTGGCGGGCGCCTGTAGTCCCAGCTACTCCGGAGGCTGAGGCAGGAGAATGGCGTGAACCCGGGAGGCGGAGCTTGCAGTGAGCTGAGATCCGGCCACTGCACTCCAGCCTGGGCGACAGAGCAAGACTCCGTCTCAAAAAAAAAAAAAAAAAAAAAAAAAAAAAAACGCAAGGCGTGGTGACTTACACTTATAATTCCAGCACTTTGGGAGGTCGAGGTGGGTGGATCGCTCAAGCTCAGGAGTTCGAGACCGGCTTGGCCAACATGGTGAAACCCCATCTCTAATAAAAATACAAAAATTAGCTGGGCCTGGTGGCACGCACCTGTAATCCCAGCTACTCAGGAGGCTGAGGTAGGAGAACTGCTTGAACCCGGGAGGCGGGGGCTGCAGTGAGCTGAGATCAAGCCACTGCACTCCAGCCTAGGGGACAGAGTAAGACTCCATCTCAAAAAAAAAAAAAAAAAAAAAAAGTTTAAAAAAACCCTACCCCTGCCTAACGCTTTTCCCAAGTAGCCGTGCCATTGGTGTTCCCAACTTTACCTGGCACCTTCTGTTGTTTGCTTTTAGCCCCAGCAGGTGTATTTCATTGGCATTTCTCTCATGAATAATGGTGTTGAGCAGCTTGCCACGGTGCTTTTGCCGCCTGTGACCTCTTTGGTGAAACATCCGGAGGTGTCTTCTGCCCACATGGAGGCGCGGCCCGGGCTTTCACCCAAGGAGCCTGCAGCACGTGGAGAGCGTCAGGGTGTGCTTTCTTCACAGTTGGGGCTTTCTTGAGACAGGGTCTCGCTCAGTCACCCAGGCTGGAGTGCAGTGGTGCCATCACGGCTCACTGCAGCCTTGACCTTCACCTCAGCCTCCCAAGTAGCTGAGACTACAGGCGTGCACCGCCACGCCTGGCCCTTTTTTCATTTGTCTTTTCGTAAAGACGGGGTCTCACTGTCTTGGTTAAGCTGGTCTTGAACTCCTGGGCTTCGAGGGACCCTCTCACCTGGGCCTCCCAGAGTGCTGGGATTACAGGTGTGAGCCATCGTGCAAGTCCGGGGCTTGTTTTGTTTTTTTTGCTAAACAGGATGAATAGAAATCTCCTTTAGGGGATCTCTTAATCCAAATCCTTGAGTTGAATGCGCCTGTCCCAGTGAGGCTGCTCCTCTAGACGCTGCAGGCATTTTGCAGACATCCTACCAACTGCCATCGACGACCAATTAGATAGCGACAGCTGCGCCTGTCACACGGCCCTTCCAACCTTGTGTGTGCTTCAAGCCCGAGATTCCTGACACAAAGCAGCGTGTGCCCCCCCACCCACTCCGTGGCCACAGCTGCAGTCCTGGGCTGCTGGGTGCTCCAGGTGCCACACCCCACACACGCATAGAGCCCGTGCGCTGGCAGCGGGCACCCACAGTGGCCTCTGCAATGCCTGTCTGGCTGCGGCTTGTTTCCTCACTGCGGCGTGCTCATAGGAATGTGGGAATTTCACTTGAAGTGTAGGTAGAGTTCTGGGGTTTTTTGTTTGTTTGTTCTGAGCCGTCCCAGGCCACAGGGCCACCAGGAACTGGAGGAAATGGTAAATCCAGGGCCCTCTTGGCCACTTCGTTGGCCTCTGCACACTTGGCCCCGGTGGACCCTGGGGCTGCTGCTTCACTGTCTGTGAGGTAAACAAGTGACGCTTGCCGCCCTCTTGCCGGGAAAGCCGGGTTGGGTTTTCTCATTTCCACCTTTTCCCTGTTTTACACGAGGGCACGAGGACGGAGCTGCAGTGTCAGTGACGCACCTATCACCAGCGGGCCCCAGCGCTTTGTGTTAGCCCCTCTCAAGCCCTTTAGCCTCTGGACCCCTTAAATTCTTCAAAATTATACAGGACCCCAAAGAGCTTTTGTTTATGTGAGCTTTATTGACATTTACCATACTAGGAATTAGGAGGACATTTAAAATTATTTAACTACATAAATAACAAACTCACTCCTGTTAACACACATTTTAAAATGAAAAATAGGCCGGATGCGGTGGCTCAAGCCTGTAATCCCAGCACTTTGGGAGGCCGAGATGGGCGGATCACGAGGTCAGGAGATCGAGACCATCCTGGCTAACACGGTGAAACCCCGTCTCTACTAAAAAATACAAAAAAACTAGCTGGGCGAGGTGGCGGACGCCTGTAGTCCCAGCCACTTGGGAGGCTGAGGTAGGAGAATGGCTTGAACCCGGGAGGCGGAGCTTGCAGTGAGCTGAGATCCGGCCACCGCACTCCAGCTTGGGTGACAGAGCGAGACTCCATCTCAAAAAAAAAAAAAAAAATGAAAAATAGCTACATTTTCCAAAACAACGTGAATGGGAGCATTATGACAGTCAAAAGCTGGCAACTAAACATAACTGGCACAAGCTCTGCCACCGAGACAATGGAGGGCTGAGCAGTAGGCTCCCTGCAGAATGAAAGGACTGGAGCTGCCAGCATCAAACACCAATGCATCTCCCAACAAGGGTGAATGAAAACACACCTACAGACCTCAGAGAGCTGTGCATCCACTCGGAGGGGGAGCCACCAAGCACACGGTGACCCCGGGGAGCGCCCCAAGTGAGCAGAGTATCTGAAGGAAAGAAGGAAGTGAGCGGTGGGCAAAGGAGAACCCGAGGACCCTGGCACGGTCTCAGCTGCAGACATCTAGTCCTGCTTAACTGGGGTGCCGAGGCCACTGCACCTCGGGGTTCTCACGAAGCTCCTGACCTATTTTTATTACTATTATTATTATTTTTGTTGTTGTTGTTGAGGAGTCTCCCTTTGTTGCCCAGGCTGGAGTGCAGTGGCACAATCTCGGCTCACTGCAACCTCCACCTCCCGGGTTCAGGCGATTCTCGTGCCTCAGCCTCCTGAGTAGCTGGAATTACAGGCATGTGCAGCACACTTTGCTAATTTTTGCATTCTTAGTAGAGTCGGGGTTTCACCATGTTGCCCAGGCTGGTCTTGAACTCTTGGCCTCAAGTGATCCGCCCACCTCGGCCTCCCAAAGTGCTGGAATTACAAGCGTGAGCCACCGTGCCCGACCCCTCTAAGAGCCTCCGCCTGGCGTCGCTGTAGGCAAATCCCAAAGAACGTGTCCCTCTTCAGCAGCCGGCTGGGGCGCCACAAGCACTGTCTGTTGTCTTCGCTTTAGTTTGTGTCAAAAGTGACTCAAAGTTACACAACACTGGAGGGCGACTGCAGCCTTTTTACCCTGTGGCCTTTCCCATCCAGGCGCCCAGAGGATGAGCCCCTGCCCTCCGGGACCCCTGCCCTCCCGGACCCCGCCCTTCCAGGACCCCACCCCTCTGGGACTCAGGCCTTCCCTGACTCCTCCCCTCCCGGACTCACCCCTCCCAGATCCCTCCCCTCGGAGACCCCCTCCCCTCCCGGGACCCCTCTCCTCCGGGACCCACCCCTCCCTGACCCCTGCCCTCTCGGACCCCTGCGGGACTAGATGTGTGCAGCTGAGACCATGTCACGGTTCTCACCCCTGCTCTCCCTTCCCGGACCCTTGCTCTCCTGGACGCGTGGACTCCGGCTCCTGCCCGGGGGCCCGAAGCACTTAAGTGCGTAGCCCTGGTGCCCGCCGGCCAGAGCCGGACCGCACTCCTCGGCTTCCGCCTATCCCCTGGCACAGTCACACGAGTGACAGCTCTGCCCGCCCAGGCTGGCGACGCCGAGGGGTGGGCTTGGCCCGACCTGAGCAGGTCCGCAGCGCGCTTCTGAAACCCGCCTGCGGTCCTTGGCGCCGCCTCTAGGGGCCGCCGCCGCTCCCCTATGACACAGCAACAATAGGGGCCGCTCTGGCCCACGCGCCTCGCGGCCCGCGCTTCCGCCGGAAAAGAGGCGCCGGCGCGGGGGCGGACCGGGGAGGAGCGAGTGTGATGGACGGTCGTCCTCGCCAATCGGTGGCAGGTTAGGGCCGGCCGCGCGGCCTACGGGGCCCAATCGGTGGCGAGAGCGGCAGGCGGGGCGGGCCGAACGCGGGCTTCCGGCGGGGCCCGGCAGGCGCCGAGGAGGAAGAGCCCGGACGGCGCCTCTTGTACGAGTGTGGGCGCGAGGCAGGTGCGGGGGTCGCAGGTCCTGGGGCGGCCGGGGGCGACCGGAGGCGGGGGCAGGGTCTGCTCGTCCGGGGATGGGGCGGGGTCAGCCAGGACGAGAAGGTGGCCGGCGCGGCGGGCGGGGCCTGCGGGGGCCGGGCCAGGTGGGGGCTCTGGGGTTCGGGCGCCGCCCCGGTTCCGCCTGCGGCCCTGAGCGTGGGGCTCCGCGGGAGCTCGGGCGGGTCTGCCCCGCGGAGCGGGTCGCCGTGGCGGCGCGTCGAGGCTGGTTCCCCGCGGAGACGGCGTCACGCCTAGGGCCGGCCCCATTAGGCTCGGCGGGGCTGCCCCGGCCCAGCGCCGACTGCGGGCGGTGCGTTCGGCGGGCGCGGGGGAAACGCGGAAAGCAGCCCGGCGTGTCAGTGTAGACGGGGCCTGCGCGGCCTTAGGCAGCTCTGGGCGCCGGCCCCCTGCTCCCAAACACCCCGGGGGGCGGGAGCTTGCCGGACCGCAGGCGACCGTGGCCGCCGCGTCTCAGCGTCGTCTTCGCGCTTTCAGGATGACGACCTCAGGCGCGCTCTTCCCAAGCCTGGTGCCAGGCTCTCGGGGCGCCTCCAACAAGTACCTGGTGGAGTTTCGGGCGGGAAAGATGTCCCTGAAGGGGACCACCGTGACCCCGGATAAGCGGAAAGGGCTGGTGTACATTCAGCAGACGGACGACTCGCTTATTCACTTCTGCTGGAAGGACAGGACGTCCGGGAACGTGGAAGACGTGAGTGTCCCAGAGCCGCAACAGCGGGACAGGCGACTTCTCGGGCCCTCGGAGTCCTCGCTTTGGAGTTCGCGGTGGGGACTTGGCCGCATTCTGGGGACCGCTCGTGAGGCCGTCATCGGCTGCCCTGCTGTTGGGTCGTCCTGGTTTCCGCGGTGACAGGGGCGTCTCGACCACTGTGTATCTTGAACTTTCCGTGTGCGGTGCCTGGGGTTGGAGGTGTGGCCCTGGAGAGCCTGGAGCTCTCTGCCTGGCCGCTTCACTCAGTCTTCTTGTTTGTTCTTCAAACTTTAAGTTGTTCTTTGCTACATTTGAGAGCAGTTCAGAGTTGACCTTCTAACTACTCTAGGAATGTTCCCAACACGTCTCAGAAACTCTGTTGCTATCTGAAAGGCCCATTTCCCTGCTGTCTCCCCCGCGCCTTGCCTTTCATGGGCTGTCTCTGACCCTGGCTTCTCCACCTGGTGGAGACCCTGCCAGCGAGGGATCTGGCGGCTTAGCTGCCTCTTGTGCACCCCACCCCGTTGGACCCAGGGCCCTCCATGCTCTCCTGAGACTGGGCACAGTGATGCCATCTGCACCGCTGACTCTCTCTTCCTCTGGCTTGCCAGGACTTGATCATCTTCCCTGACGACTGTGAGTTCAAGCGGGTGCCGCAGTGCCCCAGCGGGAGGGTCTACGTGCTGAAGTTCAAGGCAGGGTCCAAGCGGCTTTTCTTCTGGATGCAGGTACAGGGCAGGTCTTGGGGTTTTGCCTTTTGTTGCCCTGTGATTCAGTTAGGAACTTGCTTGCAGTGTGGTGCAATTGGCTGTTACAGACCAGCGGGCACCGGCCACACGGCCTGAAATGCCACCTCAGGACTATGGTGCATGTTCCCTGGGGCCGAGGTCCTCTTCCAGAGTGCAGAGGCTCCAGGCTGGGCTGCGGGTACCCAATTGCGGTGTGGAATTTCCAGCCAGACAGACATGCTGACCCTGGTTCCAGCGATGCCCAGTGCCCTCTCTCTGCCCCTTGCCGTGGGTCACTGAGGCCCCCGCAGCAGAGGCAGGGGCTCCTGTGTGGCTCACAGAAACGAAGCATCCTCCTCTCACTCTCCACAGCCCTGCCCCTTCCCTGGCAGTGTGTCCTGGAGGCCAGGGGTATCAGTGCCCAGGGTTTCTCTTACCCACAGCTGCAGAGCGTCCGCTGGGTCCAGAGGCCGTTGCTCATTCTGCCATCTGTCAGTGACCATGGAGCTTGTTGCCGTTTTTGTGCCGTTACAGGCAGTGTTGCAGAGAATTGCCTGGTACACAGATTTTTTTCCATAAGCCAGTATAATCTGTAGGTGAAAACTGGTGGCAGGCCTGTGGTCAGAAAGCCTGTGCCTGCGTTTGCAGTGTAGAGAGAGAATGCCATGCTGTCTGCCAGAGGTGGAGCTGCTGTCCCCACCCCCAACCTTGGCTCTTCCGAGAGCAAGGGTGGCCCTGTCTGAGAGGCCTCTGTGGGGCAGATGGTCCGTGTTGCCGCTCACCTCTGCAGGTGCTGTGCACGCGGCCTGGGAAATGAACGGCATAGCCGAGTTCCAATTAAACTTTATTTGCAAACACAGATGGGGAGCACAGTTTGCCACCTGCTGGTGTAGAACGTGTTTTTCCACGATTTTGCCAAGAAATAGTGTCCAATTGTTACCACCCTCTCCCCTTTTTTTCCCAATTTTCCTGTTGATGACTTTTAAGTCCCCTGTCCCCGCTTTGCCATGAGGGCAGGGACTCCCGGTGTCCCTGGCACCCTGCCACCTCCATAGCCGTTTGGGGTGTGCCCGTGAGGGCAGGGACTCCCAGTGTCCCTGGCGCCCTGCAGCCTCCATAGCTGTTCGGGGTGTGTGTGGGTGCTCTGCTCCAGCTCTGTGTGCTCGCAGGTCGATGCTTCTGGCCCTGGTCTGTGCACGTGTGAGCACGCACACGTGTGCTCGATTGTGAGGGCCTGCCGTGGCTCTAGGCTGTGGTGTGCTGAGCGGGCCAGTTCGCTGCCTTCCACTGGTTGAAGGAAGGAGACGGGTGTATAAAGAACCACACCCCAGAGGGCGAGAGGGCGACAGGGTGAGAGGGTGAGAGGGTGAGCGGGCTTGGCTTGGCTTGGCAGCAGCTAAGTGCCTTCGGAGCCCTAGGCTCCCCATCTGTGAAATGGGCGGAGGGGGACAGGGCACACCCAGGATTGCGGCAGGACTGGGACAGGGCACGGAGCATCATGCTCAAAAGGCACCACTGCCGTCCCCTCACCTGCTGGGCTGAGTCCTGTCTCCTCAGCACTGTGTAGCCAGGCACATGCGCCTGTGCCTCTCAGGTCCCTCACCTGTAAGCCAGCTCAGAGGATGGCTGTGGTGGCCCTCAGAGTGAGCTGGCACCGGCTCCTGCCCTTACGTGCCCTTTCTCTGCAGGAACCCAAGACAGACCAGGATGAGGAGCACTGCCGGAAAGTCAACGAGTATCTGAACAACCCCCCAATGCCTGGGGCGCTGGGGGCGAGCGGGAGCAGCGGCCACGAGCTCTCTGCGCTAGGCGGTAACTGTCAGCTCTGTCACATGAGCTCAGGGTTTCCTGGGAGGCCGGAGTCTACTGTGGATGACTCGCTCCCTCGGCACAGGTTGTTTGGAAGTGGAAATAGAAGATTCTAAATGAGAGACCCTGTTAGCTCCCTGGGTCACTCCCCGGTCCCATCTTCATGGGATAGGACGGGTCTGTGTCCCACTGTTGCCTCACTTCAAGTGGTGCCGCCTGTAGAGTTCAGAGGCAGCTGAGTGGGGTGCTCAGCAGAGGCCCAGGCAGCACTGTGGGGCCAGAGTGGGGCTGGCCGGGGCGGTGCTGTGGGGCCGGCGTGGATCTGGCTGGGCCAGGCCCCCCTGAGCTGCAGTGTTTTCCAGGTGAGGGCGGCCTGCAGAGCCTGCTGGGGAACATGAGCCACAGTCAGCTCATGCAGCTCATCGGACCAGCCGGCCTTGGAGGACTGGGTAACGTGCGCCGCCCGGGCGCTCAGGCAGCTTCCACTGGGATTGCTTTGAGGCCCTGTCTCTGTTTCCTTTAAACTTTTGCTAGCTGTCTGCGTAGTGTCGCAGAGCCTGTGTGTCTGCAAGCTGGGTTCCCTTTGGGAATGTGCTTGTTTGCCTGTGGCTAGAGCTGGGTAGGCGCGGGCTTTTGGGCCCCTGGTAAGGACCCCAGCTGGGTACTTCAGAGGAGGATGGCTGGCTGAGCGGCGGGGCTGAAGGACTGGAGGGAGCTGGGGTTCCTGCCCTGGGTCCCTTGGCCCCACATGGCTGCCTGCCTGCTGCTAGTTCGAGTATAGACCCGTGTGCTTGGCCCTTCAGAAATACTTGTCCCTTTGGGTGGGATCTGGACTGAATCTGCTTTTAATCTAAGCACATGAATTGTGTAATGGAATGGAACAGAAGTGACCTTGCTTCCAGAACACAGCTGCAAGTGTCCGCCCGCCCCCACCACCCGCAGCTCCTCCAGGCCTGTGGTCCCCACCGCCCCGCTTGCTCTTGGCTTTAGTGTTGGGAATTCCTCCTCCTCTGGCTTGGGGAGGGGCAGGCTCTTCCCGGTGGGCTAGAGGGCATAAGAGCTCGCGTTTCCTTGTCACACGCAGGTGGGCTGGGGGCCCTGACTGGACCCGGCCTGGCCAGCTTACTGGGGAGCAGCGGGCCTCCAGGGAGCAGCTCCTCCTCCAGGTGAGCCTCATCGCTCCAGCCCCGCCATGCAGGTGCCACCGTGTTATGGGAGGGACAGCGGGGAATCCTGGCCTGGCACCTTGGACCCTGCGAGTAGGCCCTGCTGTGTGGGGGCATGTCCGCTCCAGCGGTGCCCTCTCTCTCCGCAGCTCCCGGAGCCAGTCGGCAGCGGTCACCCCGTCCTCCACCACCTCTTCCACCCGTGCCACCCCAGCTCCTTCTGCTCCAGCAGCTGCCTCAGCAACTAGCCCAAGCCCTGCGCCCAGTTCCGGGAACGGAGCCAGCACGGCAGCCAGCCCGACCCAGCCCATCCAGCTGAGCGACCTCCAGAGCATCCTGGCCACGATGAATGTACCGGCTGGGCCAGCGGGTGGCCAGCAAGGTAACGCGTGCTGTTGCCCGGAGCTGGGGGGGCACGGGGCCTGCTGACCCTGGCAAGCTGACCTTCCAAGGCGTCTGCCTCTTGTGCGCTCCTGGGGTGCTGGGGCCGTGGGCTGAGCCCCTGCTTGCATACCCTTCATGTGGGCACTTAGGCTGGCATCGAGCTGATGGCCGTGTTCTTGTGTCCCAGTGGACCTGGCCAGTGTGCTGACGCCAGAGATCATGGCTCCCATCCTCGCCAATGCGGACGTCCAGGAGCGCCTGCTTCCCTACTTGCCATCTGGGGAGTCACTGCCGCAGACCGCGGAAGAGATCCAGAACACCCTGACCTCGCCCCAGTTCCAGCAGGTAGAGGCCAGGCCCAGGGTGCCCTCCGCTGTGTGCTCAGGGAGTGGGCAGGAGGGAGGAAGAGGCCCTGCCCCACCTTCACCGTGGCCGTGCCTCGTGTGCCCGACCCACAGAGCTGGCAGCTCAGCAGTGCGGCCCTGGGGCGCAGCCCAGGGTGGAGCTCAGCCCTTGCCTGGCTCTTCCTTGCAGGCCCTGGGCATGTTCAGCGCAGCCTTGGCCTCGGGGCAGCTGGGCCCCCTCATGTGCCAGTTCGGTCTGCCTGCGGAGGCCGTGGAGGCCGCCAACAAGGGCGGTAAGTGGCTGTGCCTGCACCTCCGGCCCAGAGGCAGAGGCAGGGTCCATTCCTGTCCCCCTGGATTTACAGAAGTGGGGCTGAGGGGGCAGAGGTCACAGCCCTTCTGCCCTTGATCCCATCGCTTTGATCCCCAGTTCTGGGCAAGGGTTAGACACCACCTTGTGTCTTTAACGTGTTCTAGATGTGGAAGCGTTTGCCAAAGCCATGCAGAACAGCGCCAAGCCCGAGCAGAAAGAAGGCGACACGAAGGACAAGAAGGACGAAGAGGAGGACATGAGCCTGGACTGAGCCACGCGCCGTCCTCCGAGGGCCTGACTCGGCGCTTGCAGTGCGTTGCACAGCCTCACCTCCACCCACTGATAATAAAGTCTTTTCTTTTACCCGCCAATGTCTCCTTTCTTTTGCCCAAAGGAGTTTTGGCTGGACAGATGCTAGTGTGAGGAGCTGCTGTAGGATCCCAGAGAAACTTATCTGACCTAACGATGGAAAACAGTCACCCCAGGAAGAGTCTGGTGCCTCCGTCCAGGCCAATTCCAGACCTGTCTTGAGACTCCATATTTAAGTCAACATTCAGTTACACAGAAGTTACTTTTTAATTTTTAAGGAGGAACCAGTGATTACAAATGTCTCACAATTAAAAATAGGTGGAAGGGCCAAGTAGAAAAACATTTTTCAGTATTCTTTCATTTAAAAAGACATAACTTAAACCATCTCCAGAAACAAGATCTGTCACCCATAGAGCCTAGAATCCCAATAAACACCTATGAGGTGAGCACAAAGGGCAGTGAGAAGAGTCACCTGCAGGGGCCTGACCAGAGGCCGGGGTTGGCAGTGCCCTAGATGGCTGGGCAGCCATTGGCCCCCACTGCCCCGTGGACCTCTGCAGAGTCAGTCATGGTGACGGGGGACCGGTTCACTGCCAGCCTCCTCATGCAGCCATGGTAGGCGGGGGGCCAGGGCTGCATGGCCATGGGCTCTGGGGGCACAAGGAAGATGGAAGAAGGCTGGTTGGAGGGCAGCTTGGGACCCACAGGCCCTTCCCAGACGTACGTCCCCCACCCAGCCTCTGTCTTGTTCCACGCCACAGGAGGGTGGGAGGGGATAGGTTACCCAGCCTCTAGTCCTGAGGGGCAGCTTCCCCACGCTTGATCGAGGCTGCACTCACCAGGCAGGCCCCCAAGGTGCAGAGGGGCTGGGGCAGCAGCCGCAGCCGCCAGCGAGGGGCCCACAGTGTGGTTGCTCTGTGCGTCCACCTCCAGCCGGAGCACGTTCCCGCCTTTCATCACTGTGGGAGAAGGTGGACTCCTGAGGCCAGGGAGTCGCCAGCCAGGCCTCTCCAGCCCTGAAAGCAGCTGCCCCACCCCGAGTCCCGCGTGACTCCCACGCTGCAGAAGGGTGGGGGTGGGGCTGGCAGAGCGCCCTGGCCACAGGAGGGGCCTCACCTGCCAGCCGGTGCCACTGGCCGTCACACAGCACCGAGGGGCGGGCCACTGACGTGGAGAACTCCCCTGCTCCATCGTCCGCCCGCAGCAGGACCTGGCGGGGTAGGAAGGGAGGGTCAGGGCATGCCCCCAAGGTCACCAGAACTGGAGAGGCAAACCCCGCCCTGGTGTGCCACCCCTGCCAGGCTTACTTGCTTCTCAGTCACCTGCAGCTGCAAATAGGGGGGTGTCTGGGCCTGGCCCAAGTGGAAGATCAGGCCGGTGACTGCCAGGGGCCGCACCTCCAGTTCCAGGCCCACGTCAGGCAGTGTAGCTCCTGGGAGGTCTGCAGGGAGAGGTTGTGATAGAGAAGGAAGGGGGGCCCCTCCCCAGAACCTCCCGGAGCCCCCTGCCCTGCCCTGCTGGGGCCTGGGATGGCAGCACCCACACACCTAAAGTGATAACTCCCCCGCTGCCTGGGAAGAACAGGCCCGCCTCCAGGGGGCCCGAGATGCAGGGTGTGACCCCTGCCATCCGTGTGGGGGCCCCCAGGGGCTTCCCGTGCAGCCTCAGTCTCTTCACACAGCCACTGAACCCGACGGTCACCTATGGGGAGCAGACGGGGCAGGGATCAGGGCCCAGGGCAGCTGAAAGGGGTGAACAGTGGGTGGGGAGTGAGGGCCGGGGCAAGATGGTTCTCACCGGAAGTTTGGAGCTGTGGCTGCTGGCCGGGAGGCCCCCCACAAAGAGGGTGTGGGGCTGGGGGTGCTCTGCCCCCTGGTGCTGCTGGCGTGGCCCCTCCTGGCTCCAGGCCCGGGCCCCGTCCGTCACCAGCAGGATCTGGTTCTTCTCCCAGCGCACGGAGACCTGGGGGCAGGAGGCGGGTCAGGGTAGGGCCACCAGGCCCTGCCCACCTTCCTTCTTCTCGGCCCATACCTTGTGCCAGTGGCCAGGCCGGGAGCGATGGCGGCTCTGGGCGCGGAGCCGAGTCCCAAGGCCTTCCATCTGTGCGACGAAGTGTCCATTGCTCAGGAAGAGTGCCAGGGAGGGGCTGCTGGGCCTCAGGCTAGCAGCGAAGAGCAGGAGGCCACGGGGGCTTCGCGGGAGGACGTGCATGGAGAGGCTGGGCCTGGAAGCGGAGCTGGCGTCAGCCTGCGCGGCCCCTCTCAGCCCACCCCAGCTGTGTCTGGCCTTACCAGTTCCTATGTGGGGCCAGGATGCCCACAAACTCCAGGTGACTGGACAGGGAACCCCCAAACTGGTAGGTGTCTCGGGTGGTCCTGAGGTGTGGGGGCAGCATGCAGGCGGGATCCTGGGTGGGCTGACGACTGCGGCGGGAGGCCTGGGGGCATGGATGGTGAATGCAGGGGCTGCCCGCACAGGGGCCACCCTTCCAGCCACCCCAGCTCTGCCCACTCACCCCTGGGGCGCCCACCTTCTGGGCGGCGGTCTGCAGTCCTCTAGGCCCCAGGTCCAGGGTCTGGGCTTGCAGGGTGGGTGCACAGCCTGTGCTCACGTTGACGCTGCCCAGGTTCTGCTGCAGGTCGAATACACGCTGTGGGCCCAGGAGCCTGTGCAGGGCAGGCAGGCGGTCAGCAGCTGCAGAAGGCCAACTGGGGCCTTGCCCCCCAGTGCCCGCCAGACTCACCGCCGCACGAAGATGTTGCTTATGCAGCCACTGAAGTGAAAGGTGTCAGGCTCAGGCAGGCCTCCCAGGAAGAGACTCGGGGGCCCCTCAGGCTGCGGCTGGGGCTCTGGGGGTGGTCCCCGGTGGGGCTTCATCTGCTGGAGCTGGTCGTCGACATAGAGCCAGACCCTGGGGGGAGGGAGGCCGGAGGCTCCGTTCTTCCACACCCTGCCCACCCCCACCTCAGAGGAGACAGAGGTCCAGGCAAGTGCAGGCGGGCGTCCCTCCAGACCTTCATAATGAGGGCCCAGCGGCCGGGCTCACCCTGTGGCATTGCTGTAGAAGGCGACGTAATGGGGGGCGCCATCGGCGAAGCCCCCCTCAGCTACCACTTCAGTTCTCAGGAGCTGTAGGGTCACATGGCCCTGCCGCAGGGACACCTGGCATGGCCCATCCTGGGGACAGCAGCCAGGTCAGCTGGCCAGTCTGGGGACCCAGACTCATTCCAGCCACCCCAGTCCCGACTGCCCCGACGGCCGCTGCGGGTTGGGGAGTGGGCACAGGTATGAGGTCTCACCGGGGACGCCCGGTAGTAGAGCAGGGCACTGTCCTGGGCACTGTGGAAGCCAAAGCCGGAGTAGACGTCGCCAGTGAGGGGCGCCACGTTCGAGAGTGCCAGGTGAAGGAAGCCGTGGCCGTGGAAAGTCATGGCACGCCCCACCTGCGGGGAGGCCGTCCCTGAGTGCCCGCAGGTACCCCTGCATGTCCACAGATGCCACCCCCAGCGGGGAGGGCTGCTCACCAGCAGGTCAGCGGTGCAGCCGGCACTCACACCTGTCGTGTTCAGCCGCTTGAGGTCCACATACTTGCCCAGGGCCTTGATCCCTTTGACGCAGCCACGGACTGAGCCTCCCATGGGGAAGAGCCGTCGCAGGCTGCGGGGACACGGGGATGTGGGTCAGGGCACCGCCTCTAAGCCCAGCCTACCGCCCCAACAGCCTGGCCTCGGAGCCCCAGCTGCACAGTGCTCACCTCGGGGGCAGCTGGTGAGGTGGCGCGCCCCCCAGGTAGTAGGCGTCGGCCAGTTCCAGAGCATTGTCCTGCTCCACGCTGAACACCGTGGCCCGCTCCACACGTACCAGCACACGCTTGCGGCTGCCCCCCAGCAGGAACACCTGGATCTGCAGGACCAGCGCGGGCTCCAGGGCCAGCTGTGTCCCTGTGGCATGCCCTGCCCCCATCGTCCCACCTCCTCTCCCTGCCACCCTGGTCCCCACCCTGGCCCTACCGCCTTGCTGGCTGAGGTCAGGGGCGGTGGGGTCTGCAGTGGGACAGCCTCTCTCAGGCCGGCGCCAAAGTCATACAGCAGCACGAGGCTGCCTTCTCGCACGGCCAAGCACAGGAACTGGCTCTGCAGAAACAGGGCAGGGTTAGTGTGGGGCAGGATCAGTGCAAGGGGGGACGGCGGGACAGGTGTGCCTGGCACACCTGCTGCTTCAGGAAGAAGAGGACCCCACTGTAGGACACGAGGCGCAGCTCCTGTTCGAAGCGCTTGGTGGTGCTGATCTGACCATCGAAGCTGATGCGGGCAAAACCGGTGCCATCCAGGTAGGAGCCGTCCGTGAGCCACGGGTCCCCGGTCGACTTGGAGCTGCAGGTCAGAGGTTCTGGGGTCAGCGGAGGGTGGGGTGGGTGGAGACGGGGAGGGCAGGCCACACGCACCGGGCACAAGGCCTGTCCACAGCCGTGTCCAGCTGGAAGGTCCTCTCGAAGTTGTAGAGGCTGACCACCTCCTCGTTCAGCGTGTCCATCTCGATGCAGCCCCGGTAGCCAGGGAAGCGAAGCAGGGGAGGGGGCTGTGGGCACAGGGCTGGGTCAGGGCACCTGGCCTGAGGCATCTCCCCTCCAGGATGGACCAAGGGGACTTCAGACTATAGCAGGACGGACTGAGGCGAGATATCAAGAGAACCCACGGCTCTCCAGGACACAAGTGACTCGGGGCTGTGGAGCCCCTCCCACGCTGCCCCAAGCCGGGCGGGCTCACCATGAAGGTACTGGGGTAACCCCCGACGTAGAAGACAAAGTCGTCTGGCCGCAGGTTGAGCAGCCCCTCTGCCCCAGGGGCCACCGTGTCACCCTTGGTTTCCTGGATCATCTGTCTCTCCACTGTGACAGACATATGGCCAAACTGGAGAGTCCTGAGGGCAGAGGCCAGGGTTGGTGAGTGGGCACGGAGAGGCGAGGGTTGGCGGGTGGGCACAGGAGAGGCGAGGGGTGGCGGGTGGGCACGGAGAGGCGAGGGGTGGCGGTGGGCACGGAGAGGCGAGGGGTGGCGGGTGGGCACGGAGAGGCGAGGGGTGGCGGTGGGCACGGAGAGGCGAGGGGTGGCGGGTGGGCACGGAGAGGCGAGGGGTGGCGGGTGGGCACGGAGAGGCGAGGGGTGGCGGGTGGGCACGGAGAGGCGAGGGGTGGCAGGTGTGTATGGAGAAGCGAGGGGTAGTGAGTGGGCACAGAGAGGTGAGGGATGGCGAACGGGCATGGGCCCCTGCAGTTGGAGGCATCCGGACTCTCTCCTGGGCCTCCCACCTGTCCAGGCTGACAGCTGCAAACTGCTCCCCAATGTCCTCGTCGATGCTTAGGACTGCAGGGCCCGCCTCACCCAGCCGATACACCCAGTGCACCTTCTTGTCACGCAGAGACACACCCATGTAGTCCCCAGTGGCCTGCAACAGTGACAGACACACAGTCGGGACGGGGACCAGGTACCACCCATTTCCAAACAGATGCTGAGCTCAGGCCCCGTCCATCCAGCCAGCCCGGTACCTGGCGGCTGCCCATGTACATCACAAAGTGATCCCCGGTACCCTGCCCAGGCTCAGGCTCCGGGTCCTGCAGGTAGAACTTGAGGGCAGTGTAGGCAGCAAGGTCGGCAAGATCCCGTGGGGTGCGCAGCTGCACCCCTGAGCGCCCGTTGAACTTCATGGGCACCTTGACCTGCGGGGCAGCATCCATCAGCATCCACCACCACCCTCCCTGATGTCCACCTTCCCCTGGGACTCTCACCCACCTTGCTGGCAGCCCCCCGGGCCTGGGCAATAAGCTTGCCGCACACGGCCGATGCTGGCGGACAGGACCAGGCTGGCGTTGTGGGCCCCACGGTTCTCCAGGACGCTCAGCTTGGCCAGCAGCTGGGGCAGCGTCTTCTCCAGGCTGGACACTGCACAGAGGGAGGGGTGGCCCTGAGACCTTTGCCCCCCACCCTGCCCCACCTCCCTCAGGGGCACTGTGAGGGCCATGGGCACACCTGAGCGGCCTGCGTTGAGCACCGCCTGGCCCAGGTCCTGGCCCCGCAGGCCCTCGTACTGGCCCTGCCACCGCTCCACGCTCTCCTGCATGGCCTGCAGCTGGGACTGCACACGGGTGGCCATGTCCTGGGCTTCAGCAGGCCACAGCCTTGGCGTGTGCGATCTTCTTGCTTGTCTCATCTGTGGTGGGCAGAGGGCAGGCTCAGCAGAGGCCAGCGGGGACCATTCTGGCTTCCTGTCCCCAAGTCCTTTTGTCGGGCCAGTAACAGGGACATCCAACCCCCTACGGATCGTGTGAGACCCTCACACCCTGCAGCGCAGTGCGATCCAAAACCCATCCCACCAGACGCCCCGTCCATGCCAGGACAGGCACCCAGCCTCTCAGGCCATAGCTGGTCCCTGGACATGTGCCCTGCGTCACCTCCCACCGCCTGGCCCCACCATCTCTCCTGGGCTTGCTGGGAACAGTCAGCAGCTACAGGGTTCCCTCAGAAACTGGGTGAGGCCACATCATCCTCTGCTCCAAGCCTTGCAGGGTGGGAGCCCTGGTCCTCACCGCCCAAGGTCTTGCCAGCCCCTTGGTTCCAGCCACGCTGACCACTGTGCCCTCCTGGGCGCCCTTCCTGCAGGGTGCGCCTCAATACCCCCGCCCCAGGCCTACAGCCTCCCACCTACACCTCCACTTCTACCCAAAGCACTTCCAAGCCTGCCAGCCTCCCGACGGCTGGGGCTGTTGTGTGCTATCTGCAGCCCTGGCACCTCCCTGGCAGGTGTTCTGTGTCTGGCCCCAGCTGCCCACTGTGGGGGTCTCTTCAGCAGCACAGTGAGCAGTCAGCAGCCACATGCGGCCAACGCCAGTGTCACAGAGCCTCGTGGTCTGCCGGCTGCAGGAGCCAGGCCCAGGCTCCGCGTACCTGTGTCCATGGCAAGCATGGCCTGCGCCGCCTGGATGTGCACCTCCAGTTGGTCCTTCTTGGCCTGGACATCTCGGAGCTGGGTCCCGGCACCCTGGAGGGCAGCCCACACTGCGGGGGAGGCAGCTTCAGCTCCCAGACAGCTTCACCCCTAATATGCAAGTGCAGCCCACCTCCACCCTTCTGACCCCAGAAGGACCAAGGCTGACACACAGGCAGACAGATGGACAGGGACACTCAGACATGGAGTCCCTTGGCCTGTGGGGAGGTGTTGAGTCTCAGCACAGCCTCCGTTCCCACTGCAGGCATAGCTGTCCGCATTGCACAGATGAAACAACAGAGGTTCAGAAGAGGCAGCCCTCTCGTTCTGGCAGCTCACACCTTTCTCGTTGCGCAGCTTGGCACACATGTGGCCCTTGAGTCAGCAGAGCAGAGGCCACGTACCATCTTGCCCTGTGCCTCAGCTGGTGCCTCAGTGGCAGCCAGTGCCTTGCAGGAGGGCTGCTCCTCCCTGGGCTCCCCTGCCGGGCTCCCTGGGGCTGACACACAAGCAGCCGGGGAGCCACCTCCCAAGCCCTCCCACCCTGAACCATCCTGCGGCGACCCACACCCCACACAGTGCATGTGGCTGGGGGCCGAGGGTCCCTGGGAGCTTAGATGCCCAGCAGGCCCAAGGGCCCCCATCAGAGCCCAGCACTCACCAAGGCCCAGCCTCCGCTGCTCCCGGAGCACGGCCTCCTCCAGTGCACTGCTGTTTGTCAGGAGCTGCCGGGCTCGGTCCACCAGGCCCTGCTGCACCACTGTCTGCAGATGCAAGGACAGACGGTGGCTCAGACGTGTGGGCCGGGACTGCGGGAGGTGCGGGAGGTGCAGGCGGTGGGGGTGCTCCTGCCGGGGCTGAGAGGAAGGTAGGGGCCTCACCGCCCAGGTGTGGTCTGCCTGCTGCAGGGCCTGGCCAGCGGCGTCCTCGGCAGCCTGCACGGCCTGCAGGATGCGGCTGTACGCGCTGGAGGCCTCAATGGCCCTCTGGGTAAGGCGGTCCTGGTTGATGTCCAGGATGATGCTGTAGTGGAAGGGAAGGTCGAAGGAGCAGGTAAGCGCGGGAAGGCACATACCCTCGGCCTGGCTCTCCAGCCTCCTGCGCTCATGGTCAGCCGCACCCATGCCCGCCCGCCAAGTTCCGCCTCTAGGCCTTTGCCCGTGCCTGTCGTCTGCTGGATGTACTGCTCCTGCCTACTCCTGTCACTCTGGGCCCCAGCTTGCCATGAAGCTGAGGAAGGCCTGGCTTCTTTGAGGACAATGGCCTCAGCCCCTAGGAGCATTCCCAAGGCCCTGGGCCCTCCCAAGGCCTAGGCTGCATCCCCAGGGTGGGCCCAGGGCCCCGCCTCTCCTGGCCACGCACCTGGACAGGTTGAGCGCCAGCTGGTCCAGCTGCTGTGCGTGGGCCTCGGCGGCCTCCACCAGACGCAGCTTGCTGCCCGCTGGGGAGAAGGTCTGCATCCTCTGCAGCAGTGGGGTCCGAGCCCCGTCCAGGCTGGCAGCGAGGCGCTCCAGCTCCTGGAAGTTGAGCGGACTTAGCAGCCCCTCATCCTGCTCACAGCCACCTGATCCACGACCCTGAGGGTGGGCTCTGCACACAGGTGCGCACGCAAAGCTGCCCATGGGCCTGGGAGGGAGTTGGCCATGGATGGGGTGGTGACAGGGGCCAGGGGCTGCACTCACCTCCTTGGCCTGGTCCAGGCTGTGCAGCAATCTGAAGACGCTGGCCAGGGTGTCGCTAGCTGCATGCAGAGTGGCCTTCAGGGTGGCATTGTCCCGGGACAGCTCCTGCTTCCTTTGCTGAAGGCAATGCAGGGGAGTTGGGGACAATGAAGGGTAAAAAAAGATTAAAGGATGTGATGGGGTGGACAGTGGGGCAGGGAAGGGAGAAGAAAAGAGGGTGAGTATTGGGGGTGAGGAGGGGGGAGGAGGGGAGGGGCAGGACATGTGAGTGAGGGAAGGAGGAGGGGGGAGGGAGAGAGGGAAAGGGGAAGGGGAAAGGATGGGAGGGGGTGGGGAGGGACAAGGAGGGGACGGGGGAGGAGAGAATAGGGGAGGTCGGGGGAGGGATCAAGAGTGGACAGGGACAAGGAGGGCAAGGGGGAGGAGGAAACAAAAGGGGGAGGATGAGTGGATGGGGATGGGGGAAGGAGAGGACAGGAGAAGAGGGAGGAGGAGGGAGAAGCGGGGAGAGGGAAGGAGTGAAGAGGGAGAGAATAGGGAGGGGGAGGAGGGAGAGAATAGGGAGGGGCAGGAGGGGGAGGAGGGGGTGGAGATGGGGGAAGGAGGGGGTGGAGATGAAGGGGGAAGGATGGGGGAGGATGGGGGAGGAGGGGGAAAGGGGGACAGGGGGAGGAGAGAGCAGAAGGGGGAGAGGGAAGAGGGAGGGGGAGAGGAGGAGGGGGGAGGGGAGGAAGGGGGAGGGGAGGAAGGGGGAGGGGAGGAAGGGGGAGGGGAGGGGGGAAAGGGGGAATGGGAGGGGGGAAAGGGGGAATAGGAGGGGGAGGGGGAAGGGGGAGGGGAGGAGGAGGGGAGGGGGAGGGGGAGGAAGGAAGGGGAGGGGAGGAAGAGGAGGGGAGGAAGAGGAGGGGAGGAAGGGGGAGGGGAGGAAGGGGAGGGGAGGAAGGGGGAGGGGAGGAAGGGGGAGGGGAGGAGGGGGGAAGGGGGGTGAAAGGGGAGGGAAGGGGGGGTGAAAGGGGGAGGGAAGGGGGGTGTGAAAGGGGGAGGGGAGGAGGGTGAAAGGGGAGGGGGAGGGGGGGAGGGGGAGGGGAGGGGGAGGAGGGGGAAGGGAGGAGGGGGGAGGGGAAGGGAAGAGGGGGAGGGGAGGGGGAGGGGAGGGGAGGGGGAGGGGAGGGGAGGAGGAGGGAGGGAGAGGGGGAGGGAGGGGGGGAGGGGAGGGAGGAGAGGGGGAGGGAGGGGAGGGGGGGAGGGGGGGAGGGAGGGGAGGGGAGGGAGGGAGAGGGGAGGGAGGGAGGGGGAGGGGAGGGAGGGAGAGGGGGAGGGAGGGAGGGAGGGAGGGGGAGGGAGGGGGAGGGAGGAGGGAGAGGGGGAGGGAGGGAGGGGGAGGGGAGGGAGGGGGACGGGGAAGGGGAATGGGAAGAGCGGGAAGGGAGAAGAATGGCAGGGAGGAGGCAGGAAGAGAAGCAGGAGCAGGAGCAGGAGCAGGAACAAGGGCAAGTCCGGGGTCCTCACCAGGGCTTCCTCCAGGCGCTCCTGGTTGCGGCTGTTGAGCTCCTGGGCCTCCCGCGTGGCGTCCACTGCCTGGTTCAAGGCCTCTCGCAGGTCCATGAGACCGGCCTCATGCTGGGCCAGCCGGTCACGGGTGTGTGTGGCCAGTGCCTGGTTCTCCTCCCAGAGGCTGCTCAGCTGCTCCTGCACTCGGGCCAGCACTAGCCGAGACCAGGGTGAAGGTGGTCACTCTGGAAGCCAGGCTCCTTTGTGACCCTTGGTCTCCACTTGGTGACCGCCAGTCCCATCTGCCCCGTGACACCCACCTGATGCCACTCCATGCTGACCTCCCCCTTGGAGCTCCCAGGTCCCTGTCTCTCCCCACCCCGCCTGCCAGGGCCAACACCACTCACATCTCTGCGCTGCAGCCAACTCAGCCTCAGCGGCTGCCCGCGGGGCCCCCAGGTCCCGGGCCCGCATCTCCCAGAGCAGCCGCTCCACCTCGGCCAGCGTCCGGCGCAGCTGCTCGCCTGACAGAGCCGAGGCATTGGCCAGCCCCAGGTGGCCGGTCTGGGACATGAGCTCTGTAGGGGCAGGGGGTCGTCAGAGCCTGGGGCCGCCCGTACTAGTGCACCTGCCTGCTGGCTTCCAAGCCTAAGACCCCAGCCCCGCCACCCTTGGCAGGCCAGCGGCCCAGAACCTGAGTGCACCTGGGTGGCCCCTAGAGCCCCTGGGCCAAAGGCCACGGCTGCCCCAACACCCTGACACCACTCTGCTCAGCTGGCTTCCGAGACCTTCTCGTCCTTCCCCTCTCCGCCTGGCCCACCCCGCTCCCTGGTCAGCTCTCTCTGAAATGGCACCCGCTGCCGACCCTCAGGCTGGGCCAGCAGGTCCTGTTAGGCAGGCTCGGGGAACCAAGTCTCTCCTAAGTCCTCTGTCTCAGTGTGTACTACAGGACATCTGTGAGCGTGAACATCTAACCAGCACGTTTCCTGGGGAGGCTGTCGAGGGGTCTGATGTCTCCTGGGGCCACCTGTTTGGCCACATGGCTGTGTCGCCAACCTCCCGACCCTGCCCCTACTGTTCACTCGAGGCGCCGTCTCCCATCTAAGCAGACAGACCCTGCCTGTTCTTCCAGGCCAAGCTTGGCCAGGTACCCCCACCCCTGCCCCAGGCAGCCCTCCTGGCTCTGAGCCCTGAACCTGGCTAGGCTGGCCCCTACCGCTCAGGGTGCGGTCCACAGCCCGGATGGCCGCCAACAGCGTCTTCGCCCGGCCCAGTGTGGCCTCGGTGCCAGCCAGCAATCGGCTCGCTTGGTCTCGGGTCCCCGAGGCCTGTGGAGGCAGAGCCCACTAGCCCACGCCGCTGGTAGGCGAGGGTCAGGGTGGGAAGGGAGGGCCTGGGGTCTGGGGGCGCTGAGGGTCCCAGGGAAGAGGGACTCCTTATCTATTTAACTCTCTGTCTGATGACTTGTTATTTATCATTTGTTACTTACCTAAAATAATTGGTTATTACTTGCCATTTATTATTTCCTGTCAATTTAATGAAACAGTTACTCATTAAGACATTTGAGGCCAGCCACGGTGGCTCACATCTGTAATCCCAGCACTTCGGGAGGCCGAGATGGGCAGATCACCTGAGGTCGGGAGTTCGAGACCAGCCTGACCAAAATGGAGAAACCCCATCTGTACTAAAAATACAAAATTAGCTGGGTGTAGTGGTGCACGCCTGTAATCCCAGCTACTCAGGAGGCTGAGGCAGGAGAATCGCTTGAACCCAGGAGGCAGAGGTTATGGTGGACTGAGATTGCGCCATTGCACTCTAGCCTGGGCAACAAGAGCGAAACTCTGTCTAAAAAAAAAAAAAAAAAGACATTCCAGCACTTTGGGAGGCTGAGACGGGCAGATGACAAGGTCAGGAGATCGAGGTGAAACCCCGTCTCCACTAAAAAATACAAAAAAAAAAAAAACTAGCCGGGCGAGGTGGCGGGCGCCTGTAGTCCCAGCTACTCGGGAGGCTGAGGCAGGAGAATGGCGTAAACCCGGGAGGCAGAGCTTGCAGTGAGCTGAGATCTGGCCACTGCACTCCAGCCCGGGCGACAGAGCAAGACTCCGTCTCAAAAAAAAAAAAAAAAAAAAGACATTTAAGTGATACTATACACTGTAAACAACTGTATTAAGTAGTTTAGATAGTAATTCAGTGACCTGGTCAACCCCTAAGATTCTCGAGCTCCTGTCCCCTGCACTGACACATGTGCAAGGCATGAAGTAACATCTGCTGAATGAGGACACGCGAACCACGGGAAACACAGGTGAAAGCCTCCCAGGGCCCTGGGGGTTCTTGGGGCTCCTGCCTGGCTGCCCAGCTGCTGTGCATCCTGCCTGAGGCTTGTGCTTTGCTGCTCCAGCACCTCCAGCTGCTGTGCCGTCTCGTGGCGGGGCCCCAGAGGGCTCCGGAGCTGGCTCTGTGGAGAGTGGAAGGTGAGGGCATACATTGGCCCGGGTGGGGGAGGGAAGGCCGGGACGCTCAGTACCTGCAGGTCAGTGATGGAGGTGTTCAGCCTGTGCAGACGGGCCCAGGCCACAGAGCTGGCATTGATGCCACGCAGTTGCTCGCGGATGGCGGGGAGGAGGGTGCCGGTCCGTTCCAGGTCGTCCAGGAGCAGGACCACACAGTGGTCACACACTGCAGGCAATGTGGATTCACAGGTCAGTGTCATGGGGTCAGGCCTGGGGAGAATGATCAGCTGGAGCCCTGGGGTCATCCGGGTGGGGAGGGCTCAGCCAGAGGGTCATGAGGTCAGCTTAGGGACACAGGACCCGTGGGGAGGTCCCAGGGTTCTGGCAGAGTCATGGGGTCAGGTAGGAGTCTGACAGGGGTGAAGGGCATGGGGTCACCCAGGGAGAAGGTAGGACCAGCACAAGGGGTTAGGGCCGGCACCAGGGTCATGGGGGAAGCCGGAGGAATGGGTCAGGGTGGGGTCATGAGGTCAACATGGGGTTGGCACAGGAGACTAGGCTGGGATGAAAATGACAAGGTTAGTAGAGGTCAAAGGACAGCATGGGGCTTCCTGAAAGGTCATTACAGGAGTTAGGTCAGCAGAGAACTGAGTGGGTACCAGGAATCCAGCAAAAGGATGGGGAGAATATACAGTGTGGTGGGGGTGAGGGGTGAGGGGTGGGGTGAGGGGGTGGGGGTGAAGCGGTGGGGCCAGTGGAGGGGGTGGGGCCAGTGGAGGAGGCATGGCCAGTGAAGGGGTGGGACCAATGGAGGTGAGGCCGGGGGGGGGGGGTGGGGGGGGGCAGTGCGGCCGGGAAGGGGGGCAGTGAGGTGGGGAAGGGGGACAGGGAGGCGGGGAAGGGGGGCAGTGAGGGGGTGGGGCCAGTGGAGGGGTGGGGCCAGTGGAGGGGTGGGGCCAGTGGAAGAGGTACAGCCAGTGGAGGGGCAGGGCCAGTGAGACGTGGGGCCAGTGGAGGGGCAGGGCCAGAGGGTGAGGTGGGGCCAGAGGGTGAGGAGGGGCCAGAGGGTGAGGCGGGGCCCGTGGAGGGGTGGGGTCAGTGGGGGAGGCAGGGCCAGCAGATGGGGCGGGGCCAGGGCATACAGGAAGGCTAAGAACAGTAGAGGGGAGCAGCCAGCATTGGAGCCACAGCGCTCCTCAGCATGGATGGAGTTGGACAGGCATGGGTCTCTTGGGAAATGGAAGGCAGCTGGGACCACTCTGGGAGGTTGAAGTTAACACAGGGGTTACCAGGCAGTGTAGGACTTGGATTCCCACTCCACCCAGGTGTGGGGAAGTGGGGTGTTGAGGACGCACCTTCACAGTGGACGCTGTGGTCCCCAGGCCCACCTGGAACAGGCACCTGATGCTGCTGGCTGCAGGTGTCACAGCGCTCCCCACTGAGCCCTGGGGGGCAGGTGCAGCGGCCCGTGTGAGGGTCACAGCGGCCCCCAGGGCACTGGCAGCCTGTGGTGGGGGGCTTGGGTGAGCATGGCCAGCCTGGGAACTTAGGGCGTCCCCCATTCAGAAGTCCCCATCCACCCTCTTGTGACCTGCCAGCACTCACGCCTGCAGCCCTGCTCAGGGAACCCCCAGTAGCCAGGGGCACACTCGCGGCATTGGGGTCCCATGGTCCCTGGTCGGCAGTGGCACTGTCCGCTCTGGGGGTGGCACTCGGAGCCCTCGGCGGCCGGTCCACAAGCACACGGGCGGCAGCCCCCGCAGCCGTCGAAGCCAAAATGTCCTTCCTGTGGCACAGGCTGTAGTCACTACCCTGCCCAGCCCTCAAGACTGTCCCAGACCAACCAGGAGGCCAGGGGTCCTGCCCATCTGGCCCTGCCCCCTGAGGCTCCGCCCATCAAACACCACCCCTCAGTCCCACCTATCAGCCTCTCCCCAGGCCCCAACTCCAGTCCCTAGGCCCCACCCACCCAGCTCTGCTTACCGCACAGCCTTACCCGACAGCGGTCACAGCGCCGCCCAGTCACACCCGCCTTGCACAGGCATTGCCCGCTGTGGGGGTTGCAGGCCTCTGTCCCACATGGGGCACAGTCGCACCCTGCAGAAGGGGTCCATGACTGCAGCCCTGGGCCCTCTCACCTCCTAGGTAGCCCCTAGGCACCCCACTAAGCCCTCACTTCACTGCCTCCTGCTCTGCCAGCTCCAGGCCGCCGGACCACCCAGCTGCCCACTCCTGTCCCAGCCTGGCCCCACTCCCCAGCTGCCTCCGCTGGGCCCGAGGGACCTGCAGACTCCCCACCACGGCCTGCCGTGCTCTGATGGCCGGTGTCCGCTGCCAGTGGCAGGGCATTGCTGGTGGTGTCTGTGAAGGGGGCCTGATTGTGGGGGGAGAGGGGATGTGATCGTGAAGTGGGGGGGGGCCTGATCACGGGTTAGGGGGAGGGTCTGATGGTGAAGCAGGGGGCCTGATCGTAGCGGGGTAAAGTCTGACCATGGGTCGGGGAGCGGGGATGTGATCCTGGTATGGGGAGGTTCTGACTGTGGTAGGGAGAAAGGGTGTGATGGTCAGGGGAAGGCCTGATGATGAAGGGGCCTGATCGTTGGGGCGGGAGGGCCTGATCATAGCGGGGGAGAAAGGGTTGACCATGAACATAGAAGGCTGATTCCATCTTGTCCTGGCTGGGCCCCAGCATCAGGCACACAGCCTACTTCTGGGGTACGCCCAGTAGGCCTCCCTCTTCCCTGCGCAACCCTCCCCAGGGTGCATCCCTCCCAGCCCGATGCCTACGGGTGCAGTTGCCGGGCAGCAGGGCGTTGCCATAGAAGCCAGGGGCACAGATCTCGCAGCGTGGCCCGGTGGTGTGACGCAGGCAGCCACGGCAGGCGCCCGTCAGGGGGTCGCAGTCGCTGAAGAGCAGGTTGGGGTCACCATTGCCGCTGCAGTCACAAGGCTGGCAGGAGCTGCCCAGCACCAGCGGGTTCCCGAAGAAGCCAGGCGCGCACCTGGGAGCAGGGCAGGGAGGGGCCGTCGGTGGTCAGTGGCCCGTGGCCCCCACCCTCGTGTATCCTGGGTCAGCACTCAGGCCCTGCCCTGCTGCCCTGGCCCCAGCTCACCGCTCACAGGAGGCGCCTGCATAACCAGGTTTGCAGAGGCACTGGGTGCGGCCACCTCGCAGGACACAGCCCTCGGCGAAGCTGCAAAGACCAGCAGCGTCAGTCACTAGGCCCCTGGCAGTGCCCGGGCCCGGGCGAACACACTGTGCTCAGGCTGGAACACACGCCAGGCGTCTGGGGTCCAGACCTCACGGACACCCCTCAGCTGTCCAGGCCTCTGCAGAAGGCAGTGGGAACCCATCCCACTGCTGGGTGAAGGGAGCGTGGCGCCGTCAGGGCCTCATTCCTGGAGGAGGCTGGCTTACTTGTTGGAAGGCACTGAGAGGGGACAGGGGCAGCTGACACAGGGGGCGCTGGGGTCCTCCCTGCTGCTCACAAAGCCAGCCTGGCAGCGCTCACATTGGGCTCCTTCGGTGTTGTGCTGGCAGTCCTGGGGCAGAGTGGACAGTCAGTGCTATGGTAGACACCCACATCCTACTGCTGAGTCTGTGCAGCTCCTACCACCCCTGCCTCAGACTCTGTGCCCAAGGCCAGATGGTCCTCCACTGGGCAACACCCTTCCCCGGACCTCAGTTGACCTGGAAGTGCAGCCCCTAGTCTTCCTTGGCACGCCTGACTGTGCCTTCAGTGAATGAGCCCCCCCACCGGCCCTGCCAGCCCCCACTCACCACGCAGATGCCAGAGCCAGGGAGGCAGCGGTCTGAGTGTCCGTGGCACTGACAAGGGACACATCGGCCCAGGAAGAGACCTTTGACGTCCCGATAGAAGCCGGGGGCACATTCCTGAGGGCATAAGGGGGCAGGTGGCATCAGCAATTGAGAGGATGAGGGGCCCTACCCTGCAGGCTCACAGGTCAGACCCTCAGGGATCCTGCAGGCACAAGGCACTGGGAACCCATGGAGTGTGGTCACCGGTGGGTCAGACGCTGGTCAGGAACTCCTGGCCTCAGCTGGCTGGAGGTAGGCCAGCACCTGGCAGCTGTTTGAGGACACAGCTCTCAAAGTCACACAGATGTCCTGTCTCAGGAATGACCAAGCCTTGGGGCTGGTGACCACTCCCTTCACGTGGACCAGGGCCTGCTTTTTCCACTCCTTCTAGGAGGTGTCCAACCAAAAACCTCCTCATACAGAAGGAGCAAAGTTACAGCAGACAGACAGATTAGCAGCTGGACGGACGCACAGTGGGCAAGGGACAGAATGACAGGCAGACGCCAGGATGACAGGCAGTGAATGACAGGCAGATGCCAGGATGGTCAGTGGGGGATGTCCAGGTGACCCAGTGGGTGGGGAATGGAGCAGGTGGGGAAGGAGGATGGAGGGTGTGTGCATGGAGGGGCAGGCGGATGAGCAGCAGGCAGAGGAGGGGCAGGCAGATGGGCAGCAGGGGACGGGCAGGCCCATGAGTCGGCCAGCAGCCTGCAAAGGGAAGGGGTAGGAAGAGAGGTGAGTAGGGTGACAGGAAGTAGAGGCAGCAAGGAAGGGAACACAGGGAAGACGCTGGAGGGAAGGGTGAGCCGCCTCACAGTCTGGTGTTGTCCTGACCTCACCTGGCATGAGTCCCCCCGGTAGCTGGCAGGGCACAGGCACAGCTCCACATTGCTGGCCAGGGTCCCCTGGCCTGCTGGGCTGGCCACCTCCAGTGCCACCCTGCGCAGGGAGACAGCTGAGGAGATCTGCGAGAAGAGGGCACGGATCTGCAGCTGCTCCAGGCTGGCAAGCACCATCATGAGCTCCTCACGGGACACAGTGTTGCGAGTCTCCGTGTGCCGGAAGTTCCCCTGTGGGTCCAGGATGGCACTTCAGTGGGGCCACACTCAATGGGACAGAACAGGAAGCCTAGAACAGACCCCCAACCCTATAGGGGATGGAGGGGCACAAAGACCACAGGGCAGGAGGAGGTACACACAGGTAGAAAAATCAGTCTCCCATATGGTCAGCCAGCACCTAGATCCCTGCCTCACACCACACACCAAACCAGCTCCTGATGCCTTAAGAATTGAAATACGGCCGGGCTCAGTGGTTCAAGCCTGTAATCCCAGCACTTTGGGAGGCTGAGACGGGCGGATCACGAGGTCAGGAGATCGAGACCATCCTGGCTAACACGGTGAGACCCCGTCTCTACTAAAAAGTACAAAAAACTAGCCGGGCGAGGTGGTGGGCGCCTGTAGTCCCAGCTACTCGGGAGGTTGAGGCAGGAGAATGGCGTGAACCCAGGAGGCGGAGCTTGCAGTGAGCTGAGATCCGGCCACTGCACTCCAGCCCGGGCGACAGAGCGAGACTCTGCTTCAAAAAAAAAAAAAAAAAAGAATTGAAATACACAAAGAAAACAGTCAAGCTTCTAGAAAATACAGGTGGGTACCTTTCTGATCAAGTAGTAATAGATACTTTCTCAAACAAGATGCAGAAACGCTTGCTGCCAAGGGATAAAGGCTAAATTCAAGTACATTAACTGTAAGACTGTTCATCAAAAGACAGCTCAGGCTGGGCATGGTGGCTCACGCCTGTAATCCCAGCACTTTGGGAGGCTGAGGTGGGAGGATCACCTGAAGTCAGGAGTTCAAGATCAGCCTGGCCAACAAGGCAAATCCCCGACTCTACTAAAAATACAAAATTATCCGGGTGTGGCAGTGGGTGCCTATAGTCCCAGCTACTTGGGAAGCTGAGGCAGAAGAATCACTTGAACCTGGGAGGTGGAGGCTGCAGTGAGCTGAGATCCAGCCACTGCACTCCAGCTTGGGCGACAGAGCCAGACTCCATCTCAAAAAAAAAAAAAAAAAGAGCAAAGAAAAACCAGATGAGCTGTGAAATGGGAGAAGATGGTTGTTACTCTGAAGTCTGACAGAGGGTAAGCACCAAGAATAACAAAGAACTCCTCTAAAAGGATGGAAAAAGATCCGCAAGTCAAAGAGAAATGGGCAAAAGATGCTAACGAGCAATGCACGGAGGAGGAAGCCAACAGCTACTGAGCAGCTGCTCACACCTCAGGGTTCAGGGACTTGCAAAGCAGGTGGGAAAACAGCGCGACACCCCAGGGTGACCCCAGCGTGGGAGACGTCTGACAACGGGTGTGCGCACTCCCCCAGCCCCGGCCCGCTTCTGCTCCTGGGCTGTTTTCCACCACAGAAAACGGGCACAGCAGTACTGGGACCCCTTCCGGCCTTCTCGGGGGTGCTGAGGTCTGGGAGGGACCCAGGTGCCCAAGCCAGCTCCCCTCACCTCCACCAGCTGCAGCTGCCCACGGTGAGTGTGGCCGGGCAGGGGGTGTGCCGGCTCCAGGAATGTCATGCTCATCTGGTTGCCCTAGGGAGGCACATGGGTAGGTGAGGGTCGGCCCGGGCCTGGACCGCGGAGCCGCTGGGCCACGCCCATCACACCCACCCAACCACGTGGCTGAGCTGCAGCTCCCTCACCTGCAGCACCACATCCGGCCTGCTCTCCGTGGGGACAAAGACATCTCCCCGCTGGGTCTCCGAGTGCAGTTCATAACGGAGGGTCCCACCGTAGGATGACACCTGGAGGCGGGACAGACAGAGGTGACCTGGCCAGACCCTGGCCACAGGCTCAGAGCCCGTCAGCAGTGGTCTGGGCACCCCAAGCACAGGGCCCCGAGCTGGGCCCAGATACTCGTCCTACCTGGGACAGGGCCTGGGCACCCTCGCGGACCCTCATGGAGCTCCCCCTCCCTGGACAGAGCTCCACTCCTGGCTCCCAACCTTCTCAGGCGTCCTGGCCATCCTCCAAGTGCCTCCCCCAGACCTGATGCCCTGCTTACCCGGTCCCCCAGGTAGGAGGGTGGGGCCTGCCAGTACAGCTCGGGGAAGGCCTCAGGTACAGCCTCGGGCACGTGCCTCAGGTCTGCACGGAGCATCTCCGTCCCTGGCCGCCGCTCGTGGGGCACCACCTGCCGGTCAGTGCTCAGCAGCACCCAGCCCTCCATGTCCACGAACTGTGGGCACATACATGTGGGTGCACACGGGTGGACGCCCACACATCACAGGGCCCCATCTTGTGTCCAGTCCCACATACGCCCTCCCCGAGAAGGCGCTGCCCTCAGTCCTACAGGCGCACCTCCTGGCGGGTGTAGGACGAGCTCCGGCAGCGCTCCGTGGCCCCAAAACAGAAGCAGCGGGTGCAACCTTTGGGGTTGGCAGCATCCAGGGAGAAGGTCCCAAGGCTGCACTGGTCACATCGGGGGCCCTGCACATTCTCCTAGAGATGAGAGGACAGTGAAGGTGGTTGGCAGGTGCCAGGTGCCTGACCCCAGGTTCCTGGTAACCACTTGCCCGTGGAGATGACTCTCCCAAAAGCTTGTAGGAAGCCACAGCCGCCCAGAAAGGCCCATAAGGACACTGTTTCAGCCGAGGCCGGAGGGAGAGGTCAGATCCGGGCCCGGCCCTCACTCACCTTACAGTAGCACTGCCCTGTGAAGGGGTCACACACACCAGGCGCAGTGCCCGCCTCATGACAGTCACAGGGGCGGCAGTGGGGGTAGCCATGGAAGCCCGGAGAGCAGGTATCACAGCGGCGCCCGGTCACGTTGGGTCTGCACCTGCAGCAGGGACAGGAGCTGAGCCCCCTCCACCCCAGGTCACTCACACCAAAGTGAGACCTTGTAGGCACCCCCCACCCAGGCAGTATCCTCCCAGAAGTGGAGGAGAAGGCACTGCTGCACCCAGAGAGCATGAATGGGAGCAGGGTGGGTGCCAGGACCTGCTGGCACAAGGAAATGCTGTCTTTAAGGCTGCCAGGGGCCGTGGTGATCCCGCTCTGGGCTCTCACTTGCACTGGCCGCTGTCTGTGTCACAGGTAGGGTCTGTGAGCTCCTGGACACCGGGCCCTGAGCAGTTACACTCCTCACAGCCGACCAGGGGGTGGCAGCCAAAGGTCTGGGGCTGGCACAGCAGGCAGTCGGGCGGGACGGTGCGTGGTGGGCAGATGCACTGGCCCGTGAGCTCGTCACAGAGGCGGGCGCCGCAGTCACAGGCTGTGGGGCGGGCACAGGGTTTGCTGACCCCTCTTCCCAGTCCCAACCCTCTCAGAGGCTCTGAATGCAGCCCTAGGGGATGTGGCGGTGTGGCAGGGGCAGGGGACAAGAACAGGGACCCCTGCCCTGGGAGCTGAGCCTCGGACAGCTCCTGACGTGGGGGCAGCTGCTCAGAATCAATGTCGTCAGGGACTGTGGACCACCTGCTAGTCCCTGAAACCTTCTGCACAGCCCACAAGCTGGAGTCCTGGGCCCAGGCCTGCAGACGGGGCAGCAATGCTGCCCTGCCAGGCTCTAGAACATTCTCCCGACCTCTGTGCCTTGCTTTCTGGTCGACCCGTCCCCCTTGGGCTCTAGCACCAACTCCTTGCCACTGGGCACCGAAGGACTGGGGTACTCACGCCTACAGTTGGGGAAGCCCCAGTATCCGGTGGCGCAGCGGGAGCAGTCACGGCCAATGACGTGGGCACGGCAGGGACACTGGCCCCCGAAGGGCTCACACGTGGGGCCTGTAGCACCTACTTCGTGGCAGCCACATGGCCGGGCTCCGTTGTTATAGAAGAGGGAGAGGGAGGCAGCGGCGTTTCGGCAGAACAGGGATGAGCTGCTGGGGCTACGTGGAGGGGCAAGCGGTGAGGCCGGCTGCCGGCCCACACCACCACCCTGGACCCCTGACCTGCCAGAGCCCGGCCCACCTGATGTGGTAGCCCTGGGCTGCGCAGTGGCTGATGAAGTCATAGGATTTGTCCAGGGGCTCCTCCCGGAGGTAGCCAAAGCTGTAGACATTCTCAGGGACCACGAGGACATAATCCTAGGGGGTGAGGCCTGGTCACTCTCCCGTGGGCCCAGAGCCTGCAGCGGGGAGGCCCCCAGAGGCTGGCTAGGACCAGGGTCCTGCAGGCAGCTCAGAGTCCTGGCAGCAGCAGCACAACGCAGCCCTGGGCCCTGGCTGCTCAGGGGAGGCCACTCCAAGCCAAAGAGCAGCTTTGGGGGTGTGAGGAGGCAGCAGCATTGATGAGACCTCCTGGTGTCTCCCACATCTCTGCTGGTCACTGCCTTTCTCCTCCCTCTCCTTCCTGGAGGCCCCACCTCCTCCAGGAAGGCCACCCTGACCAGCAGGTTGCAGGGTGCAGGGTCCAGGGCCCCTCTGGAGCTTCACAAGGTGGATTGGGAGGTCCCCAAAGGCAGGAGCTGCTTTGCTGGGCACAAGGCTGGGCCTCAGCAGGCCCAGGACGGACCCAGCCCAAGTGTACCAGAGTGGTATGACAGGTATAAGAACAGCTGGTCCCTGAACAGGACACCAGCTGGGACTCACCAGCCAGAGCCAGCGGCCCTCGGGCACACGCACAGTCACAGTGAGCTCGCTGTGGGTCACGTCCAGCAGGGCCTGGCCCTCACACACCACCAGGGTACGGCAGCCGTAGCCATGTGGACAGAAGCTGGCGTTGGCATGGCCTGGGTGGGGGAGAAAGACAGGGTCAGGCCCCCATCTCCAGTGCCCCCAAGACACCCAGAGGGTTGAAGATGGCAGCGTCAGGGCAGCCAAGGAGTGCCCGCTAGCCAACAGCCACAGGCATGGGACGTGCCCAAGAGGTCTGCAAGGCCGGCCCCCATGTCGGGGGTTGGCCGCATCATGACCTACAGATGTCATGCAGGACACCTCTAGGTGCCGGTCAACTCCATGTGCGGGACCCCAGGCTTGGCCAAGCCAGGAACCAGACAGACACACAGGGCCGCATGTGCTGCCAGCGGCATCCTGGGGCAAGTCCTCAATTTACCACGTGCCATGGAGCACAACGGGGCTTCCCAACGCACGAGACAGAGGCAAGACCCAGGCTTTTCTGGGAATGTGGGGGATGGGTGGGGGCTGCAGCCTGTAAGGGCAGCTAGTTTGAGAACTGACAGCAGGATAGGGTCATGTTGCCTGTCACTCAAAGCAGGCAGCACAGGTCACTGCTGTGGCACAGGCGTTCCAGCCTCATGGTGTGTGGTAGCCCCTCCAGCCCACACCCCAGACACTCACCCTGCCACACGCGGCCGGCGTTGATGAGGACTTCCACGGGGAAGGTGGGGTGGGCTGGCTGGTAGCCATGCAGCAAGAAGGCATAGCGGCCCAGCGTGGGCACATGGGTGGTGAAGACCACGGTGGCCTGCAGGGATGGGCCCCAGTGAGCAGGCTGAGCTGTGAGCCCCCGCTGCCCCCTGGATCACCTGCCCTGGGTTGGGGCCCAGAGTCCTGCCCTGACACCCCCGTCCCTCTAGAGACCGTGGCCCTCACCTGGGGATCATGCAGTAAAGTGGGCTCCACATCAGGGTCCACGGCGGTGGGGGGCCGAGGTTGGGGTCCAGTTGGGGACGTGGCTGGCATGAGGTCCTGTGCGTGGGTCAGCGGGAGGCCGGGCGGCAGCGGGAGCACCTGGCAGTCCCTGAGGATGATGGGCTGGGGCGGCTTTGGGAAGCGCGAGGGCAGACAGGCGGCACTGGTGAGAGCAGTGGGTGAGTCAGAGCCAGCCCTGCCACTGGGCCCTTGGCCGCGCCCCTCCCAGCCCCACTACCTGCTGGGACCAAAGGCTCCGTGGCTGCTGATGCAGCGGACCCGGGGCTCCACGAACTCTGGGCTGAACTCCTCCATGGGAACCAGAGTGACCCCGTGCTGCAGGCAGAGGAATGAAATGCTGCAATGCCCGTGGGGCGGGGAGGATGGGGGCTGCAGGTGGTACAACGCAGGGGCCAGTCACACAACTCAGACCCAGGAAACTGCAAACCCAGGCGACCGACCGAGCCCTGCCCTTTGCAGGAAGCCCTTGCCCCTGTTCCGGCTGCGTAAACCCCAGCCCTGAACCAGCGTGTGGGCCAGTTCCTGGGCCCACAGGCCTATGCGGCTCCTCCCATAGCCCTCTTCCTCCCCCTCGTCCTCCCATCCACCACTGTTCCCCCACCCTTATCTCAAGTGCTGCTTGGTGCCACCAGGCCAGGACAGGCCTAGCTCTCCCAGGACCCAGTCCAGGCCGGTGCTCAGCAGGCACAAGCCACGAATGGGTGCTCCCTCCCCGTGCGGCCACTCGAGATTGGTGTCTCGGAACACAGCAACTTATCCGCAGACACAACAGACACAACAGTGGGAAACGCGGCTGCACAGGTGGCATTTATAGAGAGTTCCAGGCCAGGTGCGGTGGCTCCTGACTGTAATCCCAGCATTCTGGGAAGCCCAAGTGAGCGGATCACCTGAGGTCGGGAGTTCGAGACCAGCCTGGCCAATATGGTGAAACCCCATCTCTCCTAAAAACACAAAAATTAGCCGGGTGTGGTGGTGAGCGCCTATAGTCCCAGGTATTTGGGAGACTGAGGCACGAGAATCACTCCAACCCAGGAGGCGGAGGTTGCAGTGAGCCAAGATCTTGCCATTGCACTCCAGCCTGGGCGACACAGCAAGACTCCATTTCAAAAAACAAAAAAACAAAAAAGTTCCAAAACAGGCAACCAACCAACACTGTCTGTGCTAGGAGGTGGCTGCCCTGGGATCCGGGGGCATCTAGAGTGGGGCCACGTTGTTTCTGGGCCTGGGAGCTGTGACTGCAGGTTCTTTCCTGAGCACATGGAACAGCTCGGGGGGACATCAAGAGGGACCGAATCCACAAAGCGCTTGCAGGAGGGTTTCCAGAAGAAACATGCTGGGCACGAGTGGCGCTTGCAGGAGGGTTTCCAGAAGAAACATGCTGGGCATGAGTGGCGCTTGCAGGAGGGTTTCCAGAAGAAACATGCTGGGCACGAGTGGCGCTTGCAGGAGGGTTTCCAGAAGAAACATGCTGGGCACGAGTGGCTGCGGCCGCCATGAGGACCTGGGACCCCAACTGTCCTCTCCCCTCTCATGCATGTTTCAAATCTTCTGAAAGAAGCTGACCCCTCGGGGCGGGGGTCTGAGAGGTCCTTACCAGGTAGAAGCGTGCCTGTTCAGCTGTGAGCCTCACGCTGGCCTCCGAGTCCAGGTGGAAGACGGCCAGGCGGTCCTGGGTATCCCGGGCAGCGCCCCGGCACAGGGTGCTGTGGGGGAAGGGTGGTCAGCAGGTGGGGCAGCCCCGGACATGCCCTTACTCCAGCCCCACCGGCTCCCACTCACCTGTACAGGCAGGGGTGCAGGGAGAGCAGCCCCTGCTGGGGGGCCCGCTGTGGGGTGTGCACGGCCACGCCCACCTCCTGGCGGGCGTCCTCATTGGCATACTCCACCACCAGGGCGTAGTGGCCCGGCTGTGGCACTGCCACCTGAAGCTGGACATCCACCTGCAGGGAGGGCAGGGTGACGGGAGGCCCACGACCCTTCGCCCTTCCCACCTCCCTCCCCGCCTACTCCAGCACCTCCCTGACCTCAGGGCCTGCCCCTCAGCTGAGTCCCGCCCTGGTGATGGGACAGCTCCAGGCAAGTGGTGGGGGCTGGGCTGTATGTGGAGGCCACAGCCGACCCCATGTACAGACAGGCACCGAGGCCACACACGCAGGAGGCAGGAGGAAGGGGCGCTCTGCCTGGGTGCTGGGCTCCATTGCCTGAGGCAGTGCCCTGCTCCTATAACCTGCCACCACCACAGGACCCCCAGCCCCCGGGCCAAGGTCCTACAACACCCATTGCTCCGTGGGGTCCCAGGACACTCACATCACTGCCTGTGCAGGTGACCAGTGGTGGGTGCGATGGGCTGAGCTGCTCTGTGGGGCAGGGCCGGGGCAGGCTGTTGTCCTGGCGACACAGGGCCTCCAACCCAGCGGCCGAAGGGAAGCCATCCAGGGGGAGGTGTGTGTAGAGGAGGCAGCTGGGGGGACACAGGCTGTGGTCAGCCCCAGGTCCCCAGAGAGCCTGAGTGGGGGAAGCCAGGCACAGTGGGGGTCCAGGCAGCCCCAACCCCGGTCCCACCGTACGCATGGCCCTCACTTGTCGCCAGACTGCTGGGTAGAGGGGCGGTACGTGCAGGCCTCAGTCACTCGCAGCTGCAGGAGTGCCGCCTCGTAGTACGCACTAGGCAGCAGAACCACGTAGTCCTGCAGGGTAGAGGTGGCGCTAAGAGTGGTGGGCCCCAATCCCTATCCCTGCCCCTGCCCCTGCCCCCAGCCCTCACTCCGGCCCCTGCCTCACCAGGAGCACCCCTTCAGCCTCCACAAGCAGGGCCCAGGTGCCAGGGTTCAGCACGAAGGGCTCTCCGAAGCCCCTCTGGGGCACAGTGACGAAGGCAGGTTCTGTGCTGGGCGGGAAGACCACGGGCTGGCTCTGCGCTGTGCCTGGGGGAGGTAGGGGGTGAGACTCCTGAGCCCAGCCCTTGGGGCCACCCCAGGCTACACCCCTACAGGGTGGGGGATAGGCTGGTCCTACCACCCACATGAGCCAGAGGAAGGTGGCGGGGCTTGGGAGTGGGCTGGGCTGGTGAGGGAGGGGCTGGGTAGGGCTGGGTAGGGCAGGGTGGGGAAGGGCGGGGCAGGGGCTGCGGCCCAGGGACCCCACTCACAGTTGGCGCAGGCGGCCGACCTGCCCTCCTCTCTCACAGAGACCCGCCCGCTCACACTCATGGCCCCCCGGTTGACGTATCGGAAGACAAGCCAGAAAAGGTCGGGGGAAGTCAGGTTCAGCCTGGCCACGATCCTGGGCTGGGTAGGCATGGAGTGTCAGGTCACTCTCCCTGACCACCACCAGCCTGAGGTCCGGGCCTTAAGGGGCCTGCCCACCCTCCCTGCCAGCCATTCCTGGCTCCACATCTATGCTGAGCCTGGGAGGGGGAGCACAGCGCCCACCTGGACAGGTGCCATTTGCGCATAGCCCCTCCAGCTGAAGTTCTCGAACTCGAGGGGGTTGAAGCCAAAGCGCACGGCGTGACCCTCAGGTGTGGCGGCCTCCTCCAGCTCCAGGCGCAGGTGGTGCAGGTCCGGGAGGTAGTGGTCCCTCGCAGGCCTGGCCACAGCAGGGGCTGGTCAGGTGCAGCCTGGCTATCCCACCTCGCCCTGCACAGTGGCCCCGAATCTCCAGGAAGGGCAAGGCCTCACGTGGGCCCATGGTGAAGGACATGGAGGGGCCTGGAGGACAAGCTGCCTGCCCCGCTCCCCGCCATCCAGTGGGGAAGGGGTACCCACCGGCTGCAGGTGGGGCCCTGGGTGTTGGGGCGGCACCGGCAGGCGCCTGTCCTCGGTTCACAGCTCTGGCCCAAGGCACCACCAGCGTCACACCGGCAGCCTGCGGGGAGAAGGTGGGAGGTGAGACGCTGCCCAGCCCCCACCCAGCCTCAGGGGCCCCTCACAGCCAGACTGAGAAGCCTGCCTGGGGCTCTACGGATGATGGAGGGTCCAGAGGGCGAGGGCGAGGGCGAAGGCAAGGGCAAGGGCAGGGGTGCTGGGATTTGTTAGCGTTGTCTGCCCGGGTGCAGGACAGGAGAGAGAAAGCCACGCATCTGGGTGGGAGCTGCGCCCCCTCTCCCGCACCCTGGCACAGGCTGGCACCAAGGGGTAGCCGTTCATTACTCGGGTCTCATGCTGCCCAGGCTGCACTTGCCCCTCCGGGCCTCGGGTTCCCCAGCATAAACTGAGGGAGGCAGGGCCGTGGTCCGGGACGAGCGAGTAGGCACTCACTGCGGCAGCCGAAATAGTCAGCCTGATCCAGTCCAAAGAAGCCATCCCTGCAGGCTGCACAGGCCTGGCCACACACGTGGGGCTTGCAGAAGCACTGGCCGGTGCCCTGGGGGCCAAAGGAGGTGGTGAAGTGGGGCACGGGAGGGTCCTGATCCGCGTGCCCCCAAATCCCCCACACCTTGGTCCTCAGACTCACTGGCTGGCACTCAGCAACTCCACCCAGCGTGCCCCTGGGGTCACAGCTGCAGCCTGGGGAGAGCAGAGCGGGACTCAGATGCTTGGTGGGGTAGGAGAGCCTTGCTCCAGCCCCCGAGAAACCCCCATGCACTAACACCCCTCCAGAGAACACTCACAGGCTCCAGCCCCCCCAAAGAAACCCCATACCCCAACACTCCCTCCAGGGCACACTCATGGGTGCAATCCCCTGAGGAACCCCCATACCCCAATACTCCCTTTTAGGGCACACTCACAGGCTCTAGCCCAAGGAACCCCCGAACCCCAATACTCCCTCAGGGCACACTTGCACCCCCCGAGGAACCCTACACACATTCCCTTCAGGGCACACTCACGGGTACAATCCCCCGAGGAACCCCATACCCCACCACTGCCTCTAGAGCATACTCAGGGACTCTAGCCTCCCCAGGAACCCCTGCACCCCAACACTCCCTCCAGGATACACTCACGGGTACAGTCCCCCAAGGAACTCCTATACCCCAATACTCCCTCCAGGGCACACTCACGGGTGCAGCCCTCGGGGTTGCTGGGGCTTAGTCCCCAGAATCCAGGTTTGCAGCGGTCACAGCTCGGCCCCTCCACGTTAGCTCGGCACACACAGGGAGCCTGTGCCTGGGAGAGGACAAGACTGCAGATCAGAGTGGCTCCCTGCTCTCCCACCCACAAACTTCAGCCATAGAGCCCGGAGAAGGGGTAGTGAGGGCTGAGGGCCCTCATCTGCCCCTGCCCCACTCACAGGAGTCACCTGCAGTGGGGGCAGAGGACCAGCCTAAGAAGCAGACAGGCCCTGGGGTTGCCATGGCAACTGAGCAGCAGGCAGGAAGCCCTGGTCTCACCGGGCTTGGGACTTTTAGCTTGACCTGTGTCCCCACCCACCTCCCACACATGAGCAGATCTGGGCTCACCTCAGGAAGGGCAGGATCCGCCAGAGCCAGACCAGCAGGGTGGCAAGAGCCAGCTGTGAAGAGAAGACCATGCCTTGCCCATTCCCTGGTGACCGACCGTGAAGGCCAAGGGCGTCCCAGGCCCAGCCAGAACCCACAGTCCCACAGGAGCTGAGGACCAGCACAGGTGCCCCTCATCCACATGGACAGCCTGAAAACACACACCTCCCTGCTGCCTCTGCAGCAACAGACGTGCCACCCCACCACACAGCACCTGCTCATGGACACGCACACAAACATGGATACCCGTGGACATTCCACATGCAGTGTTTATGACACACATCTGAACAAGCACACAAACGCAGCTGAAAACGTGCCTACTACACGTGCACCAACACATGCACACACCTGTGAAAGGGCATGAACATGCGCACCCACACTTATGAGAAACGTGACACGCGCACCCACTTACGCGACACACAAACCCACTTAGGTAACACGTGACACGCGCACCCACACTTACGTGACATGCAACACGCACACCCACTTATGTGACACACAAGCCCACTTAGGCAACACGTGACATGCACACCCACACTTATGCAACACATGCACCCACACTTATGCGACATGCAACATGTGCACCCACACTTACATGACACACACCCACTTATGTGACACACACCCACACATGACACACAACACGTACACCCACTTAAGCGACACACACTTCCAGACTTACGCGCCTCACGACACACACCCACTTATGCGACACACAACACATGCACCCACTTACGCGACACACCCACTTATGAGACACGTGACACGCACACCCTTACGTGACACATGACACACGTACTCACACTTACAAAACAACACACGCACCCACACTCACAAGACACGAGAGGAGATGCACAGCACGCAGACACGGGCAGTACACGGACACTCCCGCACAGCATCTGAACAAGGTACGAACACAGAGCATGGGGACGTAGTCGCAGTACACACAGCACATAGATGCATGTGAACAGCATCACAGGACGGCAGGCAGCATGTGAACAGCACATAGACCCACAAACAGGCCCGGCACCTGGTGCACACAGCCACCTGCCCACTCACCTTCGCAGTAAGGGAAGTTGTAGGCACCTGGCACACATGTGTCACACCGCAGCCCCGTCACGCGGGGCCGGCAGCTGCATTGCCCACTCCGGGGGTCGCAGGCTGCATGCAGGGAGCCTTCGGCAGAGCAGTGGCAGGCTGCGGACAAGGATAGTTGTGGGTATGCAGTGGAGACTGCACCCGCCTCCCCCTGCTTCCTCCCTAGGCACTCACGGACACAGCTGGGGAAGCCATGGAAGCTGGGGCTACATTCCTGGCAGGCGGTGCCTGTGTAGCCGGGGCGGCAGCGGCACAAACCTCCTGCCCCACAGAGCTGGTCCAGGGCTCCCCGGGGATCACAGGTGCACGCTGCGGGGGAACAATGAGGTCAGGCCCTGGCGCCATGTGGGTGGCAGAGCCCCTTCCTGCCCTGGCCCTCTGCTCACGTTGGCAGTTGGGGAAACCGTGGTAGCCAGGGTGGCACTGGTCACAATGAGGTCCAGCAAACCCATGCTGGCATGGGCAGCGGCCGGCCTCGTCGCAGCCCTCGGGCAGGGTTCCTGCAGGGCTGCAGCCGCACACTGCAGAGTGGAGTGGGTGTCATGATAGGCCAGGCCCACGGGCCTCCCCTACCCGTGCCCACATGGAGAGGTGCCACTCACACTGGCAGAGAGGGAAGTGGAAGTAGCCAGGGGCACAGCGATCACATGTGGCCCCCTCGAAGCCCTCTCGGCACCTGCACTGGCCTGTGTCAGGGTCACAGCGGTCATCGGCCACTCCAGGGCTGGAACACTGGCAGGCTGCAGGGAAGGGCGGCCCACATGCTTGGTCAGAGTCACCAGGCCCCTGGTGTCGCCTCGAGAGCAGATGGAGGTTGAGCGGGGACAGGGGACTCACGCTGGCAGCCGGGGCCATAGAACCCTGGCACGCAGAGCTCACAATGGGTGCCTCGGAAGTTGGGTTTGCACACGCAGCGTCCCACTCTCGGGTCCTTCCGGCAGGCGTTGCCCTGGGTCCCTGCCGCGCTGCAGTCACAATCTGGAGGGTGGGGACAGGCAACGGAGTCTCAGATGTCCTGCAGACCCCAGTACGCCCCTCCTGGCAAACCTTCCCTCTCCACAAACTCATTTTCTTATACTTTTACACGACATTAACTAGAAAATAAAAGAATAAAAATCCCAACAAGGGAGAGGTGTGTTTGGGAAAACAGTGGCATCAACAAAGTCAGGCCAACTGTCAAAATGCTTAATTAGTTATTTGTTATGTAGATTCCAAGTTAGCTGCAAACATTAACACAAAGAGAAAATACAAACAAATCAAAACAAGCTGCAAAGCAAATTATAGTTTCTTTAGAAACAATGTCGGGCATTGAGAAGAAGGTAGAAAGAATGTATCAAATGTCTTCGGCATGAAAGGAGAGTTGTGAACATGCTTCAGTTTTTGTACTGATACAAAAATAAAGGTTCAATACTTGTCAGAAGTGTAAGAGTAACCATTGGTCAGAGCAGAACACAGAAAGAGAGCTTGCAAACTCTCCCCAGAGAGGAAACAGTAGCAAAAACAAACACACACACCAAAATCAAAGCACATTTTCTTGCTGTAACTTGTGACAGTCAGGAAAAGAAACATTTCAGCAGAAAAGGAGAAACGAGAAAAGGGGAGGAGCAAGCCCGAACTGACAGCAGCAAGGAGGATGGTGGGGCTGGGCTGTCTCCTTCAGGAGATAAAACCCGAAGACGTCAGCGTGACCAAGAGCCAAGTCCAGTCATAGCCTCTTGAAAGAGAGCACCTTAAACCAGCGCCTCAGGTGGCAAACCGAGAGCTATGTGCAGGGAGCTGGGGCGGACGCAGACACGGAGGTGAGTGAGGATGGAAGGCACGGTGGTAACGAGAGGGAGGGAAGCTCGGGCACGCCACCCAATGGGGCAGCAGAAACGAACCTCTAGGAGCAGGTGACGTGTCCATGTCCTGGGGGTGAGGGAAGCTAAAACTATAAAACAGCAAGGAGAATTTGGCAAAACCGAGTCAGAGAGAGACAAAGACTGGATGGAGATACACAGTTAGAACAGGACCGCTCAGAGGGACAGAAATTAAGCATGGGTACTGTGGGTTTGAAGAGCATAATGAACAAGCCTGCTTTGTTTGTTTGTTTGTTTTTTGAGATGGAGTTTTGCTCTTGTTGCCCAGGCTAGAGTGTAATGGTGCCATCTTGGCTCACCTCAAACTCTACCTCCCGGGTTCAAGCCATTCTCCTGCCTCAGCCTCCTGAGTTGCTGGAATTATAGGCATGCGCCACCATGCATGGCTAATTTTGTATTTTTAATAGAGACGGGGTTTCTCCATGTTGGTCAGGCTTGTCTCTAACTCCTGACCTCAGGTGATCTTCCCACCTCAGCCTCCCAAAGTGCTGGGATTACAGGCGTGAGCCACTGCGCCTGGCCACAAGCCTGCTTTAACATGCCAAATCGGTACTCCATAGAGAGCACACGTTCCTGTCCAGTGTTCCTGGAACAATCGAAAAGTGGTCACGCTCTAGATTAGAAACAAAGAAAATCTCAAATTCCAAAGACAAAAGGCAGAAACTGCCAGGTGCAGTGGCTCACGCCTGTAATCCCAGCACTTTGGGAGGCTGTGGTGGGTGTGGATCACCTGAGGTCAGGAGTTCGAGACCAGGCTGGCCAACACAGTAAAACCCCATCTCTACTAAAAATACAAAATCTACCCAGGCGTGGTGGCGGGCGCCTGTAATCAATCCCAGCTACTCAGGAGGCTGAGGCAGGAGAATCGCTTGAACCTAGGAGGCAGAGGTTGCAGTGAGCCAAGATCGCGCAACTGGACGCCAGCCTAGGCGACAGAGTGAGACTCTGTGTCAAAATAAATGAATAAATAATAAAATTTTAAAAAGTCATCACATTCTGGATTAGAAACAAAGAAAATCTCAAATTCCAAAGACACAAGGCAGAAACTGTCAGTGTGCCAAGTCTAACCCTGAGGCAGCAAAACCAGAACTGAACGCCACGCAAAGGTCAGGAGGGAGACCTCAGCACCTTCAACAGTGACAGGGCGAAAGAAAATAAAACCCCAAATGACAGACTATTAAAAAAAAAAAAAACAGCAATGAGGACACCCCACATCTCAAACTACAAGAAACCTAGCCAAAGCTATACTCTGAGGAAAATTTGTAGCTCTAAACTTAAGTTTCCCAGCCTCAGGACTATGGACATTCTGGGCTGGATAACTCTTTGTTCTGTGTGCAGGAGTGGTCCTGGGTTGTAGGGTGCTCGCAGCATCCCTAGCCTCTACCCACTGGATCAGTTACATCCATCAATCATCACAATCAAAAATGTCTCCAGACATCATCAAATGCTTCCTGTGGATCAAAGTCACCACTGGCGGAGAACCACCGCTTTAAGTCTTTTTGTTGGGAATGAAGACAGACTAAAAATAACAACTCAAGAAGCTATAAAAAAAAAAGTAATAAATCAAAGAAAGTGGATTAAAGAGACTGAATATTAAAAAGGAAAATCTCTCCTCCCAACTAAAGAAAGAAAAACCTCAGCAGGTCTTAGCAAGAGAACTGCAGCTGTACTTCGAACAGACCAATGAACTCAACGAACCTCTGTTAGGTCTGTTTGATCAAAAAAAAAAAAAAAAAAGAGAGAGAAAAGAAAACAAAGAAAATAAAAATAAAAATAGACGAGAACAGAAATGAACAGAAATTTTAACTTTACAACAGGCCACTGTGCGTAACTTTATGTCGATACATTTAAAAATCAAAACAAAATACACAATTTGCTAATACAAATAATCAAACCTGACTTAAGATGAGGTAGAAAAATGGCTGGGCATGGTGGCTCACACTTGTATCACCAGTACTTTGGGAGGCCGAGGCAGGTGGATCACTTGTGGTCAGAGTTCAAGACCAGCCTGGCCAACATGGTGAAATCCCATCTCTACTAAAAATACAAAAAATTGGCCAGGCGTGGTGGCAGGCACCTGTAATCCCAGCTACTTGGGGGGCTGAGGTGGGAGAATCACTTGAACCCAGGAGGCAGAGGTTGCGGTGAGCCAAGATTGCGCAACTGCACTCCAGCCTGGTGACAGAGTGAGACTCTGTCTCAAAAAAAAAAAAAAAAAAAAAGATGAGGTAGAAAACTGAATACAATAGCCACAGAATACATTAAAACCTTAGTCTAAGATCTCTGTTGAAAAACAGGAATCGCCGGGCGCGGTGGCTCAAGCCTGTAATCCCAGCACTTTGGGAGGCTGAGACGGGCGGATCACGAGGTCAGGAGATCGAGACCATCCTGGCTAACACGGTGAAACCCCGTCTCTACTAAAAAAAATACAAAAAATTAGCCGGGCGAGATGGCGGGCGCCTGTAGTCCCAGCTACTCGGGAGGCTGAGGCGAGAGAATGGCGTAAACCCGGGAGGCGGAGCTTGCAGTGAGCTGAGATCCGGCCACTACACTCCAGCCTGGGCGACAGAGCGAGACTCCGTCTCAAAAAAAAAAAAAAAAAAAGAAAAACAGGAATCAGGGCCAGAGGGTTTTGTAAGTTTGACCAGACTTTTAACAAGTAGATAATTTCTGTGATTTTTAAACTGATCGGGAACATAAAAAAGTGTGGATCATTTCCCAAGTATTTTTCCAAACCAAAACAATCTCACTTGTGAATTTAGACAAAATAAATTTTTTTTTTTTTTTTTTTTTTTTTTTTTTTTTTTTTTGAGAAGGAGTCTCGCTCTGTCATCCAGGCTGGAGTGCAGTGGCCAGATCTCAGCTCACTGCAAACTCCGCCTCCCGGGTTTACGCCATTCTCCTGCCTCAGCCTCCCGAGTAGCTGGGACTACAGGCGCCCGCCACCTCGCCCGGCTAGTTTTTTGTATTTTTTTAGTAGAGACGAGGTTTCACCGTGTTAGCCAGGATGGTCTCGATCTCCTGACCTCGTGATCCGCCCGCCTCAGCCTCCCAAAGTGCTGGGATTACAGGCTTGAGCCACCGCGCCCGGCCGACAAAATAAAATTTTTATGTTCAACACTGTGTCTCCGTTAAGAAAGACAATACAGTTCATTGTAATGAACACACTGAAAGTGAATACTGTACAGTCACAGGTGATTACTGCATGCTTACCATGGCCCAGGAGCGAAAAGATACATTGTCAGTAGTTTACACCAGGGATTAGCAAACTAGTCTGTGGACTCCTCGCTTGCTTTTGTAAATAAAGTTTTATTGGAACGCCACCAAGCCCACTGGAGAATACATGTTCTATGGCTGCTTGCAAGCTACAGCTGGCAATGGTAGAGCTGAGGAGTTTCCCCACAGGGATCACATAGCCCTGAGTCTATGACATTTACCGTCTGGACCTTTTCAGACAGTTTGTTGACCCCTGATTTACACAAATGATGAAAAACTAAAATTTTCACGTAAAAAAAAAAAACCATCACAGAACCAGCAGACAAGAGAATTCCTGGGTAAGGGAGCAAATCTAAATCCGACCCAGCTGGAGATTCGGTAGAACAACATGGGCAGATTCACCTAAAAATTCACAAAATCAGAACACAGAAAAAAGCTCCCCAAAAAATAAGGAGCAAACGACCCATCAGGAGAAAAACACAAATCTTATAAGAAATAGGTGATACAGGCCAGGCGCAGAGGCTTACGCCTGTAATCCCAACACTTTGGGAGGCCGAGGCGGGCAGATCTCTTGAGGTCAGGAGTTCCAAACCAGCCTGACCAACATGGAGAAACCCTGTATCCACTAAAAATACAAAAATTAGCCAGGCGTGGTGGCACATGCCTGTAATCCCAGCTACTTGGGAAGCTGAGGCAGGAGAATCACTTGAACTCGGGGGGCAGAGGTTGTGGTGAGCTGAGATTGCAGCATTGCACTCCAGCCTGGGCAACAAGAGCGAAACTCCATCAAAAAAAAAAAAAGCATAGAAAAGTCAAGAAGATTCAAGCTTACAGAGTAGTCAAAGTGCAGCTAAAAACGACGCAATATCGTGCCAGGCACGGTGGCTCGTGCCTGTAATCCCAGCACTTTGGGATGCCAAGGCAGGCAGACAACCTGAAGTCGGGAGTTCGAGACCAGCCTGACCAACATGGAGAAACCCTGTCTGTCTCTACTAAAAGTACAAAATTAGCCAGGCGTAGTGGTGCATGCCTGTAACCCCAGCTACTCAGGAGGCTGAGGCAGAAGAATCGCTTGAACCTGGGAAGCAGAGGTTGTAGTGAGCCAAGATCACGCCATTGCATTCCAGCCTAGGCAAAAAGAGCGAAACTCCGTCTCAAAAAAAAAAAAAAAGACATAATAGCAAATACAATCTAAGACCCCACACAGTGGGAAAGATGCCATGCTTTTACGTCCTGTCATGAAAGGGGAAAACCGTACCAACTAGACTGTGATATGCCATCAAGCAAAAGACGGGTCCCAATTCCAAAAACACTAAAAAGGGAGGGAATGTGGCTCTAACTTGAGAATATTTTTTGTCTATCAAGCTGACAGTGATAGACTCTGCTATGTGGTAATGGCAGTGGTTTGGTCGGCAGGTGCTGCGCTGCTCTGTGGCTGTGACTGTATGCCGGTAATGGCAGTGGTTTGGTCGGCAGGTGCTGTGCTGCTCTGTGGCTGTGACTGTATGCCAGTAATGGCAGTGGTTTGGTCGGCAGGTGCTGTGCTGCTCTGTGGCTGTGACTGTATGCTGGTAATGGCAGTGGTTTGGTCGGCAGGTGCTGTGCTGCTCTGTGGCTGTGACTGTATGCTGGGAGACTTCTTTTTTTTAATTTATTTTTTGAGACAGAGTTTTGCTCTTGTTGCCCAGACTGGAGTGTAATGGCACGATCTCAGCTCACTGCAACCTCTGCTTTCCAGGTTCGAGTGATTCTTCTGTCTCAGTCCCCGAGTAGCTGGGATTGCAGGCATGCGCCACCACGCCCGGCTAATTTTTGTATTTTTAGTAGAGACATGGTTTGCCATGTTGGCCAGGCTGGTCTCGAACTCCTGACTTCATGATCTGCCCGCCTCGGCCTCCAAAAGTACTGGGATTACACGAGCCACTGCACCCAGCTGACTTTTTTTGATTTGTTTTTGTTTGTTTTTGAGTCAGAGTCACCCAGGCTGGAGTGCAGTGGTGAGATCTCGGCTCACTGCAAGCTCTGCCTCCCGGGTTCACGTCATTCTCCTGCCTCAGCCTTACGAGTAGCTGGGACTACAGGCGCCCGCCACCATGCCCAGCTAATTTTTTTTCATATTTTTATTAGAGACGGGGTTTCACTGTGTTAGCCAGGATGGTCTCGATCTCTTGACCTCGTGATCTGCCCGCCTCGGCCTCCCAAAGTGCTGGGATTACAGGCGTGAGCCACCGCACCCAGCCTTTTTTTAAAATTTATTTTTTGAGATGGAGTCTTGCTCTGTCACCCGGGCTGTAGTGCAACGGTGGATCTCAGCTCACTGCAACCAGGTTCAAGCTATTCTCCTGCCTCAGCCCCCCAAGTAGCTGGGATTACAGGCACGCACCACCACGCCTGGCTAATTTTTGTATTTTTAGCAGAGACAGGGTTTCACCATGTTGGTCAGGTTGGTATTGAACTCCTGACCTCAGGTGATCCACCCGCCTCGGCGTCCCATAGGGCTGGGATTACAGGTGTGAGCCACTGTGCCTGGTCAGTTTTCTACCTCATCTTAATCATGCTTTATCACAGCATTATTTTTTTAAAAAAGAACCTAGATTTCCAACCACTAGGGGTTGTTTAAATACTTAATTAGTCCCTATGAAACGGACCATAAGACAATGTGTTTACAGGATTGTGGCTGGGACGTAATCATAGGACAGGGTGCAGAGCGCATGACGACACTTGTGAAAGAGAAGTGCTTGTGTACAGAGAGCATTCAGGTGCTGTGCAAAGGTGGTGGAATTGTGGATAACTCTTTTTTTTTTTTTTTTTGAGATGGAGTTTTGCTCTGTTGCCCAAGCTGGGGTGCAGTGGTGCGATCTCGGCTCACTGCAACCTCCGCCTCCCAGGTTCAAGCAATTTTCCTGCCTCAGCCTCCCAAGTATCTGGGATTACAGGTGCTCACCACCATGCCCAGCTAGTAGAGACAGGGTTTCACCATGTTGGCCAGGCTGGCCTTGAACTCCTGACCTCAGGTGATCTACCTGCCTTGGCCTCCCAAAGTGCTGGGATTACAGGTGTGAGCCACCGCGCCCGGCCACCAATTTTCTTTTTTGAGACAAGGTCTCACTCTGTTGCTCAGGCTGGAGTGCTGTGGTGTGATCATGGCTCACTGCAGCCTCAGCCTTCTAGGCTCAAGCAATCCTCCCACCTCAGTCTCCAGAGTAGCTCAAACTACAGACACACACCACCACGCCCAGCTAATTTTTGTATTTTCTGTAGAGACAGGGTTTCACCATGTTGCCCAGGCTAACTTTTTTCTTTGGCTTTATGCCTACCTATATTTCTGAAAGTTTTCCAGTGTGAATATGCATAATTTGCATAAGAAGAAATAAACCAGAACTAAAGTGACCAAATGAAAATCTTCCTTTTCTCCAGGAACTTCCTGTGAGGCTGCCCCATGGCTCCAGGGCAGGTCAGGGACCTGGGGGCCTCAAGGACACTTACTCACAATCTGGCCGGCTGGCAGCACCTGCTCCCTGGTGTCATTGGAGGACGAGGGCGTCGCTGAGGGGAAGAGACACGCATGTTGGCCAGGTCCGCTTAGAACCCCAGTACCCCACACCCCCTGCCACCCTTGGTCTCTCAGCACAATCGGAGACGCAGGCAGGACAACAGGGTCCATCCCAGGGAAACCCCCCCCCGCAGGGCTCCTGGAGTCCAGCAGGCAGTGGCGTCTGTTCGGACGCCCCTGGCAGGTGCTCACGGTAGCAACTTGGGAAGCCCGTGAAGCCCTCGGCACACACGTCGCACCGCTCCCCAGAGAAGTTGGGCCGGCAGTAGCAGCGACCCGTCAGGTCCTCGCAGGTGCCATCCGTGAAGTTGGACTCGCAGTTGCAGCCTGGGCAGGGGCAGGAGCCGGGTAAGCCTGGAGCTACCAGGACCCAAGGAGTGGGCTCCAAGATAGGGCAGTCCTACCTCCCCGCCAGGGCCGTGGGGATGAGGGTTACAGCCAGGCCCCCTGGGGGGACATGAGGGCTGGGGACCCGCCCCGTGGCCTGGGAGGCTCCTTCCTGGGCTGGCCTGGAAGCTCAGGACATCCCCTCCAAAGCAGCCCCAAAGGCCCAAGAACGCCTCTTTCCGGGCAGACCCTGAGACCCAGGACACTCGCCCAGCTGAGCCCACTCACGGCGGCAGACGTGGGGTGAGTCAAGCGGGTGGTCGGGAGAGCGGTAGAAGCCTGGCAGGCAGCGCTCACAGTTGACGCCGGTGGTGTGGTGCTGGGGGTGCAAGGACCATTGAGTCCAGGGAGGTCCCTGCCTCACCTCAGGGCCAGCCCATCCCCAGCCCTCTAGCCCAGCTCACCTGGCAGTCGATACAGACACCCCCGCCCTGATAGGTGCCATCCAGGCTCTGGCTGGCACGGCGCCGGTCCACCTCAGGGTCGTAGTAACAGTCGGTGGCGTGGCCGTGGCAGTTACAGGCTAGAGAGAGGGGAGAGCGGCTGTCAGCATGCCCTCCACGGGCCCAGGCACCGGGGCGCTCTCACAGGTCAGGGTGTGGGCAGGACACGCAGGTGTGGGAGGAGGTACTCACACTGGCACTCATTGGCACTGTTGGCAGTCGCAGGCTTCCACGGCTGCTGGTTGAAGCCGGGGCAGCAGCGGTCGCAGGTGCCCCCGCAGGTGTTGTGCTGGCAGGTGCACTGCAGCCTGTGGGGTACACAGGAGGGGGGCTCAGGCCCATCCTGGAGGCAGGTGGCAGGTGCTTAGTCCCTTCCCCAAAGGGGCCTGGGATCCCCCTCGACGGCTTGGCTTGCCGAAGGGAACACAGGCTCCCCGCTGCTCTGTTTCTCCAGTTGTCAGGCAGCAAGCGCTCGCCCAGACTCAGCATCCCCCAGCCAGTGGCTCCGGCGCAACTCTCCCAGGCTCGGGTAATGCACACAGGGAAAGAGGCGGTGGGGGACCAGGTCTCACAGTGGCAGGAGCTGTGCAGGGCCCAATCCTAGGGCACACCAGAAGCACAGAGATAAACCCTGCTAAAGATCTTGCAGAGAAACAATGTGGCAGGTCAGCAAAAAGAGCCCTGAGAACCTCACAAAACAGAGTAATCGAGTAGAATCCGGAGAAAAACATTAAAAATGGTCATAAAGAAATCTAAAACATAGGCCAGGCGCGGTGACTCACGCCTGTAATCCCAGCACTTTGGGAGGCCAAGGCGGGCAGATCACAAGGTCAGGAGATCAAGACCATCTGGCTAACAAAGTGAAACCCCATCTCTACTTAAAGAAAAAAAAAAAAATTAGCCGGTCATGGTGGCAGGCGTCTGTCGTCCCAGCTACTCGGGAGGCTGAGGCAGGAGAATGGCGTGAACCCAGGAGACGGAGCTTGCAGTGAGCCGAGATCGTGCCACTGCACTCCATTCTGGGCGACAGTGTGATACTCTGTCTCAAAAAATAAAATAAAAAAGACATATAAAACATAATAAAAAAATAACACTATGGAAAACAGGCAGATGTGAAAAAGAACCAATCAGAACTTCTAGATGTGAAAAATGAAACGATAAAATTAAAGACTCAATGGATGGGCCAAACAGCAGACCAGACACACTGGAAGAGAAATTTAGTGAAGTGGAAAAAGAGCTAAAGAAGCCATCTAGAAAACAACTCGAGGCCGGGCTCGGTGGCTCAAGCCTGTGATCCCAGCACTTTGGGAAGCCGAGACGGGTGGATCACGAGGTCAGAAGATCGAGACCATCCTGGCTAATACGGTGAAACCCCGTCTCTACTTAAAAATACAAAAAACTAGCCGGGCGACGAGGTGGGCGCCTGTAGTCCCAGCTACTCGGGAGGCTGAGGCAGGAGAATGGCGTGAACCCGGGAGGCGGAGCTTGCAGTGAGCTGAGATCCGGCCACTGCACTCCAGCCTGGGCGACAGAGCAAGACTCCGTCTCAAAAAAAAAAAAAAAAAAAAAAACCACTCGAAAATAAAGAGAGAGGAAATAGAAATTATCAGAAGGAAACCAGAAGAAATTATGAGAAGGAAACCTGTATCTAATTGGGACTCCAGGGAAGAAGAGGTAGGAAAGGGAGCCAAGAGTCAGAAAGGAAGAATGGCCAAGGATGGTCTTGAATTAATAATGAACACACGGCCGGGCGCGGCGGCCCACGCCTGTCATCCCGGCACTTTGGGAGGTCGAGGCAGGTGGATCACGAGGTCAGGAGGATCGAGACCATCTTGGCTAACATGGTGTAACCCCGCCTCTACTAAAAATACAAAAAAAAATGGCCGGGCACAGTGGGGACTTAAGCCTGTAATCCCAGCACTTTGGGAGGCCAAGACGGGCGGATCACGAGGTCAGGAGATCGAGACCATCCTGGCTAACACGGTGAAACCCCGTCTCTACTAAAAAAAATACAAAAAAATAGCCAGGCGTGGAGGCAGACACCTGTAATCCCAGCTACTCAGGAGGCTGAGGCAGGAGAATGGCATGAACCCGGGAGGCAGAGCTTGCAGTGAGCCAAGATCGGGCCACTGCAGTCCAGTCTGGGCGACAGAGCAAGACTCCATCTCAAAAAAAAAAAAAAAAGAGTCCTGAGCAAGAAAAAAATCCGAATCCTCGACACATCACAACAAATCTGCAGAACACCAATGGCAAAAAGACCATAAAAACATCCTGGAGAGGAAGACGACCCGCAGAGGATTAGCCACGGCAGGGACAACGGACTCGCCCAAGCACCTGGAGAGGTGAAGGGACAGTCAAATCATTTCTCCAAAGTGCTGAGAGACACAGTTGTCAACCACGAATTCTACAGTCAGCTCAACTATCATTCAAGGAGGACATAACAGCCGTTTTCAGACAATTCCGGATAGACTGTCATGGAATAAAAAAATTACAGGGTGTATTTCAGGAAGGAGGAAGCAGCAACCCAAGGGATGATGATGGTGATGGTGGGGGCGATGACGGTGATGGTGATGGTGAGGGTGAGGGCGATGATGTGATGGTGGGGTGACGATGGTGATGGTGCGGGTGATAATGGTGATGGTGTTGATGGTGATGGTGGGGCGATGACGGTGATGGTGGGATAATGACGGTGGTGGGGGCGATGACGGTGATGGGGCGATGACGATGATGGTGGGGGCAATGACGGTGATGGTGGGGTGATGACGGTGATGGTGGGGGCGATGACGGTGATGGTGGCAATGGTGATGGTGAGGGCGATGACAGTGATGGGGGTGATGGTGATGGTGGGGTGATGACAGTGATGGTGGGGGCGATGACAGTGATGGGGGTGATGGTGATGGTGGGGGCGATGACGGTGATGGTGGCGATGGTGATGGTGGGGTGATGACGGTGATGGTGGGGGCGATGATGGTGATGGTGGGGTGATGACGGTGATGGTGGCGATGGTGATGGTGAGGGCGATGACAGTGATGGGGGTGATGGTGATGGTGGGGTGATGACGGTGATGGTGGGGGCGACGACAGTGATGGGGGTGATGGTGATGGTGGGGGCGATGACGGTGATGGTGGGGCGATGACAGTGATGGGGGTGATGGTGATGGTGGGGGCGATGACGGTGATGGTGGTGATGGTGATGGTGAGGGCGATGACAGTGATGGGGGTGATGGTGATGGTGGGGGCGACGACAGTGATGGGGGTGATGGTGATGGTGGGGGCGATGACGGTGATGGTGGGGCGATGACAGTGATGGGGGTGATGGTGATGGTGGGGGCGATGACGGTGATGGTGGTGATGGTGATGGTGAGGGCGATGACAGTGATGGGGGTGATGGTGATGGTGGGGTGATGACGGTGATGGTGGCGATGGTGATGGTGAGGGCGATGACAGTGATGGGGGTGATGGTGATGGTGGGGTGATGACGGTGATGGTGGGGGCGATGACAGTGATGGGGGTGATGGTGATGGTGGGGGCGATGACGGTGATGGTGGGGCGATGACAGTGATGGGGGTGATGGTGATGGTGGGGGCGATGATGGTGATGGTGGGGTGATGACGGTGATGGTGGTGATGGTGATGGTGAGGGCGATGACAGTGATGGGGGTGATGGTGATGGTGGGGTGATGACGGTGATGGTGGCGATGGTGATGGTGAGGGCGATGACAGTGATGGGGGTGATGGTGGGGGCGATGACAGTGATGGGGGTGATGGTGATGGTGGGGGCGATGACGGTGATGGTGGCGATGGTGATGGTGAGGGCGATGACAGTGATGGGGGTGATGGTGATGGTGGGGTGATGACAGTGATGGGGGTGATGGTGATGGTGGGGTGATGACAGTGATGGGGGTGATGGTGATGGTGGGGTGATGACAGTGATGGGGGTGATGGTGGCGATGGTGATGGTGAGGGCGATGACAGTGATGGTGGTGATAGTGATGGTGGGGGCGATGATGGTGATGGTGGGGTGATGACGGTGATGGTGGCGATGGTGATGGTGGGGGCGATGACAGTGATGGGGTGATGGTGGGGGCGATGACAGTGATGGGGGTGATGGTGATGGTGGGGGTGATGACGGTGATGGTGGGGGCGATGACGGTGATGGTGGCGATGGTGATGGTGGGGGCGATGACAGTGATGGGGGTGATGGTGGGGGCGATGACGGTGATGGTGGGGGCGATGACAGTGATGGGGTGATGGTGATTATGGGGGCGATGACAGTGATGGGGGTGATGGTGGGGGTGATGACGGTGATGGTGGGGGCGATGACAGTGATGGGGGTGATGGTGATGGTGGGGGTGATGACGGTGATGGTGGGGGCGATGACAGTGATGGGGGGTGATGGTGATGGTGAGGGCGATGACAGTGATGGGGGTGACGGTGATGGTGGGGGCGATGACAGTGATGGGGGTGATGGTGGGGGTGATGACGGTGATGGTGGGGGCGATGACAGTGATGGGGGTGATGGTGGGGGTGATGACGGTGATGGTGGGGGCGATGACAGTGATGGGGGTGATGGTGATGGTGGGGGTGATGACGGTGATGGGGGTGATGGTGATGGTGAGGGCGATGACAGTGATGGGGGTGATGGTGATGGTGAGGGCGATGACAGTGATGGGGGTGACGGTGATGGTGGGGGCGATGACAGTGATGGGGGTGATGGTGGGGGTGATGACGGTGATGGTGGGGGCGATGACAGTGATGGGGGTGATGGTGGGGGTGATGACGGTGATGGTGGGGGCGATGACAGTGATGGGGGTGATGATGATGGTGGGGGTGATGACGGTGATGGTGGGGGCGATGATGGTGATGGTGGGGTGATGGTGATGGTGGGGGTGACGATGGTGATGGTGGGGGTGATGATGGTGGGGTGATGATGGTGATGATGGTGATGGTGGCGGTGATAATGTTGATGATGCTGATGTTGGGGGTGATGATAGTGATGGTGGGGGCGATGATGGTGATGGTGGGGTGATGGTGATGGTGGGGGTGACGATGGTGATGGTGGCGGTGATAATGTTGATGATGCTGATGTTGGGGGTGATGATGGTGGGGGTGATGATAGTGATGGTGGGGGTGATGATGTTGGGGGTGGGCTGGTGGTTGGGGTGGGAGTAAGGTGATGGTGGAGGTGAAGAAGCAGAGAGGAGCTGGCTGAAGACACGGAGTCCCCTTCCCTGGAGGAGAGGTGGGGTGGTGGGTAAAGGGTGCAGGGAGAACACGGGCAGGCTGATGTTTTGGGACACTGGTGTGTGACCAAGTGCTGGTAACAGAGTCTGTGGTTCCAGGAAAGATGCCCAGTCACCCGTTTGCACCTGCAGGGAGAGCTGAGCTCAGTCCACACCCAGGTGTGGTGAGTCAAGGGATGGCAATGTCTTCCCTGCAGGCCAAGGCAAGCCCCGGCTCCTGCAACCTTCCTCTCCTCAGAGGCCCATTTGGCTGCCTGGTGGGTTCCACTCCCAGCTGTCACGAGCTGTGTCCCCACTTGGCACTTAATTTCCCAGGACAACTTAGCTCTGCTGGAGTTCAGCAGCCTGAAGCCGTGCTGGCAGCAACCAGTGCCCAGGGTGGGTCCCCAGGGCCCACAGCTCCTGGAAAACAGCCCAAGTCCTCCAGGTCAGGAGACTGTGCCACTCCTCCCCTCAGCCACATCCGAAGGAGCTGGGGCTCCCGCCTCTGCTTGGCACTGGCCATGAGAATGGGAGTGAACCTCTGTCCTATCTGAGCTCCACCCGCCTCCCCTGTAAACTGGAGTGTGGACAGAGCAGTAAGACCCCAGCAGAAGGCAGGGGGCAGGTCCTAAATCCAAGCACATGAAGTTGGGCTGCATGGTTTCAGGAACCAGATGAGCCCTGCCGGCGCTCTGCCGGGGCTTCAGGAGCCTCATCACACGCTCAGCCTCAGCTGCACCACTCTGAGTGGCTTCTGTCCAGCCCCATGCCTGCACTGCCACCCTCGGGTGTTACACCCTCCAGGCTGAGTACTGGTTTGCGTGTTTCCCAGCTGCCTCCCCCAGAACAGGTGCTCCGATGGCTGGACTTGGGTCCCACCCTCTGTTCCCATTTCCAAGAAAAGGACCCAGCATGTGTTAGGCGCTCAACACACAGCTGCTGGCTGAAGGAACAGAGGGAGGGAGGAAAGGACGGACGTGCCCCGGGGCTGCTTCTCCGGAGAATGAGCCCAGCCCTACCTTACTGAGGATTCTGGGTGGGGCCCAGGAATGTGCAGGTGCCAGCACCAGGGCCGCTGCCCGTTCTGTGCAGGGCTCGGGGAGGTGGACGCTCTGCAGTGCCCTTGGCCGCCCCCGAAAGCAGGCACACAGGGCATAGCAGATGTGGGGTTTTGGCTGCCCCCACCCCGCCATCCCCATCCTGGGCCTTGGTCCCTGCTTGGTTGGAGTGAAGGTGAGGGCTGGCGGCAGCAAGGAAGTTGTCTGTTGTGTCCTGAAAGGTTGGGGGAGCTGAGTGGGCACCCCTATAAGTGAATGAGGGCTGCCTTGGCAGGTAGTGGGCACCTGTCCATTCCAGGGCACGCAGACGTGGACTCGGGAATCAATCATCCTCATCACTGACTCTCCTCACCGGGCCCCGGGGGTCCGCCATTGTGGGAAGGCCAGCTGGCCTGGGGGTCCAGAGAGCCCTGCCTCTGCCAGCAGGAGGGCAAGGCTCCCCCAAACCAAGATGGGGCACCCTGGGGAGGCTGCACACGCCCTGGCCTCCACATCACTGCACAGATGAGGAAACTGAGGCCCACGCAATGGTGGTCAGTTCAGGTCACACAGAGAACAGGGTCATGGTGGACCATGGAACCAGGTCACCCACCCGCAGGGTCGGCAGGGGTGACAAGGACAGGCAGGGAGCTGAGAACTGCACCTGAACAGGGCCTCCCCTGAACGGGGCCTCACCTGAACGGGTCTGTGGGGTCTTTGGCATCACAGGCGTCCGCGTGGCCATGGCAGACACAGCGGCCTCCGATGCTGATGTCCTTGATGCTGTAATAATACTGCACCCGCAGGTCCCGTGAGCGCCAGGCAGCCAGGCCTCACCCACCCCAAGTCCCGGGTCCACCCGGCCACTCCCCCTCCCCTGCCTGGGCCATGGGCAGCTCACCCGGCGGGTGACTGTGGGGTCTCGCAGCGCCTTCCCCATGAGGTGGCCCAGCAGCGTGTTGGTGCGCAGGAAGCGCAGGCGGACGTTAGTTGCCTTGGTGAACTCACGCAGCAGCGGCGAGTAGGAGAAATTCATGGCGCCTGGGCGCCCATTCACCAGGGACACCACGATCTGTGGGTGGTACGCGGTGAGGCCGGTGTGGCCCCAGCCCCCAGCCCCTGCACCGCGCTACCCCTGCTGGGCCCACCTCTCCCTTCTCCAGCCCCGCACCGCGCTGCCCTTCCCGGGCCCACCTCTCCATTCTCCAGGGGCACGATGCGCGAGTACTCGGTGGTGCAGATGGCCGCGTCGTCCCGTGTGATGCGTTCCAGAGTCTGTGGCCCAAACCGCTCCAGACAGTCCCTCTTGGAGGCTGCGGGGAATGGTGGGGGGGGCGGGGGCGCTGGATCACCAGGAAAGCCTGGGCCCCCGCAGTGACCCGGGCCCCTTGACGTCTCTGGGCCTCGCCACCGAGGCTCCCACGGGCCAAGAGGCCGTGTGACAGAGACCACAGCTCGCTGGCTGAGGGGCCTGACTCGTTGGACTGCACTGCCCTGGCATGCTTTGAGAGCGAGTGACCCCCCCCAGTGACTATCCTCACTCCCTTCCTTGGGGACAGACTGCCTACTGCCCATCACTGACCTGCCCCTCCCCCATCCTCAGGCCAGGAAATTTTGGGTGACACGTGACCAGGCCTGCCAGCACTCATTCCCACCAGCATGACTGGTCAGGGTGGCACGGGGCCAAGGACGGCCAGCGTACGGGTGCTCAGACACCAGTACTCCCGACACAGGTGGCTGAGCCGGCAGGAAGTGAGGTGGGAGCTGTCAGGGCCCTTCTGTCACCACGGGGAGCAGCCAGCCCATGAAGTCATCCAGAGGCAGCCAAGAGATGGCACCAGAGATTCCTGGCGCCATAGCCCTTGGACCCAGCTGTGCCCGATGCCAAGGACAGAAGCCAATAAATCCCCATGAGCCTTCAAGTCCTTGTCTGACAGTCATGACCACAACGGCTGGGTGTGAGGGCAGGGCTGGGCGTTCGGAGACCTTCAGAAGCCTAGTCATGGAGGGCCTGCCCAGGGACCGCCCCCCGCCTCGCCCCCCAGGCCCTGTGGCGGCAGAGACTCACAGGCAAAGAACTGCCAGGGCTGGTAGGTGCGGCCGAAGTCCATGGACCGCTCCAGCACCCAGAGGTCCGGCCGGGGTGAGTTGGCAAACTTGATGAGGACGTAGGCCACGTGGAAGACCTGCGGGCCGAGAGGGCATCAGGGAAGCCAGGAGCACCTGGATTCCCATGCTGTCAGGGGCCTGGCTCATTTTCTGCCCCTCAGGTGAGGCCACAGCAGGGGATGTGGCACCCTCGCCACACAGGGGGCAACTCTGGGTTTGCCTGCGTGGGGCAGACGAACCCAGGGGAGAGGCTCCCCAGAGAGGGAGATGAGCCCCCGGGAACCAGCCCTCCTGGAAGGGCACCCCGCCTGTGCTCAGGACCAATGCATTGCCTCCTCCCTTTCCCTGCTGCAGGAGCCTGGGGTTCTCCATGGTCCTGCAAGCTCTGTGGCTGCAGATGGAACAAGCTAGGGAGTGGCCTACCTACGGCCCAGGCAGGGACTGGCCAGGGTGGAGGCAGGAACATACCCCAGTGTCCCCACAGCCCTCATGTCCAGCCAGGCCCAGTGGCCAGACAGTGGTCCCTGCCACTAGGCAGGTCCAAAGGTCTAACCCCCTAGTCCCTGACAGGTCAGCTGCTCCTAGGATGGGGCCTCTGCCCCCACCTCACGCTGGGCACCCCTCCCCCGGGCTCCGCTCACTCCCCTGCTGACCAGCCCATAGCCAGGGGCCCACTGAGCCCCCGGGGACCGGGCTGCAGGGAGCAAGCGGGGCTCAGCCTTGCAGGCAGGGGGCCCTCTGGAAGCTGAGCCTGCCTCGGAGACTCCACCAGCCCAGGCACTGGGGCGGTAGCTCTGCTGTGGCCCTGTGAGTGTCAGGGCAGCCCTGACCAGGGCAGAGGAAAGCTGCTCCTTCCCAGGCCCCCGAAACCCCAAGACCCTGCCCCAGCCCCGCCCTGGCTCTGCCCACTTTCTTCCCGTGTGTCAGCTCGACCTCCACCAGGGACAGCCCATGTGTCTGTGCCCCAGGGTTGGAGAAGAGCCTGGCTCAGTCTTCACAGGGTGCTTTGTACACCTCCCCAGAGAAGGCTTCCCTGATTGCAGCCCCTCCCCCTAATCCTCAGCTGTGGACACCACCCCAGGCCCAGGCCTGTCTCTCCGCACAAGCCAGGCCTGCTGGCTCCCCTCAGGCCTCTGACCCGCCTGGGCCTCCCTCCCTCCCCTACCAATCCCCCACCACCCTGCCCTCAGGACTCCAGGCCTGAGCCTCCCCTGCCCCCAGCAGACAGTGCTACCCAGCCTCATCTCTGCTCCCACCCAACATAACCCTGGGCCTCCATGCCTGCACCTGGGGGTGCACACACACCAGTGAAACACCGCGGGGGTGGCTGTTCCATGGACCCAGGCCACAGGCCCCCTCTGAAAAGGTCTCTGGTCCCTAAAACAGCCCATGACCTCATTGGCAAGAGGCTGCACCCAGGAGCAGGGGGGTTCCAGAGGCACACAGGAGGGGGTGGTGCCCAGGCAGTACCCCACCTTCACACTCGTGCAAGCCAGGGCTCAGCCCCTGCTGTGGCCAAGTGCTCCCACCCGCCATAGCCTCTGAGGGGAGCCCTACGTGGGGGCAAAGGAGGGAAAGTGTTTCCAGGCCCTGTCACAAGCCTGGAGGCTCCGAGGGAGGGTGAGCCCCTCCCCAGCCCCTCACACAAAGAGGAAAGGGTTATCCCACAGATCCCAGGCAGAGGCTCCACAAGGACCTGGCAGGAAGGCGGAGGAAATACGAACCTCTTCCCCGCCTGTACAAAGAGGTCCAGGTGCTGGGGAGAGAGGCCACTCATGGACCCACAGCACAGGGGTGGCCTGTCTCAGCCCACACCTCCCCTGACAGCCCCACAGGGTCCGCGACGGAAACCTTGGAGACCTCAGTACTCAGCCCAACTGTTTGCGGGCGGCCGTGGGAACCTGTCCCTCCTCTGCTCACAGGTGGGCCCCCAGGTGGGCCCTGAAAAGGCCAGCAGGCCTCCGAGGGTCACGCCACACCCCAGGGCCACCCACTGCACCTCTTCAGGACCCTGACCCGCCGGTGCCCGCTCCTCTGGAGGGTTTCTCGCCACAGCAGGTGTGCCCGGGAACAGCTGGGTGCTGCTGGCCAGGTAGGCCTGGGAGCCTAGGGCCCCAAGGGGGAGAGTAGGGTCCCCCAGAGGTGCACGAGACCTACAGTCACCCCACCGGACTGAGCTGGACTGAGAGTGCTGTGAGGCCCCCCTGGAAAGACCACAGAGCCCTCATCGCTTCAGCCCTTGGGGGCACTGGCTGCCCAGATCCCAGGTAGGGGCAAGTTTCCAGGACTCCAGGCACACCAGGCCCAAATCCCACCCTTCTCGGAGGGCTTGGCATTGCTTCCGAGTGTCCTCGGAGGGGGACTGTGGGAGCCAAGCGCAGCCTTCCAGGGTGGGGGCGGGGCACAGGCCTATTCACCGGCTGCCAGGCTCTGAGGTCATCGTCTACCTCCCTGTGGGTGGGGGGCAGGGAGACATGCCCTGTCCAGCAGGGAGGGGTCTGAACCTCCTCAGGGTCAGACCCTATACCCAGCCCCACACCTAGGCCTCCGCAGCCCCTATGGGCCTGACCACAAGCATTCCAGAGAGCCCCAGGCGGGGACCAGTGGCCCCTGTGCCTGGACAGGGAAGGGTCCGCTCGAGGTGGACGGGGCACGGACACAGGCAGTTCTCGGGGAGCTGGCAGCACAGCCCCTCCCACCAAGAGACTAAAGGTCCCGACTGAGCCCCCTGGGAGCCGCCCCCGCTGTTCCCTGAGCGCCTGGAGGCTGCGCTCTCCTCGGGCCCATCCGTCCCTCCCCCTCCCCTTCAGCAGGCCAGCCGCATTTTTCCCAGCTGAGAGCACTTGCACAAATATTGACTCGAAGACACTGATCGGCAGGACGAGGGGGACACAGAAATTTCGCCCTCTCCACCCGTGGGACGCACGGGAAGATCCTGGCCTCCTGTCTGTCCCTCATTCCAACCATCTATCTGTCAGACGGGGGCCCTGGACAGCTGTCCTCGAGGGCCTGGTGGCTGCACAGATGCTCACAGGAAGGGCAGCCCGCACTGGAGGGCTCCCATCTGTCTCTGACCTGGTTGTAGCTCCCAGGGCCACACTGGCCGCCCTCGCCATGACCCGGAGCGAGCGCAGACCCCGGGCTGCAGGACCGCCCTTCCCCCTCCACGCCCTGCTCAGCTCAGCTGCCAGTGCTGACCTTTCCGCTGCTACATAGTTCTGTGCAAAAGGAAAAAAAAATTCTTTTAAAGCAAAAGCCAAACAAAAGCCGCCTGAGTTATTTTTAAAAATCTGGCTATTTTGGGGCAGGCACGTCTCCAGGACAGCAGCCGGACCCGCCTCTCAGCCACTGCACCCCCCAGTCCCCCCATACCCGACCTGACCTGGGAGGGCCGTGGCTCCCAGAGGAGGCCTCTGCCCAGTGACCACTGTCTCACAGGGGGTTGGCGAGAGCCCCAGGAGCACAGGGCCCGGGGCCCAGGCAGGCTCCAGGTTTCAGGGGTTGTGTGGCCCTGGGGCGGACACTTCCCCTCCCTGGGCACAGGGCAGTGGGAAGAGCTGCAGTGAGGGGCATCAGGATAAAATGCCTTTCATGAGGGCATGAAGGCTCGAGCGCCCTGGGAGGGAGGATGCCAGCTGTTCCTGGAGGGCAGGCAGCAGCCACTCCGCAGAAATGCCGAGAGGCCCCCACCAGAGCTGCACCACACGCTGGCGCTCTGAAGGCAGAGCTGCGGAGGGGACTGGGTAGGTGCTGGGGTCTGGGCAGCACGGTGAGGACTACAGAGAAATGCTGGGGGGCTTTCGGGGGCCCTGGGGATGGCGTGGGGCTGTTGGCCAGCAGCCTCCTCGGCTGAGGCACCCACCTCACCATGGGGTGGGCTGTGGCTGGAACCTCCCGAGGAGGGGAGGGGGTGCTGTCCTGTGCCCAAACCCAGCTCTGCCCTGGCCCATCTTGGGTTGGGGAGACCAGGGCCAGGCCCAGGTACCCACTGTGCCGGGTGAGGGCCAGTCCAGCCTTCCCCGGCAGCCTGAATCACAGAGGTCTGTGACTCAGCCCAGGCCCTGCAGGAAGAAGGGCGTTGTGCCAATTCCCGGGGCAGGAAAAGTCCCTCCTAGCCCCAGGCATCCGGGCGAGCACCCTGACCACGCCACTCGGACAGGGCACCGGGGCACCCGGCCCCCTCGATGCCCGGAGTCCAGGGCCAGCCCAGCCCTTGCCCGCTCCTGCCGTGTGCCTGCCCTCGAAGAGACCCCATCTGGACGCACAGATAAGCCCCAAAGCAGGGGCGGGGCGGCTCCACCGACACCCAGCGGGGTGAATAAGCACAGCGGCCACACAACCCGTCAGGGGTCCGGAAACACGCCCCACGCAGACACTTCTCCCAGAGGGACGTGGAGTGGAAAAGCCGGGGGTTTCCACAGCAAGCCCACCACTGGGAAGAAAAATAAAAACTCCGAGGCCAGAACCCCGGACTCCAGGGTTGGATGTCGCCATGCCCAACTACAGATGTCCTAAGCAGGACAGGGAAACTTCCAGGAGTGGGTGGGGGGACAGGAGCTCCCCAGCTGGAGGGAGGGCATGGGGTCCCAGCCACGGGGCTGCCTGCACCTCAACAGAGCTGGGCATGGGGTGGATTCAGTGACCCAACCACTGCAGTCCAAGCTCAGGGCTCCCTCCCTGCAGCCCGGTCCAGGTCAGGTCAGATGGTCAGCCGGAGACACAGGAAGTGGAGATTATCCCAAGGGGACCCCTCGGCCTAAAACCCAAACAGTTTAGTCTCCACTGAGCTGTATCATCAGAGGCTAATGTGGTGGCTCTTGTTTAGAAACAGAAAACAGGAAGCCTTTGGGGGCCGCCTGGGGTCTAGGTGGATGCGGGGTCATCTCTGTGCCCTGAGTGCCAGGTCTGGCCGTGCAGCCAACAAGGGCAAGCATGGCGGCGGGGGTGCGGGGAGAGGAGCAGCCCCAGCCCCACCTTGGCATGGCAGCCCCTTGGGCCGCGTTCTCCTTCCAGGACAAGTAGAGGGAGGGTCTTGCTGTCTACCCTGTGCCAGGGGAGGGGAGTGGTGCCTCCCAGGACTCCCGCCATACCCCCAGGGAGCCCCACTCAAGTGGCTGCGTCCGGCCCAGCCAGTGCACCTGTCCCGGCTGCCAAACGGGGTAACTAGAGCCTAGAGCCTGGCCGCGCTGCACTTCCTGTCCTTCCCCGGACAACCCACTGACCGTCCTGGGGCACTGGCCACATGGCTGAGTGCCCAACCAGGCCCAGGGAGCCAAGCCAGCGGCACCCTGGACCAGCAGGCCTGCCCAGGGCCCCAGCCGGCCAGCCAGAGGGCAGGCAGTCCTGAAGGGTAAGGCAGTCTGGGCGTGCTGGGCCTCCAGCGGGCGTACTCACCCCATTTACAGAGGAGGAACCAGCCTGGGAACCCAGACTCCGGACAGCATGGCCAACCCCACAGTCCTCAAGACCCCAGCACTGGGACCTTGGGCACTCCACACTGGCCCTGACCCTCTCATAACTCCACCTCAGTTTCCCCAAGTGCCTAGGTAAACTCACACTCCAGTGGCCAATGACTTCAGCAGAGCTTTGCCTCCTCGTACCCCCACTTGGAGGGGACAGCTGACTGCCTCCCCTCTCCAGCCCTACCCCAGTCCACTCTGCCCTCCCACAGCTCTCCGCCATCCCCAGGGGCACAGGCCCTCACCTGGCACTGCTCACCCCCAACCAATACTAGACTCATGCCCAACTGTCCCCCCCATACCCTGCCGGGCCCAGTTCCCCTACACCTTGACCCCCACCTGGTCCTCACCTAGGCCTCCCCATTTGCCCTGCAGCTCTGGGCCTCGGGGGCTGGGACAAAGCCGCTGCCCCACCTGTGGCACCTGCACTGTGGCCTGCTGTGCAGAGGACAAAGCAGGGGTCTCCCTGCAGGAAGGGGGCCCCCCCGTGTCCTCACTCCTCATCTGAGGGAGACAGGAGGTATGCCCTCCTCTGCTGGGGAGAGCCCCGCCCCCACGGTTAGACCACCCAAGGGCCGAATGGAGAGGGAGGGGACACAGGCCAGAGCCAGCCCCACTCACTCTGACCAGCTCCTTACAACCTGGGCCTGCTGGGCTAGCATGCTGGTGTAGTGGGCCAAGGGCCTGGATCCTGCAGCAGAGCCAGGGGGTGGGGGCGCTCAAGCCAGGACCTGCTGGCCATGTGCCTGGGCAGTCATGAACGTGCTCACCCTTCCCTGGGCCTGGGGCCTGGGTGTGGTTCTCGGAAGAGGGAGCCTGAGGCCAGTGATGTGACTACTCAGTTCTAGAAGCTTCCGGAGGACGCAAGGAGATACGCAAGAACCCCCTAGAAGGACCCCCTGGGGAAGGTCACGTCTGGAACTCGGAAACTGCCCCCTGAGTCACCAGTGACCAGTGCTGGAGCCTCTTCCTGAGTCCCACCCTTGGAGAGAGAACCCCTCCACGGCTGGGCACAGCAGGACCCAGGCCAGGAGCCCAGCTGGCACTCCTGGGGCCAAGGCTCAGCCACTCCTGGGTGGACACCACAGGGACTAGTCTCCCCTCCCCTGTGCCAGCCCCTGCCCCACCACACAGCAGGGGCGTGAGACCCGAACCGTGATGCAGCCCACCCCGCCCTCCTCAGCCTTCCAGGAGCAGGAAGCCTTCCCGATGCCCAGTGCCAGCCCCCCCACCCCCTCCCAGGGCATCCGCTCCAGATCCCAGAACAAAGGCTGCTGGCAGCCCGCTGCAGGGGGAGTGCCCGGACCCACCCGCTGCTCAGCCTGGCTTCCTGATGGAAGCCCCAGTCCCGCCCCAGGATCAGCCCTGAAGCCCAGGAAGGACATTTCTTCACCCAACTCCAGGGAGTCCCTGCCCCCACCCCAACCAAGGCTGGCAGCCCCCTGGCCCAGACAGGGGCCTTGGTAGACACATCCACATGGTCAGGAAAGCGGGTGAGAAGGAAGGAAGATGGTGCAGGTGTGGAGGGAGGAAAGAGCAGACAGAGGGATGGACAGATGGAAGCAAGGAAGAAAGGGTGGGTGCTGGATAGGTAGAGGGGTGGGTGGATGGGTAGGGAGTGGGTGGATGGGTGAGTGGATGGGTAGGGGGTAGGTGGGTGGGTGGATGGGTAGGGGTAGGGGGTAGGGGGTAGGAGGTAGGGGTGGGTGGGTGGGTGGATGTGTAGGGGGTGGGTGGTTGGATGGGTAGGTGGGTTGGTGGGTGGGTGGGTGGATGGGTAGGGGGTGGGTGGGTGGATAGGGGGTGGGTGGGTTAATAGGTAGGGGGTAGGTGGGTGGAGGGGTAAGTGGGTGAGTGGGTGGATAGGTGGGTGGGTGGAGAGGTGGGGGTGGGTGGAGAGGTAGGTGGATAGGTAAGGGGTGGGTGGGTGGATAGGTGGGGGTAGGTGGGTGGGTGGGTGGATAGGTGGGGGTAGGTGGATGGGTGGGTGGATAGGTAGGTGGGTGGATAGGTAGGTGGGTGGATAGGTAGGTGGGTGGGTAGGTAGGGGTGGGTAGAGGTACAGGTAGGTGGGTGGATAGATAGGTGGGTGGGTAGGTAGGGGGTAGGTAGAGGGACAGGTGGGTGGGTGGGTAGGTAGGGGGTGGGTAGAGGGATAGGTGGGTGGGTGGGTGGATAGGTAGGGGGGTGGATAGGTAGGTGAGTGGGTAGGTAGGGGGTGGATAGAGGAACAGGTGGGTGGGTGGGTGGATAGGTAGGTGGGTGGGTAGGTGGGGTGGGTAGAGGGATAGGTGGGTGGGTGGGTGGATAGGTAAGTGGGTGGGTAGACGGATAGGTGGGTGGGTGGGTGGATGGATAGGTGGGTGGGTAGGTAGGGGGTGAGTAGAGGGATAGGTGGGTGGATGGGTGGATAGGTAGTGGGGTGGATGGGTGAGCAGGCAGAGGGATGGGATAGGATAGGTGGGTGGGTGGGTGGATAGGTAGTGGGGTGGATGGGTGAGCAGGCAGAGGGATAGGATAGGATAGGTGGGTGGGTGGGTGGATAGGTAGGTGGGTGGGTAGGTAGGGGTGGGTAGAGGGATAGGTGGGTGGGTGGGTGGATAGGTAGTGGGGTGGATGGGTGAGCAGGCAGAGGGATGGGATAGGATAGGTGGGTGGGTGGGTGGATAGGTAGGTGGGTGGGTAGGTAGGGGTGGGTAGAGGGATAGGTGGGTGGGTGGATAGGTAGGGGGGTGGATGGGTGAGCAGGCAGAGGGATGGGATAGGATAGGTGGGTGGGTGGGTGGGTGGGTGGAGGGACTGCTTCCCAGGTGGAATGGAAAGGGTTCCTTTTCCCTCCATATCATTTTACAGTTGGTGAAACTGAGGCTGGGAGAGGCAAGATGCTCACATGGTGGAACCTGATTTCCGGCCCAGAACAATCTAAAAGCAAACTGGCTTCAGGCCTGAAGTCCCCAGCCCAGTTCACAGATGTGCACCGAGGCTGAGAGAGAGCCCCAGAGCCAAGGGGTGGTGGAGCTCACACGTGTGGGTCTGAGTGTCAGTCCCATCTTCCCTGACCCCACCCAGGCATATCAGGCACTATGCCCACTGGCTCTGCAGCCACCTTGGGGTTGCCGTGGAGACCGGGGCATCTCCCCTCCCCCAGCCCAGCCACGCCAGTTCCTCGAAGGAGGAGGGGCGGGAAGAACCCAGTACCCAGTTCCCAGCTTCCCACCGGAGCAGCTGAGAATTCACATCCGCTGCAGCCAAGGCGGGGGGCCTCTGCTGCTGTGCCAGAGAGATGAGGGACCCCTAGGCTCCAGGGGACAGGGGAACCAGATGCGGGGAAACCCAGTGAGATGAAGGTAAACAGGCAAAGCCACACCCAGACCCAGGTCAGGTCAGGGCCAGGGGCCTGGCAGGCAGGCAGGGAGCCCAGGACAGGCAACCCCTCCCCAGCTCCCCACCCTTCTCCATAGGGCCCTAGAGCAAGTTCAGGAACCCGTGGAAATTCCAGGCCACCTGTTGGGGCTTGAGCCCTCCCCTCACTGCCTGCCCACCCCCAGCCAGGCCTGCAGGCCACCAAGGCTGTCAAAGGTGCCTGCCCCTTGGGGCCAGCCCTCCAGCCAGGCTCCAGGGAGACCTCCTCTATCTCCAACACCCTCGGGACAATGACAGGGACAGAGACTCAGACAGGAGTGAAGACCCACGTGTCACACACTGGGACAGCGACCAAGCCAGCCGGGATGCAGGCCTCTGGGTCAGCCCTGGAGCCCCCACTCCAGGCACTGGCTTTCAGGCCCAGCCTCCTCCACCTGCCCCATCACTGTCCCTGACTCAAGAAGCACCAAGATTACTGGCCCGTTTTATAGGCCAGGACCTCAAGCCCGGGTACATAGGCCAAGTCACCCCTTATCTGGGGCTGCTCAGAGCTGGCAACGAGGCAAGCCCACCTTAGGGGGTTCACTCTTCGCTTGGAGGCACCCAGCTTCAGCCTCCTGCTTGTACAGGGGCCTCCAAGGCCAAGGAGAGCCCAGAGCTGGGGACCAGAGAACAGACACCCAACCCCACCTAACCCTCAGCAGCCGCCAGCCACCTCGGCACAGGTATCCCAGGAATGTCCACTTCCGCCAGCCTCCTCTGCATTCCTGCGGCCCCTCCCGCACCCGCCAGGAAATCCTTAAACAGCAGGGCGCCTGACACAGGGGGCACCACCGCACTGCTCACAGCACCTCTGCCCTCCTGGCCCCAAGCTGTCTACTCAGCACCCCCACCCAAACTCTGTGGCCTCTGGAAGCACCCCCATCAGCACCCCCTTTCCCTGTGTCGTGGGGATGCTGAAAGCACAAACAAAAGGTGACCACTGTCATGCCTTTGTCCCCTCCCACCAAGTCCAGCCTCCCAGGCCCCAGATCTCGCTCAGGGTGGAGACCTCGCCTTCTGGTCCAGAGGCCCAAGGTAGGCCCGACAGCCACAGACACAGAGACGGGCACTGCAGCAGGCAAAGAAGGCCCCTACCTGGCCCAGGTCCAGGGTGACGTTGACCTCGTTGTACTCCAGGCCGCGGGACAGGGGTGGGCTCTGCCACCAGCGCTCTGTGCCATCGATGGCGTTGCTTGCTGGGTGTGCCTTGTTGCTGTTCGCAGCCGTACAGATGTCACAGTACTGGCCCTGAAGAGGGAATGGGAGGGTCAGACAGCCGAGGAGGGCCGGGGACCCCCTTCCTCCTCCAGTCATCCTCCTACCCTGAGACGAGTCCTGGCCCCACTGAGCGGGTTCCACGCCCAGCCTCTGCACCCCCGTCGCCAACTTGCTCAGCAAACGTGCGCTAAGCACCTGCAGCTCCTCCGACTCAGGGGAGGTGGCTCATGTGAGCTGTTCATGGCGCCAAGGAGGAAAGAGGAAGAACAGGGATGGAGAGGGGCATCTGCCTTGGGTGGGAAAATCTCGGTGGGCCTGTCTAGCGGGGTGGCATCTGAGCCCTACATGGTAAGGGAGAGTGTGCTCTAGGCAGAGGGGGTGCCAGTGCAACGAGCCCTGGGGGCAGGAGGCGTCTCACAGTAAACCGCAAGGTGGATCAATGTGTCTAGAGCCAAGGGGGCAAAAAGGGGCAGGAGCGGGGCAAAAAGGGGCAGGAGCGGGGCAAGGCATGGCCACCTCTCCCTGCTGGCCCTGCCAGGGGCTCCAGAAAGGCTTGGACAAAATGCAGCAAGGCAGGGGGCAGAGAGGGAAGGAGGGCAGAGCTGCAGACAGAAGGACCATCAGGGTGGGGATCCAGGCGGCCAGACCCCACCCCACCCCCAGATCCTGCCCACAGGCTTCTGGATTAGGGTCTCCAGAAAGACAGAATTAAGCTGTTGCGGCGGCCTCTGGGGACCGGCCCCAGAGTGGAGGTGTGGGCAGCGGCACGTGGGCCTGGGCCTCCTGGCTGCCGCTTCAGAGTCCTGGGAAGAGGCCAAGTCACAGCAACCGCTGAGCCTCTATGTCCCCATCTGAAGAGTGGGGATAAGGCTGCACCTGCCTGGGGCCACCGTGAGGATTAATGGCTCACACAGCCTGGCAGCCGCTTCTATCCCGGGCCTGCCCTGCATGGCTGAGTGGGAAACAGAGGAGGCTCCCAGCAGGGTCCTGGCCTACATCCTGGAGGGGAGGGGTAGTGCTGGGAGCTGGGGTGGGGACCAGGAGAGGGGGCAGAGCCGGGTCCTGGCTGCCATACCCCCCCAGGGAAACCAGACCTGCTGTTCGTCCATACAAAGGCATCCTCCCAGGCTTGGGGTTGAGGCCTCTGAGTCTGCAGCCCCCAGTGTGGCCACTGCTGTATTTCCTTTACTGCATGTATGAGATCTAGAATTATCTGGGGACTTCGCTGGGGTCCCCCAGAGCTCTGCAGTGGCAGGGTCCACACCTGCCTTATTCCTGCTGTGTACCCAGCTCACCACCTAAGCAGTCTTCGTGGACGGGGCTAGAGCAACTGAAGACACCCAGTTAAGCACCACGAGCTCTACCCGCAGGCCGCACTGCCAAGCTTAGATGGTGACCCCCAAACTCAAGAGTTCACTGACAGCACGGCACACACAGGTCCTGCTCAGGGTGGGGCCGGGGGCGCCTGGAGAAGGTAGGTGTGGGCAGGGCCCTCTGGCTGGCGCAGCCAGGCCTTCCAGGGAAGGTTGCTTGCTGGCCAAGACCCTCCCAGACACACTGAGCAGCAGAGAGAAGCTGAGTGGAAGGCTGTGGGTCAAGGGTCAGTCTCTACTCTTCCAGGAGGTCAGGGAAGAAACTGCTCAGTCCCTGCCTGGGCCAGAGTTGGTCCAGTTATTGGGAGGCAGTTCCAGTCCCCATTCGGCCACTCACTGAGCCACAGAGGACAGGGCTGGGAAAATCAGGCTCCCACCACCTCCGCTGCGGAGGGTCCCGTGAGAAGAGCTAGGAAACAGCTGAGGGGCTGGTAAGGACTTCCCCCTCCAATAAGTCACCACGCTGGCCTGGCTGCCCAGTCCCCACCTTCCCAGGCTGGGCCGGCCGGGGATCCCCTGATGCCCGCCTGAGGCTGCAAGGGCCACCACCTCCCCCTGCACTCTGCCTGCTCCAGCTGCCCAGCAGGGTTCACCCCAACCCCCATCTGGGATGCCCAGCTAACGTGCGTCTCCTGCAGTGCGTCCCTGAGAGCCCCTGGCCTGCAGCCTTGAGACCGCACTGCCCAGCTCCAGGCCCCAAAGCCTTAGTTAGTCCCCTTGGATGGAGTTGCGGTTTCATCGCCTGGGCACCTCCTGTGCCTGCCTGCCTTGCCCCACCCGCGGCTCTACTCCAGATCAGCTGGCAAGGCCTTCTCACATGCCCAATCTGCGGCCAGGGCAGTCAGCAGACCTGTGGCTCTTAGATGAAGAAGGCGTCCAAGGTCACAGGCCATCCAGCTCATGTCTACCAGCCGATCTTTCTACATATCTGGCAGCCTCAGAACAGGGGCACTCACTGCTCAGGGCTCAAGACTTTGGAAGAGAAGGGTTCGTCTCTATTGTTAGAAATGAGCTGGGCAAGGCCGGCTGGTTTCTCATCCAAGTCGGCTCTGAGGCGTGGAGCACCATAGCCCATAGCTGCCACTGAAACTGTGGCCGCTTCCCAGGCTCCTCAGGCCAAGCTCACAGTCTCAGGTGAGGGGGGGCCAGCACGCTGTGCCCATTTTAAAGACAGGAAGCTTGAGGCTGACAGAGGGAAGCCACACAGCTGAGGCAGAGGAGAGGGGCATTGACTACAGGCTGGCCCTTTACTCAGGAGACAGGGGTAATATGCCCCCACAGAGGAGACAGATCCGGGAGGGGGCCTGTGGCCCCCAGCCATGCAGCACAGGCAGGTGGTTGGGGGTGGTCTGAGGTTCAGAGGGCACCTGGAGCCTCCCCTGCCAGAACGGCAAAATCTCATCTGGGGACGCTCAGCCAGGCCCTCTGAGGTGCGGTGCGGTAGCAGGCAAGAAGACAGCCACGGGCCCTCCCTCCTCAGACCCGGCCCCTCTGAGTTGACCAGATAAGGGGGCAGCCAGGAGGTGCCCAGATTCCCACAGCTAACCCCCGCTGGACCCTGTTCTGGCTGGGGGGCTCCAAGCAGGTGTCAGCGGCTTTCCAGGGCTCAGCTCCCCCATCTGAAGTGTGGGCTGGAGACCTCCTATCTCAGAGGAATGTGCTGGGCTTAAGGAGAGAAAGGTGAGCCCAGGAGTCCGGGGAGGCTCCTCCCCCCTCCCCCAGGGCCAAGGTGGTGGGGCAGGCAGAGGGGGCGGGCCCAGCCCAGGCTCCTCCATTCATCCCCACAAAGTCTTGCTCCAGGGCCCTCTGCCCCCACCCGGCAGATCTCCAGCTACTCGCCCCTGCCCCAGTCTCTCCTTCCAGGAAGGCGGAGGTACCAGGGAGGAGACAGCTCAGGTTACACGGGCCCTCTGCCTGTCCCCTCTGCCTGCCCCACCACCTTGGCCCTGGGGGAGGGGGGAGGAGCCTCCCCAGACTCCTGGGCTCACCATTCTCTTCTTAAGCCCAGCACAGTCCTCTGAGATAGGTCTCCAGCCCACACTTCAGATGGGGGAACTGAGCCCTGGAAAGCCGCTGACACCTGCTTGGAGCCCCCCAGCCAGAACAGGGTCCAGCGGGGGTTAGCTGTGGGAGTCTGGGCACCACCTAGACTCTCCCTAAGGTGGGGCTGAGGTGGGGAATGGGCCTAGAGCGGCCGGTTGGGAGCCCTTGGAGCTGACTTTGCTGCTTTTCACCCAAGGCTGACCCCAGGCCCAGCCTAAGCCTAGAGGGCCAGGAGCCTTGGTTTCCAGGTTAGGTGTCCATGCATGGAGCCCGCCAACGGAACCTGCCTACAGGTTTAAGGCTTGTTGGGGAGGGGACATGCACCCCGGGGGTCTTCAGGGCCTGAAAACACATCTCCCTGGGAGACTGAAGCCCCCCGCCCCTCCCACCACCTGCTGGGCAGAGATTCTGCCCCTCCTGGGAGCCACGTGTTCCCAGCCCCAGTTAAAACTTCGCAGCTGGCCCTCCCCTACTTTGGAGGTCTCGCCGAGTCCCTAGACTCCTCTGAGAGGGGACCTTGGGAGCCTCAGGTGGCTGGCCCCTCCCACCCCATCCAGAGGCCAGCAGGTTCCAGCCTGTCCCGGGTAGGGCGGAGCTGCGCCCCCTCCCCACCGGCAGCAGGCGGCGGAGGCCAAGTCCCGCCCTCCCCGGGATCCCGGACTTGGGGCCGCCAGGGACTGGGCTCGGCCCCCCTCCCGCCCCGGTCACCGCAGCCGAACTGGACCGGCGCCGGCCGCCCCCGGATCCACGCCGGGGGCTTTAATTCCGCCTTCCCGGAGGGACGCGAAGTTTCCCGGCCGAGACGGAGCAGCCGGGTCGGGTGCCTTCTTGGGTCCCCAAAATGCGGAACCAGAGTCCGCACCTGGACTCGCCCTGGCCCACGACGCTCCCCGTGGGGTCGGGCCGGCGTTCCGGGTCCGAGTGCCCCGGGAGGATGCCCCACGGCCCGCCCTGCGCTCACCTGGATGGTCTGGTTGGGGTCGCCGCCGGCCACGGGGCCCCCCACCAGCTTGCAGTAAAGGTCCTCGGTGGGGCGCGGGGAGCCGCGCGCCGGGGCCTCCTCCCCGCAGGTTGCGGAGGCGGCGATGCGGGCGCCCTCGGCCAGGTTGAAGTAGGGCGGGTGCAGGCTGAAGCCGCCGCCCGCCTCCTCCCGCGCCCGCGCCGTGCCCAGTAGCGCCAGCCCGACCAGCAGTAGCGGCGCGGGGCCCGGGGGGCCGCGGACACACAGTGCGCTCCCCGCGCACAGCCGCTTCGCCATCTTCCCGGCTCCGGGCCGCGTCCCCGCGCTCCAGGGACAGCGCGCGCGGCGGGAGCCCGGCGGGTCTGAAGCCAAGCGGCCGGCAGGGCTCGCTCCGCCTGCGGACGTCAGGCCCCGCCCCGGCCCGCCCGAGCCCCGAGCCCCGCGCCCCGGGGAGAGGTCCAGGGAGGCGGGGGGGGGGGGGGGGGGAGAGGAGGGGGAGGGGCGGCCGGGCGGCCTTAACCCTTCGGACCCCGGCCCGGCCGCCTCCCGGAAGGGGCACCTGCTGGCCTCGGGCCAGGCCGTGGGACCACGGCACCGCCGCGCCCCCAGCCCAGGTCGTAGCTCCGGGTCCTGGGTGCGACCCTCGCGCTCCCCACGGCGCTCTGGCCCCCAGCGCGTCCACCAGCTCCTCCCAGCCCAGGGGCCCACTCTTTGTTCCCCTAATTTGGTGCACCTCTCGGCCTCCCCGCTCCTCCCCCGACAGCGTCTGTCCTGCTGGTTGCCGGAAAGTGCCCTCTGCAGCCGCGAATGACCATCTGCAGAGGAACAGGGGGAGCCTAGGTAGGGACCCCCTGCTTCCTGGGGTGATCAGGTCAGGTTCCACTCGGCCTGGCTCCTGCCTGCCCCAGCAGGGCTTAAAAATACTCTCCCATAGGGAAATGGGGCAGGAGGGGCTGGCCTGCAGCCATAGCCCCCTTTAGAGGACGGGGGTGGGGTGGGGGGGGGCGGTGCTCATGGCCCCACAGCCTCCAGATTGGCTCCTAAGGAGGTGGGGGGGCTCTGGTCACAGCTGCTGAGCACCTGTGCTCCGGGGCCCCGTGGACTCCACCAGCTCTGTCGGCCTGGCCTCCAACCCACTGCACAGCCGCGCACACCTTCCTGCCACGGTCGGCGGCTCGAGGACGCCTGGCAAAGGGTACAGGACCTAGAGGCCGAGATCAGGTCTTCGTCTGCCTTTGGGTGCCTGCGGCCCTGGGTCTCCTCCTTCCCTTGGGCTCCGGGGCCAAATCTGCCTCCAGGGAAGCCCCAGGGGGTGGTGGCGGGGTGGGGCTGCAGCTGCCGAGCTGGCAGCAACCCCCCCCCCCCCCCCCCCCCCGTCCCTGAGCCAGGCCAGCTGGGCGGGCCATGGTCCCAGATGGGCTGTGGGCTCATCTCACTGGGTTCCCTGGACGGTCCTGGGGGGCTGGGTGGGTTTGTTGGGCGCTGGTCAGCGGTTCTGGTGGGGGTTCTGAGCTAGCAGCTGTCCCTGGAGGGTACACCTCCTTGCACACCTTCCTGGCGCCCTGGCCTCCTACAAATCTCAAGTCCCAAGAGGATGTGTGGCTCTTTCTCTACGGAGTCAGGAGGGCGATGTGACCCTCTCCCTTCTCCTACTTTCCGGCCTGGCAATTCTTCCCTAACTTCACTGTTAGTTCTCCCACCTGGGGGAGGGAGAAAGGCGGCGCCCCTTGGCAGGAGAAGCTCTGAGTGGGGGAGGAGCTGGCTGGAGAGGAGGCGGGAGACATCAAGGAATCGGCAGTCCAGGTGCAGAGTCCAGCTCTGAGCTGCTTTAGATCCCGTGTGAGGCAGAGAGCGGCCTCTGGGCAGTAGCGAGTCCCCACATGGGGTCTTGGCCCCAGGCAGTGTGCTCTGGCTCTGGGCTCCCCCTTGACAGCTTGGGGCTCTGACAGCCTGGGGGACTGGAGGTGGGGACTCCTGAGACCCTCAGTGCTTCCTGGGATCCCTGGAGGGTCGGGTGGTTGGAGGGGTGGGATTGCGAGGGGTGGGGTTGGGGGATGGGGGGGTGGGGGGAGCCCTTTAAGCCCCCTAGCGGCCAGACCAGGCCAAGCCGCCAGGCCTCTGCCATCCCTGGGCACTGGCCGGCGGGGCGGGGTGGGGGGTGGGGCCAGCCCTGAGAATGCGCTGTGTCAGTCAGAGCCGCCAGCACCAGCAGGGTTAATCACCAGGCTCACTGCTTCCCGGCAGACAGCTGCCCCAGGAGCAACTGGCAGGCAGGCGGGGAGTGCAGTGGACAAGAGAATGTGGCCAAGGGGCTGGGTAAAGAGCCCACACTCTGCCCCCACCCTGTGCCTGCTGGTGCACGGACTGGGGAGGGGGCAGCTGGGTCAGGAGCTGAGCGTATGGAGGGCTGAGGGGCCGTCCCAGCCAGGCTACACACAGGGGGTTGGAGAGGGGCAGCTCATCTCTGCCCACCCCCACCCCCTGCTGTCTTTGTCATGCTTCCAGTGAGTCATCACCAAACGGACCAGCGAGCATCTCTCCTGTCTTTCTGAGTCCTGTGCAGCCCAGGCACCTCTTCTATTTACAAATGGGGAAACTGAGGCCAAAAAGGCCAGGGGTCAATCAAGAGCACGCAAGTTAGTAAGATGAGAGGAAGTCTGTCCGTCATTCACTTCTTACTCCTATTTACTGGGCATCTTTCGGGCACCTGTCCCTGACGTAGTCCTCCTCCCTGCAACAGGTCAGACAGCACCACACCCCCAAACACGTTCTGTCCTGAATCCACAGGAGGGAGCTGCCCAGTCTGGGAGTGGAGGGGAGGGTAAAAGGAGGCGGCTCGCCAGGGGAGGGCCGTGGAGGAGCCTCTGTCCCACCAGGCTCTGGCTGCCCTCCAGGGACAATCCAAGATCTGGAGCCCCTGCCCACCCAGCTCCAGGGCGACGGAGCCCCAGAGGAGGTGGGTTGGGGGCAGGGGTCAGTGGCAGCCCGAGAGATGTAGGGGCACTCCTGGCCCTGGCGAAGGGGTCTCAGATCCTCCCCAGCCCTGGGACAAGGCCCGCTGAGGAGCCCCCGGTGCTACTGCAGTGGCATTCCTGAGAGTCCCTTTCTCAGGGCTGCTGGGATGCCCTTCGAGGGAGCCAGCCGGTAAGAACCTCCACCCCACTAAGCCACACGTGCAGGCACCTGTGGGGGACCCTGAGGGCCAGGCCACAGGCACATCTGACTCAGCTGTGAGTCTTGAACTCCTGACCTTGGGAGCCTCCTGGGGACACAGCTGTGCTGAGGACATGGGGTGCCCCCTTGCCCACTCTCAGCTGCGTCACAGGCAGCCACAGTCGCTAACACATGACTCTGCAGATCCTCCTGTCCCAGAGCCCAGGGTCCAAGTGGGTGCTGCACCCTCGGGACAAGCCCTCAAAAGGAAGCGGGGGATGTGCAGGGCTGCACAGGAAGGAGGGCTGGAGGCTGGGCTCCTGCTAGGGCAGGGCCTGCGGGTGAGGCCTTGTGGCTCCCTCTCTAGAACTGGGAATGTTGTCTCAGCGGGATGAGGTCTGGAGGAACGCCAGCGCTGTGGTTTGGGATATCAGAGGCCACAGTCCCTTTCTCAGGGCTGCTGGGATGCCCTTCCAGGGAGCCGGCCGGTAAGAACCTCCAACCCTGTCCATGAAATTGAGAAGCTGAGAGCAGGCAGCAAGGCTGGTTCTGAACTGTTTGCATGGGCTGGCTCAGTCCTCTGGGAGAAGGACACAGACCAGCATGTGCTGGGAAGACAAGGACTCATCAGGATTGCATAAACCCAGCGGACTGGGAGAGCTTCTGGGCCTCTTGGCCTAGGAGGCCCCCACTGCCCTCAGCTGGGACAGACTACTCTAAGAGCCAGCCCAGAACTGCAGACCTTGGGGGCTGGCCTCAAAGGAATGGAGGCCCAAGGAGGCCCTGAGCCATAGCCAGACCCCTGCCCCAGGCCTGGAGCCCGCCTTCCCCCAGGGCTGCCACCTGCCTCCAGTCTCCGAGGGTTCACAGGTTCCTACTGCCAGAAGGATGGGGCCAAGGGAGAGTCGGGCATTCCTAGCCTGGAGAGGGCCTGGAAATAGCCCGTTTGGAAGGAGTGGTGCTTTCTCCTCCCTGGCTGTGACCCCAGCTGGGCCACTACTGGGTTCCTGATGGCCTCTGGGACACGTGGTTGTTGGAAGGCACAGAGGCCAGGCTCTGGGTTGACGCTAACCAGAAATGGAGGATTATGACCCACCGCTGCCCGGCCCCTGGCCCCTCTGCCACTTGCTGTGTGTGCCCAGCTCACGGGCCACACAACCCCAGGCACTACTCACGGGGAGGCCCCTCCACAGACTTGGGGCTCTTCAGAGCCTTCCAGGCCAGGCACCATGCCCGGAGCATGGCCACCACCTTAGTGCTCCAGGAGACAAGTCACCCATGCGGGTCATATGCCTCATGCCTGCCCACTCCCCAAGACCCCTGCAGGCCCGACCCAAAGGCCGCCACTGGGTTCACACATAGGGGATTTGAGGTGGGCCCCCATGCAAGAGGGGGCACAGACAGGCTTAGGTGGTGCCCAGTGTGGAGACCTGGAGAGGGTCAGCATCCCGGCTCCTGGGCTCTCCACATATGCTCCGAGAGGCTCCTCTTGCCCACCCAGCTCCTTTTATTCCCAAGTGGCAAGGAGAAGCACTTGGACCGGTGCCCTGTGCAGGTGGGCCCGGCCCCATGACAAGCAGACAAACCTGGGGTGCTCAGAAATGGGGGGGCCTCGTGGAGCTCTGTGGGGTGGTCTGCCTGGCGACTGCAAGTCCAGAGTCCAGGATCCCACCTGGATGCCCCTGCCCCGGCCTTGGCAGTGTATAGCTGGGTGTAGGGGAGCTTCCACCCCGCCAGCCTCTAGGAGGGAAGGAGCGGGGGGCCCTGGGAACTCCCAGGGAGGGGGCCCGGGACCTCCCTGGTATCTAACCACCTACAGCTTGGCAGGGAAGAGGCCAGTCCAGTAACAAGGCGGCTCCCAGGACCCCAACCCATCCCCTCCCTCAAGTGGGGGCCCCTGTCAGGGCACCTCTCAGCACCTTGCTGGGGTGTGAGGCAGAGTCCAGGACTCCTGCCCCCAGATCTGTGGGGAGCCCCAGAAAAGGCATCACCCAACGTAAACATGCAGTGGCACACGGCTGCAGCGTCCACCCCGATGCTGAGCATCCACGTTTCCAGGTGTCACCTTAATCTTATTTAACTGCGGCCCCTACCCTGTACACCTCTTCTTACCACTGGCCTGCCTCAGGCCTAGACTGGGGAGCCCTGGAGAGCCCCAGGGGAAACAGGTGGAATGGGGGTGCCCCAGCATGCTGGGCGGGGTGACTAGGGACCCTGAGCCTCAGCCCCTGGGGTCTGGCCTGCCTGTGCCCTCCTCCCCCACAGGACCATGGCTCCAGCAGGCCCTCCCCTGCCTCTGTCCTTGCCTGGCTGAGCTCTGGTTCTCATAGAGGATGGGGCGGGGTGGGGGTGAGGGCTCTGAGCTTCTCCAGGAGGTGCCCACAGACGGCCTTATATGGCCAGAAGGCCTCGAAGCCCAGGAGGAATCTGACTTCCCAGGAGGGCCCAGTGGGCAGAGCCAGAGCCCGGGCAGGAACCTGGGACTGCGCCCTGGGTGGCGCCAGGGCCCCCATGAGCCCACCCTCAAATGTCTCCCATGAACCCAGCCTCCTAGGCTGAGAGCCCCTCAGAGGCAGCCAGCTTGGCCGGGCCCCTCACCCATGGGACATCTGGTTGGGGGTCCCATATGGACGGGAACACCTGCTGCTCTGCAAAGGCCTCCCTCATCCCGGTCGGCTTTCCCACACTGCAAGGGCAACGCCCAGGCCCCACAGTCAGCCGCTTCCAGCCACATGAATGCCCACAGAACTTCATCCCCTCTGCGGGCGCCCTGGTGGGGCCCAGCAGCCCCTGCTGTGTGCCTCGGCTAGCCAGGGCCACTGGGGCAGAGGGAGGCATCACCCTCCCACTCCTCCCTCTCCTGACTCTCCCTCAGGCTTCTCATTCTCTGCCTCTGTCTCCATCTCTCTGTCTCTATCTCTGTCTCTCTGTCTGTTTCTCCGTTTCTGCCTGTCTCCATCTCTCTGTCTCTGTCTCTCTGTCTTTGTGTCTCTCTATCTTTGTCTCTCTTGCTGTCTTTGTGTGTTCCCCCTGCTACTGCCCTGGACCTGCCAAACTCAGCCAAGGGTCTTAGGGATTACAGTTGTGAGCCTCGGTAACTTATTTATTTGACTGGATCGAACGTGGTGCTTGGCTTAGTCTAGGGGCTGGTGCCACAGCAGGGATACAACAGGCCACAGTTCCTGCCCAGGAGCTGGTCCAGATTCTGCAGTGAACCAGGATCCCAGGAGTGGCGGCTCCCAGGCTGCACACTTCCACACTGACAGTGCTGTCCACAGCACGGCTGGGCCCTCTGTCCTTGTGCCCTCCGCCCAGGAGGCATGTGGCTGCCCCCAGCTCACGGAGGATAGTGCAGTATGTCCTTGGGCATCCACGAGGAGATGTCCTGACCCACATCAGCCCCCCAGACGCAGCACACAAGGCAGAGGCAGCTCCGTGTGCTCACTGCTGCATCCGAGTCCAGCGCTGGACTGCTGGACCATGGTGGCCGCATGACCGATCACTCCTCTCCCGTCACCTTCCCACGGCCCTGGGACCCACGTCCTCCCATGCCAGGCGTGGCAGGCAAGGGTCCGGTGCCCAGACTCCAGCCTCCTTTTATGCCCGCCTGAGGCCCACACCGTGGTCCTCACTCTGTAGCCACCAACAGAATCAGGAAGTAAGACATTAACAACTGCAGGCAGGATCCTGCGGGGACCGGGACCCCCATGCAGGAGCCACTAGGATACCAGCTGGAGGGTGTCAAATCTCAAAGGATTGAACAGAGTTGCACACGGCCCAGCAGTTCCACACCTGGTAGCTGCAGAGAGAAGCGTAAACACGTGTCCACACAGACACTCATGGGTGAACGTGCACGGCAGCGCCAGGTACCAGAGCCATCAGGTGGAAATGACCCGAACAGCCTTCCAGAGTCGACTGGGGAGAGAAACGTGGTCCATCCACACAGTAGACATCAGTCGGCCGTGGACAGCAACAGCACTCTGTACAGGTGGGCTCTTGGAGAGGCTGCCCAGGGACCAGAGACCTGGCGTGTGCCATGACCACTGGCCCCTCACCAGTGTGGAGGGGGAGCGGGAGAAGCGTGAGGCTGAGACCAACAGCCAGGGAGGGCATGGATGCTGAGTGGGTCTGCCAAGGCCAGTTCAGACGGGCAGGTGCCTGGGGGTCTTCAGGTGGAGGTCAGTAGAGGCAGGTTACTTTTTGGTGCTTGTGGGCCACCCACACAGCCTGCCAATGCCAGCTGGACCTGTGCTCATGCACAGAGAAGTGTGGGCCTGTGTTTAGGGCCATGACAAACCCAGGACACCCAACCCTACACGCTGACTCAGCCTGGAGTGGGAGGGTCGCCAGGAGCCTCAGTTACTAGGCAGGTCCGGGGCCTGACCCCCTCCCCGAGGGTCTTCATTGATTCAAAGCGCCAAGCAACACCTCGGCCACCTCCACCTATTGTCACCCCAGTTTCACAAAAGGAAGGCTGAAAGGTGGGAGGACAGCAGTGCCACCAAATCCCCTGGGCTGGCTGCCCCAGCTCCAGCAGGAAGATGCCCCAGCTGGGCACCCACGTGCCTGCCCAGTGCCTACCCCCTGGCAGGAGGGGGAGGGGGTGGGCCAGGTGAGGAAGTAACCCCAGCATCCCACTGGGCCCCCGATGTGTGGAAGGGCAAAGTGGTGGGTGGGCCCACTCCAGGCCTCTGTTTGCCACAAGTTCCAACATTAAGAAAATATTTGCAGCTCTTCTGGGGAGCTATTTCCTGGGGGAATGTAAACACATGGAGACTTGGAAGGAAGGCTCCCGCTCCACAGATGGTGCTGGGGTCCACTGGGAGCCCAGGCTCCCTCTCGCAAGGGATCTGGACCACCCTTGGCAGCCAGGTCGGGGGTCTGTGTGTGGCCTCCCACGGGGGCTTTCTCTCAGAACCCCACGGAGCGGCAGTGGGGATGGTGGGCAAGGGCGCGGCTGCCACGGAGCCTCCTGGTGGTCAGGGCAGGGCCCGTCAGCCCGGGTGCCCACTGCCTCTCCTTGCTCCACGAAGGGCTTGCTGTGCAGCTTGAGGTCAGAGGCGCAGCCCCCGCCTCTAGCCCCCTGAAAACGTGGGGGTTGTGTTTTCTTGCCTTGAGCCCCTCTGTGCCTCCCTCCCATCTCTGTGCAGGAAACCCGGGCAGCCCGTGGAGCCAACTTCAGGCCGGGTGCTAAGCTGGCTGCCATCTCTGGAGAGGGCCCTGCTCTTGTTTTTCTTTTTCTTTCTTTCTTTTTTTTTTTTTTTTTGATGGAGTTTTGCTCTTGTCACCCAGGCTGGAGTGTAGTGGCACGATACCGGCTCACTGTAACCTCCGCCTCCTGGATTCAAGCAATTCTCCTGCCTCAGCCTCCTGAGTAGCTGGGATTACAGGTGTGAGCCACCACACCCGGCTAATTTTTGTATTTTTAGTAGAGACAAGGTTTCACCATGTTGGCCAGGCTGGTCTTGAATTCCTGACCTCAAGTGATCCACAGGCCTCGGCCTCTCAAAGTGCTGGGATTACAGGTGTGAGCCACACCCCGTCCCCTTGTCTGCATTTTATAGATGGGAAGGCTGGGTTGGAGGTGAAGTGTGGCTGTGTCCTGCCGCACTGCTCCCCGCCCAACCACCGCCCGTCCCAGGGCTGGTGAATCCCTGCCTTATCTGCAAGTGGCTCCTCCCCACACAGAAAGGCAAAAGGCGACCTCCGCCTGCATGTTCCAGCAAAGGCCGACTGGCTCAGCTCCAATATGCCGAGCTCGGCAGAGCCTGGACAGGGCTCCCCAGGCCCCACAGGAGGCTGGTGCAGGCCGCTGGCTGGCCTCCCTATCTCCACCAGGAATGCGCTGAGCCCTGCACCCCTGCCCACCCAGGTGGAGGAATGTGGCAGGGGCCGCTGGGAACTCGGAGCCTGGAGGAGGGCTTTGCCTCCTGGAATTCCCCAGACCTGGCACCAGGCGGCTGCTCCCTCAGGACCTGCCGGCCTCGGCCTGCCCCCAGGCGGCCGCACTCTCAGATTCTCCTCTTCCCAGGCTGTGGGGACCTGCAGAGGGACTGGGCCATCTCGGTTCTGCTCGGTCTGTGAAAGTCCCCTGCTCAGAGAGGCCTTCCCTGGCTGCCCTGCCCCTGGAACCCCTTCATCCAGGCCATGGCCCTTCAGAGCCCCTGAACAGGCGCTGGTTGAACAGTCTGGCTGGACACTGCCCTGAGGTGGGGCTCCTTGGCCCCCACTCCCTAGACGCCAGAAGCACTTCCCTCCAGTCATGACAACCAAAAATATCTTCTGAGTAGCCCCGTGTCCCAGGGGAGTGAATCTCCCTGGTGAGACCCACTGCCCTAGACCCTCCTGAGATGCCAGTTGTCCCCTGCCCTAGGCTGCGAGTTCCCTGGGCACAGGCCTGTCTGTTCCGTGCACCAAGGAGCCCCTGTACCCACACGGGGCTTGGACGTGGTGTGTGCTCTGTGCTCTGCGGTTCCGGCTTCTGACTTGCAATTGTTCGGTAGAAACCATACTTCACGTGCCCACACAACCGATCTGTTTTTCTCTTTCTTATGGCACTGGACAAATTACGTGAGGTATCTGATGCGTTATTACAGAGGTTTCGTGTGGGATGATTTCGCCTAGCTGTAGGCTAATGGAAGTGTGCTGGTGTGTATAAGGCAGGAAGGCTCAGCTGTGCTGTGCCGTGGGTTAAGTGTATTAGTGCGTCTCAGCTGTCGGTAGTTCCAACTTACCACGGGTTTATCAGGACGTGACCTCACGGGGGGTCGAGGAGCACCTGTGTTTGTGGAGTGAATCAATCAATCAATCAATCCTGGTTCTCAGGTAGCCTCGTCATGCCGACTTAGAGCTCAGAGACGGTTCCTGGCTCCTGGTGCAGGCTCCTGAAGCTGGGGAGTGGCCAGTCAGGGGCTGCCCTGTGTCCTGGCCGGAAGGATGGTTGGGGAGCCGGAGGGCCTGGCCCATTCCTTGCCCAGTCTTGGCTCAGCGCCTCCCTGGCTGGGAGCCTGGGAGAGTCTGAGGGCTTCAAGTGTTGAGTGGGGACGATGGTGCCTCCCTGCTGGGTGGGCGTGAGGCCCCCTGAGGGGAGTGAGCAAAAGCAGCCCCCTGAGGTAGGGGCCCCAGGAAGCGCTGAGAGGTGGTGGCGCTGTAGGAGGGAGGTGGGGGCCGCGGCTCTGCCTGCCTCCCAGGCCGGGTGCCAGGTTCTTGGCAGGAACCCTCCTGAACCCTGCCAGCTTCTGGGCGCCTCCCACCAGCATGGCCAGTGGAGAGGTCTGCATTTGAGAGGTCTGCATGGCATGCAGTGGCCGGCCCCGGGGTGCAACCCCATCCCCTCTTTGGGGTCCCTTTGCAGGGCTGCCTTAGGCTCCATCCCCTGTGGCCCTGTGGAGCCACCTGCAGAAGTCCCAGCAGATGAGGCCTCCTGGCTGTCCCTCAGGGGCTTGCTGGGTCCCACAAGACCTTCCAGGGCCTCAGAGCTCCAGCCGGGCCACAGAACTGGAGCCTTGAGTGACTGGGAACCTTGAGCTGGGAGAGCCAGGCTGAGCAAGACAAGTCTGGGCGACTCACCTGGGGCAGGAATTTGGATTCCATCACTTTCAGCGGAGGCTTTCAAGGCATAACAAAGCCCTGCCTCTGGGCCTGTTTCTGCTATGCAGGCACATCCAGCAGGCCTGATGCTCTCAGAAGTGACTGGGCTGGGCTGGGCTCGGGGAGGTGGGGGCGGAGCAGGAGTCCTAGCCGCCTTCCTCTGGGGCCCGTCCCAGGCTCCCGGCTGGGCGCTACACTGCTGCCTCTCAATGTGCTGTGCCCGAAATCCTGCCATTCCCACTGGGCATGCCCTCGAATCCTCCACGACTCCAGGGAAGCGACTTTGTCCCCCTTGGCCTCAGTCCCTGCTCTGTCAATAGGCTGAAAACTGCCCTTCCCACAGGGCTGCCATGGGGTCTCTGTGGGGCCCTGACAGGTGCCAGGCTGCTGGTCAGGACCCCTCATGGGCCTCCTGGGAGGTGGCTCCTCTCAGGCCACAGTTCACAGGTAGAAGGATGGAGCCTGCTGATGATGGCTCTCCAGGCCCTGCTGTCCTGCCCTGGCGCTGGGGACCTTGTTCCATGGAGCCCTGCGTCTGGCTGGCCACCCCCTTCCCCTGCCTGCTTGCTGGCTTAGACATTCTGCACATTTCCCAGAGGGCAAGAGGAGCTAGGCCCCCTGAGAGCCAGTCCCAGGCTCCTTCCTGGACACACAGGTAGACAGAGGCGGCCCATTTTCTTTTTCTTTCTTTCTTTCCTTTTTTTTTTTTTTTTTTTGAGACGGAGTCTTGCTCTGTCACCCAGGCTGGAGTGCAGTGGCGCAATCTCCGCTCACTGCAAGCTCCGCCTCCCGGGTTCACGCCATTCTTCTGCCTCAGCCTCCCGAGTAGCTGGGACTATAGGCGCCCGCCACCATGCCCGGCTAATTTTTTGCATTTTTAGTAGAGACGGGGATTCACCGTGTTAGCCAGGATGGTCTTGATCTCCTGACCTCGTAATCCGCCCGCCTTGGCCTCCCAAAGTGCTGGGATTACAGGCATGAGCCACTGCACCCGGCCAAAGGTGGCCCATTTTCACTGGGAAAGCAGCAGCAAAAGTAAAAGTAGTAAAAGTTAGTCTTTCTCTGTGTCTGCACGTGCGCCCCGTGTGGACTGGACACTGCCTTTCATAGTGCACCCCTCATGGGGTCCCTGGCAGTCCCTTTCCTTATAAATCCTCACCTCCACCCAGGGTTAAGGAGGAAAGGTTCTGCCTCCAGATGGGAAAACTGAGGCTCAGAGAGGAGAAGGGCTGGGTGTGTGTGGAGGTGACGCCAGAAACAGGCCTGTCTGGTTCCCAGGTCTCTGCCTTAATTATGGTGCTGCCCTGGCTCCGGAATGCTGGGGCCTGGGGTCAGAAGTTGGCCTGGAGGCCGGGCGCAGTGGCTCACGCCTGTAATCCCAGCACTTTGGGAGTCTGAGGCAGCCGAATCACTAGGTCAAGAGATCGAGACCATCCTGGCTAACACGGTGAAACCCCATCTCTACTAAAAATACAAAAAAATTAGCCGGGCGTGGTGGTGGGCGCCTGTAGTCCCAGCTACTTGGGATGCTGAGGCAGGAGAATGACGTGAACCAGGGAGGCGGAGCTTGCAGTGAGCCGAGATTGTGCCACTGCACTCCAGCCTGAGGGACAGAGTGAGACCTCATCTCAAAAAAAATAAAATAAAATAAAAAAGAAGTTGGCCCGGAGCCGGGACTGGGGCTCCGTCTACACTGGGGTCAGAGGTCAGCTTGGGCCCAGGTCAGGATATAGGCCTACAGGTCCTGGGTGGGGACAGACCCCAGTCTCTGCCCCAGGCGGGCCTGGAGGCAGAGTGGGCCTTGCTTCTGGTCTCCCCTTCAGCTTCCTCTCTTTGAACCAGTTTGGTTGAGTTGGCCTGGCGCCCGGCCAGCGTGGGAGCCCTCCGTGTGTCCACTGGGATGGAAGTGCCTCTTTTCCTGTCACTTGGCTCAGACTTCAGCCAGCCCCCAGGAGGTGTGGGGAAACGACAGGACATTGGTGGATGTTTCCGACTTCTCCGGGTCTCCCTGCTGGGCTGGCCTGTACTCCAGGGAGACTCATGCTGGGACCCAGTACCCAGTGCCCAGGCCCGGCCAGCCCAGTGCTCTGCCTGTCTTCACCATGTCCTGGAAAGGGGCATGAGGAGCCTCCGGGGAGGGGGTGGGGAAGGTACCCTGGACCCCCAGGCTCTGACCCAGTGCCAGCCATGACCACAGGCGTGGGACCCTCAGGATCTGGGCACTTTCTCATGGGTAGGTTCTCCCTCAATGAAAAAATTATAAAGTCTCATCAAGAAAAATAAATTCAAAAAACAAAATAGTAAAGTGAGTTAAAGTAAAACTGAATGACACAAAATGGAAAGGTGTGCTGGCCCAATACTCCCAGGGTCCCTTGACAAATGCCGCAACAGTCTCCAGGGCCCCTGGGCAGCTGGGCCTCCCCGTCATGTTGTGACCTCACTTGAGACTCTGCAAGCCTGGGGCGGGGCTGTTACTGCCTCTGTCTCTCCAAGACTAGAGGATGCCCAGAGTCATGGCTTAGGAGGCGGTGCCCCAGGAATCCCCCGACAGCTCACGGCCAGGTCCATGTTCTCTCCACAATCCATGAGCCCCACTCTGAGGCTGGCTGTCGTAGCCTTCACCCAAAAGTGGGTTCTGCCTGGGGCAGGTGTGGAGGCTGGTGGCTGTAGCTCAGTCTCGGGCTTACTCTGGGAGAAGGCCCATCCCGTGGCCCTGACCGGCCACTCACCCGGACACCCACCTCCCTGGACTGGAAGGAGGATTTCCTTGTTCTGGGCTTGTTCCCTTCTACACACAATGCATTTAGGGCTGGCCTGGGCTCTGCTTGGCCAAGAAACAGCTGCTCTGGGAAGGAGGAGGGAGGCTCCTCTCCCAGCCTGCACCACCACATGTCTGAGAACGTGTTTACCTGCCTGTGAGGTGAGCCTGCCAGAGGGGCTGAAGAGCGGAGCCAGGGCTGTTGTGCACAGACACCTGCCCAGGCAGCCTGAATAGGGGCCTGTGTGAGAATGGGGTGGCTACAGTGTGGCCTCCTGAGTCAACAGCCCCAAATTCAGACCTAGCCTTGTGATCTTGGGCATAACAACAATGATGACAATGATGGTGGTGATGGTGATGGTGATGATGATGGTGATGATGGTGGTGGTGATGGTGGTGATGTGATGATGGTGGTGATGGTAGCGGTGATGGTGATGACGGTGATGGTGGTGATGTGATGATGGTGGTGATGATAGTAATGGCGATGGTGATATGACAATGATGGTGATGATGGTGGTGATGTGATGGTGATGGTGGTAGTGGTGGTGATGGTGATGGTGCTGGTGATGGTGGTGGTGATGGTAGTGATGGCGATGGTGATGATGTGATGATGGTGGTGGTGGTGATGATGGTGATGATTGTGATGGTGGTGGTGGTGGTGATGGTGATGGTGGTGATGATAGTAATGGTGATGGTGATGATATGATGATGGTGATGATGGTGGTGATGATAGTGATGGCGATGGTGATGATGTGATGGTGGTGGTGGTGGTGGTGATGGTGATGATTGTGATGGTGGTGGTGGTGGTGGTGGTGATGGTGGTGATGATAGTAATGGTGATGGTGATGATATGATGATGATGGTGATGATGGTGATGATAGTGATGGCGATGGTGATGATGTGATGATGGTGGTGGTGGTGGTGATGGTGATGATGGTGGTGATCATGATGGTGATGATGGTGGTGGTGGTGGTGATGATAGTAATGGCGATGGTGATGATATGATGATGATGGTGATGATGGTGGTGATAATGTGATGGTGATGGTGGTAGTTGTGGTGATGGTGATGGTGGTAGTGGTGGTGATGGTGATGATGGTGATGGTGCTGGTGATGATGGTGGTGATAGTAGTGATGGTGATGGTGATGATCTGATGATGGTGGTGGTGGTGATGGTGACGATGATGGTGGTAGTGATGATGGTGGTGGTGATGGTGAGTATTAGTATGCTGGGTGTCTCCTGGGTGCTACACCTTTTTCTGAGCACTGGACAAGCATTGATTTGTTGAAAGCAGCCAATTCCAGCACGGGTAGGTAACTCCATGACAGTCACTTCACTTTACAGCTGGAGCAAGAGGCAGCTAATGAATTTGTGCCAGGTCACACTGCTAAAGAGGTATAAACCTGGGGTGATACTGGCAGTCAAAGTTATATATAGCAACTGCGGGTCAGAATGGGGTCAGGAGCAGGTGTCAGTGTGCTCTGGGGTGGACGCAGGGGCACTCAGAGACCCTGACTGGGATCACCCTACAAAGGCAGCAACTGCTCTGAGCCACTGGGGGCTGCTCTAGGATTCTGCAAACAAGGCTCAGGCTGACAGTGTCTTCGCGTGCTGGGTCCTCCTGCCTCCTCTATCCCTCCTGGACACCTGCCCTCTGGCCCTTTCACACGCGACCCACTGGAGGCCCAGTAAACAAATTACTGTACAGAGAGCGGGTGGAGGGACTGAGGGAAGGGGCTCAGCTCCCTTCAGCCAGCCCTGTCCCTGCTCCAGCATTGCTCTCAGACACCACCTAGTGGCTTCTGGGGACAGCACTGGTGGCCCCAAGCCTCCTGACAGCTAAGCGGTGCACCTCCTCTGCAGGTCCCTGGAGGTTCTCCTGATGGAACGACCCAGATGACTTCCCTCAGGAGGACACTCCCCTCTCTGTTTCGGGGGTGTGCGATTTTGTACAGGTTTTCTTAAAGAAGTGCTCATCCAGATTTCCTGGGCTCAGGAGATGTAGGTTGCAGAGGTTTCCCTTGAAGAACTCAGCCTTGGAGACCCGGTACCCAGAGGAGAGCGAACTTTAATGCTTTGTGTGAGTGAGTGTGCCCTAGAGTCTTGCCAAATAGCACCTGTAGTCTCTGTAAAATTTTTGAGCTATAACTGATGCAAAATAAAATCCACTTTTCAAAGGATACAATTTGATGTTTTGACTTTTTTTTTTTTTTTTTTTGAGACGGAGTCTTGCTCTGCCACCCAGGCTAGAGTGCAGTGGCCAGATCTCAGCTCACTGCAAGCTCCGCCTCCCGGGTTTACGCCATTCTCCTGCCTCAGCCTCCAGAGTAGCTGGGACTACAGGCGCCCGCCTCGTCGCCCGGCTAGTTTTTTGTATTTTTAAGTAGAGACGGGGTTTCACCGTATTAGCCAGGATGGTCTCGATCTCCTGACCTCGTGATCTGCCCGTCTCGGCCTCCCAAAGTGCTGGGATTACAGGCTTGAGCCACCGCGCCCGGCGATGTTTTGACTTTTATATGCAACTGTGAAACCATTGCCACCATCAAGACAGCATATACCTTCCATCACTCCCCCCATTTCCTGTGTGTGTCTGTCTGTGATCCCACCTGCCCACAACCCCTACCCCAGGCAACCACCCGCATGATTCCTGTCAGTTTGGATTGGTTTGCAATTTCTAGAGTTTATACAAATAAAATCACACAGTGTGCTGTCTTTTGAGGGGCACATGCCATTATTTATCCATCTGCCTGTTGGTGTATGTGTGGATTGTTTCCATTTTTGGCTACTACACATAAAGCCTCGATCAACATTTCAGTACTAGTCTCTGTATGGACATGTTTCCTATTTTTTTTTTTTTTTTTTTTTGACAGAGTCTCGCTCTGTCACCCAGGCTAGAGTGAAGTGGCAAGATCTTGGCTCACTGCAAGCTCCGTCTCCCGGGTTCAAGCAATTCTCCTGCCTCAACCTTTCAGTAGCTGGGATTACAGGAGTGTGCCATCAGGCCCAGCTAATTTTTGTACTTTTAGTACAGACAGGGTTTAGCCATGTTGGCCAGGTTGGTCTCAAACTCCTGACCTCAGGTAACCCACCCGCCTTGGCCTCCCAAAGTGCTGGGATTACAGGAGTGAGCCACTGCGCCTGGACACTAATTTTTTGTATTTTTAGTAGAGACAGGGTTTCACAATGTTGGCCAGGTTGGTCTCGAACTCCTGACCTCAAGTGATCCACCCACCTCAACCTCCCAAAGTGCTGGGATTACAGGTGTGAGTCACTGTGCCCAGCCTGGATACAGGTCTTTTATCAGATACAGGTTTTGAAAATATTTTCTGCCAGTCTGTGGGTTTTTTCTTTCTTTTCTTTTTTTTTTTTTCTTGAGACAGGGTCTCCTGTTGCCCAGGTTGGAGTACTGTGGCATGATCATGGCTCATTACAGCCTCCACCTCCTGGCTCAACTGATCCTCCCACCTCAGCCTCCTGAACATCTGATACTACAGACACACAAAACTACATCCAGCTAATTTTTAAAATTTTTTTTTTTTTTTTTTTTTTTTTTTTTTTTTTTTTTTTTTTTTTTTTTTTTTGAGACGGAGTCTCGCTCTGTCGCCCGGGCTGGAGTGCAGTGGCCGGATCTCAGCTCACTGCAAGCTCCGCCTCCCGGGTTTACGCCATTCTCCTGCCTCAGCCTCCCGAGTAGCTGGAACTACAGGCGCCCGCCACCTCACCCGGCTAGTTTTTTGTATTTTTTAGTAGAGACGGGGTTTCACCATGTTAGCCAGGATGGTCTCGATCTTCTGACCTCGTGATCCGCCCGTCTCGGCCTCCCAAAGCGCTGGGATTACAGGCTTGAGCCACCGCGCCCGGCTAATTTTTAAAATTTTTTGTAGAGGGGTTTCACCATGTTGCCTAGGCTGGTCTCAGACTCCTGAGCTCAAGTAATCGCCTGCCTCGGCCTCCCCCAGTGCTAGGATTACAGGCATGAGCTATCACTCCTGGCCTCTAACGTTCTTTTTTCGATGTGTCATTGTCTGGTTTTGGTATCAGGATAATACTGGCTTCATAAAATGATTGGAAGCATTCCCCCTTCCTCTATTTTTCCGAATAGTTTGAGTAGGATTGGTATTAGTTCTTTAAAAAATGTTCAGTAGGCCGGGCGCGGTGGCTCATGCCTGTAATCCCAGCACTTTGGGAGGCCGAGGTGGGTGGATCATGAGGTCAGGAGATCGAGACCATCCTGGCTAACACGGTGAAACCCCATCTCTACTAAAAATACAAAAAATTAGCCTGGCGCGGTGGCGGCGCCTGTAGTCCCAGCAACTCGGGAGGCTGAGACAGGAGAATGGTGTGAACCCAGGAGGCGGAGTTTGTAGTGAGCCGAGATCGCGCCACTGCACTCCAGCCTGGGCGGCAGAGCGAGACTCCGTCTCAAAAAAAAAAAAAAAAAAAAAAAAAGGGTTGGTAGAATTCAACAGTGAAGCCAGCGGGCTCTGGGCTTTTCTTTGCTGGGAGACTATTAGGGCCTCAATCTCACTACTTGTTATTAGTCTGTTCAGATTTTGGATTTCTTTACAGTTCAATCTTGGTAGGTTGTATGTGTCTAGGAATCTATCCATTTATTGTAGATCTTCCAATTTATTTGTATACAGTTGCTTATAGTAGCCACTAGCAATCCTTTGAATTTCTCTGGCAGTCTTTTTTGTAGCAATTGTCAAGCAAATTCCAAAATTTGTATAGAAATGCAAATGATGTAGAATAAGTCTAATGGAAAAAAAAAAAGTTGGAGGACTAACACGACTTGATTTCAAAACTTTAAAAGTTTTTTTTAAAATGTTATGTATGTATGTACGTATGTATGTAATGTATGTATGTATGTATTTTTTGAGACGGAGTCTTGCCCTGTCACCCAGGCTGGAGTGCAGTGACACGGTCTCGGCTCACTGCAGCTTCCACCTCCCAGGTTCAAGTGATTCTCATGCCTCAGCCTCCTGAGTAGCCGGAACCACAGGCGCATGCCACCACGCTCAGCTAATTTTTGTAGGTTTTAGTAGAGATGGGGTTTCATCATGTTGGCCAGGCTGATCTTGAACTCGTGACCTCATGATCCACTGCCTCGGCCTCCCAAAGTGCCAGGATTACAGGCGTGAGCCACCACGCCTGGCCTTTTATTTTATTTTTTAGAAACAGGGTCTCACTGTGTCACCCAGGCTGGAGTCCAGTGGTGTGATCACTGCAGCCTCAAACTCCTGGCCTCTAGTGATCCTCCCATCTCGGCCTCCCAAAGTGCTGGGATTCCAAGACTTAGTATTAAAGCTACAGTAATCAAGATAGTCGATGTAAAGACAAAAATAGATCAGTGAAACAGCACAAAGAGTTCAGAAACAGATCCATATGTGTGTCGACAACTGATTTTTTACGAAGATGCAAAGGCAATACAGTAGAAGAAGGATGATCTTCCCAACAAATGGTGCTGGAAAACATGGCAGCTTATATGGAAAAAAAAATTCAATTCATGCCTCGTTAATATACAAAAATTACCTAAAAATAGACCCTAGGGTGTGGGAGACCCAGAACTGGGAGCAGCATGGCCAAGCCTTGTGGGGGACGAGCCTTGTGGGGGATGAGTCTTGTGGGGGCCGAGCCAGAAGCCCACAAGCAGGTGCAGGCCTTCAGGTTGGGCTCCTCCCAGGAGGCAGAGGAGTTCCTTCACAGACTTGCCGCAGAAAATCACACACCTGAGTCAGCTCTTGGACCCCTCTGTGTGGCTGATCTGACCTCCCTCCAGAAAATCACACACCTGAGTCAGCTCTTGGACCCCTCTGTGTGGCTGACCTGACCTCCCTCCAGAAAATCACACACCTGAGTCAGCTCTTGGACCCCTCTGTGTGGCTGACCTGACCTCCCTCCAGAAAATCACACACCTGAGTCAGCTCTTGGACTCCTCTGTGTGGCTGACCTGACCTCCCCCCAGGCCCCACTGGACATCCCCATCCCAGAGTCCCCTCCCAAGGACGAGGAGATGGAAACAGACAAGTGGAAGAAGGAAGTCCTTAAGTGCAGATGTCTCGCTGGGAGTGAGAAGGTCCTGTCCCTGCTTGCCCCAGTTAAGCCAGAAGGCTGGACTCTCAAAGAGAGATGCATTCTGGTGATCACAGGGATCCAGCACCTGATCTCCAAGACTAAGGATGGAAATGATTCAGGGGATTACTCCAGGAGAAGGTGCTGGAGAGGGTAAATGCAGTCAAGACCAAAGTGGAAGCCTTCCAGACAACCACGTTCAAGGGCTTTTCAGGACGTGGGGATGCTGTGGCCGCAGCCTCCAAGGAGCCCATGGAATGGGTTCCTGGGCCCTGGGGGCATGAGTAAGATGGGACTTATGGGGGGCCCAGGATCACGGTGCAGGACCCAAGTGCCTTCTACGCTGAGCATTATTATAGGAGCGGCAGCCTGGGAAAACACTGCAGCCCAGAGGGTGAAGAGAAGCCATCTATCTGTGTGCTGAGTTCAGACCTAGAGGGAAAATTAATGACCTATGCTTTGTGAGGGGAAAAGTGAAAAGTAAAACAATAAAGTGGACCATAAATATAAATGTGAAACTATAAAACTTCCAGAAGAGAATAGAAAATGTTTGTAATCTTGGCTTAGGCAAAGATGTCTTAAATATGGCACCTAAAGCATAATTTTCTGAAAGGATAAATTGATAAACTGAATTTTATCAAGATTTTAAAATGTCTGCTTCCAAAGACACTGTTAGAAAATACAAACCACAGACCAGGTGCGGTGGCTCACGCTTGTAATCTCAGCACTTTGGGAGGCCGAGGCAGGTGGATCATGAGGTTAGGAGTTCAAGACCAGCCTGGCCAAGATGGTGAAACCCCATTTCTACTAAAAATACAAAAATTAGCCAGGTGTGGTGGCAGTTGCCTGTAGTCCCAGCTACTCGGGAGGCTGAGGCAGAGGTTGCAGTGAGCCAAGATCGTGCCATTGCATTCCAGCCTGGGTGACAGAGTGAGACTCCATCTCAACAACAACAACAACAACAACAACAACAACAACAACAACAAAAGTAAGCACAAACCACAGACTGGGCCAGGTGCAGTGGCTCACACCTGTAAATTCCAGCACTTTGGGAGGCCGAGGCAGGAGAATCACTTGAGCCTATGAGTTCCAGACCAGCCTGGGCAACATACGCAAATCAATCAATGTAATACATCATATCAACAGAATGAAGGACAAAAACCATGTGATCATTTCAACTAATGCTGAAAAAGCATTTGATAAAATTCAGCATACTACCACGATAAAAACTCTTTAAAAACTGGGTATAGGGGGCTGGGCACGGTGTCTCACGCCTGTAATCCCAGCACTTTGGGAGGCCGAGGCAGGTGGATCACGAGGTTAGGAGTTCGAGACCAGCCTGGCCAACATGGTGAAACCCTGTCTCTACTAAAAATACAAAAAGAAAGAAAAAAAAAATTAGCTGGGCGTGGTGGCGGTGTCTGTAATCCTAGCTACTTGGGAGGCTGAGGTGGGAGAATTGTTTGAACCTGGGAGGCGGAGGTTGCAGTAAGCCGAGATTGCACCATTGCACTCCAACCTGGGCAACAAAGCCAGACTCCATCTCAAAAAACAAAACAAAATGAAACAAAACAAAACAAAAAACAACAACAAAAAAAACTGGGTATAGGGGCCGGGTGAGGTGGCTCACGCCTGTAATCCCAGCACTTTGGAAGGCTGAGGCGGGTGGATCACGGGGTCGGGAGATTGAGACCATCCTGGCTAACACAGTGGAACCCCATCTCTGCTAAAAATACAAAAAATTAGCTGGGCGTAGTGGCAGGTGCCTGTAATCCCAGCTACTCAGGAGGCTGAGACAGGAGAATGGCGTGAATCCGGGAGGTGGAGCTTGCAGTGAGCCAAGATTGCACCACTGACTCTAGCCTGGGCGACAGAGTGAGACTCCGTCTCAAAAACAAAACAAAACAAAACAAAAAACAAACAAAAAACTGGGTACAGGAGGAATATACCTCAATATAATAAAAGCCATATATGACAGATCTACAGCTAGTATCATACTGAATGGGGAAAACTGAAAGCCTTTCTTCTAAGTTCTGGAATATGACAAGGATGTCCACTTTTATCACTGTTATTAAACATAGTAGGGGAAGTCCTAGCTAGAGTAGTCAGACGAGAGGAAGAAACAAAGGGTACCCATGTTGGAAAGGAAGAAGTCAAATTATCCTTGTTTGCAGATGGTATGATCTTATATTCAGAAAAACCTAAAGACTCCATCAAAAAACTATTCAAACTGATAAATTCAGCTGCAGGATACAAAATCAACACGCAAAAATCAGTAACATTTCTGTATTCCAACAGTGAACAATTTTAAAAAGAAATCAAGAAAGTAACCCCATTTACAATAGCTACAAATAAAATAAAATAGCTAGGAATTAACTTAACCAAGTAAGTGGAAGCTCTCTACAATGAAAACTAAAACATTGGCTGGGCACGATGGCTCACGCCTGTAATCCCAGCACCTTGGGAGGCTGAGGTGGGTGGATCACCTGAAGTCAGGAGTTCAAGACCATCTTGGCCAACATAGTGAAACCCTGTCTCTACTAAAAATACAAAAATTGGCTGGGCGTGGTGGTGCGCACCTGTAATCCCAGCTATTTGGGAGGCTGAGAAAGGAGAATCGCTTGAACCCAGGAGGCGGAGTTTGCAGTCAGCTGAGATCACGCCACTGCCCTCTAGCCTGGGAGACAGAGTGAGACTCCACCTGAAAAAACAAACAAACAAACAAAACCCCCACAAAACCCCCTAAAACATTGATACAAGAAATTGAAGAAGACACATACAAAAAATGGAAAGATATTCCATGTTCAAGGACTGGAAGAATAAATATTATTAAAATGTCCACACTATGCAAAGCAATCTACAGGTTCAATGCAATTCTTATTAAAACATCTGGTTAGGTGTGGTGGCTCATGCCTGCAATCCCAGCACTTTGGGAGGCTGAGGCAGGTGGATCACCTGAAGTTAGGAGTTCAAGACCAGCCTGGCCAACACAGTGAAACCCTGTATCTACTAAAAATACAAAAAATTAGCCGGACATGGTGGCATGTACCTATAATCCCAGCTACTTGGGAGGCTGAGGCAGGAGACTCGCTTGAACCTGGGAAGCTGAGGCTGCACCGAGCTGAGATTGCATCATTGCACTCCAGCCTGGGCAACAAGAACGAAACTCTGTATGAAAAAAATATAGATATAAATGACATTCTTCACAGAAATAGAAAAATACAAACCTGAAATTTATATGGAACCATAAAAGACCCAGAACAACCAAAGCTATCTTGAACAAAAACAACAAAACTGGAGGAATCACATTAACTGACTTCAAGTCAGACTACAGAGCTATAGTAACCAAAACAGCATGGTACTAGCATAAAAACAGACACATAGACCAATGGAACAGAATAGAGGAACTAGAAATAAATACACACATCTATAGTAAACTCATTTTTGACACATGTGCCAAGAACATAAAATGGGGACAGGACAGTCTCTTCAAGACATAGTCCTGGGAAAAATGAATATTCATATGCAGAAGAATGAAACCAGATCCCTATCTACTGCCATCTAAAAAAATCAAACCAAAATGGATTAAAGACTTACATATAAAACCCCAAACCATGAAACTACTAAAAGAAAAATTGGGGAAACTCTCCAGGACATTGAACTGGGCAAAGATTTATTGAGTAATACCCTACAAGCACAGGAAACCAAAGCAAAAATGGACAGATGGGGTCACATCAAGTTAAACAGCTTCTGCAAAGCAAACTATCAACAAAGTGAAGAGACAACACACAGAATGGGAGAAAATACGTGCAAACTACCCATCTGACAAGGGATTAGTAACCACCCATCTGACAAGGGATTAGTAACCACCCATCTGACAAGGGATTAGTAACCACCCATCTGACAAGGGATTAGTAACCAGAATATACAAGGAGCTTAAACAACTCTACAGAAAAAAAAATCTAGACTGGGCGCAGTGGCTCACGCCTGTCATCCCAGCACTTTGGGAGGCCGAGGTGGGTGGATCACGAGGTCAGGAGATCGAGACCATCTTGGCTAACACGGTGAAACCCCGTCTCTACTAAAAATACAAAAAACTAGCCGGGCAAGGTGGCGGTGCCTGTAGTCCCAGCTACTGGGGAGGCTGAGGCAGGAGCATGGCGTGAACCCGGGAGGTGGAGCTTGCAGTGAGCCGATATTGCGCCACTGCACTCCAGCCTGGGCGGCAGAGCGAGACTCCGTCTCAGAAACACAAAACAAAACAAAAAACAAAAAAACAAAAAACTACAACGAGACATCATCTCATGCCAGTTAAAATGGTTTCTATCCAAAAGACAGGCAATAACAAATTAACAAACGCTGGCAAGGATGTGGAGCAAAGGGAACTCTCGTACACTGCTGGTGAAATTAGTACAACCACTATGGAGAACAGTTTGGTGGTTCCTCAAAAAAACTAAAAACAGAGCTACCATAAATACAGCAATCCCACTGCTGGGCATATACCCAAAAGAAAGGAAATCAGTATATGAGAGAGATACCTGGCCAGGTGGGGTGGCTCACGCCTGTAATCCCACCACTTTGGGAGGCCAAGACGGGCGGATCACGAGGTCAGGAGATGGAGACCATCCTGGCTGACACGGTGAAACCCCGTCTCTACTAAAAATACAAAAAATTAGCTGGGTGTGGTTGCTGGTGCCTGTAGTCCCAGCTACTCGGGAGGCTGAGGGAGAAGAACCACTTGAACCCTGGAGGCAGAGGTTGCAGTGAGCAGAGGTCACACCACTGCACTCCAGGCTGGGTGACAGAGTGAGACTGTGTCTCAAAAAAAAAAAAGAAAAGAAAAGAAAAGAAAAAAGAGATATGTGCACTACCATGTTTATCACAGCACTATTCACAATAGCCAAGATTTGGAATCAACCTGTGTCCATCAACAAACAAAGGGGTAAAGAAAATACGGTCCATGTACACAATGGAGCACTATTCAGCCACAAAAAAGAATGAGATCCTGTCATTTGCCACGACATGGATGGAACTGGAGGTCATTATGTTAAGTGAAATAATCCCAGCACAGAGAAGTAAACTTCACATGTTCTCATTTATTTGTGGGAGCTAAAAATTAAAACAATTGAATTTGCGGAGATAGACAGTAGAAAGATGGTTACCAGAGGCTGGGAAGGGTAGTGGAGTGGGAGGTGGGGGGCAAATGGGGATGGTTAATGGGTATAAAAAAGAGTAGAGGCCAGGCGTGGTGGCTCACGCCTGTAATCCCAGCACTTTGGGAGGCCGAGGTGGGTGGATCACAAGGTCAGCAGATCGAGACCATTCTGGCTAACACGGTGAAACCCCGTCTCTACTAAAAATACAAAAAATTAGCCTGGTGCGGTGGCGGATGCCTGTATTCCCAGCTACTCGACTCGGGAGGCTGAGGCAGAAGAATGGCATGAACCTGGGAGGCGGAGCTTGCAGTGAGCCGAGTTCGCGCCACTGTGCTCCAGACTGGGCAAAAGAGCGAGACTCCGTCTCAAAAAAAAAAAAAAAAAGAAAAAGAAAAATAGAACGAACAAGACCTAGTGTTTGATTGCACATTTTAAAATGACTAAAAGAGTATAACTGGATTATTTGTAACACAAAGGATAAATGCTTGAGGTGATAGACACCCCATTTCCCCTGATGTGATTACTATGCATTGCATGCCTGTATCAAAATATCTCCTGTGCCCCACAAATGTACACACCCATTATGTACCCCAAAAAATTAAACATAAAAAAACTTTTTCTTTTTTTTTTTTTGAGACGGAGTCTCGTTCTGTCGCCCAGGCTGGAGTGCAGTGGCGCGATCTCGGCTCACTACGAGCTCCCCCGTCCCGGGTTCACGCCATTCTCCTGCCTCAGCCTCCTGAGTAGCTGGGACTACAGGCGCCCGCCACCATGCCTGGCTGTTGTATTTTTAGTAGACGGGGTTATGCTGTGTTAGCCAGGATGGTGTCGATCTCCTGACCTCGTGATCTGCCCTCCTCAGCCTCCCAAAGTGCTGGAATTACAGGTGTGAGCCACTGCGCCTGGCCCATACTTCTTTTTTTTAATGCCATTATAAGTGATTTTTTTTTTTTTTTTTTTTGAGATGGAGTCTCACTCTGTTGCACAGGCTGGAGTGCAGTGGCGTGATCTTGGCTCACTGCAACCTCTGCCTCCCAGATTCAAGCAATTTTCCCGCCTCAGCCTCCCGTGTATCTGGGACTATAGGCGCCAGCCACCATGCATGGCTAATTTTTATATTTTTAGTAGAGATGGGGTTTCACCACGTTGGTCAGGCTGGTCTCGAACTCCTGACCTCTGGTCATCCGCCTGCCTCAGCCTCCCAAAGTGCTGGGATTACAGGCATGAGCCACCGTGCCCGGCTTAAAAAAACTTTTAAAAATACTGGGGTTTTGATTGGGATTGTGTTGACTCTGCGTTATCAATTTAGTAATAACTGATTTTTTTTTTTTTTTTTTATAGTCTCACTCTGTCATCCAGGCTGGAGTGCAGTGGCATGATCTCGGCTCACTGCAACCTCCGCCTCCTGGGTTCAAGCTATTCTCATGTCTCAGCCTCCTGAGTAGCTGGGATTACTCAGTAGATGGGGTTTCACCGTGTTAGCCAGGATGGTCTCAAACGCTCAGCCCTGTTTTGTTTTTTGAAACAAAGTCTTGTTCTGTTGCCCAGGCTAGAGAACAGTGGCATGATCTTGGCTCACTGCATCCTCTGCCTCCTGGGCTCAAGTGATTCCTGTGTCTCAGCCTCCTGAGTAGCTGGGATTACAGGCGCTCACCACCATGCCCAGCTAATTTTTTTTTTTTTTTTTGAGACAGGGTCTCACTCTGTCACCCAGGCTAGAGTGCAGTGGTGGGAACATGGTTCACTGTAGCTTGGACCCCCTACAGCATCCTCCCATCTCAGTCTCCCAAGTAGCTGGGACCACAGACAGGCACCACCACACCTGGCTAATTTTTAAATTTTTTTTTGAGACGGAATCTCACTCTGTCACCCAGACTGGAGTACAGTGTCATGATCTCAGCTCACTGCAACCTCTGCCTCCTGGGTTCAGGCAATTCTCCTGCGTCAGCCTCCCGAGTAGCTGGGAATACAGGCATGTGCCACCATGCTGGGCTAATTTTTGTATATTTAGTAGAGACAGGGTTTTGCCATGATGGCCAGGCTGGTCTCAAACTCCTGACCTCAGGTGATCCACCCGCCTCGGCCTCTCAAAGTGCTGGAATTTACAGGTGTGAGTCACCATGCCTGGCCGTAATTTTAAAATTTTTTGTAGAGATGAAGTCTTGCCATGTGTTCCCAGGCTGGTTTCAAACTCCTGGGCTCAAGCAATCCTTCCACCTTGGACTCCCTAAGTGCTGGGGTTACAGGTGTGAGCCACCATGCCTGGCTTCCCTTAACATTTAAACATGACCCTTACATATGTATGTATTTATTTATTTATACATATCTGTCTCTCCTTTATTAGTAGCTTACCTTTTTTTTTTTTTTTTTGAGACGGAGTCTCGCTCTGTCGCCCGGGCTGGAGTGCAGTGGCCAGATCTCAGCTCACTGCAAGCTCCGCCTCCCGGGTTTACGCCATTCTCCTGTCTCAGCCTCCGCAGTAGCTGGGACTACAGGCGCCCGCCACGTCGCCCAGCTAGATTTTTGTATTTTTTTAGTAGAGACGGGGTTTCACCGTGTTAGCCAGGATGGTCTCGATCTCCTGACCTCGTGATCCGCCCGTCTCGGCCTCCCAAAGTGCTGGGATTACAGGCTTGAGCCACCGTGCCCGGCCAGCTTACCTTTTTTAAAATTTTGAGATGGAGTCTCACTCTTGCCCAGACTGGAGTGCAATGGTGTGATCTTGGCTCACTGCAACCTCTGCTTCCTGGGTTCAAGCAGTTCTCCCACCTGAGCCTCCGGAGTAGCTGGAATGATAGGTGTGTGCCACCACAGCTGGCTGAGCATGCCATTCAGAATTCTGCTCCACTTTTACTTCCTGCTTGCACTGAATGTATAGACGGCCAGTGGTCTTCTCAGAGCATCCGTCCTGTCCTGGACATGCATGTATGCAGCTTTGTCAAATTCCCTAGTATACAGAAGTGGGTTTTTTTCCAGTCTCACTCTGCCACCCAGGCTGGAGTGCAGTGGCATGATCTTGGCTCACTGCAACCTCTGCCTCCTGGGTTCAAGTGATTCTCCTGCCTCAGCCGCCCGAGTAGCTGGCATTATAGGGATGCACCACCACACCCGGCTAATTTTTGTATTTTTAGTAGAGATGGGGTTTCACTATGTTGGCCAGGCTGGTCTTGAACTCCTGACCTCAGGTGATCTGCCCACCTCGGCCTCCCAAAATGTCGGGATTACAGGCTTTTTTTTTAAATTGTATTTTTAATAAACATTTATACATTTCTATAGTATATATTTTTATTGTACCATTTATATTTTTGTATTCATATTGTAGTTGTCACATCTGTTAGTTTTTTAGAGTGCAACTTATTATTGAACATGTTTCAAAAGAAGTTTAGCGAGAAAGACAAAAGCCCATGTCCTCAACAGACACCTTAGATTCTTCTTTCCTTCTCTTTTCTTCTCCTGAGCTCAGGCAGCTGTGGTGGAAGAGACAGGACCTCCTGCTGGGGCAGCACCAACGCTGGAGCAGGCTCAACAGTCCCCCACTGCCAGTGAGATTCCTGATGGTGACACTGGCCAGGCCAGAAAGGTTCGACATTTACACTAGCTGCTTCGGTGAGGGCATTCATCCTGTCCTCTGTGACAGTCACTTCACTGTCATGCAGGATGAGGGCTGCGTAGATGCAGGTAAGCTTGGATAGAGACCAAGATATGGGCTTGCGGGGCTGCTAGCTGCGGTGCTAAGTGCGGGATGAAATGAGGGCCTCGGCCGGGTGCGGTGGCTCAAGCCTGTAATCCCAGCACTTTGGGAGGCTGAGGCGGGCGGATCACGAGGTCAGGAGATCGAGACCATCCTGGCTAACACGGTGAAACCCCGTCTCTACTAAAAAATACAAGAAACTAGCCGGGCAAGGTGGCGGGCGCCTGTAGTCCCAGCTACTCGGAGGCTGAGGCAGGAGAATGGCGTAAACCCGGGCGGCGGAGCTTGCAGTGAGCTGAGATCCGGCCACTGCACTCCAGCCTGGGCGACCTCACCCCAGCACAGCCTTGGCTTCCCTGCTCCCCACTTTAGCAGCAGCTGAGGAAATTCGTATCTATTACCATAAGTGGGATCCTTTTTTTTTGAGATGGAGTTTTGCTCTTGTTGTCCAGGCTGGAGTACAATGGCACCATCTCGGCTCACTGCAACCTCTGCCTCCCAGGTTCAAGCGATTCTCCTGCCTCAGCCTCCTGAGTCTAGCTGAGATTACAGGTCCACACCACCACGCCCAGCTCATTTTTGTAGTTTTACTAGAGATGGGGTTTCACCTGGCTAGTCAGGCTGGTCTTGAACGCCTGACCTCAGGTGATCCACCTGCCTGGGCCTCCCAAAGTGCTGGGATTACAGGCTTCTGAAGCACCATGCCCGGCCCTGGATCTTTTTTACTTCTCTGCTAAATTTTTTTTCACTGTATGGAGAGTGTTATATAAAAACTGTTACAATAATGGCCTTATCTGCTAATTCTAGCATCTGTTTTAGTTCTGGAACAATTTCCATTGATTGCTTTTTTTTTTCATTACAGGCCATATTTTTCTGCTTCTTTAAATGCCTGGCAGTCTTTGACTGGATGCCACAATGTGAGTTTTACCTTACTGAGTGCTTGATACTACTGTATTCCTGTGAATATTCTTCAGCTTTTTTTCTGGGATGCAATTAAATGACTTGGAAGCAGTCTGATTCTTTCAGGTCTTGCCTTTATGATTTCTTTTTTTTTTTTTTTTGAGACGGAGTCTCGCTCTGTCGCCCGGGCTGGAGTGCAGTGGCCAGATCTCAGCTCACTGCAAGCTCCACCTCCCGGGTTTATGCCATTCTCCTGTCTCAGCCTCCGGAGTAGCTGGGACTACAGGCGCCCGCCACCTCGCCCGGCTAGTTTTTTGTATTTTTTAGTAGAGACGGGGTTTCACCGTGTTAGCCAGGATGGTCTCGATCTCCTGACCTCGTGATCTGCCCGTCTCGGCCTCCCAAAGTGCTGGGATTACAGGCTTGAGCCACCGCGCCCGGCCTCCCTGCCTTTATGATTTCTTAGGTGGGACCTGGGAAACATTCAGGGCAGGGATAATTATTCCCCATGACTGAGGCAAGACCTTTCTGAGTACTCCATCCAATGTCTTGTGATTGTGAGTTTGGAAAAGTTGAGGAAAGCAAGTACTATTTCCAGTCCCGTGTAAGCACTGAATAATCTTTCTGGATGTTTTTTTCCCCAGCCTCTAGGAAATGTACTGACAGTACTCTCCTGACCACTCAAGCAAGACCCTCTGCAGACCTCTGGAGTTCCTTCTGCTATTCTGTCCCTTCTAGTCCTCTGGCTGCCCCTGTCTCTGGCTTTTCAGCTGGAGAGAATCTCTTAACCCCCCAGGCCTCGCTGGGCAACCCACACACAGACATAGATGGGAAGGTCAGTTGTGCAGATTTCCAGCTGCAAACATCCAGACATCTCCGTGCACACGCTGAGGGTCTGGAAAGAGCACACATCTCAGGCTGCCTGCACAGAGTGGCCTTCCTGAAAGACAACTGCCTCAGTGACCTCACTTCTGACGCCTGGTTGCTGGAGTTCAGTGGAAGCAACAGCAGACACACTGCCCACATGAATACGTGGTTTCCAAGCCAGACAGAACTTGCAGCCTCAGTTCCAACCAGGTCCAGATGTTACACCTTCCCACAGTCGGAATGAAATTGGCCTGACTCGGACAGTGCTGTGTCAGGGATCCTTGGTGCCTTCACTTAATCCTGCGTCCAGCATGCCTACTGTGTGCAGCCCCACGGGAGCACAGCTCCAGCAGCCCCAGGTCACAGGGAAGATGCCAAACAGTTCCACAAATCAGTGTCTAATGACAAGCAGATTGTCACGAGAAGTGGGTTCTCTGAGAGCCCTTAACCATATAAGCTGACATGGGCTTGGGTCAGCGAAAGAATGTGGGAGCTGAGACTTGGAGCTCAGTGTGGAGTAGGGTTGTCCAGGCAAAGCGGTGGTGGGGGCACCAGCTGTTTCTGGAGGCTCCTGTGGCTTAGCCTATGGGGCTGCTATAGGAGAGGTAGGATGTTCGTGGTCCTGAGCCTGTCCTTGTGGGGTCTTGTCTCATCTGGAAGACAAAGTTCCAAGTGGACATTTAAGTGAGGGACTGCCACACACACTCCCACAAAGGTGGCGTAGGGGCGACTCTGAGATGTTAGTGTCACAGTCTGGGATTTCTGTTTTCTCCATTAACGGACCCTTGGCACCAGGAATGAGCATGACATCAGCACTTCTCAGTCAATACTGCTGCACGGAGGAATGGGATGGGGGAAATTGGGAGGGGTTGGGACCGGGAGAGGGCTGTAGGGTTTGGCCCTAGTTCTGCCACTAGTCTTGGCCAGGCCCCTTCCCTGCTTTTGCCTTGTTTTTTTCTGAGGCGGAGTTTCACTCTTGTTCTCCAGGCTGGAGTGCAGTGGTGCAATCTTGGCTCACTGCAACCTCTGCCTCCCGGGTTCAAGCAATTTTCCTGCCTCAGCCTCCCGAGTAGATGGGATTACAGACGCCCACCACCACGCCCAGCTGATTTTTTGTATTTTTAGTAGAGACGGGGTTTCACCATGTCGCCCAGGCAGGTCTCGAACTCCCGACCTCAGGTAATCCACTCACCTCCGACTCCCAGAGTGCTGGGATTACAGGCGTGAGCCACCGCGCCCGGCCATTGGGCCTTAGTTTTCTGAGGCTAGTTCTATATCTTAGAATCATGTCCCCCGCCCAGAGAAGAACCCAACATAGGCCCCGCTGCTCCTTCCGTCTGCGGCTTGGAGCGTCTCCTGGCAACAGGTTCAGGCTGCTAACAAGGCCTTCCTCAAGAACCCACCCACAACCAACGACCACACTTCGTGGGTCCATCTTTGTATCTTCTTTACTTCCTTGGAGCAAATTCCCAGGAGCGGGTTTGCGGGGTCCAAGAGTATGCACCTCTAGCACTATGACAAATGCGGCCAAAATGCTTCAGGGAAACGGTGCCCCGGTTTGCATTCTGCTTCCCATGCCCTGCCCTGAGGGTCTGACTAGTGAAACACGGGATGGCAGAGCGGTCGGGTGCTTCTGACCCCGCGGTGGGCCGGGACCTTTTCCTACCCTCAGGAACTGTCTGAATTTCTCTTCTGCCGAGATCCTGCGGGTGTCCTTCGCCCACCGGCTCGAGGGAGTGTGAATAGCAGGCACCACGGGAGCAGGCCTCCGCTCGCATAGACTCCGTGCCTGGGCAGGAGCACCGCCCCACGCCCCAGGTGGCCGCAGGGTTAAGGGACCGGGGGGCTGGAGGCGCACTATGGGGGGTACCCCGTATCTCTGGCCCGGTCGGCAGCGGTCAGCGAGGCTCAGTCCCCGCCCCTTCTCCTAGCTGCTCATTCGGGGCTCCCGAGGCGCTCACAGGGGTCGACTGCGTCCGTGGGGCACAACCCACGGGATAGGCTAAGACGCCACACAGGCCGACCACCCCCAACGACGCCCCGCGCCCCACGGTCAATAGGGCGGATCCTAAAGCCTCCTCCGCCGGAAGCGGAAGTGCGTCAGGGCGTCGCCGGCAAGAACGCACCGCGCAGACGCGCTGTGGGGGCGTGACCCGGAAGCGCTCGCCGAGGCCCCGCCTTGCCCGCCGATATTTCTGCCGGGTAACTAGCTGCTTCCTTTTTCTCTCGCGCGCGGTGTGGTGGCAGCAGGTGTGGCGTTCGGCGCTGGCTTCGGGCTCGGGGCTGGGGCTGGGGCGGAAGCGGGGACTTGGACGCGGGGGACGGGGTGCGGGGCGCGGTGTGCGGCTGCGGCCGTGATCCTAGGGGCGGGTTTGCGCCGGGAGCCGGGGCACGGTTCCGGCCGTCCTCACGGCGCCGCGCGGTGACTCCGCAGGCTCAGCCTTGAGATGCAGAACGACGCCGGCGAGTTCGTGGACCTGTACGTGCCGCGGAAATGGTGAGCGCCCCCCCACATGCCCCTCTTCCGTTTTTACCTAACCACCGCGTCCCCGCGCCTGCCCTTGTCCACCCACACCTCTCCTGCCCTTACCCCGCCACGTCCCTCACGTATCCTTCCCCGGACGTTCCTCTTTTCCATGCAGACCCTACCAACCCTCCGCGTGCCCGCTTTCATTTTTACCCCCCATGTCCCTTCTGCTCACTGCTCCCTTTCTCCACAGCTCCGCTAGCAACCGCATCATCGGTGCCAAGGACCACGCATCCATCCAGATGAACGTGGCCGAGGTGAGCTGGGAGCCCGGGAGGCGGGAAGGTTGGGATGTATGTGCCGTTGTGGAGGAGCCCCTAGGGTGAACGTACAGGCGGAGACTGGCTTTGAGGATTGGTGTTTCCCAAACTTGGGGGAGTGGTTTCTGACCCTTTTTCTCTTTCTAGGTTGACAAGGTCACAGGCAGGTTTAACGGCCAGTTTAAAACTTACGCTATCTGCGGGGCCATTCGTAGGATGGTGAGTGTTCCCTGGGCTTTGCTCATCACTTCGGGACATCGTGGACTTTACCCTGCGCATTTTAGTATGTGATGGTGCTTGAGTAGATTGGTTGGCAGAGTAGTTTGAGTCAGCTGGGCTGGCTGCCTGCTGCTGCTTGGGGGTGGAAGAGGGGTGCTCTGAGAAAACACTCAGGCAGCAGACCCTGCCTCCCACTAGGAGGTTCCCCCCCATCTCACGCCATAGTCAGGCTGGAGGCTGCCCCTCGGGAGAGGTGGCTCCCCTTCTGCGCCTGTTTCCATTCGCTCAGCGAGGGAGAGACATGGGCGGGTGGTGCAGCTGACCTTCTGTCATTTCAAGCAGCCGGAGTGGAAATATTCTTAGTGTGCTTTTTTTCCTTAAGGGTGAGTCAGATGATTCCATTCTCCGATTGGCCAAGGCCGACGGCATCGTCTCAAAGTAAGGTTGGGGGCTCACATTTGGGCAGAGTGAGTGGACTAGGGCTGCTCCAGAGGCGTGGTCTTAACATGTCCTTTTCCCCTGGTTCTAGGAACTTTTGACTGGAGAAAATCATGGAAGTGGAATATTTGTCATAAATAAATAGTGAAAACCTACCTGTGCAGGTTCATTCTGTGTCTGAAGGCTCAGGGTTGAAGTTTTGCTGTCAATGGGTGACAAGGGTGGGGTAGGGTACCCAGTTAGTTGAAAGGAGACAAGCTGTGAAACATATTGCAAAACCGAGGTTTAAAGGATACATTATCCATTTAGAAACATCTAAGATAAAATGACTCAAATGTTCTGAGGTCAGAGACTCGCTTATGCACATTGACATCCACAACTGCTACCGACGTGGAAGCAGCACCAGGCCTGGTTTTGTCGAGTCACAGCCCAGCTGAACACCTCAGCTCCCGACACCTGGATGTGTTCTAGGGGATGACACGCTGATAGTGTAGTTTGGTTTAACTACTGGCTTTGTTGCAATAATCCTCAAATACCACACAGTGGCAGCTCTTGGCATCATGACAATGGACATACTGAAGGGAAGGCTTCACACTTCACATAGACCGGTTTGGTTAATAACTTTCACTACATAAATACACAAACTTAAATTACTGTGCTTATCAGCCATTTCTTGCTTTCATGTGTAGAAAGAACAATGGAGACGTGTGTCCCTGGAGGGCAGGTTGTAAACTGGAACAGTTATTAGGAAGTCAGTCCCTTACATGCTCATTACATGGGTGAGCTCTTGAGATGGGATCTGGGTGGCAGGAGAGGTTGCTTTTCAGAGGAAAGCTGCCTGGGACCCAGCATGGGGGAGCAGCTTGGAAGTCGAGTCCCCTCTGGGTGCACGTTGGGTTCCAGGGGGTCGTCCTTGGCCTGAGGGCTGCTTGATAGAAGGGGATGCTCCACAGTAGATAAGGGCAAAGGCTTTGGTTTGTCCTCATCCTGCAGTCTCTCCTACACACCAGCCATCTCTGGGTCTCAACCCCAGTGAGTGGCTGTGGAAAAGGAGGGCCAGGTGGGTGCTGGCAGCTGTCCTGCACCACTGCTGGGATCAGGTGGAGTTGCTGGTAGAGTTCTGTGATCACCAGAATTGGCATCCCCTTTCTGCAGAAGCACCAGTCTGTGCAAATAGCATAGAATGTATTGTAATGGGCTAGAGACAAAGTCATCCCAGAGTCCTTCCAGGGCCAGGGAGGTTTAAAGTAGTGGTAGGAAAAAGCTTGGTGGCTGAGGCAGTGGCCAGTTTTGAGACCAGCTGACCCATGAAGAAAAACTCAGCAGTCCTTGGTTATTCAGTGTTTTGATGAGGCAGCTAGCTGGAGTGCTGGACCATGTAAAATTTGTTGCAAGAACTTCAGACAGATGTGGAAAAGCTAGAGATGGGGCCCTGCACAGAAGGGACATTGACCACCACTTGGAGTCCTTTTAGCATGGTGGGCTGCCCTGGCTGAGGTGGCCAAGACAGCACCTGTTTCCTGCCTCAGAAGAAAAAGACTGATGCACTGACCCTTGGAGGTTGTGTGGGGTGTGGTCAGTGCCCTCCTGCCTGAGGCTCAAGTGTGTTTTCAGGTCAACTTTAGCAGACCTCATTTAACCATTTTTTGTTCCCTTAAAAAAAAAAGACCCAAAAACCAAATCCCAATAAATACGTTATTTTTCTCCACAATATTGCTTAGAAAAATAAGAGCCGGCAAGCAGCGATTGTCCTGGAGGCCCAGAGTGTCTCCTGGTGAGAGGCAGAGGGTAGAGCATGGCATGGGATGGGCAGCTGTCTGTTGCACCGTTGGTCTGTAGGACACAAAGGCGTCAGGATTTCACAGTGACACGATGTTTGAAGAACAGAGGACCAAGAGTCCAAGAATGAGATCAAGATAAATCAGGAGACTGCTCCCGCTAGTTTAACTGGACACCAAAAGCTCCATTTGGGATGCAGTGAGGTGGGCGGAGAAAGCTCTCGAGGAACTCAGCTTCGGTGGCTGAGGGAGCCAGCAGCACAGTCGATGTTGGGAGATGCTGCTGAGGAATCCACACCCGAAAAACCAAATCTCCACGATGAATGCCTAAATAAGTTAAACTCAGCCATTTCAGTGTGTTCAGTGAGGTCTAGAAACCCAGATCTCCACCCCAACGCTGTGGTGGCTGCGGTGGTTTACAGAAGGCGAGGCGTGGGGAGAGACACTGCAGCCGGCTCACTGCTACACGCCGTGAACAAACATCCTGGTGCCAGGCTGGTCTGAGGCACGTGAAAAAAATACCAATAACAAAACCCCACATTTAGTTACGTAAAAATCCAGGCGAATTCTCGGAAATCTCCTTGGAGGGACAGTGCATTTGGGGATGAAAGCGACGTCACTTTCCAAGGAAACAGCAAAGATGCAAACAGGAGAGCTGTACCAGCGGAGGCCAGGTGCCTCCTGTTGGCGGGTGCTGGGGGCACTGGCAGGAGGCAGCGCGGGGCTTCAGTGAGACACCTCCCTGGCTGGCAAGTGCACCCCGGTGCCCTGAGCCTTCTGTGGAGCCTCTGCTAGAACTGCTGGGTGAGGCGCCTGTAATGAGGTAACACTTGGTTCTCGGGAAGATACAGGGCCAGCTCCAAGGCCACGAGCACTGTGAACTCAAACCCGATGAGGTCACGCCTGTTGAATCGAAACCTTTCTTCTAACTTCTGCAGGAGAGAGAGAAGGGTTACATGGGAGCCTTCCCTCTTCCACGTTTCCTGCCCAGCCAGCCCCATCCCAGCAGTGGCCCTGGCTGGATGTCATGACCCTGCCTGCAGCGCCTGTGGAACCCAGCACTCACATCAATGAGCTGCTTCACACCGCTCTTGCGCAGGTCACTGCTGATCTTGGCGGCCAGCAACACGCAGGCGCCGGCGCACAGCTTGCGGTTCTGTTTGCTGAGCTTGCCCTGTAGGACCAGCTTCTCAAAGTACACGTAGGCCATGGCCACCGTCACGGGCTCCAGGCTGCACTCCTCCGACAGGCTCCGCATCTCCCGCTTTAAGCTGTGGGTTAAGACAGAAGCCATGTCCCTGGGGCTCTGGCTGGGGCTGAGGAGGCAGCCCCCTGCCACCACCAACGAGGCTCGAGCAATGTGGCTTTGAGCTGCAAGAAACACCACTGTATCCTTCAGGGCGGTACGCTCCACTATACCATGTGCAATGCCCAGGGCAGGGTGCAAGGGCAGCGACAGGCAGGCTGGGTCTTGGCTTCCCCCCTCCCTTGGGTGGGCGCCCACAGCAGGTCCCACCTGTGCCTGGTGGGTGGAGCCACAGAGGACAGGCCCTGCTCTTGGTGGGGGGCAGTGGCCTCTAATGAGGGGCAGTTTTAGGAAAAGCCTTGAAGGGAGGTGCTGGGGTGTGGGGTGAGCCACCCTCTGGAACACTGGGGCAGAGGCCAGGCAGGGCAGGCCCCCAGTACAGGGCCGTGGCCAGGAGTCCAAAGTGAGCCCAGCAGTTCTGCTGCCTTCGGCTCACTTTCCTCTGGTCACAGGAGTTCTCAGTGTGGCAAGATGTGAGAGCAGAGGCACGTGGATGGTCTTGGTGAGCACCCAGCATGCCTGGGCGGGGGTGCTTTGTGGGCCAGGGGAAGGACCACGGAACCTGCTCAGTAAAATACACACACTGGGAGCGGCCGGGCACAAGAGAGGCCTTGTCCCGCTCGAGTTTTACAAAGATCCTGGGCTGCTGAGAGGGTCTGGCTGAGAGGCCCGGTGGTGTGTGGGGGGATGAAGTGTGATGGGGCCGCGGGGGGCCTGGCTTGGCGGGCGGTGGAGGTTGGGGAGCTGCTGCTGGGGGCCTGGTCAGATGGCGGGAGGGGGTTGAGGACGGGCAGCGGCTAGACTTGTCAAGCTGGAGAGAGAATCTACCAGAAACTGGAGAGGCTGGCAGAGCCTCCCAGGACGATGAGATGGTCTGAGAGGGTGTCCTCACCTCCTGATTTTGCTCAGCGTCAGTTTGACGTGTGGGAACTTCTCCCTGAAGGTCTCGTTCATGTCCTTTTTGAGGTCTGAGGGCTTCACATATTCTATCACTGTGGTCTGCAACAGACAGTGGACAGGGTTGGGCTGGCCCCTTCCACAGTCCATGGGTCCCACCTGCCCGGTACCACAATGGATTTCTTACCATCCTGGGTTTGCAAACATGCATAAGGTGTGGCTTGAGAGGCCCCGAATCTCTGAGAACGGCTCAAGAGAGAACCCCAGAGCCCATGCATGCTTGGTGTGGGGACAGCCAGGCTGCCAGGTGCCGAGGGCTGAAGGGCAAAGGTTGACCCCAGCTGGAGTGGCCAGCACTGCTCCCTGGCCTGCCCTGTACACCACCACTGTCTGGTGCTGCAATCTGGGATGGGGGCACGTCATGCCCCTGGGGCGGCTTTGCCCACAGCCTGCCCTGCACGCCCTGAGCGAGGACAGGTGTGCAGTGGCCTGTGCCCAGGCCCCAGGAGAGGGCACTCACCATGTACGAAGCAAAGATGAGGACGCGCTTGTGCTTGCCGCATGGCCACTGCGGGTCATCCAGGAGGTTGGGGTTGTACTCCAGGGTGTCCCCCACGTCACTCCCTGTAAGAGAGGCAGCCCCTGACCCACCAGGAGGCTTGAGCAGTACCCATCTAGCCCCAAGGTCTGGCAGGCCGGTGCCATGGCGGGACAAGGCCAAGCGGGGGAGGGGCTCCAGGTCATGGTTCTTGCTCTCCCGAAGGGCCCAGGGCTTAGACCAAGAAAAGGATGTCCTGAGAGGAGAGGCCCTCCCTGGAGTCATCTGTGGATGCAGCTCCTCCCCACTGCCCGGCTCAGGCCAAGCCCAGGGCCAGCAATTCAGTGTGGAGCTGTTCCTCTCCTGAGTGGCCGCCCCCTGACCCTGTTCCCCAGGCTCCATCGTGCACAGAGGGCTACAGATTGAAAGGAGCTTGCTGGTGCTGCTGCAGTCCCTGGGCCATGGTTAAGGCACGCGGGCCACCCTGTTCCGGGCTGTGGTTAAGGCACGTGGGCTACCTAGTTCTGTGCCGGCTGGTGCTGATTTGGTGGGGGCAGGTTTATGTCTTGACCCTGGCAGAGTCCGGGGGACACCGGGCCGAGGTGTGGGTAGCAGGCCATGGCTGTCACTCTTGTGTGTGACCAGGGCGTTGGTGGGGTACAGGAACTTTGCATAAGACACGACCTAGAAAAGCAAACGCATCTGGCCTCAGCTCTGCTTCCTGGGACTAGAGGGCAAAGTGAGCTCTGCCTGCCTCCCGCTGCAGGAAGCCCAGAGGCACACGCCGGGAGCCCTGTGTGGAAAATGAAGGGATCAACTCAGATCAAGCCGTTGAGGCTGCACCTGAGCCAGACGCTGCTTCTCACATAGCTAGAACATTCCAGAACACCACTGTGCTCTATCTGGGTTCTGCAGCCTGTAACGTTCTCCCTGCCTCTGAAGACCACTGACCACCAGCACAGAAGCTGGAGGGTTGGCGAGCCCCACCCTGCAGCGGGGAGGTGTCCAGGAGCACCTGGCTGTAGTGCGGCAGAGCAGACCTCAGGCACGGCCAGGCTGCCGGGGGAGTCTGATGGGCTCCAGGGCCGTGTTCTTAGGGCTGCACGGGCCCACATCCACTCCACCCTTGCGTTTTACGTGGAATGAAGCACAGCTCCATGTCTGCCTTGTGGGCACTGACGTGTGGGACTGCTCCCACCTGCCTGCCTGGCCCTGATGGCGCTGGGTGTCTGCCTGCAAAGAGGCTCTTACCTTCCCATCTGCTCCCAGCTCCACGCCTTCCAGCTCAAAGACCATCTCGGAAGACACAGAGACACCACCAGACGGGTGCCTCTGCTTCTGGCTGTCCACCCTCAGGTCACTGCAAACATGGGAGAGGCAAGGGGCTGTGGCCTGCGTTGAACTCAGGCTCCGGCCGCCCAGCCCACCTGTCTGCTGGCCCAAGGTGCGCTCAGGAACAATGTCAGCACAACCCCTCGGGAAAGAAAGGCGGCACTGGTGTGACCAGGAAGGTGCACATCAGGAGTGCTTTCATGGAAGGGGGGTCTTTGAGCTCCACTTTCCCAGTACAGGCACCGGCTGGTAGAGCCCCCGGGGCAGTGCCCACCTTCACTAGCCCTCCAGGTGCATGTGCCCACGCCTGGTCAGGTTTCTCCACCACTGTTTTTAAGCCAGGGCTACACATAATCCCCACCCCACAGCTGTTTCCTCCTTCCCTGAATTACGCACGGATACAACTGCCTGGATGGTCACAGGGCCATGTGGCTCTGTCCACAGGAGGTGGGATAGCCCGGCCACCTGTACATCGACAGCGTGAACAGAAACCGGCCCCTCTGGAGAATGAGGACCTGAAACGGCCCCAGGTTCCTGAGGAGCTTTGGTGGAGGTTGACGTGCTGAGCCTCACATGAGCCCAGGGGCAGCCTGATGGGGACGCAGCCTCACCTGGGGGCGCAGAGCCCTCTGATGCCTCCTGGGCCTAGTGGGGACCAGGCCTTGCCTTCTGCCCAGACGCATACCGCATGCAAGGCAAGGGCTGAGTACTCACCTGATCCGCAGGCCTTCCCCATAGGGCAGGACTGAGAAGGCTGCACACAGGGACCGCTTGGCACAGATGAGCACAATCCTGCAGGGGGACAGAGTCAGAGTCAGGGGAGACAGGGGCTGGGGGGCAGGGGTCAAGGTGCTGCTGCTTCCAGAGCTACAGACATTTCCATGGAAAATTCCTTCTGCCTAAATTCAGGTGCTGGGAGACTGCCCATGCTGCCCAAGGGGACTTGGGCCCAGGAGGCCGGGTGGCCAGAGCCACTAAGCCTGGCCCCGCCAAGCTCTCAGAGTGGATTCCCTACAGGAGCTACCAGGGTGCCCCTCCCTGGGACATGGCTGCACGTGGGCAGGCACAGCAGTGACATCCTGAAGGCTCCTCCCTGACCCAGTGCGGGTGGGGCTGGCGGCCTCACCTCAGGATCTTGGCTCATTCAGAGATGAGAGGCAGCCAGAGGGGACAGGATGGCGAGGCCAAGGGCTGCCTCAAGCCAGACCTCAGTGGTCCTCGGTGGTGCAGGGCTCAATGCCACCAGAGAGGGCCTGATCCAGGTCCACAGAGAGGCTGGCCCGAAGGCTCCCTTCCAAGGTGCTCGAGCAGTTAGGCTCCGGGCCAGGGAGCACAGGCAGGAGCCACTGTTTCTCCTCCCTTAGACACTGGCTCTGCCCTGCCTGGGCCCAGGGTCTCACCAAGGGGACAACAGCGGGAGAACTTCTCCCCCTCTCTGGCTTGGATGACGGGAGCCAGGGCTGGCACTCATGTCTGCTGGAAGCTGTATAGGACTGACGGGGAGGAAGGGTCCGTTCAGACCCACAGTCACCATAAGGAGGATGCCCGGCAGGGGGAACTCCAGAAGGAAGGGAGCGCTCTGGACCTCAGGACACCTCAGGACATGCAGTGAGGGGAGTACGGGGCCACAGGAACACCCCCTAGACACCCTGACACTGAGACACCCTGACACAGTCTCTCAGGGTGCACCTGGGCACGGCTGCGGCCCTCCGCCAGCTTTGGGCAGCCTCTCCTCCGTGCCCCCAGCAAAGCCCAGCCCTCCTCGCCACGCATCTCACAGCCACGCCCGTTTCTGTGTCTCCAATTTTCCTTCATGTCAGCACTGTTGCTGGACGCTGGCGTCCACACGTGGCCCTTCACGTGGGAGCCCAGAGAGGATGACCTCGCTGTGGTGACACCAGGGACCCGTGGTGCTTGGCTGATGTGGAGCAAAGAGTGTGGTGGGGAGGAGGGTCTGCCTCTAGAGGTGTGGGATGTGGAGCGGGCGGAAGTCTTGGGAGCAGAGGGAAGATTGCTTGGCTGACACGGGCAGGACCCTGTGGGCCTCTGGAGACCACAGCCCTGGCCAGCTCCTGGCTCGGCCTTATACCTGCTGTTCCTGGTGTCGTACTGCCTCATGTTCTTGATGAAGTGGGTCTTCTTCAGGCCTTTATGTCTTGGTGATCCAGATGTGTGTTTGGTTCTGCAAGGCAAAGGACACAGGTCGCTCTTGTCCTCCCAGGACCCTCTGGCCCTGCAGGGGTCAGTGGCAGCCCGAGTGGAGTTGTAGAGCTCGGGGCAGTCGGGGGCGTGTACCTCTGTGCTGGAGCACATCCCACGGCATCTTCCAGAAACTCCAGGGAGCAGCGCTGGGACGTGACTCGCTTCCTGCAAGATGACAATGGGGCCTCAAAACAGGCATGGGGCCACCAGCCCAGGCACCGCCTTTGTGGCCAGAAACCGAGCACCGCCCGCCGTGCAGGGAAGGGCCACTCTCCAGCGCAGCTGCACACCCACAGGCCAAGGGGCTTCCAGAGCCTGCGCAGACTGACACGGGGAGGAGGGGCACCGCATGCCTCGAGAGGTTCCTGTTTCAGAGGCACTGAGCTCTTCTCTGGGGACCAGTGGCCCTGGGGACAGGTTCCTCAGGCACAGCATAGCGCAGCACAGCACGCCAACCTGCCCTGCCCACCAAGGGTCACTCGGCCCCAAGCAACATCCTGCCAGGGGCACCACCAGCTCTGACAGGCCCATCCCACCCAGCGCTGCCTGAGGCTGGTGCTACCTGCCCCTCCCTGAAGCACAACTTGGCATCGGGGCACCATGGCACAGGCAGGCGGGGTGGGCACCAGGCAGCCCTTGCTTTCAGGCCACCTTCCCGTGGCTCGCAGCTCTCTGCATCAGCCACACCCTCCCACCTCAGCGCCGTCACGGGGGCTCCTCCTCAGTCTGGAACATTGTGTTCCTGCTCTTCCGGTGGCCACCTCTTTCTGAACTTTTTGGCTCACAGGTGGCCCTGAGGGAGGCTGCCTAGGTCGCGCTATTCTGTGACCTGCTCATGGCACTGGTCACTACAGCAAGGAGGTGTCCCCGCCTCACCACCCACCTGCCGTCTGCCTCCCTTTCCAAAGTGCCGGCCCCATGGATGGGGCAGGGTCTGTCCCCGTTCACTGCTGTCCTCAGTGCCTGCCCTCCTGCCTGGACTTCAGGAGTCTCCCAGGTGTTTCCCATAAGTGAAACGTGCAGGCAGATATTTGTTGGCTGAATGACTGTACGACACACTTCCCTGAACACCCCCTCAGGACACAATGCCCACTGCTCCTCAGACCCTCGACCCTCAGGACCAAGTGAGGCCATCCTGATGTGGAGACATGACATGGTTCAGTAACTCTCAGGGCCACGCAACTCCAAGCGCAGAGCTGTGTCTTGAACCCGGGTCTGTCCGGGACTCCAAAGCTTTGTTCTCTCCCTTATACTGGGAGCCATGAACATGTGTGCCTGGGCACCAAGGCATTCCAAAAACATAGCTTAGGAGATAAGGTCCAATGCCAGTTGATGCAATGTTGCAGTATTGGAAAACCACTCCAATTGCAATGACAATGATGGGGCGACGTGGCGTGGCACGTCTGAGGAGCCTGCCTGCCCTGCAGGGCTGTTGGCCCCCAGAGGGGAGCGGTTGGTGGTGGTGGTGACAGTGGTGATGATGGCAGTGGTGACAGTGGCGGTAGTGATGGTGATGGCGGCAGTGATGGCGGTGACGGTGGTGATGACAGTGGTGATGGTGGTGACAGTGGCGGTGGTGATGGTGATGACGGTGGTGATGGTGGCAGTGATGGCGGTGACGGTGGTGATGATGACAGTGGTGATGGCGGTGGTGGTGATGGCGGTGGTGACAGTGGCGGTGGTGATGGTGATGACGGTGGTGATGGTGGCAATGGTGATGGCGGTGGTGGTGATGGCAGAGCAACTTGGCCCCCGGGCTTGGCATGGGGTATTCTCAGCGTGTCAACAGTAGCCTTTTTATTAAGTGTGAGCCAATCTGGACTCCTGGGCAAGGGCAGGTGTACTGCTGGGGGTCACTTCTGGGAACCCTTCAGGTGCCAGGCCAGCGCCATCATCAGGGTCCCACGGGCCTTCCCCCAGCAGGACCCTGGCTTACACTCAGGCCCCCTCTCTGGTGGAGCCGGCCTGGAGTCCAGGTCCCCACACCATGCCCTCGCCAGGAGCCTCCCACCGAGAGCCAGTGTTTGTCCTAAGGCGCCGGGTTGGGCACAGCCACAGTCCCACAGTGGGTGCTGCCTGTGCCAGCGAGAGTGCCACAGTCACCACCTCACCAACACTTGACGGCTCACAGTAGGGGTAGTGACAGCCACACCCACTCAACAAGTGGCACAGAGAGGCCTGGCCTCTGCCCAAGTCACACAGCCAGTGTAGTCCTGGTTGGTACCAAGGCTGTCACCTTGAGGCCAACATTGATGCTGTCATTTTTTTTCTTTTTTTTTGAGATGGAGTCTCGCTCTGTCGCCCAGGCTGGAGTGCAGGGGCGCCATCTCAGCTCACTGCAAGCCTCCGCCTCCTGGGTTCAAGCAATCCTTCCTCTTCAGCCTCCCAAGTAGCTGGGATTACAGGTGCCCGCCACCACACCTGGCTAAGTTTTTTGTATTTTTTAGTAGAGACGGGGTTTCACCATGTTGGCCAGGCTGGTCTTGAACTCCCGACCTCAAATGATCCGCCCGCCTCGGCCTCCCAAAGGGCTGGGATTACAGGCGTGAGCCACCATATTTTATTTTATTTATTTATTTTTTGAGATGGAGTCTCACTCTGTAGCCCAGGCTGGAGTGCAGTGGGTGCCATCTTGGCTCACTGAAACCTCCGCCTCCCGGGTTCAAGCGATTCTCCTGCCTCAGCCTCCTGAGTAGCTGGGACTACAGGCTCCCGCCACCACGCCCAGCTAACTGTTTTGTATTTTTAGTAGAGACAGGGTTTCACCATGTTAGCCAGGATGGTCTCGATCTCCTGACCTCATGATCTGCCTGCCTCGGCCTCCCAAAGTGTTGGGATTACAGGTGTGAGCCACCGCGCCTAGCCCCTTTTTTTTTTTTTTTTTTTTTAAAACAAATGCTGGACTGATTATGGGGTCGGGTCCTTTTTTTTTTTTTTTTTTGAGACAGAGTCTCGCTTTGTTGCCCAGGCTGGAGTGCAGTGGTGCGATCTTGGCTCACTGCAACCTCCACCTCCCAGGTTCAAGCAATTCTCCTGCCTCAGCCTCCCGAGTAGCTGAGAGTACAGGTGCCTGTCACCACGCCCAGCTAATTTTTGTATTTTTGGTAGAGATGGGGTTTCACCATGTTGGCCAGGCTGGTCTTAAACTCCTGACCTCAAGTGATCTGCCCACCTTGGCCTCTTAAAGTGCTGGGATAACAGGTGTGAGCCACCGTGCCCAGCCGGGGTCAGGTCTTGATAAAACCACCCTAAGTAGAAAATACAGAGTCGCAAGTTAACTTAATACACCTACCTATGGACATCACAGCTCAGCCCAAACTCAACAGGCTCAGAACACTTGCACTTGCCTGCAGCTGGGCAAAGTCATCTCACACAAAGCCTATCTTTTTTTTGAGACCGAGTCTTACTCTGTCATCCAAGCTGGAGTGCAGGGGCTTGATCTCGGCTCACTGCAACCTCCACCTCCCAGGTTCAAGCGATCCTCCCTCCTCAGCTTCCCAAATAACTGGGATTACAGGTGCCTGCCACCACTCCTGGCTAATTTTTGTATTTTAAGTAGAGACGGGGTTTCAACGTGTCAGCCAGGCTGGTCTCGAGCCTCAAATGATCCACAGGCCTCGGCCTCCCAGTGCCAGGATGACAGGCGTGAGCCACCGTATTTATAACAAAGTGGGAAACAGCTCCTGTAATTTGTTGGATACTGTACTGAAAGTGAAAAAGAACGTGGTTGTAGGGAGTACCAAGTACAGTTTGAAGTCAGGAACTTAAGATGTAATTAAAATCTTTTAAAAGGCAAAGGCAACAAGAGCTTGTTGAAAACAAGCTAGGATTGAAAACAGAAAATCCAGTAAAACGCCTGGTGCCTCACACTGGCCCCATCACCAGACACAACTGTGCAACCGTCCAGTCCCAGCTGGAGGTAGGGGCAGGGGACCAGCCGGATGGCTGCAGAAGGTAGGTGAGCAGCTGGCCAGAAGAGAGCACTTGGGCGATGGGACCAGGAGGGGCTGGGGATGCAGTGGGCTGGCCTGGAGAGTAGGGTGGGTGGGGAAGGAGGAGCTAGGGCAGGCAGCAGGCTCTGAGGGCAGCGGAGGGGCACAGCACCCAGCTGCATGCTGAGGGGGTATGTGGCAGATGCTGGCTGTCCCGAGAAGCCCAGGTGAGTGAGTGCTGGCCTGTGATGGGTGAGGGTGGGCAGGCTGCCCCAAGAAGAGCCCACCGGAGGCTGGACGGGCAGGGCCCGTACTGGGGAAAGAAGCCGGTGAAGGAGGAGATTTGGGGACTGTCCCCAGATAGGTGTTTGTGTGTCCTGCCCTACAAGGCTGGGCCTGGAGGCCCTGAGGACCAGCCTGTGTGTCTTTCTGGAAGCCCCTTCTCACGGGGAATTACCAGGGGATGCCTGGGTATGTGCATGCCTGGGACCTCATTCGGAGGCCCGTGGGGGCCCCAGCAGAAGCCGGGGGCCCCGTGGCAGCCTGCCTGGCAACACCATTGGAGCCTCTGGCCCAGGATGCAGAGGAACTGCAGGGGGGAGGCTGACGCTGCTGCCGGCTGGCCCAGCTCCTCCATGATTTTCTGGTCGCTGCAGGAATGATGGGTTTCTCTCTACCACGCTTTAAAATCTGTTCCCAGCGGGTTCTTCTGCAGATTTTTCTCTGTAATTTCCTTCTCCTTTCTTCTTTGTAAGCATCTTATTAGTAAACTAGATCTGCACAGTTCTAGGAGGGAGGCAGCATTCTGACCCTCATTTCACGGGTGGGTAAACTGAGGCACGGAGGTGTTTAGCAACTTGCCCAAGAAGACATGGCTGGTAAGAAACAGAGTGGGGACCTGAGCCCATGTGGATGGCGGGGGCTGCACCCGGCGGCACCGCTCCCGCTGCGTCAGCTGGAACGGCGGCTGCGTCAGCTGGAACGGCGGCTGCTCTCCGCGGTTTCTCAGGGGTTCATTTTCTGAACCTGGCCCTGCTGCAGGTCACGTTGTTTGGTTTGAGTCCAGAAGACTCTGACAATGCTGAAGGAGGTGCCTGCCCACGGGTGCAGGGCAGGGCGGCCAAGTGGGGAGGACGCCGCTTTGGCCTTCCCTTCCCCTCTGCCTCCACGGGAGCTGGCGCTGAGGGAGAACGAGGGAGGTGCTTCCCTTCCAGAACCAGGCTGTCACAACTGCACCACAGCAGGGTGCTGCTGCTAACGGGACGGGCACTGGCATGTGCAGATGGGACCCAGGCCAGTGTCCACTGCTTGGCTCCTTTGGAGGATGGGCTGGGAACCCATGAGATGGACCCCTGCTCGCCCCGGGCTCCACAGAGAGGTGTCCGTGTGTCTGGCAGACACGGAGAGGATCATGCATGTACAGATGCACCACCTCACACCTAGCTGGGAGCAGCACACATGCCCGTCAGCAGGAGGCAGGACACGCATGATCAGGGATGGCATGCACAGCATGGCTGCACGTGCACACAGACGCCACCCAGGTTGAGAGGCTCATCACGTAGTGACACAAGTCACTGTCTCAGTGTGGTGGAGGGGCTGAGGAGGGGCACCAGGGAGCTGGGCGGCTGGCCAGCTGTCTCAGCAGGGGAGTGGCTACATGGGGTGTGCCCAGGCACACGTTCCATGTGCTTCACTCATCCTGCATGCACCGGACGCCTCCATCCAAAACATGCCAGGAACAAGCGAGCAAAGCAGAAAGAACGAGGCCCTCAGCAAGGCCCACACCCCACACCCCACGCCCCACACACTGCGGCAAATGCGGGTTCTGCCGAGTCCCAGGAGGCCCCGCTCCTGCCCAGCCATGGCAGAGTTAGACCAGCAGCGCCGACTCGTGGTTCCCCCCACATGGCAGCGACCTGCTCGAAGCTGCCTCCATCTGACTTTTGGGAAGAAGGGGTTGGGGGCTGGGGCGGCAGGAAGGCTGCCCTCCAGATCTGCGGACACACCTCACTCTCAGCACTAAACAGCGGGCCACCAATGCCTCCACCCAAAGTCATGCTCACAGACAGGAAGAGAAATCGGCTATTAAATACTGTTTCTAGTGTTCGGTACATTTCCTTTCCTTTGTAACGGAAGAAATGCCCAGAAGGGCTGAGGCCTGAAGACCCCAGCCCCATTAGAAACCCAAAGCTGTGTGCAGGAGCCGCCGTGAGGCTCAGAGGGCACTCAGGAGGCCCGGCTGGGTGAAGGGGCCGTTGAAGTGATCTTGACAGTAGGTCCGACAACGTGAGGATAGCTGGGAGCCTCTGCCAAATGACTGCGCTTCTGTCCCATGGCGTGCCCGCTCCAGCACCGGGGAGACTGGAACCCTCCCTCGCCAGGAAGGCATGGGCAGTGGTGGTGTTCGGCTGCTCCCAGCTCCAAGAGTGGGCAATGGTCTTGTCTGACCACCCCCAGCCCCACCCCCTGGCCTGGGCACCTGGCACGCCATGGACCCTGGGGCACAGCCGTTGAATGCGTGGCTGGTCCCAAGTCCAGCACTCTCTGTTGCCTCACCCAGCGAAAGCATCCATATGGGGTCCCGGGGCTGGGCGGAGTGGGAGGTGTCGCGTGGCCTCTGGGTTGCGATGGGAGATGGGCCCCCAGGCTCTGGCCTCAGCTGACCACCGTCAGCTACTTGCCAGCTGGAGAGCAAGAAACCCCCAAATCAGGCTTGTAAACAAGGCGCCAGATGCCAGGCTGAAATTGGTTTAACTTGGACAGCAGCTTGGCAATGCTGAGTGGCTCCTGGCCCAGACAGCAGCCTGTCCCACAGCTGCAGCCCAGCCCGGGGCCCAGGCCTTTCCCCAGATGCATCTCGGCACACACCCTCCAGAACTGGGGGCTCTGCTTGCTGATGGCTGCATGCCGGCTCTTTGCCGGGCCACATCTGTCTGCAATTCGGGGAAACTTGTTTGCTTGAGGGGATGCCACTCCCACCTCATTAACGCTGTGACACTCACCAAGGGCTGTTGTGGGTTAAACTGTATCGCCCCCAAGAGAGGGTAAAGTCCCATCTGTGAATGGGACCTCAGATGGAAAGAGGGTCTTAGCAGATGTCATCAAGTTAAGATGTCACGGGGTAAGTCCTAATCCAACAACTGGTGTCCCTGTGAGGAAATCACCACGGGGAGACACAGACACGCAGGAACAGTGAGGCGCGGAGGCGGAGGCGGAGGCAGAAAATGGAGCCACAAGCCCAGGAGCGGCTGGAGCCACCAGAAGTAGGAAGAGGCAGGAAGGATCCTCCCTGGAGCCTGCAGAGGGAGTGTGGGCCTGTCCACACCTTGAGTTTGGGCTTCTGGCCTCCAGAGCTGGGAGAGGCCACGCTGGTGCCGTGAGCCGCCGGGTTTGGGGGAGGAGTCGGTGGGGAGGAGGCTGCAGATGGAGCACCCCGGCACCTGCTCAAACCCAGCTGGGGAGGCCCAGAGATCCTGCTTGCTTTTGGACATTAGGCAATGGCAATGTTAAAAGTGAAAATAAACCTGGTTGGAAGTTCTGTGAGGAAAACAGAGATTCTAATGATTCACCCACTGGCTCAACACAAAGTGCCACACCAGGCTGAGCCTCCCTGGGAAAGAAAAACTATTAGGGACTGAGATGTGACTGTTCCCTGAGCAGCCTTGTTGTAACAGGAGGCTCCATTTGGCTGGGTGTGGTGGCTCCCACCTGAAATCCCAGCACTTGGGAGGCTAAGACGGATCATTTGAGCCAGAGTTTAAGACCAGCCTAGACAATATAGTGACACCCCATCTCTGCTAAAATAAAAACTTAGCAGGGTGTGGTGGTGTGCGCCTATAGTTCCAGCTACTTGGAGGCTGAGGCAGGAGGATAACTCGAGCCCAGGAGGTAGAAGCTGCAGTGAGCTGTGATTGTGCCACTGCACTCCTGCTTGGGAGACAGAGAGTGACCCTGTTTCAAAAAAAAAGAGGCTCTCCTCACCTCACACTGACTCCTGCCACATACCTCACTGAGCCCTGGGCACGCATCTGACCTCTGACCTCAGGAAGGCCGTGCTTAGTGGGAACCTGATTCTCAGAGGAGATTGAGGCTCAGAGAGGCCATGTCACCTGTTCAAGGTCACAGAGGTATTGCACAGTGCAGCCGGGATTCTAAGCCAAGTCTTTTCCCAGAGCCTAGGTCAAACCACCACACTCACGAGACCAACATCAGGGCTACCTTCAGGACTTTCAGAATTCTCTCCATTTGCTGAAACCAATTCATCCTAGAACTCCTGAGCCAGGAGCTAGCAGCCCCTTTTGCTGGGGTAGCCACACTTCCCTTGCCCAGCAGCCAGGCCCAGGGAACACAGGGAGAAACGGATGTCCTCACACTGGGGGCTGCCTATCAGGGGAGGGGCCACGGCCCTCGGACCCAAGGTCAGCACCACGAACTTGGCAGCAGAGCCCCAGGAGGGATGCCTCCCCACCAGGAACAGAGTGGGGTTCAGGAAAGACCTGAACAGGGACGTGGGGGCCGAGGAGGAGGGAAGGGAGGAGACCGCCCTGGGTGAGGCAAGGGGTGGGGGCGCTCGGGCCCATGGTGCGTATGGCAGGAGGACCCCAGGCACCCAGCCCATGCCGTGTCCCATCCTGTGCCAGGGATGCCAGCCACAGCACACCCTCTAGGATCCCACAGGGCAGGGATGTGCTGCACATGGGCAGCATGCTGCACTCAGGACTGTCACCACGGAGGCTCTGGGCCTGCAGGGGGTGCTTTCTCAGTTACAGGCGCTTTCCCGCAGCATCGCCATGCCCTGCCTCCCTCCACTGGAGTGGGCTCCACTCCATGCCAGGCCTGGTGCACACAGAAGTGCATGAACTCTGTGGAAGGAGGGCCTACGACAGCACCCGGTCTGCCTGGCGTCACCATCCGGTTCTGGACACTCACATGCAGGACTGAGGGAGAAAGCTGCTTCCATGTCAAACAGCAGGGCCCAGAGTGAGGGAGAAGCCCAGCACACCTGCAGGGCTCAGCCCGCTGGGGAGAGCCCACTTCCCATGGAGCCCACACCCTGGGGCCTTGCCCCTCCGCCCTGGAGAGTCGCCACCTAGTTCCATCTCTCCCGCTTTCCTGAAGGAGCTGGCCATGCCAAGTGCATGGGGCCTGGCTGCCATATTCAGGCAAATCCATCCCTCTGCTCCAATCACCCCTCTGACCCTCCCTGGAGCAGTGGCCAGGCATGTCCGTGGGGGGACATCTTGTGGACAGGTCTGGGTCTGCAGGCGCCCTCAGCCTGGCTACGGCCAGGAACACTTCCAAGGATGGAGTGCTCTGCGACCTGCGTGTGATGCAACCTGCATGTGACGTCATCGTCTTTGAGGACAGAGTGCTGTGTTCTGGGCCCAAACTTCCCCAACCAAAGACCTTAGAGGAAAGCAATGCCTCAACCTGCCTGAAGACCAGGGGTGTGGGGCGACTCTGATGACCTCTAGGTAACCAAGGAGGCCATGCCAGCCTTGACCCAAGAGCTCTGTGTCAGCCCCCTTCGGTGCACACCTACCTGCAGGGGCTGCCTCTGGGAACAGCGGCCCAGCAGGCACTTGGACCTGTGGACAGTGGCTCCCTTTGAAAAGGAACTGCAACAACAAGCAGCCAGTCCTAGGCCCAGAGCCCACAGTCACTCCCGGAGGTGAGGGCTGCGGGGTGGGGTGGGACAGCCCCGGGGCGCAGGAGGCAGGGTCACCCAGGGCCTATGGTCTCTGGGGGAAGGACACAGGGTGTCGGGCGGCGAGGGGCCATCTGGGCAGGGGGCACACGCTGAGACAGGCAGGGCTCATGGTTGGGGTTGCCCTGGGATGGGCTGAGGTAGTTCCCAGAAATGGAATCAAGGCAGGGGGAGCAATGGTAAACCTAAGGTGTGACAGGCCCAAGGGTACCGAGCTGAGAGTGATGGGGGGGAGAGCGGGCATCAGCAGGGAAGTGACAGGTAGAGGAGGGGTGCCAGAGACCAGTGGCTATGGGATGGGAGGTCTGGCTGTGCGGGGGACTCTAGGAACAGGTGTCAGTGACAGTGCCAGGAGGACCCCAGCCCACTTGCTGCATCTGAGGAGGTGGGCACAGACGGTGTGGCCCGGTTCAGAGAATTCGAGGAGATGCACAGGGCTTTCCGTGTGTCCCTGTGTCCCGGGCACTGGTACCAATGGATGAGAGTGGGAGCATGTCCAGAGCCCACAGGGCTGGAGGGTCTCAGAGGTAATAAGGGCTGAGTGAACCCTAAAACCCATTTCAGAGGGCTGACAACGTGGAGTCCCAGACCCCATATCCAGGGGCTGAGAGAATTCAGGGGACAATGAACCCTACGTGTGGGGGCTGACAGGGCCTGAGGAAACCCTCATCGGGCCCAGGAACCCCCAGTTCTGTATCCAAGACTGAAAAGGCCCCAGGTCACCTGACCCCTTTGTCCTGGCCTGATGAGGCCCCAGGCTGACCCTGACCCCTGTGTCCTGGGTTGACAGGGGCTCAGGTCACCTGAACCTCTATCCAGGGCTGACAAGGCCCCAGGTGAACCCAACCCCTTTGTCCTGGCCTCTGTCCAGGGCTGACAAGGCCCCAGGTCACCTGACCCCCTTGTCCTGGCCTGATGAGGCCCCAGGTTGACCCTGACCCTTGTGTCCTGGGTTGATGAGGCCCCAGGTGACCCTGATCCCTGTGTCCAGGGTGGACAAGGCCCCAGGTCACCTGACCCCCTTGTCCTGGCCTGATGAGGCCCCAAGTAATCCTGACCCCTGGTCCTGGGCTGACCCCGCCCCCGTCCCCGTCCCGGTCCCCGCACCCAGCGTCCTGGGCTGACCTGGCTGGGCCCCCACTCACCTCTGGCGCTGCCCGTCCAGGCCGAGGCCGGTGGGCGCCTGCGTGGGGCTGAGCAGGCCCTGGGGCGCGGGGGTCCTGGCGGGCAGCCCGGGCAAGCCGGCTGGGGGCTCCGGCGGCGGCGGCACTGGCGGTTCGCGGGCCTCGGCGGGCGGCGGCGGGGGCTTCTCTCCGCCCGGGCCCAGGCACGGGGGCCGCCCGTCCAGGGAGATGTTGTTGAGGAAGAAGAGCGCGGCCTGGCGGCGCCGCGAGTCCCCGCGCCTCCGCAGCGCCTGCGGCGGGGCCCGAGCGGCCGAAGTCGGCGCAGCGGTAGGCGGGGGCCCAGCGGAGCCGGGGGCTGGGCCCGGCGCTCCCCCGGCCGCCGCCGCGGCCATCCTCAGACTGCGCCCGCTGCCGCGAAGCGCCCCGCCCCCTGCCCGCGCGCCCGCGCGCCCGCCCCCCATTGGCCGCGCCGCGCCCACATGCAAATATGTCTCCGTCGCGCTCGCCTATTGGTCAGCGATGTGCCGCGCTCGCGGCGCTCCCCTGGGTCCTAGAGACCATCGGGCGCAGCCGCAGGGAGTCGGGAGCTGCGCGCCTCCCCGCCGGTTCGAGTCCCCGTCTTGGGAGCTGCGGCCGCGGGGCTCCGGCCTTCTGTTCCCTTTGCTGTACGGCGGCTTTCGCGGTCAACCTTCATCGAACGCGCATTTTAAGGCAACGGACCCAGGGCGGCGTGGGTGAGGCCCAGCACACTTCCCTGTCCGGAGGTGTGTCTGGGCGGTGCTGCAGCAGGCTCAGGGCGGCCCCTGAGGAGCCCCACCGCTTCCCGGAAGGGCCGGCGTTCCACCTGGCCTCCTTCACTGACAGAAGGCACCGAGGGTCTGAGTGGAGAAGGCACCTGCTTGTGATTGAAGCCCGGGCAGTCCTGCACTTCCTGCAGCAGCAAAGTGATCTTGAGCCTGCCTTGTGCCCAGGACTTTTTCTGTCCCCCGGTGTCCCTGACTTCAGAACCTGCGAGCCGGCGCCGCCAGGATGCTCAGGGCCTGCCTCTGGAGCCTGGGAGCCTGTCTGCGGTCTGGAGGGGAACCCACTGTTTCTTTGTGGAGGGACTCAGGGCCTTGCACCCACCTCTGTGCCACCTGCCTGCCCTGTCCAGCTTTCTTTCGTGGGTTTACTTATCTTTAAAGTGGGACAGTGATTTCAGCCTCAGGGTATTGTCAGGATGAAACTGGCTCAGTGAGGGGATCGGGCTGTGGCTGGAGGCCAGACACATGCAGTGGTCAGCCCGCAAATGCACCGTAGTACCTCCACACCTGCCGGCATGCGCCCAGCCTCTCCTGCGCTGGGTGCTGGGGACTCGGTGGGACCGACAGGCACAGCGCTGGCCCTAGGAGCACCTGGTGTGTGGGGAGGCAGCATGATGGTCAACAAGACAGTGGGTGAGTGGGCAAGACAGGGTCTTCATCACAACCCCTAGCATGGGCCCCTGCCCTTCAGGCCCCTCCCCACCTCCCACCCGCCCTGCTCCCTCCTGTGGGCCTTCACAGGCCACCACTGGGGCTCACGCAGCACGCAGCACCTCCGCTTCCTTTCCCTCTGCCCTTCCAAGTTGGCCTCCAAGGCCTCTGCCAGGCCTAGGGGAAGGTGGGCAGCTGTCCTGTCCGGGAGAATGTGGGGCTGGGTGGCACGGCGGAGGGACGGCTGCGGATTGTGGATCCACAGAGTGGGCTGCTAACTGTATGTGCCTGGGGGATCCCGTGAGCGGGGAGTGAGTGCGACCAACAGTGTAAGGTGCTGAGGCTGGGGCAGGCACACAGTGGGCCCTCCATCCCTGCTGGCTGTCACCAGGAGGAGGGGCCTGACAGCAGAGGGTGGGCCATACACCAGCAGCTTGCAGAGAATCTGGTGTCAGATGAGAACAGAAAGGGGCAAGTGAGGGTGGAGGTCAGGAGGCAGGAGGCAGCTGTCCGCGCTGGCTGCAGCGCCAGGCCCTGGCGATTGGCTGTGTAGTAGGGAGGGCTCCTAGCCAGTTCTTTGCTGGCGCTAAGCTGAACTTTGAGGGACCAGGAAGAATGCTGAGGCAGGAAAGGGGTCTCTTCCTGGGTCTGCTGAACCCCCTTGCTAGGCTCCCACTGCCAGGCTTCTCCCCTCCCCAGGGTGTCGATGGGTGGCCAGAAGCCAACCTGGCCTGCAGGTGGTGTGTAGGGAACACACGGCTTTTGTTTCATGTGATTCTGGAGAAATTAAAGCAACCTTTAACACACCTGGGCTTCCCTCTTGGTAATTCAGTCCCTCTGGCCTCTCAGGCCAACAGGCAGACAAGCCACAGGCTGCAGGTGGGAGGCAGTGCCCCCGAGCCAGGCCCGCACCCCAGTGTGGCCCAGGCTTCACCCAGCCCAGTTGTTGGCCTGTGTCCTGCCATCCCTGTGACGCGTGGTTTTAAACGCCCAGCTCACCTTGGTGCTGTGGCCACAGAGGGTCCTGCTGATGAGTTTCACTCCTGATTTTCCCTGGCCTTTACCCTGAACTCTGAGCAGGTGTCAAGCGCGGTGCTCTGTCTGGATGTCCCTGACTGCAGGCCTGGCCCTCGGGCTGACTTCCTAGTTTCCCCCTTGACCTGACACCCCTCCGTGGCCCCCACCTTTCCTTTCTGCCTGATCCTTGTCCAGTTTTCTAGAGTTGGGGTTTCAGCAAACTTCCCAGAACATTCTAGCTCCTTGCCTACTCGGCACACTCCTGTTCATCCCTCAGAACCCACATTCGGGTTGCAGGTGCCACCTGCCTTGACCTCCCAGGTACACCTGCTCTCCTCCCCGTCCCCCAACACTAGCCATGACTTGGTGCTATTGCTCCTTTGCCCACCACTCCCTGGTGCCCAGCAGAGGTGTCAGTGCCCATTGTCTCTGCCCTGGAAAGGGCAATTCTCAAACTTCACATTTAGGAGAATTATCCCTGGGAGCTTCTTAAAACACAGACTCCAGGCCCACCTCCAAGGTCCTGGTTCAGTGGATCCGGGGTTGGGCCCAGGAATCTGTTTCTTAAGCTCTTCCCACGAAGCTGGGAGGGACTGATACCTGTCCTCCCTGGAGGAGCAGACAGCCCTGAGTGCTCCCGGTGGAGTCCTGGCGAGCTGCCCTGTGGCTACCAGGCCAGGGACTAGTGAGAAAGGGCAGGTGCACACGCCCGCTGCCATTGCCAGGCACTTCCCTGAGGGCCCCCTGGTCCCTTCCTGCTGCGGACTGTGCAGAGGAGCTGGTTTCATTCTGCCCTCCCGCAAGGGGTGACCTCTCAGTCCCTGGCACAGTCACAGGTGTCCTGGGGCCCGGGCGGGTGGAGGCCCAGTTGAACTCGGCCCTGCCAGACACATGCACGATTCTTCAGGTGTTTATTCTTCATCACTCAGGGGACCCCGTCTGCAAGGGTGCTGCTGCCCACCGCCTCCCTCCACCCTCACTGCCAGACATCTGTTTGCCGGGAGCCCACGAGGGGGCGTCCAAGACTGTGCTCGGAGCTTGGTGCGCAGGGGTGGGGGTCGGAGTGGTCTGTTGCCTCCCAGAGCATGGGCACTGCGTGGGAAGGGCTGCAGTGCACAGCAGGGGTGGGGCTGGGCTGGAGCCTGAGTGATCCTGCCTCCAGTCCCCACACCCCCCAGGGAGCAGGTGCTGGGCTGTGGGAGGGGCCACAGAGCATTTCCCAGGTGGGTGGAGACAGGGTGAATCGCCAGCCTGAGACCCCTCTTGGTCCTCCAGCCCTTCTTGAAGTGGGCCAGGATGTGCCCACCACTGGCTGTGCAGGGCTGCCTGCTGGTTGGGTGGTGTGGCCTTTCCAGGCTGTGGTGGGCAGACGGAGGGCCGCCCTGGGCTCGCTGTGGGTTCAGTGCAGACTGGGTAGGTCTCCTCCCAGGGGTTGTGCGGGGTTGCCTGCTGGTTGCATGGTGTGCCCTCTCCAGGCCCTGGTGGGCAGGTGGAGGGCCGCCCCGGGCTTGCTGTGGACCCTGGTGCAGGCTGGCTAGGTCTCCTCCCAGGGGCTGCTGTCGGGGGAGGGACTGTCGTCCTTGGCATCCCTTGGGCTCCCGGGGCCCTCAGTGGCTGTCAGTTTCTTTCTCCCTCTGGATTGCTTTTTGGAGGCTACGGGAAGTGGCTGGAGGTCAGGCTGGAGCTGCGTGCCTTCCTTTGAGGCAACACTGGCTCTCACCTAGGGCCTCCTGGGTCTCCTCTGGGCGTGGGGAGCTGGGTGCTTGGGGAAGTGTACTGGCTACCCTTGTTCCTACAGAAACCAGTGCCCAGAGCAGGGGTAGCCCGATCTGAGGGTGAACCCTGAGAATTGGGTGGAGGGTGGACACTCTCCCCATTGTGTAACCCCGAAGACGGCGCTGACCCCAGTGGCCCCCTTGCTACCTCGGAGGGAGCCAGGCCATAGTGGCTGGCCTGAAACTGGCTGCGGGCCTCAGTGGTCCTGTCCCCGGGCTGGGGCCGCAGGGGAGGGACACCTGGTCCCCGAGACGGTCCGGAGATGGGGATCCTGCTGAGATGCTGGGCTCAGGCCATCTCTGGGGCACAGTGAGCTCAGGCTCTGAGGTAAATGGGTCACGTTTGGATCCTGACCCAGCTCCCAGACCTGTGACCTTGGGCAAGTGACCTCTCCCCTCTCAGCCTCCATTTCTGCACCAGCCAAACAGTGATGATCCCACCTGCTGGGCAGGGTCGTGAGGCTCACAGGCAGCCACAGCTGCACCCCCTCTCCCGGGGTGCCAGGCAGGAGGACACTGGCTTTGGCGCTGAGATGTGCCCATGCTGGGCAGGGACCTGCTCTCACTGACCACCATGTCTGTTTCTCAGGAACCCCTGCCAGTATCCCTGGCCCTGGCTCAGCTAGGAGCACAAGGGGGTGCTGGCTCACAGACTGCACCCCCCGGGCCCATTTCCACCCACTCAGCAGGAAGTGCCTCGAATAAGGGCCGTGCTCATCTCCACTGCCGCTCCGGGCAGACGCAGGCCACGGCTGCCTGCCAGCAACAATGTCACATAGTGGCAGCACCACCCTGCCTGCTGCCTGTGGGCCCTGCCCGGACAAACACCAGGGCCGTATGATTAGGTGTTCAAAGTCTCTCATGGGCTCCTGGACCCCAGCTGGAGCTGCCATTGAGCCCAGAGCAGGAAAGGAAAAGTTGTCCCGATACCCTTGGACCAGGGCCGAGGCTCCTGCTGGCCTTACTGGGAGGAGCTGGGCCCAAGGACACTGCCCTTGGCAAACACTGGAGCCATCCGCAGTTCCCCAGGGGAGCAAATGTGCCCCATGTCCCTTGGAGCTGTGCCCTCTGCGCTGCCCCTATCTGCAGGTGGACAAGAGGCCCTGCTCTTGTCCATCTGCAGGTGGACAAGAGGGATCTGCTCCTCATGTCAGTGGCTTATCCTATGCACCAGGACGCCCTTCCTCCCAGGACGATGGTGGGGACAATGACCATCCCCTGGCTCCTTCTCTCCCTGAAATCTCCTACAATCCCTAATGTCAGCCCCCTTACAGGCGAGGAGACTGGGGCTCAGATTTGGAAGGACCTGACACCAGGCTACACAGTCAGAGGCTACACAGGAAGGATTCACTCTGGCCGCCCCTGCCCTCCTCTGGGGGGTTCATTTGGGGAGGGTTGAGGTTCATTTTTGGCTCCATCATTCTGAGGCTACCATTCTCCAGGCAGCCAGGAGGGGAGGTGGCACTGAGGAGAGGTGAGTGCTGTGGCTACCCTCGCCCTGCCTCTCTGCACCTGCCCCATGCCGGCTGTACCTTTGTCCCCGGGCTCCGAGGCCTGCTTCCTCTTCCGTGGCAGACCCTGCCCGTGATCCTGGGCGCAGATACACCCGGGCCCCTCCCCAGCCATGCTTTGGTCCGCCTGGGGAGAAGGGGGTGTGGTCAGGAGGAGGAGCACCTCCCAGCACGGCCCTGCGGAGTGTGTGGCCTGGACCCACCTCGCCGCCTGGGGTGTCTGTCTCATCCCGTTCCTCGGACTCTGGTCTCAGCACTTCAGCCTTGCTGGGCTCTGAAGGAAGCAGGGTGTAGGATCAGGCCAGGCTGGTGGCCCCGGGAGTCTCCCAAGCCTGCCAGACTAGGATGGGTGGAGACAACTCTGCAGATGGGGAAACTGAGGCACAGAGGGCCAAGTGACCTGCCCCAGGGCACCTGCTGACAGGAGGCAGACTGGGGTTTGGGCTCAGGCCCAGTGTCCCCAGCAGCTGGGGTGCCCGCCCCTGGTTTGGATGCTGTGTGATGGGGACTCACAGCCTGCTTGCAACCCTAATTGCTAAGGTGCTTTTCCCCCTCACTGGGTGTGGTTAGAGAGGCTCCTGCCGGGCCCTTAGCTTCCTCCAGTGTCTGCAGGTGGAAGAGCCAAGCCCTGGAGCCTGGAGTTGCCCCGTCAGGTCGGCAGGGCAGAGCTGGGCCTGGAGACACCTCTTCCCAGTGGTCACTGACCACCACCCTCTCTCCCCATGGGGAAAACACCTCCCAGCTGGACTCTGACCCCAGGTGCTCACTGTACCTGAGTGGCCGTCCAGGTCAGGCAGCTGTGGGTGGGGAGGCAGCTGTGGGTGGGGAGGCAGCTGTGGGTGGGGAGGTGGCAGAGGCCTCCCTGTGTCTTCATCTCCTGTCCTGCCTGGAGAGGACAGGCTGAGCTGGGACCCTGGAAGTGGGCTTGAGGGGTCCTGGGGGGAGGCAAGCAGGTGGCTGGAGTTTATTTGGGAGACTTCCCTGCCCCCAACTTAGCCCTGGATGGCCGGTGGGACGCCTCTTGAGGCTGCAGCTGGTGGGGGGGGCCTGCCTTTCCCTTTCTAGTGTGGATGAGGCAGCCTTGCTTTCTCCCTGGGAACCAACTTGGTGGGCAGAGGGAAGAGAGCAGCCCGAGGTCTGGCTGGAGGCTGGCCCGGGATGGGGGATGTGGAGGCTGAGGACAGGGTCTGAGCTAGGGCCGGGCTCCTTACCACGGGAGTGCGAGCCTCCTCCTGCTCTGGTGCTCTGGTCCCCTTGGTGCCATTGCTGAGTGCCTGGGGACTGCGAGTCAGGGGTCCAGACTTGGTGGGTGGCTCGGGGCTGGGAGTGTGGGCAGTGGCAGGGCTGAGTGACCCATGCTGGCCGGCTGGCTTGGGAGTGTCCTGGCCCCGGCCCCGGCCCCACTCCGAGAGGTCCAGGGGCTTGTCTGGGGCACAGTCCTGTGCTGCTGCAGCCTCCGTCCTCTGGGCGCGGCCCGAGCCTACAGGCTGTGTGTGCCGCCCTCCAGGCAGGCCTGCTGCTGCGGCCAGAGCTGCCCTGGCCCCCTCACTCTCAGGGCCCTCAGAGTCAGAGCCGACTGGTGGGGAGGGTGGCATCTCCCCAGGTGTGGGCTGGCCCCTTGGCCTGACACTGCCTACCCTGGCCCGAGCCCGCAGCTGCTGCTGGGCCAGGAGCAGGTGTAGTGCCCCCTCCAGGCGAAGGTCCTGCATGCCCGCCAGGGCACTGGGCAGCCCCAGCAGTTCTATAGGCTCCTCCCAGGCCTCTGCTTCTCCGGCCTTCAGGTCCTGGAGCCGGGGGTCACGGGGGGCTGCAGCATGGGCCAGGGGGCTGCTGCGGGGGCTCCGAAGGTGCAGGGAGAGGGGGCGGTTTAGGAGGCAGAGCCGGTCCACCTTCGGGGAGTGCTTCAGGGTCTCATGGGTCATGGCAGAGGACCGGGAGGCCCGCAGGAAGCTGTGAAGGAGGAGAAGCCCAGTGACCATGGCTACGTTGAGCTGTGACCGTCCCAGTGAGCTCTGAGATGGGGAGACGACAGGCACCCACTCCACAGGTGAGGAAACGGAGGTCCAGAGAGGTGGAGCAAGCTGCATGGGTCCCATGGCAGGCAGTGGAGGGAGGGGAGGCTCAGCCCCCGGCTCTGGAGGCCATGCTGTGTGGACCCGGCCAGAGGTGGCCTGTGGTCTGGGCTCCAAGGCAGGGCCAGATGCCGAGGCCTCTGTGTCTTCTTGGCGGGGACATCAGTCCCCTGCTCCTCACCTGGAGGGTCCTAGCCACCTGCCCACCCTCCACACCCTACTTGTTCTCACACAATGTCCCCATCCCCTGCCCCCACACCCCACACCTGGCCACTCCAGAGTTGTCCACCTGGGAACTTTGCTCCAGGCTGGGTGCCCAGAAAAAGCCAAGCCAGAGAAGGTCAGGGGCTGTGAGGGATAATCAGAGGGACTGCCCTGGTACCAGGGGTGAGAGAGGAGCTTGTCTGAGGTTGCTCTGGATGGGGGTGGGGCAGGCGGGTACCTGTCCAGAGAGAGGCCGCGCTCATACGCTGGGCTGGGTGGGCTGCTCCTGGCGGGCAGTGGTGGGGGCGTCCCATTGGTGGGGCCACGGTCAGCAGGGCAAGCCTGGGACCCAGGCCGTACCACGGCGATGGTCCCGTGCAGCTGGTTGGAGATGCGCTGGGGGCTCTGTGAGGATGGGTGGGTCAGCCTGGGCAGGGGCATGTGTGGCCTCTGCTGTGGCCTCTGCCGCCTGCCCTGGGCTGCTCCCACTCTGCCCCTGCTCACTGCTGGACCCACCCACTCAGAGCTGCGCCCCCACCCACACCAAATGGAGTGCAGTGGCTCCTGCCTGGGATGAAGGAGGGGCACATTCGGGGTGAGGCACATGAGAGGCTGCCATACTGCAGGTGCAGCTGCCTCCAGCCTCCTGCCTACGCTGGCCCAGCTGTGCATGGTGGGCTCCAGGTCTCTGCACTTACCATGTCTGGGGCCCACGACTCAGGCAGGGTGGCCCCTGGTGAGATTTTGGCCACTGGAGATGCCCTGTGCCCTGCTGGCTTTTCTGTGGGAGGAGAAGCCAGGGGTGAGAGCTTGGGAGGTGCTCAGAGGGGCGGCGGCTCAGCCCCAGGGGGAGGATCCCTGGTCCTGCGGGGGCCCAGCCTCTCAGCCTCACCCGGTCCCCACAGTACCTTCTCCCTGTAGGGCTGCGCCCTGGTGGTCTTCCTCAGCCTCCTCATGGCCTCCTGGTGGCTTCTCTGTGATGGCCTTCCAGCCGCCAGGGGAGGGGAGCAGCAGGGGTGAGGGGGGGTCTGAGGTGCCCTCCTTGGCCAGGGGCTTGGGCCTCTCTCTGGAGGGGAGGGAAAGACAGGGAGGGTGAGGGAGAGTAATATCCCAAGAGATGATCGGAAAAGCCGGGCCCGCTCCTGGGTGACCCCAGGGGACGCAGCAGTCCCGACACTGCCTGAGAGCCCTCCATGGGTGGTTCCCCCAGGGACGTGTGCCGAGTGCTGCTCAGGGGGTGCTGGGGAGTGGGGTGTCTGAGCCTGGGACTCTTTCCCACTCACCCCAGGCCCCGAAGCCGCTTCACCTCCTCCTTCAAGGTCTCGTTCTCTTCCTTCAGTCCGTTCATCTCGTTGGCTGCAAAAGGCACTGATTAGCAAAGCAGGCAGGGGTTGGGGGGGACAGGGGCTGGGGTGGGGTCATCATAGCACCAGGGAAGCCCCTCAGCAGTGCCCCCAGCACGTAGCCCAGGGCCTGGCAGGCAGCAGGCGCGCCGTGGATGCTGCTGCATGCGTGGCTGATTGGATGCCGTTGAATAAGCCTCGCCGGCCTCGAGGGAAGGGGGCTCGCCCTCGGTCATCAGGAGGGCCACGGGGACTCAGGACTGCAGGACCTTCCGCATCACAGGAAAAAGGTCATGCCCTGTGGGGGCAGGGATGCCCCCAGCGCAGGGGCGGGAGGCTGTGTTGAGGGAGGGCCACACCAGCGCCAGCTGGGGGCTGTGTGTGTGTCAGTAGATTGGGTTGTGAGGTTCCCCCAGTGGTGTGGGGCTGATCGCCCTGCCTCCTTTCCCCACACCCCCACATGGACTGAGCAGGCCCTGGGGTCGCCTGGCCCCGTGGGAGAGGACCCCGGCTGTCTGGCAGGTGGGGCTCACTGAGGATGAAGATGTGCTGTAGGTTCTGCAGGTGGGAGCTCTGGAACTCCTGCTGCCGCTTCCTGGCCAGCTCCTGGGTGACCAAGCAGCGGTCGCACAGGCCGGCCCGCAGCCTGCAGGGATGGGGACACAGGAAGTCTGAGGGATGGCATGGAAGCCAGAGGGCCTGAGACCCACCGCCCCACTGCCGGGAAGTGCCCTTGCCCTTCCCAAACTATTCTGTAGAGCCCCAGGCCTCTTCCCACCCCGTGGGCGAGGGGTCCCATGTTTCACTGAGTTTGGGGAGAAATCTTGAAAATGCAGTTTACTTAAGGCTCTGAGATGTCCTGCAGTGGAGAAACCTTCCTGGTTCAGTTTGTCCTGGACTTTCCCAAACTTGTTCTCCGAGGAGCCCTGTCATCTCCCCCTCCCCTGAGCCCACCGGTCCTGGCCAGTGCTGCGAGGTGTCCTCCCAGGCCCACCTGTTTTCCAGCACCCGAAGGTTCTCCTTCAGTGTCTTCTGCTGTTCCCGGAGCTGGTGGTTCTTGGCAAAGAGCTCCTCGATCCTCTGGGCGTCCCTGTGGCGGGAAACAGCTAAGGTGGGGTCCTGTTCCATCCAGGAAGACACACGCTGTCCCCACCATCCAGCCTGGGGGGGCAGTGCCATTTGGTACCTGCAGCCTTGGTCTGGGGCTGGATCCTGCTCAGTGCCCCTCACTGTGGGGACTTGCCCTTGAAGTGGGCCCTGTGGGGGCAACGCCTCACCCGGCAACGCCTAACCCGGTGCCCCCCCAGTCATCTGCCGCCCCTCTGTGACGTCTGTCCTGTCCACGCACCACTTTAGTGCCATGGTGCAGGCAGAGCCACAGCCAGGTCTATAAGCCCGGAACGCAGGGAGCCTGCCTGCCCGCCAGCGTATGACCAGACATGACCCCAGCTCACCATGAACGTACTGTTGATATTCTGATCATGATCCTGGGGTGGGAGACACCCTGAGTAGAGGGCTTGCCCCACCCCTGGGAGGCCAACGCACCTGGGTTCAAGTCCTGCTCACCATGTGACCTTGGATGAGTGACTCCCCCTGCCCCCACACTGAGCCTCAGTTTGCCCTCTGCACCATAGGATGGTGGCAGTGCTGGCACACCGGAGCTTCGTGTGGCCCCTGCGGAGGGGGCCCTGCTTGGCCTGACTCACCGGCACCTCTCTGAGTTCAGTTCCAGAAGCTTGTTCTGCAGGCCTGGGGGAGCGAGCAGAGGGGCAAGTGGGGGGCGGTCAGGCCCAGCTGCTGCTTTCCCTGCAGCCTCCCCACCACGGGGTCTGGGCAGAGCTGCAATGTGGCACTCCCGTCCCCTGCACCCCCTGGGGGAGCCCTGCCAGGTGGGCCCCTGTCTGTGCTTAGGCCCAGGGCTGCCTGAGACTCGGTGGTCTTGGCCCAGTATCTGTCGCTTCCCCTGGGGTCCCTGCCTCTGGCATCTGTCTAGGGGTGTCTGGGGGTGAGCAGGGACCCCGGTGCCACAAGTGACCAGCCACCTGTGAAAGGCAGAGGGACCGGAGGGCCATTGTGTGTGTGTGTGTGTCATAGCTAGTGTTGAAATAAGATGAACTTTTGGGGCAGACCCCACCAGACCTCCTCCTTGTCATATCTTGGGATCTAGCCTGGGCCTGGCTAACCCCTGCAGCCCCACCTCTCTGGGTTGCCTGGGAGACAGCCAGGTCCTTGGACCTGCAGGTGGGCGCGGGTGCTCAGTGGAAAGACCGGGGAAGGTGCTGGCTCTGGGACTGGACTGGGGGTGGTGGGGGGGCTTCGGCCCTGTCCCTGGTGGGGGAAGTGGACAGGGGCAGGGCCTGGGGTGTATCCTAGAAGGAAGAGAAGAGTTGCATCTCAGTGCCTTGACATGTTCTGGATGGGTCCAGAGAGCCATAAGCTCCTGTTTCTGGAAGTGGCTGTCTGCTCTGGTGAGCTCAGCAGGCCGGTCAGGGTGGGCTCTTCTTTCTGCCACATGGCCAGCCCCATGGGAGAACAAAGCATGGGCAGCATGCAGCCTTTGGGTGGCAGGTGGCCATGAGGTGTTGGTGGCAACCCTTGAAAGTGCTCCTCCCCCTCGGGGCCACACTCTGGGAGTGGCTCGAGGACATCCCAGCTTGAGGTCAGCACTTGTGGGGCCCAGGCAGGGCGTCTGTCCACTTTGTCGCTCTGGGCCTTGGGTCCGTCCCCTGACTTGTTGGGAATTGGAGGTGATCGGGGTGCACCCTGGCCTGCCCCGGCCCTTAGGTAAGGGCTGTGGAGACCCCTCCCTAGCCCGGCATCTGTCCCTGGCCCCTCACCCAGGACTTCCTTCTCGTGGATCTCCTTCAGCCTGTTCAGTGACTCCATGAAGCTCTCCATGGCTCCCTGTGGCCCTGGCCCGGGCCCCTCTGCGCAGGGGTTGTGGAGATGTTTGCAGCCTTTACAGCCCCTCTGTGTCCATCCTGAAGAGGAGGAAGAGGGGACAGGGATCTGCTCAGGAAGGGCTTGTGGGCTGTGGAGTCCAGGAGAGGATTGGGACTCCTTGTGTCTATGTGGAGCAGACCCCACGTCATGTTGTAGGGCCACTCATGGGAGGTGGGCTGGAGGCTCCGGAACCCCACAGGCAGGTGCAGAGATAGTACATTGTGTGGCTTCCTCCCACACATATGTGGACGGGGGCCAGAGGGCAGGGTGCTGGCTGCTGTGCGGGAGGGGATGGAGGGGCCAGGGGGCATCTGGGGGTGAGTGCCGGCCCCTCTGAGCCGCCCCGTTCTCCCCAGGTATCCAGCCCATCAGTGCCTGGCCTGTCCCCACATAAGCCCTGCCCCTGGACCTCAATGGAGGGACAGGGAAGCCTGGTGAGAGCTGGATGGTGCCAGTGGCACCTGCCCAGATGTGACGCTGGGAGTCAGACCTCACCAGCAAGAGCCCCACAGACCTGACCATGCCACTGTACACACCCCAGCCCCAACACTACGGTCACAGCGGCTCCTTCCCTTTCACCGGAGCCCTTGTACTCAGTTTCCTTCTGGGATCTCTGCCCCGCTCCAATGCTGTGGCAGCTTCAATCTAGTCACATAGGCACACACACACACATACACACATAGATAGCATGTACACACAACACATATGCACACACATGCAAAAGACAGAGCATGTACACACACAGCACACATGCACCGACAGACATGCACACACACAAAGCATGCATACACACAACACACATGCACACACCTACAGACACACAACACATATGTACACAGACAGAGATGCCCACACACAACACACAGAGATACATAGACATGGGTACATGCTGATGTAAATCTGTGCAGACATAGAGACACGGCTACACACGCAGTTGCAGGTACACAGAAACACACACAGCCACAGCAGCCCCCTCTACCCAGAAGCAGCTCCCACACGCAGAGGCTGGAGGGTTCCAGGAAGGCGTAGGAGCCACTATCTAACCCTTGCATCTCAGTGCCTTGACATGTTCCGGATGCAAGTGTGCGTGTGTGTGTGTGTGTGCCATGTATGTGCACACCCGAATGAGTGTGCATGTGTGTGCCGTGTGTGTGTATGATAGCCAGTGTGCATGTATGTGTACCGTGTCTGTGCACACCCGAACGAGTGTGCATGCTGTGTATGTGCATGCCTGAGCCAGTGTGCATGTGTGTGTGTGCTGTGTATTCACGCCCGAGCCGGTGTGCATGTGTTTTTTGTGTGTATGTGCTGTGTGTTCACGCCCGAGCCGGTGTGCATGTGTTTTTTTTGTGTGTGTGCTGTGTGTTCACGCCCGAGCCGGTGTGCATGTGTTTTTGCCCTGTGTGTGTGTGCTGTGTGTTCACGCCCGAGCCGGTGTGCATGTGTTTTGTGTGTGTGTGTGCTGTGTGTTCACGCCCGAGCCGGTGTGCATGTGTTTTTGCCCTGTGTGTGTGTGCTGTGTGTTCACGCCCGAGCCGGTGTGCATGTGTTTTTTGTGTCTGTGTGTTGTGTGTTCACGCCCGAGCCGGTGTGCATGTGTTTTTGTCCTGTGTGTGTGCTGTGTGTTCACGCCCAAGCCGGTGTGCATGTGTTTTTTGTGTGTGTGTGCTGTGTGTTCACGCCCGAGCCGGTGTACATGTGTTTTTTTTGTGTGTGTGTGTGTGCTGTGTGTTCACGCCCGAGCCGGTGTGCATGTGTTTTTTTTGTGTGTGTGCTGTGTGTTCACACCCGAGCCCGTGTGCATGTGTTTTGTGTGTGTGTGCTCTGTGTGCACGCCCGAGCCGGTGTGCATGTGTTTTTTGTGTGTGTGTGCTGTGTGTTCACGCCCGAGCCGGTGTGCATGTGTTTTGTGTGTGTGTGTGCTGTGTGTTCACACCCGAGCTGGTGTGCATGTGTTTTGTGTGTGTGTGTGCTGTGTGTTCACGCCCGAGCCGGTGTGCATGTGTTTTGTGTGTGTGTGTGCTGTGTGTTCACGCCCGAGCCGGTGTGCATGTGTTTTGTGTGTGTGCTGTGTGTGTGCACGCCCGAGCCGGTGTGCATGTGTTTTGTGTGTGTGTGTGCTGTGTGTGCACGCCCGAGCCGGTGTGCATGTGTTTTGTGTGTGTGTGTGCTGTGTGTCTGCACGCCCGAGCCGGTGTGCATGTGTTTTGTGTGTGTGTGTGCTGTGTGTGTGCACGCCCGAGCCGGTGTGCATGTGTTTTGTGTGTGTGTGTGCTGTGTGTGTGCACGCCCGAGCCGGTGTGCATGTGTTTTGTGTGTGTGTGTGCTGTGTGTTCATGCCTGAGCCGGTGTACGTGTGTTTTGTGTGTGTGTGTGCTGTGTGTGTGCACGCCCGAGCCGGTGTACATGTGTTTTTTTTGTGTGTGTGCTGTGTGTTCACTCCCGAGCCGGTGTGCATGTGTTTTGTGTGTGTGTGTGCTGTGTGTGTGCACGCCCGAGCCGGTGTACATGTGTTTTTTTTGTGTGTGTGCTGTGTGTTCACTCCCGAGCCGGTGTGCATGTGTTTTGTGTGTGTGTGTGTGCTGTGTGTGCACGCCCGAGCCAGTGTGCATGTGTTTTGTGTGTGTGTGTGCTGTGTGTGCACGCCTGAGCCGGTGTGCATGTGTTTTGTGTGTGTGTGCTGTGTGTACGCCCGAGCCGGTGTACATGTGTTTTGTGTGTGTGTGTGTGTGCTGTGTGTTCACGCCCGAGCCAGTGTACATGTGTTTTGTGTGTGTGTGTTGTGTGTGCACGCCCGAGCCGGTGTGCATGTGTTTTGTGTGTGTGTGCTCTGTGTGCATGCCCGAGCTGGTGTACATGTGTTTTGTGTGTGTGTGTGTGCTGCGTGTTCACGCCCGAGCCGGTGTACATGTGTTTTGTGTGTGTGTGCTGTGTGTGCACGCCCGAGCCAGTGTACATGTGTTTTGTGTGTGTGTGTGTGTGCTGTGTGTGCACGCCCGAGGCGGTGTGCATGTGTTTTGTGTGTGTGTGTGCTGTGTGTGCACGCCCGAGTCGGTGTGCATGTGTTTTGTGTGTGTGTGTGCTGTGTGTTCACGCCCGAGCCCGTGTACATGTGTTTTTTTTTTGTGTGTGTGTGTGCGCTGTGTGTTCACGCCCGAGCCGGTGTGCATGTGTTTTGTGTGTGTGTGTGTGTGCTGTGTGTTCATGCCCGAGCCGGTGTGCATGTGTTTTGTGTGTGTGTGTGTGTGCTGTGTGTTCACGCCCGAGCCGGTGTGCATGTGTTTTGTGTGTGTGTGTGCTGTGTGTGTGCACGCCCAACCTACCGTGGGACCACTGGTGCATCACCTGAACAACTGTGTTGGTCTCCTCCCTGCCTGGCCTCCCCCTCAGTCTCCCCTGAACCCCCTACCTCTCCGCATCTCCTCCAGAACCACTCTCCAGGGTGACCATCCCTGGGAAGCTCTGGTCTCTGCTCAGACGCGCACTACTCTGCTCAAAATCCAACTTTGGGCTTGCAGCTGGAGGCCATGCCCAAGGCCTCGCAACGGCCAGCCCAGCCCAAGTGGACCACAGAGGGGAGCGGCCATGGCTGCATCTGGGTTTTCAAAGGTCAGCCTGAAGACGCTCACATGAGGGTCCTCTCCGCAGCAGTACTCTACAGAACCGTCCCAAATGGGACCCCCAAACCCCATCCCATGATGGGTGGAATGGTGGCCACCCAGCCCCATGCCCATCCCAGTGTGGCGGCCACCCGGCCTCATGCCCATCCCAGTGTGGTGGCCACCCGGCCCCATGCCCATCCCAGCGTGGCCAAACCACCTGAGACAGACTTGAGGGTGCATTGCATACAGAAAGAGGCACTTGCCCTGGGACCCTGGAAGTTGGGTGGTGGGTGTCTTTGGGGCTGAGGCTGGGGGTGCCTGTGACTCAGGGTGGCAGGCCTTGGGACCCCAAGAGAAGTCCCGGGGCCTGGGGTGGGGATGGTGACTGGAGCCACTTGGAAGGAGACTCTCCTAATTCCCGCCGAGCCCTTGCACCTGTGGTCAAGCGTGTTAGTGCTGAGCCTGGTGGGGCAGCGAGGGGTGTGGGACAGAGTGTGGCCCCTGTTTGGGGGTGGCCACAGCGTCCCCAGGGGCCCCTGACAGGGCTGGTGGGGCTGCATGGAGGGCGGAGCATCAGGATGCTGGGCTCCAGAGACTCCGTCCACAGACCCGCCTGGGCTTTGGGACCTCCAGCCACCCTCGGAGGGAGTGGGGGTGACAGTTGGTGGCTCTGTGTTGGGGGGTGAGGGATCCTGGGACCAGGAAGACTTGGAGCTTTCCTGGTGGGAGGCTGGGAGGGAGCCAGAGCTCCCTGGGAGGGATGTCTTTGCTGGTGAAGGGGGCCAACAGGACGTTGAGTTCCAGAGGTGGGGATAGCATGTAGCCTACCGGAAGTAGGTCACGTGGCCATCATCAGTGGTTCTGACCCCCGTTTCCTGAACTCCATACACACTGAGACCTTCCCGACAGCCCATGGAATCTTGACCACACCACGAAGACCCCGCTCCAGATGGAAAAACTGAGGCTCAAACAGATCAAACCTCCCGTCTCAGTCACCCAGTGGGAAGTGGGATCTGGGTTGTGCCTGGCTCCTGGGGCTGTGGGTCCTGCGTGCTCTGCCTGTGTGGACTGGGGCATCTTCCCCATGGCTCTGGTGCACCCAGCTGCGCTGGTTTTTCCTGGCCAAGGGGCCCCCGGAAGGAAGCTGTCAGAGCTGGCACCTCCCTAGGCTCAAGCAGCTGAGGAGGGCCAGGAGGGGGCTGAGCTGCAGTTCCTGAAATTCCACCCGGACCCGCCCAACAGTCCGCTCTTCCCTGGCCCCCAGCACCTGCCATGTGGGCTGGGTCAACGCCCATAAAGGAGCTGCCCAAGGGAGCCCAAGGTACCTGTGGGCCTGGGAGAGGTCTGCACAAGAGAGGCGGGCTTCCTTTCTAGTGAAGTCACTGTGGTACAGAGGCCGGGACTGCGCCTCTGCTGTGCTTCCCACTCACAGAATCCTTTCTGTGCCCCAAACCACCTGCAGGCCCCGCCTGGCTGCCACTCTCAAGGCCCCCAAAGGACTGCAGAAAGAGTCCCCATCCCACTGGGCAGGGAACGGCGCAGACACATACCCGGAGGCAGGGCTGGTGGGCGTCTGGCATCGCCGTAGGGTGCACCCTGCTGGGGAGCCTCGTTTCCCAGAGGCCCAGAGTGGGGTGGGCCTGGGCAAGGCCACTGGGCCCGGTGAGTGATAGTGCCTGGGGCTGGGGGGACCTTCCCTCAGGGTGAGCAGGTGACAGAGATGCAAAGTGGCCAGGATCAGTCTCCCAGGCTCCAGCACCTCTGGGACAGCCCCAGTCCCAGCTTCTACCCTCCTAGAGTGCTGGAGAGCTCTGGGGAAGGGATGGGAGATGGAGGGAAGTTGCAAGCCCTGATGCTTTTGGGGAGAAGAAATGAACCGGGATTGTAGAAATTCACCCAGACCTGGCCCACAGCCTTGTGCCAGGGGTGAGCAGGGGAGTCAGTGGGGCTGACTTTTTCTTCCTGAATCAGCCTTCTTAGGGTTTGTTGGGCTTGCCAAGGGCAGCTAGAGGTGCTGGGGCCGGGGAAACTTGGAAGGAGGGTCTCCTCTAGGCCTGGGTGGGGGCTGCAGTGGGACTGTGATGGGGGAGCAAGCCTGCCGGGGTGGGGAGGGGCTGGGCTGAGACTCTTGGGGGGCTTCACAGGGCTGGGGTGAGACAGCTGAGCTCTGGTCCAGGGTAACCCTCAGCCACTCCTCCCACTCCCAGCCCTCCCACTCTGGGAGTCCAGGCTGGAGGGTCTTTGCAGGCGCTGAGCTCCCTGGAAGGAGTGAGGGAAGGGGAGGGCAGGCTAGTGAGCCACTGTCCCACCTGTGGCTCACAGCTGGGCCATGGGAGGGATAGGTGTGAGGGGTGCATGGCTGTCCCTCTCGACACCATCCTCACCCCACCATGCCTTGCCCTCTGCTCCATTTTGCCACTGAGAACACGACCCAGAGGTAGGGTCTTGCCCACAGTCAAAGCTAGTGAGAGCCGGGCTGGGCTTTGGCCAGCCCAGGTCCGCACCTCCGCCTCCTGCGGTGAGGTGCTACTGGTGCCAGCACCTTTGCCTTCCGGGGACTGCTCCTTAAAACCAAGAGGTGACGTGCTGCTCTCACCAGTACGGAACAGAGCCCATCCAATAAACTGGTGCCTCTTATACCCCAGCCAGGACCCAGGAGAGCCCTCCATGGGGAGCCTAAGGCTGGCAGACCACCTTCCACCTCATGTCCTCACCCAGGGAATGGACGTGCACTGTGGGCCCTGCCTGTCCCTCGGGACTCCCACCTCCCTCTGAAGGCCCCCAGAGCCCCCACCTGCCCTCCTAGGGTCTCCACCCACCCTCCCAGGGCCCTTGGAGTGGCCACTCAGAGCGGGCAGAGGTTTGCTGTTGTTAGTCCAGCCTCATGGGTTCTCAGAGCCCCAGCAGAGAGGGTGCACCCCCCCACCACCCGCTGAGCTGGCTGGGGTGGGGCAGGGGTCGCATTCCTGAAGGGTGCTGGCTGGAGAGTCAGTCTGGGCAGAGGGTGAAGGTGTGGGCTTCCCAGTCGACAGCCCTGTGGGGCTCTCGGACCTGTCTCTGCTCTCTATTTGACCTTGGGCAAGTTGCTTTTCCTCTCTGAGCCTGTTTCCTCGCCTGGGGATGAAGGCACCCCACCCCTGTATTGGGCTGCTTAGAAGCTGCTTACAGGTGGAGCCTGTGCGCCCAGGAGCTCCGTAGACGGGGGTGCTCCGTGAGCAGCAGAGGGAGACCCCGAGTTCTCCTGTGCCTCCCTCATGTGGGACCCTAGGTGTCCAGCAGTGCTAACGGCAGGACCCTCTGCGCTTGGTCAAAGTCAAATCCCATTGCCACAAAGGCCTTGGGCAGGAGAACGCAGCCCTCCCCACACGCAGGGTGGAGGTCCGGCTGCTGACAGTGACGACACGCATCCTCGGACGGCTGCTCACTATGGACTCCACTGGGCTCACAGCATCTCTGTGGCTGCGCCCAGGGGAGATGCCACCTGCCTCCCACACACAGGCCAGGGAATCACAGGCCCAGCCGTGGCCCTGGCAGGACCGGGCACTGTCCGGCCAAGTGGCAACACCCACAGTGATGCCTGTTCTTGCCCTGTCCTTTGGGAGGCCGGGGCCCCTGAGCTCCTCTGCTGTCTGAGCAGGTGGCATCCAGGGCATCACTGGGCTCTCCGCCTCTCCCAGGGCACTCAACCAGAGAAGCTGTCTGGGCACCAGTGCTCCAAGGATGTCTGCCAGGCCAGCAGGCCAGCTGCTCTTCACCCCAGCCACTGCCCCCCAGGAGGCCCTTTGGGGCAGGAGTGCAGAGCTGGACACAGGTGCCCTCTGTCTCTGAGGCCTGGGCTGTCTGTGTATCCATCTGACTGACTGCCCACCTATCCAGGAGCAACAGTGATGGGCGCAGCAGTAGCAGTAGCAGTGGCAGTGGTAGTGGCATAGCTGTGGCAGTAGCAGTGGCAGTGGCAGTGGCAGTAGCAGTGGCAGTGGCATAGCCATGGCAGTAGCAGTAGCAGTGGCATAGCCATGGCAGTAGCAATAGCAGTGGCATAGCCATGGCAGTGGCAGTGGCAGTAGCAGTGGCAGTGGCATAGCCATGGCAGTGGCAGTAGCAGTGGCATAGCCGTGGCAGTGGCAGTAGCAGTGGCATAGCCATGGCAGTGGCAGTGGCAGTAGCAGTGGCAGTGGCATAGCCGTGGCAGTGGCAGTGGCATAGCCATGGCAGTGGCAGTGGCAGTCGCAGTGGCAGTGGCATAGCCATGGCAGTAGCAGTAGCAGTGGCATAGCCATGGCAGTAGCAGTAGCAGTGGCATAGCTGTGGCAGTCGCAGTGGCAGTGGCATAGCCGTGGCAGTGGCAGTGGCAGTAGCAGTGACAGTGGCAGTGGCTGCTGTTGATCACATGCTGCTCTGTGCCAAGCACCATGCCCAGGCTTTTTCCCACTTGCATGGGCACTGAAACCATCCTGTAGTTTTGCTGAGGCAGCCAAGCTCAGAGCGGTGCCCTCTGCACCTTGACCCACTTCTCCCCAAGGGATTCCCCTGCCCCCGTCCACCTCCTGGCTGCCCCCGCGGAGCACCCACTGCATTAGCTAGGCTGGGCACACGCATGTGGTCGGGGCCCACCTGGCCTCGGAGGAAGTGCTGATTGTCTCATTCTACAAGTTTGGACACTGAGGCTTGAAGCAGATCAGAGATGAGCAGGTGGAGCAAGATTTGGACTGGACGTGGCCTCAGTCTCCTCCTACCCTCTGCGGTAATGGGCAAAGCCTCTCCCATGGAGACTTCGGCCAGGTCACTTGTCTGGCCGTGCCTCAGTTTCTCTGACTGTAGAACAGATGTTGGTGGTGAGTCCTGACCCGGGCTCATGGGGGCTGTCAGGGCACCTGGTGGGTGCCCCAGGGCCAGATCAGGGACAGGCAGTCAGGGCCAGCCTGGGGGTGGAGCTGCCTCACACTCGCCCATGGAATGGCTACAGCAACCCTCACTTTGTAGATGAAGGAGCTGAGGCTCAGAGGTGTCATCTGTCCACAGTCAACAGCGTGCAAGGACACAGCCAGGACACAGCCAGGGCCTCCTGGTGACTCCCCAGGCCAGTTCAGGGTGGGGGCGGGGGCAAGTCCAGAGAGATGTCTCTGCCAGGGCAGTTTCTGATGTCCTCCAGACACATGGACCCACGACAGACATGTGCACACGCGTGACGCCCACACCCACACGGGTGGACAGCAGCATCCTAACTCGTGGAACACACACTGGTGCACAGTCCAATGAGCAGCCACCTGCGCTGCCACAGCCACCCTCCCCTGCTGTGCACACAGCCGCTGCAGGGGCCCCGGGACAGCTGCACACGCAGGTCGTGTGTGCACGTGCACTCGTGTACCCCACATGCACATGCCCCCCCCCGCCCCCCGTGCACTCGTGTGCACACATGCACAGAGGAGCTAGCCGAGATGTCCCTGCAGCTCAGGTAACAGCAGCCCTGCAACCCGACTCCCTCCCGGAGGTGGAAGTGGGCCGGGCTGCTCTCCTACCCTGCCTGCTCGCTCCCTGAGGCCTGGCCAGTGGGGGAGGGGGTGGAGCAAGGCCCGCCTTTGTGGCTGCTTCCCCACAGACACAGCGGCAGGGAGTCCCCTGCTCAGTGCCCAGCTGCAAACGCTGCACCCCTGCACCACCCTCACCTCTGTGGCTGGGCCCGCTTGTCCTCTTGTGAACCTGGATGGCGGGGCAGGGCAGGCCCAGGGTGGAGGGTGAGGCCACCAGCCTGTCCCTGATGCCCCAAGCCCCTCAGCAGACCAGGGACACTTCCTGGGCCCTGGTGCCAGACTAGGCCTGGCCTCTTTGCACCCAGCTCCTGCCCGGAACGCCCACTGAGCTCTCTCCGTTGCTAGGCCCCTGGACCAGGAGCAGCCTTGTGCCACCCCTTAGGGAAGACATCCAGTCCCACCAACCCCCACGGCTCTCCTCGCAAGAGCCCGAGCTGGGCCTCCAGCCTCCCTGGTGAGTGCCCCAGCCAGGGATCCCAGCCTACCCCGCTGCTTGAGTGGCCTGGCCCTGGGGTCCCGGGTACTCACATGGCTCCTGGCCCTGCCTCGACCTCCCTCGACCTCTGAGCGGAGCCCCCCACGCTCTCCACGGGGAGAGAGAAGTGAGCGGGGTGTGAACCTGCACAGGCAACAAGACAGGATTTTGGCCAAACCCGCTTGACAGGTTTTCGATTCTCCCAGCCAGGAGCAGAAAGGAGGCAGAGACTGCCCCGAGCCGCCAGGCGGGTTCTGCCATCTTGCAGAAAGTGGCCGGACAGGTTGGGTCTGAAGCCACATAGAGATGGGATTGTTTCCTCATAATCACCTCGAGGAGGCTGGGCTGCTGGCAGGAGCCAAGCTGGTTAGCACTGAGAATCCAGTTTGGGACCTGGGACACGAAGGGCCCGGGCGGGGAAGGGTGGAGGGCTTGCAGGGGTGCTCAGGTGGGGGGCTGCAGGCGGGAGTGAGTAAACGTACTGTCTTGCCACCTTGGGACAGGTGGCCTCTGGTGCAGACTGGCCCCTCCTGCTGTTCACAGCTCAGCTTGCTGTGGGCTGACCATAGGCAGGCGACAGTTTCCTTTCTGGCCTCGGTTTCCCTGTCTGTAAACTGGGGATAATAGTCTCAAGATCTGTCCCTGCCAGAGCCCAGCGGACGGAAATCCAGCAGCTGCTATGGGAAGCGACCCGCCCAGCATGCCCCGCCCTGCCTGGGAAAGCAGGCCTTCTGCTTGAGGGGGACTGGGTGCACGCTGGGCCTCTGGTCTGTGCAGTCTGCCCGGGGTCTGTGAGTGCTTGTGAGCGCGCTTCTCCGGTCTCCAGGTAGGCTGGGTGACCCTGGCCAGGTGGAGCCCAGGGGGGCAAATAGTCTGGGGGATGGCCTGGCCCTGGATGGCACGGCCCAGGTGCCGGAGCAGCCTTCCACTGTGGTCTCACGTGTGTTCCCTGGACAGCAACACTGTGGCTGCAGGGCACAGCCCTGAACCCCCGTGCCCCACCCGCTGTGTCCTACCCACGACTCCTCCCCACTCCCTCCTCCCCACCTCTGCCTCCGCCTCATCCTCAGCCTGTCTTAGCTCTGCACAGAAGCAGACCGGGGGGTCCTGAGTCCTTGGCACCACAATCCCCAGGGCACCCGAGGACCCCAGGAATGCACGGGGCTCAGAGGAGGAAGCCTGGGAGCCTGGCCTGCAGCCCCTGCCATGAGGGGAGGACAGACCTCCTGCTCCCTGGCAGGGCCCCTGCTGGTGGCTGGTGGTCCAGTTCTGGGCTTGGGATGAGGGCTGGTCATCTCTGGCCCCACGATGCCCTCCCACTCAGGGCTGGGCTCTTGGGAGGAGGTCGTGGTCGGCATGGGCCACTCCAGCTCTGGCTGGCCTGGGAGCTTTGTGGAGGCCCCTCCTCCAGCCACCTCCCTGCTTCTGGCTGGGCCCTTTGCGAATGGGGTCTGCTTGCTGCTGGAGTGTATTTTGTGTATACCTGTGTGGGGACTGTGTGCATGTGTGAGCATGTGCGTGTGGATACGAGTGTGTGTGCATGTCTTACGTGTATGTGCCTGTGTGTGCATGTGTGAGTGCGCGTGTGTGCACATGTGTGAGTGGACACGTGTAGCTGCTTTGTGCTGTGGTCTGGATGTTTTTCGTGTCTGCCCCAGATTCCTGTTGAAATCCTAACTCCCAAGGCAATGATGTTAGGAGGCGGGGCCTCTGGGAGATGGCGAGGTCGTGAGGCTGCAGCTCTCCGGAGCAGGGTTGGTGTCCTTCTACAAGCGGTTCCAGGGAGGTCCCTTGCCACTTCCACCATGTGAGGACCCGAGATGGTGCCGTCTATGAACCGGGAAGTGGGTCCTCTCCGGACATGGAACGAGCTGGTGCCTTGATTTTGAACTTGCAGCCTCCAGGTATGAATGTGAGCTCTGCTCTGGGCTTACTGCCTATAGGGAGACCTGCCTCACAAGAAGGGGTCCCTCTGCGGCTGCCATGCATGGCTGCTTCAATCAAAGCTGCTGTCTAACACCATCGGCTCGCTCTCGAGTTCCTCCCTTGGCAAAGCCAAGCACCCTCCTGGACTGAGCCAGTTTTCGCGCCTGCCTGCCCCACCCTGCTGTGTCCAGGCCTTGGTGATACAGGACAGAGGTGTCCGTGCAGGCTGTGCCTGTGACTGGGTCCCCAGGGGGAAGGTGGCACCCCAGGTCAGCAACCTCCTACCCTGAACTCCAGGCAACATCGTCGCCCCCCTTGTACTGCACCTGCACCGTGGACAGAGAAGGAGGGAAGGCTGGGAGAGGAGGAGGGCGAATATCGCTGGAGGTCAGTGTCCTACAACCGTGGGTTTGTGTGCCCCTTTGTTCATTCATGCAACCATCCAAGACCCATTTCCTGGCCGCCCACCAGGCCCTGTCCAGGCTCTGGGCACATGGATGGCCATGAACGTGACTCATACATTTAGGGGACCTTTGGCTGTGAGAATCGGGCACATAGAGGGCACTGTCTGAGCCTCAGTTTACTTGTCCCTTGCAGGGCTGATGAGGATGAAAGGGGGTCCTCTCCTGGTACCACTCACCTGTTCATTCCTTCAGCCAATGTCTGTTGAATCCTGATCAGTCAGGAGCTGGGGGGTGTGATGGACACCCAGGCACCGGCGTCCAGGTTCACAGGAAGCGTCGCGGAATGAGACAGCAAGTCTTCAACACGCTGCTGGCACACCGTGGCCAGGTTTCAGTTTGGGGGCTGCTCCGTTGCCCCATTATACAGCTGCGGAATGAGGGCCCAAGTGTGTGTGTGACCTCCCAGCCCCAGCAGCCACCCCCACCTGCCCCTGAGGGGCTGGGGCTGCTGGGCCTGGGAAGGGGGACCAAGAGGGCTCCCCATGGCCCCCCATGCCTGCTTCCTGGGCCAGATGGGGGTACGATGACCCACCCCAGGGGTAAGGCAGCTCTCGGGCCTTTTATCCCTGAGCTGGGAGGGGTGGGAGATAAGCTTCAAAGGTATCGCGCTGTAAACGCACCTTTAAAAGCCGGCCCTGCCGCCTGGTATTTGTGTTACTGGAGTGATAGATAAAGAGTGGGGTGGGCAGTGCAGGCCAACCCTGCAGCCCTGGCCCCCCGATAAATGGGTCACCTATTAGTGTGGCCCTGCAGGAGTGGGGCTGCCTTTTGTGATGACAGGGGGCCCATCCCCACACTCCCCGCAGACAAGCCCTTGCTGGCCTGGCTGGGGGCATCGTGATGGCAGGTGCTGTGTGCCCATGGGGCCAGGCTGCGCTGGGCAGGAGGGGTGCAGATGTGGGCCCTGCCTGGGCACTTGGGAGGGTGGAGGCTTTCTTGGTAGGGGGAAGGAAGAAGCCCCCATCTTCCCTCCACGTGGTCTCACTGCTAGTCACCTTATTTTATGTTCTCATGATTTTTATTTGTGTAGCTTCATGGGGTATAAGTACAATGATGCTGCATTGAGACGTTGTATTGTGTGGACTTGGGGCCTTTGGTGCATCCATGGAAGGTGCAATGCACATGGCACCCCCGAGCAGCCACCCATCCTCCCTTCCCTCCACCCTGCGAGGCCCCATTGTCCGTCCGTCCACACTTGGCTGCACGAGCACTCGTGACTTAGCTCCCCCCTTATGAGTGAGAACCTGCAGTGTTTGTCTTTCTGTGTCCGAGCTGTTTCACTTAAGATAACGTAGGCACCCTTTTCTAAAAATTACTTTTTGATAACACAAGAACTGCAAGGATGCCCCTCCGCCCCCTCCTGCAAAGCACTAGACATGACAAATGAGACCAAAGTCTCCTTTTATTGTCGAGTCTCGTCCCCTCCCCAGGGAAGCTGCTGCTTGCGGTGAGCATGCTTCCTGCTGGATGCGTCTCCGTGTAAGCACCTGCCTGAGTGTCAGCCCTCTTAAGGTGAACCGCTCAGTGTCATTCATACATTGACAAATTTGTGCCGCCATCATCATGATCTGATTCCAAAACATTTTCTTCACCTCCGAGAAAGCCTTGTACCTGGCAGCAATCACTCTGTCTCTATGGGTTTGCCTATTCTGGACATTTCATAAAAATAGAATCGAACGGCATTTGGCTCTTCATGCCTGGCCTCTTTCTCTGAGCACGATATTTCGAAGGTTCAGCCGGGCCTCCCTCTTGTTCCTGGCTGAATAATATTCCAGTGCACGGCTGGACCACAGTCATCAGCTGACAGACACTTAGTGGTCTCACCTTCCCACTTGTGTGAATAGTCCTGCTATGAACATGAGTGTGCAAGATTTTGGTTGAACACTTGTCCTCAATCCTCTAGGGTGTGTATTTAGGAGTGGAATTGATGGGGCTTATGGTAACCCTAAGTTTAACTTTTTTTTTTGAGACGGAGTTTTGCTCTTATTGCCCAGGCTGGAGTGCAGTGGCACGATCTCAGCTCACTGCAGCCTCCGCCTCCAGGGTTCAAGTGATTCTCCTGTCTCAGCCTCCCGAGTAGCTGAGACCACAGACATGCACTCAGCTAATTACCACGCCCAGCTAATTTTTGTATTTTCAGTAGAGATGGCGTTTCACCGTATTAGTCAGGCAGTCTTGAACTCCTGACCTCAGGTGATCTACCCGCCTTGGCCTCCCAAAAGTGTTGGGATTACAGGTGTGAGCCACCAGGCCCGTATTTTTAAGAAGTCTAAATTAACAGGAACAATTCACAATTAACCAAATATCCAAGTTGCATATAAAGACAGGATTAGGGCGTGGCAGGTGAGTCCCTCACTCTCCGGGCTGTGCGAGTGTGGGGTGGAATCGGCTCCAGGGTCCCAAGGTGTGGCCAGAGCATGGGCCTGGCAGGGAGACCCGGGCATGGTGCCGGCATCTCCGGCCTTTGTCCTGTAAGGGTTTGCCCATGGCTCCACCTCATCAGATTGCTCTAAAGATAGGGCACAGTGGCACACAGGGCCCAGGCTGGGGTGGATGGGCCCCTCCCTGAGACTTTCATCTGCCACCGAGGTGAGGACAGCCTCCTTAGAGCCTTAGGGTCTGATCCTTCATGGACCGGCCCACAGATGCCCACTGGACTGGAGTCCCCTGTGGTTGCTCCCCTCCCTTTCCCAGCCAGCTCTTGGGCATCAGAGCACCCCTCTACAGGGAAGCCCCTGTGACTGTAGGTAGGTCAGTCCTTTCTCGCACAGGCCTGTACGATGCAAGTCTTGGGTAGAGACTGTGTGTTGGCTCGGGGGTCTTCAGGGTGCCACCTCCTTGAGGCAGGAAGGGTTTGCCCATTCATTGCTGAGTCTTGGCCCCTGACATATGGTGCTACTCCATAAACATTTCTTCCTTTCTTTTTCTCTGAGACAGGGTCTTGCTCTGTTGCCCAGGCTGGAGCACAGTGGCATGACCATAGCTGCAGCCTTGAACTCCTGGGCTCAAGTGATCTTCCTGCCTCATCCTCCTGAGCAGCTGGGACCATAGGTACATGCCACCATGCCTGGCTAAATTTTAAAAAATGTTTTGTAGAGATGGGGTCTCACTTTTCTGCCCAAGCTGATCTTGAACTCCTGGGCTCGAGCGATCCTCCCACCTCGGCCTCCCAAAGTGCTGGGATTACAGGCGTGAGCCACCGTGCCTGGCCCCGGTGGGTTGTGTTTTACCCAGAAAACTCAAGCCCTAAGAGGCAAAGCCTAAAGGTTCCTCTGGGCTGAGATGAGATGGGCCCTGGTCGGTGAGAACTGGGGAGTGGTTTAGGGGAGCGCTATGCTTCCTAAAGAGCCGACAGAACCGTTTTACTCTGGCTAAACTATTTGTGCCTATGCCTTTGTTAAAAATTGTGAAAATTAGGGAACGTGTGGAATGGTGACCCTGTGTGTGGAACTGGGGGGCTGGCTGGGAGGGGTCTTCCCATGGCCAAGTCCTGGTTGGGCTCTTGCCTGGGGTGTATGGGGTGGAGGCTCCAGGAAGTGGGGCAGAGGTGCCTGGGGGTGAACCAGCGGGTGCCTTGGGCCATTTTGACCTCTGACCTCAGGTTCCTTTTTGGGACAGTGGGGCTGCCCTAGTGTCTCTCTCCTGGAGGCTGTGGGGTTAAATGAGAGGGGCTGTGTGCCAGGGGCCCAGGGCTGTGCTGCCCACCGAGGGTCCTAGCAACACTCCTGAGATGGTTCTTATTTCGTCACCGTTTTCCAGGGCAGTGCCAGCCTTGGCAGACGGGCCGGACAGAGGTGGGATGATGGCTCAGGCCAGCAGGGGCTGCCACGGGGCAGCGATGGCCACCTCAAGCTTGGCCAGTGCTTCTGGACTTCCTCTCTGCTGACTTCGTCCCCTGGCTAGAAACAGCCGTGGCGGTGCTCCCAGACCGAGCGTCTGCACAGAGTGGCTTCAGCTTCCTCGAGCTGTGGGAATTTAACGAGAGTAAAACGGGACCATAAATCTCTGTTGGTCGGGATAACTTGATCCATGATTTTGGAGGGCAGGCCACAGCGGGGACGAGGAGGTGTCTGTGACGGGAGCGATCCCCGGACTGAGCTGGGCTGTCTGCTGGCACGTCACAGATAATAAAACTGCGTCGTCCTGCAGCACACGGAGACTGTGTCAGATCGAGATGTCGTAACCTATGCCTTGTGGCCAGGAGCCTGGTGTCGGGGAGGTACCGTCCATACATCACAGATCCTGCACACATCATAAAGATACTTTAATGGTCTATGTGTCTTTAAAGAATTACTAATATTGCTGTTTTATGAGAAACCAGAGTTGAAAATATTAGAAGTCAGAATTTTATGGCCTAAAAGAAAGTTAAATGATGAGGATATGGGAAGGGAGACTGAAGTATCCATCACTGCCTGGGCCAGCGTTCTGGATGGGGACATGGTGGGGGAGGGGCCGCCCGGCTTTGATGAACTTGGCCGGCTCTGGCAGCCTCTGCGTGAACCTTCGGCTCCGTTAGAAGCCTCCTCCTTGGGAAGGGTTTGGAAAGCTGAGATAGAGGACGAGGGTGTTGGGGTTGTCCAGACAGTTGCAGGGCTTGGCAGTGGGGCGCACAGCAGGAAGAGAGCATCCAGGAAGTCCGGGCCCTCCTGGTTTGGGGCATGATCAGGGAGTGTGGATGGGGACACCCAGAGGACTCGGTTTCACCCAAGCTCTTTCCAGAAGGAAATTCTCCTGGCTTGCCACACGCTCCTTGTCAGATGACAATTTCCTCTGGTGCAGGTTTAAACTTTTATGTGACAGATCGGCTTGAATGCCCCTCAGAAAAGGAGCAAGTGAAGGGACAGTGGAAGGCACCGTGGATGCCTGGGGTGTCGGGGGCGAGGTCCTGGCCTGAGCCATGCAACCACATGTGGGGCCGAATCCCTCAGACTCAGAGACCAGCTCTTCCACCCTGGAATCTGCGTGCAGCAGGCGCTGATGAGTGCCTGTGGGCGAGGGATGGACTGATCTGGGTGAATCACTTTTCTTCCCTAGCTGTGCCCCTTACCCACAGCTGTGCTCCATGCTGGGGTCAGTGGGGAATCTGGGGCCTGAGGGCTGTTTGCAGCTCTCTCTTGCCCCGTTGTGCCTGTGTGAGGACCCCGGGGACTAGAGCACACCCAGGGCAAGGATCTGCTAAGGCTTCGCTCAGGTTTTAAGATGATTATTACTAAGGTGAGATTTCCATGAAATAAAATCACTCATTTTAAGGGAGTCAGTTCTGGGTTGTTTAGTGTATTCACTCTGTCATGAGCCAGCACCTTGACCTAGTTCCAAAACATTTTCCTGCCCCCAAAAGGAGACCCTGTGCCCATTAGCAGTCCCTCCCCTTCCCTCCCTCAGCCCTGGCGACACTGCCCTGCGTCTGTCCCTGGATTTGCCAGCTGGGTGTTTCGTATCGCTGTATCCATGCTACGTGTGGTCTTTTGTGTGTGGCTTCTTTTCCTGAGCACTGTGCTTTGGAGGTTCACCTCCATGGTAGCTTGTGCCTGTGCTTTGCTCCCGTTAAGGTCTGGGCTGCATGGGTGGACTGCAGTGATCTGCTCATCCGCCGATGGGTGTCTGGGTGGCCTCCACTTTCGGCTGAGAAGAGGCTGCTGTGGGTGTCCCGGCGCACTCCTGCCTTTGGCTCTTTTAGGTATTTTGTTCGGGCTTTGAGACATGTTTTCTCTCCCTCAGAGGAGCGCCTGTTGAAGAATCATGACCTCTGTTGAGCATTTACCTGGTCACAGACATTTTGCTGAAGAATTCACAAGTTCATAGAAGAGCACACTTGATCTTGAGTGTCCAGTTCAATGGGTTTTGACAGATACGGACAGTCGTGTGACTCCAGATCACAACGTAGGACGTTCTGGTCGCCACGGGCTCCTGGGTGCCTCTTCCTAGTGAGTTTCATCCCATGCCCTACTTTCTATTGCAGGAGATTAATTCTCTTCTAGGATTTTGTATACATGGAACCACACTGAGGCAGGAGGTGGGACTTGACCCTAGAGGCAGGGCTCAAACTCTGGACCAGATTGAAGACTGGCTGAAACAGGGAAAAGGCACCTCTTCATAAGATGCCCACCAGTGCCAGGCCAGTTTACCATTGCCACGGCAACACTCGGAAGTTACTCCCCCTTTCCATGGTGATGACTTGGAAGTACCACCCTTTTACTAAAAAATCAGAATGCAGGTACGAATATGAGTGCAGCACTGCCTCTGAGCAGCTGCTCTGAGCTCGCCGCCTGGGGGGAGTCCTGCCTCACGAGGAGGGTCCCTCTGCTGCTGCTGTGCACAGCTGCTTCAATCAAAGCTGCTAACACCACCGGCTCACCCTTGAGTTCTTTCCTGAGCAAAGTCAAGAACCCTCGTGGACTAAGCCCCAATTCTGGGGCTCACCTGCCCTGCATCTGTGCTCTGTGTGGCTCTGATGTCTGCTAGAACAGGGGACTGGAGGCCTGTTTGTGCGGCACGTATGCCTTGTGTGGGTGGCACTCTGCTCACCCATTCACCTGCGATGGCCGTCCAGGTCATTTGCACTTTTTGGCGATTGTGAATGGAGCTGCGATAAACATCCATGTGCCAGTTTTGCAGGAGTACAGGCGTGGATGGCCAGGCCCTATGATAAGCATCTGTGTAACTTTACAGGAAACTACACACCTGCTCCCACAGTGGTCATGCCATTTCGTTCCTGCCAGGGCACGGGAGCGTCCCAGTTGCTCCAGCCTTTTCCGGCACTTGGTATTGTCTGTCTTTTCAATTTTAGCATTTCTTGTTGGTATTAGTCACAATTTAAAGATCAGAAAATGGAGGCTCAGAGAGGCGAAGTGACCTGTCCAGGCTGCACAGTGGGGAGGGCAGGTCAGAACCTGCCCATGACCTTTGGACTGTGACCCCACCTCTCAGACAGAGCAGGTCTGTGCCGGCTCCTGAGGCCCCAAACTGACTGCAAAGGCCTTCACTTCACACCACAGTGCCATGCCCCACTGTCCCTTAAAACCCTCGGTGGCCCCCCTGCCTCTAGCCCATCCCTGCCCTTCTCCTCCCCGCTTCAGCCATGCTGGTGCCTTCCTCTCCCCAGGGCCTTTGCACGGCTGCTCCTGCTGCCCCTCTGCCCTGGTTATATCCTTCCCGTGAGCCGGGAACAGCTCACCTTGGCCGGCGTGTGCCCTCAGCATTCATACAGAGTGATATCTTTGAAATGACAGCAAGTGGCAGTTGATACCTTTCCGTCCTGCTGAAAAGTGAGACCCGGGAGGGCAGAGACCAGGCCTGTCTTGTTAGTCCTGGGGGCTGTGCCTGGTAGTGGGTTGTTGATTTGGGCAGCACGAGTGTGGCAGGGAACACCCTGACCAGCCTCACCCTGTCTAGAGATGGGAGGAAGCCAAGGGTCCACCTCCAGAGAAAGGTCCTGGAGGACTTATTAGTGGACACTTCAGCCTTGAGGAGCAGCAGGATAACCAGGACAGCATTTCTGCCCCAAGCAGGCGACATCCTGGGAGAGACCCCTCTGAAACTTCAATAGTGTCCCCACAGGGTGGACAGGGACCCCACCTCAAATATGGGCACTGAGGTCTCGAGGCAGCCTGGATGGTTCCCTGGCCTCCCCAAGGCCGTGGGAGGAAGGCCCTGGAGCAGGGGTCGGCCGTCTGCTGTCGGGGGCCAGACAGGTCGCTGTGCTCTGGGGGACACTGCCTGGGCTGAGGCTGAGGTCTGTGTGGTCCGTTACGGTCCACGTTGCTTTCTAAACACACACAGTTACATAAACGATGATAACACTTCATAAACATTTTTCTAACATGTGGAATGTTTGACATGAATTTCAGCTATTTTAAAATGAATAAACAATTGTCAATGTCCTGGCTGAGAAGCCACAGTGCTTTATGGAAGATCAAAGGCAGGAGAAAGGTCTCTTCTTTAGAGAAGAGGAAGGGAAAGAGATCCATCCTGTCCCTCTGATGGCCTTCGGAGAGCAGGCCTGGGCTCGGGCTGTGGGCGGAAGGGCCAGTGGAGTCTGGAGGTGAGCGCCCCTTCCCATAGCCACTGACTGCCCAGGGGTTAGCAGGCAGGCAGGGAGACGCCTCGGGACTCACGGGTGAGGGGTGTCGGGTGGGGGCCATATGGGCTTGTGAGCCTCACAAGCTGCCAGGCCCTGGCCAGCTGCCCGCCTCAGAGCCACAGCTGGCGCCGGGGAGCTGGCAGCCAAGCGCTGTCCTTCCAAAGACGTGGTGCTCCAGGGCGCGTGGCCCACGACTGCCACCGGGCTGTCGAGACACCTGAGTGGAGTCCTCACTGCCGGCCTGGCCTGCGCTGCCTGCTCTCGGCCTCCCTGTGTGTCACGTGATGTCGTGTGCTGGGGTTGGGCGGTGGCCGTGTGAGGCCTGTGAGGATGCACGCAAATGGGAGAGGGAGTGTGCATGGTGTCGGCACAGGGCAGTGGTGCAGAGTGACTGGGCCAGGGGGCCCCCACACTGGACAGCCCTTCTGGGGCAGCAGTGGTGCAGGAGGGCTGCCCGGAGCTGGCAGAGCGTGGCTGGGGACAGCAGGGCCTCGGTGGAAAGGCCCCGGTGCTCTTGTGCAGAGAGACGGGGCCACCACTGTCACCAGGCTTGGGGGGGCCTCATGAGGGCCTGGCCCCACCCTTCTGGGGTCAGGTGGGGGTGTTGCGGATTCCATCGGAAAATGTGGGTAATTCCACTGGAAAAGCCTGGCCTGGGTGGATTCGAGAGGTGGCGCTTCCTCAGCCTCTCCTGTTACCCTCTCTCTTGGTGCCACGATGCTGAAAGACATGCAGAGCACAGGGAGTTGGTGAAGCACCGATGTTTCCCTGTGCTGTGCTGACAACGGCACACTCAGCTTTTGGCGTGACTCCCTCCCTATCCCAGGCTCACCGCTAAGGAGATGGTTGTTTATCCTTCTACAGAGGAAGATACTGAGGGTCTGAGAGGCACACAGCGGGGGTGGGGGTGTCACTCGTGTCACCGGAAGATATGCTGAAGTTTTAAGCCCTGGCACTGCACCTGCGGTGGTCCCTTGGTCCCCAGTGACCTCGTGTGGGCATAGGGGCTTTGGAGATGTGGTCAAGTTGAGATGAAGTCATGGAGGTCTGACTCACATGGCGGCGTCCTCACAGGAAGCTCACGTGATCCTGGACCCACAGGGAGCGCCTTGGAGAGGAGGCGCAGCCCGGAGTGAGGCCACCCAAGGCTCGCCAGAAGCAAAAGGAGCCTGTAGCAGGGCACCCTGTGCTCCCAGCAGCCCACACTTAATGTGTACCCCAGCATCTCACAATACCCCTGGAGCCTGTATCGGGGCACATTTGCGGCCTGGCACATACCTTGATGTTGGGATCCTGGCCTCCATAGCTGGGAGAATGAATTTCTGTTGTAAGCTGCTCATTTTGTGGAGGCCTAGGAACCTGAAACCATCCAGAAAGGCACTCCATAGGCATTTGTGAGAGGATGAGGAAGTGCAGACTGCTTCAGTGTGCGCTGAGTCCACCAGCCAGGACTCAGGGCTCCAGGTGAGCCTCACAGCCTGGCGCTTCCCAAGTCTTGTTTTGAGGCTCAGTGCTGAGCCTGCAGGCGCCCTGAGGCTGGGCTTTGGGATTCTCGCTCCTCGTGCCTGGCTCCTGAGTTGCTCTCTAGGCCTCTCCTTGTGGGGGGCCACTCCACCTTCCCAGGCCACTAACTACCAAGCTATGGGTCTGCCCAGCTCACCCTGACCTGCTCTATCTCTCCCTCCCTGCTGGGTGGGACGCCGCTCCTACTCCACATCACCTGGCCCTGCCTGCTCCTCCTACCAGCTCTTCCCAGGGTGGCCTCCAAGCAGGTGTTCAGCCAGAATGTGACTCAGTGGTGTGTGCAGCTGTATCCACCAGCAGGGCCTGGCTTGGGGACCCAGAGCCCTGGCTCCACACCTGTGAGCTGGAACACCTGCCCAGCAGGGCTACGTGCTACTGGGGCTGAGGTGCAGACACTGTCAGGCTTCCCCCAGGTTACTGGATCCCTGTTACTGGGTTGAGACACGCATGTCTCCCCAGCTGTGTGTACTCCAAGCAGCCTACCCTTAAGTGCACCCCAACATCTCACACACACCTAAGTGCACCCCAGCAGCCCACACCTGTGCCCTGAGCAGCCCACACCTATGTCCCCAGCAGTCACCACCCGTCACTTCTGAGAATTGCTCTAAGAAACCAGAGCCACCCTACCAGGAAGGGCCTGGGAGCTTGTGTCTTCCCACCTGCCCCCAGGCAGCCCACAACCAACGGCTGAGCAGTGTTGGGGTAACACCCGGCCCCTGCCTCTGAATGGGAGAACCTCTGTGGTGCAATTCACCCTGCAGGGCTCCCCGCAGGAGCAGACTGAGGCTGGACGCTTCCGGGACCCCATTCTTGCCCAGTCCTCCCTATGCCACCCTGCCTCCCCATCCTGCCCTGCCTCCCTCACCTTTCTCCTGAATGCAGCCTCAATGTGTCACCAGATGCTTGGTCTCAGGCTCTGCTTCTGGAGAACCCGACCCAGCATGACAGAGGTCCCAACCTAGGTAGACGCCGCTGTGATGGATGAGTGTGCGTTCATTGTGACATTCCTGGAGTTGTGATTGCTTTTTAGTCCCATGCATTTCCCTGTCAACAGCGGATGAGTGCTCAGTGCCTGCCTTGTGGGGTCGTCTCCTAGAGCAGCAGCTGCATTCTGGAACAGCCTGGCTTTCCTCCTGGGAAGTGGGGTATCCAGGGGTGTGGACTTTGCCTGGTTGGGGACAGGATCTGCCTTGAGGCAATGGCTGGCTGCTGACTGAGGGATGTCCATGTCACCCTGAGGGTTGGGTTCCTGACCAGAATGTTCTTTTTACAGAATTGACCACTGCTTTGGTATCCACCCAGGTCTTAGGTAATCCCCTGGCTCAGGACACCCGTTCCAGCTCCAGACCTCAGTCCGGAGGCAGATGTTGTCAAGGGGATGATGCGGGCGTGGCTGGCCCGCCACTTCTGGTGATGCCGGGGGCCTAGGAGGAGGGAATGGGGTGACCTCTAGGGGACAAGGGGGACTTGTGCATCTTTAAGCAATTTTAAGTGTGAGTTTTTTTGGTGTGTGTTTTTAATATTTTGCAAATGATTTTATAAAAGTGGCTGTCTGGGAGGGAGGCCATGGAGGATGGGAAAGGGCCCAGACTGAGCTCCCCCAAAGACGTTGAGTGTCACTGCAGAGCCAGCCCCTGGGAGACGCCAGGTGGAGGATCTGGGGTGGGGCTGGGGGCACAACGGGAGGCCTCACGGTTTGCAGCGAGCAGAGGCAGAGGGTCCCGCCTACCTTGCCTAAGAGCCCTAGTGTCTGCGCTTGGGAGAGTGTTACTGACTGGTTTGCAAAGTTCCACGCCATGTTGGCCAAGGCTGGGGTCAGCTCAGAGTGCACGGGAGAACCTGGGCTCATAGCAGAGTTGCCAGGCAGAGCTTGAGCGCTCGCCCCAGCACAGCGGGCTTTGCATTTGTTGGCGCTTGTTCTGTTGGGAGGCACCTAGGACCCCTGGGGGGATGCCTGGCCCAGGTGTCTGGAGTTGAAGGGGCAACTCTGGGTGTTCCACTCAACTCTGGCCTTTCGAGGGGCTGGCAGCCTTAGGGGGTGTCCTGCAGGCTTCGGGGGCTTTGGAGGCTCCTGCAGTCCATGTCTGAAGGGCTATTTGGCGCTCCTTCCCAGCTTGCCCTGCCCTCTGCTCCCAGGGTCACCAGCGTCCAGGCTGGTGTGCTGTCCCATCCATAACATCTAGCCCAGGGCCCTCCTCTCCTCCAGCTATTCCTCCTCTCATACCTTTGGGGATCCTCTTCCTGAACCCCCCTTTGCTGGAGACTCCCCTAGGCCATTGCTCCCACGTCCCCTGCCTGGGTCTTAGCTGGGCCTAGGAAAAGACAGTGCCTCCTCTTGGGGGCAGGGGTGGGTAGAGCCTTCCCAGCATGGGCGAGGGTGGTGAAGACACAGAAAACCCAGCGCCGTGCCTTGTGACCCTGAGAGGAGGGGGTGTGCCCCGGGGGGCAGGGTGCAGGGAGGCTGCCTGTGAGGCAACCTACAGGCCAGCCTGGGCCTTCCTCCTCCCTCCACAGAGGATGCCTCCTGAACACTGATGGGCTGTGAGGACTCCACATGTGTCTCTCTGAGTCACTGCAGCTCCCCGCAGGGCCGGCACCCATGTAAACCCATTTTGCAGGTGAGCACATGGATTCTCAGAGAGGCTGAATCACTTGCTCCAGGGCATGAGGCCACTGGGGCTGAGAGTCAGGGGTGAGTCCAGGCCAGTCTGCTCACGGTCAGCCCTGGGTGGTGGTCAGTCAGGGTCAGGGTCAGTCGGGGTCATAGTCAGTCAGGGTCATGGTCAGGGTCATGGTCAGCTGGCTGCGGTTGAAGCAAGACTTTCAGGTTCTCTCTGGCGATCAGGGTGCTGCAGGCCCCTAGGTGGGTTAGGAAGCCCCACTGTGGCAGAGAGACGTCCCTGGACCCTGGGGTCCAATGTGCTTGCTGTGCAGGTTGAGGAGCTGATGCCATAAACTGCTTTCTTCACTTTAGCAATATTTCCTGGGTGCGTTCTCTCATTTTTGAATTTCATGCTATAATTTTTTGTTTTTTGAGACGGAGTCTCGCTCTGTCACCCAGGCTGGAGCACAGTGGCACAATCTTGGCTCACTGCAATCTCCGCCTCCCAGGTTCAGGCCATTCTCCTGCCTCAGCCTCCCGAGTAGCTGGGACTACAGGCGCCCGCCACCTCGCCCGGCTAGTCTTTTGTATTTTTTAGTGAGACGGGGTTTCACCGTGTTAGCCAGGATGGTCTCAATCTCCTGACCTCGTGATCCGCCCGCCTTAGCCTCCCAAAGTGCTGGGATTACAGGCTTGAGCCACCGCACCCAGCTCACGCTATAATTTTTAAAGCTGCGTAAAGTCACATGGGATCCATGAGCTGCTCTGGTTGGGCATTGGGGCTGTTTTCACTTTTATCTGGGGGTCTCATAAACAACCTGGAATGAGCATCTTTATATGGACATCTCCAGGCACATCTCTTCTGAGGTTATGTCTTGGGAAGGGTCCCCAGAAGTTGAACCTGTGGGGGCTACGCCGCACGCGTTCTTTCTTCTTAAACGAGACCTTGACTCCCTGGTGGTGCTGTGCCCATTTCTAAGGCTCTTTGCACACTGACATTTGCCCTGCGGGAGTCTTCCCCTTGACCCCTGTGGCAGACCTGAGATGATCTATTTCTGCACATTCTCACCAATGCGGGCATCACATCTTTTTCAACTTTGCCAGTTGCTGGGTAAAACAGTATCTTATTTTAATTTGGGTTTCTCTTTTTTTTTTTTTTTTTTTTTTTTTTTTGAGACGGAGTTTCACGCTTGTTGCCCAGGCTGGAGTGCAGTGGCACAATCTCTGCTCACCACAACCTCTGCCTCCCGGGTTCAAGCAATTCTCCCGCCTCAGCCTCCTGAGTAGCTGGGATTACAGGCGTGCGCCACCACACCGGGCTGATTTATATTACTAGTAGAGATGGGGTTTCTCCATGTTGGTCAGGCTGGTCACAAACTGCTGACCTCAGGTGATCCGCCTGCCTCAGCCTCCCAAAGTGTTGGGATATGAACCACTACGCCTGGCCCTTACTTTGGGTTTCTTAGATTACTTGTGAAGTTGATCATTTGTCATATTTATCTGTCACTTACATTTTTTTTTTGGTGAACTGCTTTCACATTGTCTGGTGTCTTTTTTCATGATAAGGTTTTCATCTTTTTCATATTGATTTCTAAAAGCTCTTTATATTTTAAGCCTAATAATACTTTCTCATCTATGTTGCAAATGTTGTAGCCCATTGCTGTTTTCCTTCTCATTTGTTTGCAGTGTTGTGGACAGAAGGGTAAACATGGACGTAGGCATGCCTGTCAATCTTCCCTTGCTCTGGGCCTCGTGCCGCATGCATGGGGGACAAGTTCCACAGGTGGTGAGGGCAGGGTTGGGGCCCGGGGCCTGCTCTCCAGAGCTGCACACACCTGGCCAGACGGTTCCTGACTGGGGCCTCCCAGGGCACATCCTCCTGTCCCTCATTCTCTGTGCTCGCTGCCGACCACCACCCACAGCAGCAGCCCTGGGAGGCACCAGGGCCCCCTCTTATCAGCAGCCTCCCCCAGGCCTGGCCTCAGCATTCTCCCTGAAAACCTGAGTCTCCACTCCCTGCTGCTCGCTCCCACCAGGCCCCTTCCTCACCAGGGACATCAGCAGACGCCTCCACCTGGCAGCAGACGCTGGCACGACCCTCACCCCACCTGGGTGGCCAAGCTACTCTGGGGAGCTGGCTGGAAGACCACGTGGAAACCCCAGTGCATCTACCACCGAGTGGCGGTCTGCCTGTGGGCCTGGGGACTCTGATGGGGAAGGCGCAGCGTCTCTGCACACGACTCAACCCTTCATCTGTGGGGCTGGAATGACAGCCACAGGGATCTGGCTGGCCAGGGTTGGGATGGGGAACAAAGTCCCTGTCCCCATTCCCCATGGGTTTCATGGAGGAGACTGAAGGTGTGGTGTCCCAAACCCTGCCCTCTCCTCCTCCTATCCCCTGGGGAGGGCACCAGGGGCAGCGTCCTGCCCCTGCACCCAGCTGTCTTTTCCCACCCACACCTTGGAGCCATGTGCAGCCTTCCGCCCACCCACAAAGACATAGCCCTGGCCTCACCCCTGCCCGGGTCACAGCACATTTGTCCATGTGGTCATTCATTCCTATAGCAAGTACGAATAATCGTCTATAGCCTGGCACGCCCTCGCTTGTGGGTGTGGAAATGGGGAATCGGGGTGCCATGGAGCCATCTCCTCTGGCTCAGTGGCCTCGAGTCACACTGGCTGGTCCCTGGTGAGCTGTGGGGCCGGCGCAAAGCTCATGTGGACTGTGAAGACCTGGGACAAACAGAAGAACCACTCCTCACGTGTTAGGCTGATAATGTGCTGAGCTGATGACATTTCCGATGCGCTGGGTTAGCATATATCATTAAAATAATCTGTTTCTTTTTCCTTTTCTTAGCACAGCCACTGGCATGTTTGAAGTCACATACTGGGCAGCGCCGGCCCGGACAGCGAGACAGACATCTGACAAGTGGGCCAATGATGATGACATCTCGGATGATAGTCACTGATGCGACGGAAGTCAGTGCCCCGCCTTGCCCAGCCACAGGGTGGACCCTAAGTGGCTCACCCCACCTGGCCCATCCTGCCTGCTCTGTCCCTCCCAACCCTGCAGTGGGCAGATTTCTGGGGGGCAGTCTCTGACCCACTGTGGCCCAGGTACAGAACCCTGCCTTGAAGTCTCTGGGCCTCAGTTTTCTCATCTACGTGGTGGGGACAAAGATGCCACCCAGCCATCTCACCAGGCTGCCGAGCATCTCGGAAGAGCCCTGGCTGTGAGGTCAGAGGCCCTTTGTTTGAAAGGTCCAGGCCCATATGGGTGCATGGGTTGTGGTCTTGGGTGATATTAGCAGAGCTAAGTCCTCTCTCCTGGGCAGATGACACCAGAGGAAGGGTGGAAAGGTGGTGGAGAGGCCGGTGGCCTGGTGTGGGCTGTCATAGCAAAGTGCCGCAGACCGGGTGGCCAAAACAGTGGAAATCCGTTGTCTTGCAGTTCCAGAGTCCCCAAGTCTGGTAATTGAGGCACTGGCCGGCCTGGTTCCTTGAAAGGGGGTGAGGGACCTCCTTCCCACTCCCAGTTTCTGGTGCTGCACCGTGGTTTCTGCTGCTCTTCTGCTCGTGGAAGCATCATGGTCTGTCTTCAACTCGCACCTGCTCCCTGTGCCCGTCTGTGCTCAATTTCCCCTTTCTCAGGGCCCAGGCATCTTAGATAAGGGTCCACCCCAACCTAGCACGACCTCATCTTAGCCAATTACATTACCAGTGACCCTATTTCCAAATAAGGCCACTTTCTGGGGTGTTGGGGAAAGGACTCTTCAACGTGAATATTTGGGAAACACAGGTGCACCCACGTCACCTGGGGTATGTGAGAATGAGCAGCTCTGGACCCTGGACCCTGTCTGCAGGAGCTCCGAGTCCCATGGCACTTGGAGTTGGTTGAGAATGGGGCCGGGAGCCCCAGGGTCAGGGTGAATCGGTGCTGGGGACACCTGTCTCATCCCTGGTTCCCACAGGCTTTATTACAATGCACAGTTTCCCGAGAAGTGGAGTCTGAGATGGAAATTTTTGTGCAAGGGACTCACTGAGAGGTGCTCCCAGGAGGAAGGGGGAGTGGGATGCAGGATTGGGAGAGCTGAACTGGGAGGGGCTCTCAGCCACAGCCCAGTCACAGCCCCAGAGTCTGAAACACACCCCAGAGTCGGCCCCCTCACTCATAAGGGGCGTCCCTGCACCCTCCTCTGGCAGCCATTGGCTGTGGTGGTCTCACAGGTGGGGCCTGGGGGTCTGTGTTCACACCGCCCAGCAGCAGACCAGGCACACGGTGGGCTCTGGACTGTGGACACTTGCTGGCTACACGTGGGGACAGAGCGGGTCCTTCCCTGCATGCTCCATTCATTGATCCACGCAGGGATTCACTCACTGGCTGCACTCAGCACACCCCATCCGCTCAGCTCAGCATGGGCGGCAGAGGGGTCAGAGGGTGTGAGGGCAAGGCGAGGGCCCATGGCCAGCTGGCTCCTGGTGGGAGCCTCTCTGGGGCTCATCCTCCTGCCCCACCCACCTCCCTCCACCTCTGTGCTTGCTGCTGACCATCACCCGAAGAAGCAGGCATTTCTGGGTGAGGTGGGTCCTGGCCCCCTCTGGCCGAAGGTGTTCCTCGGGAACGGACAGCTGTGAGCAGGTGGAGGCACACACAGAGCCCCTGGGCTGTGCAGGCGAAGAAGCGGCGTGGAGCCACGCAGGAGGCGGAACACGTAGGACCCCTTCCTGTGGGCAGAGACCTAGCACCGGGGAGGCCTGGCTGGGTTGTACCCCCAGGCTCACCCTGGCTCAGGACGCCGGCACCCAGAATCCTTGGGCCACTCCGAGCCCAGAGGCACCCAGGCCCTTCTTGAGCTACACGCAGCTTTCAAACGCCCATGTCCTTTGACCTCCTCCCACCCAGGGGGTTTCTCTGCTCTCTCCCCTTGAATCTGGCGGCCTCCACCCTGCCCCAACTCTGCACAAATGAGTGAGCATCCCCAGCCTTCTCAGCCCTGAGCACCATTGCATACGGCACTGCGGGCGCTTCTCCACCGTCTGCGTCAGCCCCAGACAGATGGTCCCAGTGGGACTGTGTCCCTATTACCTGTGCGTCCCCATCCCCTGAGCGGGCCCGGCCGACTCAGCGCCATGCGTACGATAGGTGAAGGATGAATTTGTGAAACATTTCAGATACATCACACTTGACGCCGTGTTAGGTCCATTTCACCTTTTTCAGTTCTTGATATTCCAGAGCCCCAGGAAGATGGAAAAGGCTTGGGCCCCGGGTCTCGGGAGGCACCCAGAGACCTTCACGATTTCTTATCTGTCCTCAGAGAGGCACTGAGCTCTGGGGCATATCTGGGTCCCAGTGAATCCCGGCGGCCACTCAGGAAGCTTCTGCTGAGAGAATTAGGGAAAGGACCCCCCAGGAGGTCTTTGCTGGAGCAGAGGGCCCGCGTCCGCACCTGCCGCCCATCCATCCCGGCCAGCGGCTCCTGTACGCACTCCTGCCGCTGGGGGCCGACTGCGGCCCCCACCCTTTTTTCCGTGGAAGCTGCCCTTTGGCTTATGGCTGTTTCTTGTTTCTGGAACCTTTGTACCAGGATCCCTCCCCTGCGTGTGGCAGACGCCTCCGAGGTCATTCACCCTGGCCATGCTGCCTCTGGGGCTCTGGGACCGGCCGCTCCTCCTGACCACATAGCTGCTCTTCACCATCCTGCCCGGAGGCTTGTCCTGCCAGGGCTGGCAGCGTCTTCAGGATAAGGCTCTGGCCCGCTGGGGTAGTTCCTCAGGCCATGGGGAGGACGCTCAGTGGGCGAGAGCTGTGAGCTGGATGGTGTGGACATGACCGTGAGCAGCCACTGTCTGGGCGGGCAGATACTCCAGGGCGCTGGGCTGTAGCTTCTCCCTCATCACTAGCAGAGGGCGACCTGTGCTGGAGGGTCCGTCCTGTGTGGTCTGGGCCCTGCAGTCCCCATGGCTTCCCAGGCAGCCCCCTAACCTCACTCTGAGTGGGACAGTGGGGACTATGCCCAGGGGGCAGGCAGCCTCTAAGTGCACAAGGTGATGTGCCCCTCTGACTTCCAATGTCCCAGGAGGGCGGAATGTGCCTAACTTGTGCTGGTCACCAGTATGCAGGGGTGGCTGTGCAAGACCAGGCAGGCACCAGGTGGACAGTCCTGCAACGGGAATAGGACGCCCCTGCCCATGAGCATGCACTCCCTCCTTGTGCCAGGACCCCCTCCATCCTCCTCCCAGGAGCCCCTCTATTGCCCTTCCAGGTTCCCCCACCCCTCCCCGAAACCCCTCCCTTCCCCTCCCAGGATCCCCTCACCCCTCCCAGGCCCTCCTCCCTCCTCCCCCAGGTCCCCTCCCAGGACCCCTTCCCTCCCCACCAGGCCTCCCGCCCTCTACCTCCTAGCACACCCTCCGTCCCCTCCTCTGCCCCTCCATCAGACCATTGTCCTAGAGACAGGAATAGCCACCATCTCCTGACTCTGAGGAGATGGCTCTCTGTGGGGGGGTCAAGGGGACAGAGTGCCTTGGCAAGGACCTGGAGACAGAGCAGCCACCAAGGGAGCTAAGGCCAACGCCTTCCCCCAGGTCAGACGGGGTCCCTCTCCGAGCCTCAGCTGTGGCTCTTCAGCACCCCAGGCCCACCTGCTCCCCACTCCACCAGGCACCTGGGGGGGGCTATTTGACTGGTGCCATCTTGGCATCATCCATCAACACACGGTGGAATCAGGGGTCTCACCTGGGCCATGGAGGCCCGGGTGGTGACATTCTGATCAGGGCAGGTAGAGGGAGTGCAGGCCGTCCCAGGACCCCGACCTGGCCGGCCCCGGGCCTCACAGCCTCCTGAAGGATGAGGGATGAGCGCATGCATCTGGGGAGGGCGGGCCTTTGTGGCGGCAGAGAGAGGAGACAGAAGAGAGAGAAGGAGAGATGGAGAGGGAGAGACAGGGAGAGAGAGGGAGAGAAGGAGGAAAAGAGAGAGGGAGAGAAAGGGGGGGAGAGAGATGGAGGGAGAGGAGGAGGGAGAGAGGGAGGGAGGACGAGCGGAAGGGAGAGAAGGAGAAGGAGAGGGAAAGAGAGAGGAAGTGGGGAGGGAGAGAGAGGGAGAGAGGGAGAGGAAGCGAGTGGGAAGGGGTGGGAGAGAGAGAGGGAGGGCGGAGGGAGAGAGAGGGATGGAGAAGAGAGAGAGGGAAAGGGAGAGAGAGGGAGGGAAAGGGGGAGGGAGAGAGAAAGGGAAAGAGGGAGAGGAGGGGGAAGGAGAGGGAGAGACAGGGACAGAGATGGGGGAGGGAGAGAGAGGGAGAGAGTGGGGAGAGGGAGGGAGAGAAGGAAGAAGAGAGGGAAGGAGACAGGGAGGAAGAGGGAAGGAGAGGGAGAGAGAAAGATGGGGCGAGAGAGAGAGATATACGGAGAGCAGAGGAGGGCAGAGCAGAGGCCTACCTACCCTGAGGAGGGCAGAGCAGAGGCCTACCTACCCTGAGGAGGGCAGAGGGTGGAGACGAATTTGCACCTTAGTCCTGCCCTCGGGCTGTCCCTGTGAGAATGCCAGGATGGTCCTAGCACCCAGCACCCCAGCACGGCAGGCCCAGGTGTCTCTTGGGCTCAGGTTCGCCTCAGGGCCCTCTGGCTCTTGGAAGCCCCCAGCCCTCCTCAGTCCTTCTCCTCAGCCCTCGCTGTGCCCAGGCTGTGTGAGTGGGAGGTGGGTGTCCGTGTTATTCTAAGGGTGCTGCTGTGCTTTGGGGGTGACTTCTTACTGCCGCCGCTTTTCAAAGTAGGAAACTGAGGTTCAGAGAGGCTCAGGACCTGCCTGAGGCCACACAGCAATTACCAGCAGACTGGTGCCACTCTGGAGCCTCTTTGGGGTCTCCACCCAGATCGCCCTCCAGGGCCTCAGGCGGGGCTCCTCCGCAGGTTCCTGTGATGCAAAACCCTGGGGAGGAAACAGGACCATTTTCCAGGCAGGGGTCAGGGTTCCGGGGAGGCAGGCTGGGCGGGATGTGCTGGGAGGTGGGAAGGCCCCAGATCGGGTCGGAGTCAGGGCAGATCTGGGTGTGGCTGGGGCTGTGGAGGAAGTCTAAGGGGGCAGGGAGCCCTTTACTGCACTGCCTCAGTGACATTTCACCTGCTCTGTGATAAGTGGGGATAACTGGTCACCTACCCAGCTGTGCTCACACCTTCAGGCCAACCCACTGCAGCTCCATGTGGTCCTTGGCACACGGACTGGCTGCCCTTCACTGGGGCTTGGCCACTGAGGCCCTTGCAGCAGCCCTCAAAGGGGACCCCGGTGGGTACTGCGTGGTCCCAACTGCCCGACGGAGCTCTATTGAGCACCTGCTGTATGCCAGGCCCTGTTCAGGCCCCTTTGTATTGTAACAGACGTGGTCCACGTGGGACCCATCCTTCTGGCGCTGGGATTCAGTGACAACTGCAAACTGCCAGTGACACCAATAACTAAGGAGTTGTGAGGGCGGCTGAGCTCCGTGAGGGGCACTGAGGGCCACACAGACCCACGCTGGCCTGGAAGGATGATGGGACCCACGGGGTGGGGGACATAGCCAGGCAGAGGGTGCCCAGGCGAGAGAGGCGTGGAGCCCTGGCCTGGGCATGTGAGGATGGGGAGGTGGGGGGTGAGCTCAGGGGGTCTGTGTGGAGCAGGTGGGCAGAGCCTCTAGGGCCACTGAGGCGGGAGTCTGGGGGGCCCTGAGGAGCTACGGGGCCTTTGTGGGAAGGGTGTGGGTAGATGGCAGTGTGGACTTGGTGGGGAGAGAAGGACACCGCGAAGGTCACCCAGGTGGGTTTGCAGACCCCAGGGCGGAGGGGTGGGGTCAAGTGAAGGAACTGTCACCCTCTCTGGAGGCAGGTGCGGCTGACATTGGCTGCCTGGGGACACCAAGGACGGCCCCAAGGTCCTATGGGGGCACATAGAGGTCCTGCTGCCTGAGTGGGGAGTGGGGTGGGGGCTGATGGCCGGGGCCTCCCATGGGCCTGGGAGCCAGGACGGAGGCGGCCCTGGCATGACCCCTGATCTTCCCTGAGCACCAGCTCTCAGTGGTTCTGGAGGAGACCCTGCTTTTTTAAAATTTTTCCTTTTTTTTGGTCTGTAGCTGGATTTAACTGTAAAGAGCAATAAATTACAAATCTGGAAAAACATCCCTTGTCCCCACAAAGGACACGACTGTCCCCAGATGACAAATGAATTAACATTATTGAGTATTTATAACTTCCGCCGGACAGAACTTACAGATGTTACTGGCAAATCCTGCCTGCCTTTGGGGTATTTTTAGAGCCTATTGTCCATCCCTACGAGGTTCCTCTAACCTTGTCTCTACCAAGAAGGCAGTGTGCACTGTCTGGGCCCAGAGGATGGGCCCGGGGTGCCCCAGCTCCTCTGCAGAGCTGGAGCGGCCCTGGCACGTGTGGGCACATTCATCCATCTGCAAGGAGACGGAGTGCGGGGAGAGGGCAGGAGACCCCGTCTTGCTCTGGAGGCAGGCTGAAGGAGGCTGAGCGGAGCTGAGGCCAAGTGGCAGCCCCACCCGTGAAAGGGGATTCAGGAGTAAAGGCAGGAAGGATGTCTCAGGGACCAGCTGAGTGGCCAGCACTGACCATCAGGCGGGCACGTGGCTGGGAATCTTCGTCGGCTCTGTAGACAGGGAGGCCGAGGCACAGAGAGCTCACCCTGGGCCCTCCACATTCAGTGGCAGCTGGGACTTGAACTCTGGCCTGGGCCATTTCCCAGCCGACTGCACTCTGCCGGACATCTGAGCTGCCTGGCCTGCCAGCAGACCTCCAGACTCTGTCCTGGACCTGGACTCAAGGGCCTCCGACCCGGCCCTGAGTTTCGGGCTTGGGGGCAAGGCCTGTGCTGTGCCCAAACCTCTCTCGCGGCCGCCCCTGGGGCTCTGGTGGGAATTCCCTTGGCCCCCACAAGAGCTGGGGGGTCTAAGTGTCTCTTGGGCTTCTAGTGCGTGGATGTACAACTTTATTTGAGTATTTAATTTCCCCTCTCATTCATAAAATAAACAAAGGAGATTTATCTGAAAGTGACTGTGAACTCTTCCAGGCTCTCTGTGGAGTCTGGGCCCACAGCGCCATGCGCTGCTCACAACTCAACCCAAGTGTCTGCTTGCAAGGGAGGTGCGGGCAGGAAGCGGACGGACCTGGTGTTTTCGTTAGGGAGGTTAACGGGCTGGGATGGAGGGCCTTAAATCTTTCACTAGAAAATCCCGGTGAAGCTTCAGAGGAGGCCTGGGGGAGAGCCTGGCCGCAGAGCAGCCATCCGTCAGCAGAGGCACCCGCTCGAAAGTGCTGTTGATTTAAGGAGGCCAAGGTATTGAGGGTTTTCTGTGTTTATTTTAAAATCTTCAGAAAAACTCATTAGCACTCTCCCTAACTGTTTCTGGAAGCGGCGATCTCGGCTCGGGCTGAGGGCTCAGAAAAGGCCGTTGGACGTGGAGGCTCACGGAGGGACCAGCCGTTTCCCCAGATCCTTCTGGAGCCCGGGCCAGGGTCACTGAGGGGACGGTCCCTCAACGCCGTTCATCTCGGCTGATCCTATTTCAGCTGAGGCTGGGATGGGCTGTCCTGGCCCAGCCAAGGAAGTGACACCCTGTGTGACTGAGGACGAATTCCTGAAGCCGCCCCGCCTCCCAGGCCCCTTCTCTGCACCCCCTCAGCTCTCCCTGAGGCAGGAAGATGGGCCAGGGGGCACCGCGTTGAGGCTGATGACCGTCACCCATCCTCTGAGGGGATGCCACCCCCAAATCATCTGAGCTCAGGGCCCCAAAGTCTCTCAGCTAATTCACGCTGGTGTCGCATCTCGGGCTGGCAGGACCATTGTCCCGGCCTCGTGCTGGCCAGTGCCTTCGGCTGACCTGTGAGCTTTGCTTGGGGGAGAGTGTCCAGTAGGAGGTGGGGAGGCACCTGGTGGCGGCCCCCAGCCCCTGTGGGGGCTTCTCCCCAGACTCCATCTGCCCCCAGCACCTCCCTTTGGAAAGGTTGTTAGGAGACACCTGTGTGAGGATCTGACGGGATCCTGGCCTGGGGCTGGGGGTCCTGACCGTGCCTACAGGAAGCGTTTTCTGTGTTTCTTTCAAAGCCATCAGAAAAGCTGCTCTGCTGCCTTCCACACCCCTGGCTGCCTTCCACACCCCTGGGATTGTTGCTGGAGACCTGGCCGGGCAGCCTCTGCAGGGTGGCTCTGGCTGAGCAGCTGCCCAGCCTGGCCCGGGTCCTCCTCGCCCCTCCCTGACCCTCCAGGGCCGACAGGGACACGCTTGTCGATGTGCCCCCGGGGGCCTGCATGGGCGTTGTGCAGCAGGAGGCTGGTGGAGGGCAGAATGCAGCCCCCAGGAGGTCATGGTTATCAGACCGGGGTCGGTGGGCCTGGTTCACTCGTCTCTCTCCCTCTCTGTCTCTCCGTCTTTTTCTCTGTCTCCATGTCTCTGCCTCATGAGCCCCTGTCCTGGCCCCATTCCTTGCTCCCTGCAGAGGGGCAGCCTTGCCCTCCCTCCCATGCACACGGCGTGCCACAGACTTGACTGGACCTGTCCCCATCCCTGTCACCAGAGCCTCCTGGAGGTCAAGATCAAGGACCCTGCATGTCCTGGGGTCCTGCAGATGACTAAATGAAGGGGTGCAGAATGAGGCCTCAAAATGGCCGACCCTCGACAGTGTTTGTGGCAAATTATTTGGCACGTTTTACACACAAGCATTACAATTCAGAAATGATGAGTTCCGAGGTCAAAGGGGAAGCCCTCGAAGTAAGTAGAGGGCCACTGAGGCCTCCTCCCCACAGCCTCACATCATTGGGTCACTGAGGCCTCCTCCCCACAGCCTCACATCATTCCCACATTTCTGGGACCCAGAATCCAGCAGACTGGGCCCAGCCAGCGTCCACAGGCTTCTCAGAAGGGCGTGCAGCCTGTGCGGCGGCTCCCGCCTGGGCTGGGGCCAGGGCCGCTGTTCCCCTGGACGGACTGCTGGGAGCAGCCTCAGAGTGGCCGCCTGGGAAGGGCCTCTCCAGAGACCTTTCCTGGCTGGGCTTCCCTGGGCTCCTGGCAGCGCGGCAGGTCCCTTGCTCTCGAGCTCCGGCACAGTTCTGGGAGAGTCCGGTGACTGGCAAGGATGGGTCCAGCCGAGCCTCCCCCGACCCGGAGAGGCTGAGTGGGCTCAGAGTGGGCTCAGTGCCTGCACCTCCTGCTGCACCTTGATGGCAGCCGTGGGGAGCGAGGATCGGGCCTCCCACAGGAGCAGGGCAGTCTGGAGAGGACGCAGACCACCGCCTGGCACATTCTTTTCCTGGCTGCCTCCCACCTGGAGCAGTGCCCACCCTGACGGGCAGCCCGGGACTGGCAGAGGACTCCCCACAGGGTCCTGGAGCCCCTCCACAGTGTACCTAGGAGCGCAGAGCGGCGGGCGCATAGCAGCCTCCCTACCACCTGTGGCAGGACAGCACCAGCCGGTGCTTCTGGGATCCCTGCAGGCCAGGCAGGTGCTGGGAACATCACCGGGATGGAGCTCATGCTGCGGCCTCCACACACCCACCCAATCACTAACAACCCTCCTCTCAGAACCTGCTTCCGGGGACCCTCCCCACACACAGGCCCCGGGGACCCTCTTCACACAGGCCCCGGGGACCCTCCCCACATAGAGGCCCCAGGGACCCTCTTCACACAGGCCCTGGGGACCCTCCCCACACAGGCCCCAGGGACCCTCCCCACACACAGGCCTGCGGACCCTCCCCACACAGGCCCCGGGGACCCTCCCCACACAGGCCCCAGGGACCCTCCCCACACACAGGCCTGCGGACCCTCCCCACACAGGCCCCGGGGACCCTCTTCACACAGGCCCTGGGGACCCTCCCCACACTCAGGCCTGCAGACCCTCCCCACACAGGCCCCGGGGACCCTCCCCACACTCAGGCCTGCGGACCCTCCCCACACAGGCCCCGGGGACCGTCCCCACACAGAGGCCCCAGGGACCCTCTTCACACAGGCCCCGGGGACCCTCCCCACACACAGGCCTGTGGACTCTCCCCACACAGGCCCCGGGGACCCTCCCCACACAGGCCCCGGGGACCCTCTTCACACAGGCCTGTGGACCCTCCCCACACTCAGGCCTGCGGACCCTCCCCACACAGGCCCCGGGGACCGTCCCCACACAGAGGCCCCAGGGACCCTCTTCACACAGGCCCCGGGGACCCTCCCCACACACAGGCCTGTGGACTCTCCCCACACAGGCCCCGGGGACCCTCCCCACACAGGCCCCGGGGACCCTCTTCACACAGGCCTGTGGACCCTCCCCACACAGGCCCCGGGGACCCTCTTCACACAGGCCTGGGTCCTTCCTCACCTGCCTCCTTCAGCCTCCCTGCTGTCCTCCTTGGGGTGTGTCCCGGGTGAGGGGACATGGCACGGCTACAGGGCTGGCCCGGGAGCCTATGAAGGCTGCTTTAGTCATTTCCCTCCTGGTTATCAACGCTGATTCACTGGAGAAGATTTAGAAAAAAGAACTTAGAATAAGCTTTAATTGTCGAGAGAGAACTATCGTTATCACTCCAGATCAAACATCACTACACACTAAGTATTTGTCCACACAGGGGATGGATGAGACCCCGTACATGGCTTGAGACCCCGCATTTCCGTGGTGTGTCTGCGTTCTTACATCCTCCCAGGGCACCGATGGGTGAGGGCTCCTTGACACACGTGCCTTCGAGCCACCTGGGCAGCCCCTCTTGTTTGGAATTGCACCATTCCCGTTGTCCCAGGGCAGCCCAGGGGCCGGCGATGACTCCGTCTGTTAGAGACCGGGTAGGGGCCAGCCTGGGGCAGGGGATGGCCCCTGGGGCGGCACTGAAAGGAGGGCCCGATGCCTCTCATCGCAATGTCCCCACACCTGGTGTACACGCACATTCGGCTCCCAGGTGCACACACTGTCACGCAGGTTGTCCACACAGCCAGGGACCTCCTGGGAGGTCTGGGCTCCTGACCTCCAGGCAGGAGGGCTCTGTGCACCGGGATCCCTCCTGCTGCTATGGAGGAGGCATCGGAGGGCCTCGACCCCTGAGCACTATGTCCCGGGCTGGACACGGAGGAAGGAGGGCCATTGATCTGAGGAAGCAGCACGTGTGGAGACTCCGACATGTGATGGGTCTGGTCCCTGCACCTGAGAGTGGACACAGGTGTCAGGACCTGGGGGCCTGAGGCCACGGGGCAGCCAGGGCCGGGCCAGCTGTGTGGAGTTGCTGCAGCAGAGCCTGGGCTGCGAGGGAGCGAGGGTTTGGATGCGAAGAGGAAACAGAACCAGATTTGCATCATGGAAATCCAAGCTGGGGCCAAGTGCAGGGGCATGGGGGATGGGCTGCGGCTGGAGCTGGAAGAGGGGTGCGCTGAGAGGAGGGACCCAACTGGAGTTTTACCGGGACCAGGGAGGGCAGGTCTCGGGGACCTCCCCACGCAGGGAGACCCCAGGCGGCTCATTCTAGGCCCACCAGCTTGTTGGGCCGTGGAGAAGGAAGACCTGCATGGAGGCGGAGGTGTAGGGGATCCCTCAGTGCACCCGGCCCAGAGTGCAGCGTGCAGGCCCCGCTGGCTGAGGTGCGGCCACGGCTGGGCTCCTGGCTCCCCTACCCCGCCTTCCTCCTCCCCCAGGCCTGTGGCCCCAGTGCGGCCCGACGCCGTCCAGCAGTGGGGCCAAGAGTGCGTTATCAGATAATAAATAAGGCGGCTGGAGCCGTCCGTGTCAACATCTTGGCGGCTGCACAGGGCACTGTGCGGGAGGGGGCTGCCCACCAGGGACACCCCCACCTGGTGGGAGGCTGTGGGCTTAGGCAGCCTCTACTGCTGAGGCGCCGGTTGGGGGGGTGGACGTGGGCACCCTGGGGTCTATCCCCAGCCACAGCCTCACAGTCTCGGGGGTGCTGGGTCCCTCAAGCATCACTTCTTCATCTGTGGGATGAGGGTCCTCGTGTGGAGGCCCAGACACGGGCCAGAGGCAGACGTGGAGGGGCTGGGCCTGGGCGCTGCTTCCCTGGGCCTCACCTTCCACCTGGTGGCTTAGCACCGGGGGACCGTGTGGAGATGGGGCCCAGCCTGCACAGGTGGGTTTGCTGCTGAGGGGATGCTGCAGCTGGCGGTGCCGGGCTGGGGGCCCTGGTGTGTCAAGAGCCCCACTCAGCCTCCCTCAGGGACCCCACCATGCACACACCAGGCCCTTCCCCATCGTGGGCCCTCCGAGGAGGAGGCTGGGCCCCAGGGTGCCCGAGGGTCACAGTGCCAGCTGCTCCTGCCACAGGGAGCCTGGGCTGGGACACCAGGTACTGGCCAGCTTCTGAAGGCAAGTCTGATGTCCCCAGAAACACGGCCCCTGAGGCTGTGGATCCGGCCTTGCTCTCAGGTGAGAGCCTGGACTTGAAGGCCGTCCTGCCTCCCTCATGCCTGGGCCGCTCTCCACCTTCTCTTCTCTCTGCTCACTCAGCCACCCTGCCTTCCCCACTGTCTCTTCTCTCTGCTCACTCAGCTGCCCTGCCTTCCCCACCTTCTCTTCTCTCTGCTCACTCAGCTGCCCTGCCTTCCCCACCACACACCAGGCCCTGACTCAGCCCACGTCTGACTGGCTGTCCCCGAAGGTTGTCCACACACCCTGGAGGAGGCAGCCCCCTGAGCCTGTGAGACTGTGGCACCAGCATAGCTGGGTAAAGATGTCCCCTTCCAGACACGACACCAGTGTTCCTGGTGGCAGAGTAACCTGTTTGACGATGGTGACAATAGGAACTGTTTTTTTCGGAGGGATGTCTCTATTTGGTCAAATAAGGAGGTACTTTTTGTTAACAATGTTCCTTTTATTTCTTTCTCGTTTTAGACAGAGTCTTGCTCTATCACCCAGGCTAGAGTGCAGTGGTGCGGTCAGCCCTCACTGCAGCCTAGAACTCTTAGACTCAAGTGATCCTCCCACCTCAGACTCCTGAGCAACTGGGACTACAGGTGGACGCCACCACACCTGGATTATTTATTTATTATTTTTTGTAGAGACGGGCTTTCATTATGCTGCCCGGGCTGGTCTCGAACTCCTGGGCTCGAGTGATTCTCCTACTTCAGCCTCCCATGTTCCCTCCTTAATGAGCACGTTGCATGTTTCAGACAAGCCTTAGGGGCTTCATGTCCACTTAGCCATGAGCTGTCTTTTGCAACATCAAAGGAGAGACTGACCCTCTCCCTGAGCCCACCCCTGGAAGCTGTGGGCCCAGCACAGTGGAGATGTGATGTGTGCCCAGGACTCAGCCGCCGGTCGGGTTAAAGCCTGTACAGGGCGGCTCTCAGGATCCGGTGTCCATGTTTGGCCAAGACACACCTACGGGGGTGAAGGCGCACCATGTTGGTTGGTGGCAGCGAGGTCCAGGAATGGTGGGAGAGTGAGGACGTGCCAGCGTCTGGGCCTGCTTTGAGGGCGAGGGCCGCAGCCTCAGGGCCTGGATGCTTTCAGGCTTGCTGCTCTGCTCTGAATGAAGCAGTAAATTAAGGACTTGAAGTGGGAGGGCTCTATAAATGGTTCTGGGTCAAGAAGCCCCAGCTGACGGGGCTCTGCGTCTCTCTTCTTTTTCTATGCCGCCCACGCTCAGTTTTGGGGCTTCACCAGGGCCTTCTCGCTCCCCCAGGGTGCCCAGGATGGAGCACCGTGGGGCTTGATGGACACTTTCTGCAGGCTGGCGGGGCCACTGCAAGGTCCTTGGGGATTTCCCGGTGCGGCTCCCTCCTCCTCCAGGCTGCCTGGGCATCTGCTTTGGTTCAAAGGTGATGGGAAGTCAGTGTGCCCAGGTCCAGACAGTGCAGGTAAAGTGACCTTCCTTTTAGTCCTGTCGCTCTGATAAGGGGCTGGGCCACTTTGCCCGCCAGCCTCCGGCTCGTCTGGTTGTTTATGGTGGGCTGGGCAGAGTGCAGGGTAGGCTGGCGGGAGGGAGAGCGCACGGCGCCTGGCAGCTATATTAAGGCTCTGTTCCTCATGGCTTCCGCCCTAAGAGGAGAAAGGCTTAAATTTAGCAGCAGTGACCATGCCCAGCAGTGGAACTGTCAGCCTCTGTCATCCCGGACACATCCCTAAAAATGGAATAAAAACAGGGAAAGGGTTGCTTCCCCTTTGCTCATGGGCAAATCCTCCTGTTCCCTTTGGGGACCTCCCTTCATAGATGGGGTGTGTCCAGGGCCAAAGTCCCCCAGTCCGGTCAGCACCTGGACTCCTTCCTCTCTACCTGTGGGGACCCTGTCTGTCCTGCATGTCACCCACAAACACCTCCAGGAAGCCTCTCCAGGTAGGGATTGGTGCCTGGTGCCACCTCCCTAGACTGGGGCCTCCCAGGGACCCACCTTCTACACAAGTGCATGGATTACAGATATGGCCACGGATATGTGGCACCCCTTCCCCAGCAGAGGTGGGGAAACCGAGGCTGGAATGGAAGCAACGTGGCCAGCTCCACTGTACCCAGCACTGTGGTCTGGGGATGCCGTGCTGTGCCCTCTGACTCTGGCACCTTGAGTCACCTCTCTGAGCCATGGTTTTTCTCATCAGGGAAAAGGAAAACTAGCGCCTGCTTCCTGGGAGTGGCGAGTACAAGGATGAGGCGCACAAGTGCCCACCCAGCAGCGGACATGGGGAGGCGCTGATGTGAAAACCACGACACAGACAGTCGCCGGCTGCCTCCTGCTCCAGGTCCTTGGCCCAGGCAGCTCTGCGTCTTCCCCCTGGATCCCCTTCCTCCTGGATCCCCCAGGCCTCCTTCCCTCTGGGTCTGTGGCCCCCTCATCCCCTCACTCAGGGTCTGGGGTGCTGAGAACAGGCTGGGCTGGACTTACCTTCCATAGAGACGTGGATTCCCAAGGTCAGCCCTGCAGGTGGTAGAGGCAGTGACCGTCCAACCTGTGAGGGGACAGACTGTCCTTCCCCAGCCGTGGCCTGGGCTGGAGAGGCCTGGGAGGTCACTGCCACCCGTTTTCCCATTCAGGGACCCAACGCCCAGCACGAGCCCTGAGACAGATGTGCAGGAACCAGTATGGGGGGCGACCCTCAATCCCCCGTGTCTCAGTTTCCTCACGGTGCACAGGCACCCGGGAAGGCAGCCTGAGTCTTCTGGGCTTGGAAACAGGACAGTAGCAAGAGAACCCCAACGATGCCCAGATGCCACATGTGACCCTTATGGGGACACAGGGGCCACCTTGCCCCAGTCCATTTCCCCGTCCCCAGGTCAGATGAGCAGGGCAGGGCAGGGACTTGAACTGGATTCAGACTCTGAAGCATCATAGTGCAGGGTTTCTCAAAGTGTGGGCCCCCAGGCACCCAGCAGGTTTGAGGGGTTCCTGTTTAAAATGCTCACTCCCGGGCCCTCCTCAGATCCCATGGAGCTGAAAATCCCCCAGCATGGCTCCCACTGCATGGGCTAGAATGAGGGGCCTTGTCTGACCTCTCTCTTGAGCCAGGTCCAGTGGGGTGCAGTCAGCTGAGGAAGTTACTAGAGCTGCTCGCAGTCCTCACCCCAGTGCCTGATAGGACGGAGGAGGTTGGGAGAAGACAGGGAAGGCTTCCAGGAGGAGGTGGGCTTGGCTGGGAGGAGGCTCTGAGCAGCGACCCAGCCTGGGGGAATGGAGGTATCCACCAGCCCAGCCCCTCTGCTGCACCTCTAGAACAGGCCCCAGGCTTGTTGAGCGCCACTGCCAAGCCTCACGCCTGCCTTGCCTGGCACCCCTCTCCCAGCCGCTGGGGACCTGGGGGGCACTGGTGGTCCTGAGCATCATCAGGGCCTGGAGATGTCCTCGAGGGCACCTGGGGGGACGCAGGGGGCCGGGGATGTTTCAGAACGCAGAGGATGGCTGGAACTCGCTAGGAGGGTGGTGACCAGCAGGCAGGGCAGGGCTGGGAGACCCCACGGGTGATGGGTGAGGAGAGATGGGAGACCCCACGGGTGATGGGTGAGGGGGGATGGGAGACCCCACGGGTGATGGGTGAGGGGGGATGGGAGACCCCACGGGTGATGGGTGAGGGGGGATGGGAGACCCCACGGGTGATGGGCAGGGGGAGGGAGAGTGAGGTTCAAGGCTTTATTTCACTTTTCCTGTGGTTTCATTTGTCTTTTTTAGAAAAGATGACATCACATAGAAATGGGCTGGAAGAACCTCTGGAGGGACAGCTCCAGGACAGCCGGATGTGCTCCTGAAGCTGACGCCAGACATGACTGTTTCCAATAGAGGGTGGTGCACTGGGGGTCTAGCTAGCTCACAATGTTAAAAATATTTTTGAATCAAATTGGAAGACTTAAAGTTCAGGTTTCTGGCATTGCTGGAAAAATCAGGGCTTGTTGGTGAAGGGTGGCAGCCGGACGGAGGCGAGGACATGCTCCCCGCAGGGTGCTGTGGTCGCCTGCACCACTCCTCCGTTCCCTGTGGCCTCCCGACATGATGTCACGGGCCATCCACAGCTGTGTCGGGTAGGGTGGCTCTCGCCAGCGTCACCCAGTAAGGTATCATCCAACCCAGTGTGGAGGGGGCTTGCAAGGGAAAGAGGGGTCACTCACAATTCTCCTGGGACAAGAGACTAAACTGCCCGGCCCCAGATGCACCAGGACATGTGGCCACGTCATCACCAGCCCCAGCAGCGCTTGGATGGGTCAGGCCAGGGCTCCCAGACAATTCACTCTGCCTGTCAGACACGGTCATGATACACAGATTCCGCCAGAACAAGGCCCATTCCCATCCCCTCTGGAAAAACCATCCAAACAAGCGTGTAAGTCTGTGATGACTGCAATGTGAGCGGCTTCCCCTCGGCGGAATCCTGGCACCGTGTGCGGCCCGCACTCCTATCCTTGGCAGTCCTGCACCACAGCTCCGTCCATCCATGTGGGCAACGAAGGGCAGCCCAAGGCCTCAGGAGGCCCCTGTCCAGATGCTCCCCTCCTTCCTCTCCCCTGCTTGGCCTCACGTGCTTCGCTTGGAATCTTGGTTTTACATCAGGAGGTTGATTGTTTTCCCCCAACTGCTACAACTTGTAAACATATTGATGGTGAGCGCTGATGACGGAATTCAAGTTGGCGGTGGTGCCCTGCGTTGGCCTCTGCCGCAGGGGGCCAATGTGGTCCAGAGCCTTGGGCTGCACCTGGGGAGTCCCTTGCTGTACGTGGGGTGGGGAGTTGAGCCCTTTCCCCACCAGCCTTCTTGCTCTGGGGACCTACTGCTGTCTGCACAGAAGGCCTCCCCACCGCTGTGGAGACTCCAGGAGACCCAGTGTCTTTGGGTGGGTGGGCCTGCTGGTCTCTGCTGTGCTGGAGCAAAGCAGGCACGGAGGTGAATCAGTGGGTGCTCTGTTCCGGGCTGTTCCCCTGACATGGCCTGGGGACCTAGGCCAAGGCCAGCGCACACCAGGCCTCTTGGTGCAGAGGCCCCCCGAGGCCAGCCTGGGGGCTCAGGGCTGTGGAGGGGAAGGCAAAGTCCTCAGGCTCGAACTTGAACTCCAAGTGGCCGGGGGCAAGGGAGTCATCCTCCTGGCCGGAGGCCTGCAGGGACAGGAGAGCATGAGAATGCGGGGTAGGGGGTGGGGGGTGGGGAGGCAGCTGTGGCCTCTTAGGTCAGGAGCTCCCATGACCGGGATTTGCCCTTAGGGACCCCTTGATGCCCTGGAATGGCATGGGGGACCCCTCGTGAGGGATTGGGGTTCCCCCATCTGGCAGAGTCAGCTCTAGGGGAAGGGCCACCATACTGATGGCTGAAGGCTGCCGGTGTGTCCAGCCCACCTGCTGGAAGAGGTTCCAAGGGGCTCTGATGGGATCTGACTTGGCCGAGGAAGCACAGGGGCCCCAGTTCTGGGCACCCTAGCCCGCCCCCTTACCTGGGGGGCCATGCTGGGCCCAGGGCACATTGGGGACACCAGGCTGGGCTTGGGCTTCGAAGTGGCTGCCGAGTTGTCAGTGCTGGGGACAGCAGATGGGGAGGCCGAGGCGTTCGTTGTGGATCCTGGAAGGGAAGAGCGGGTGTTTACAGAAGGCCCAGGTGTGGCCTCACTTCCCCTTCCTGCCATGTAGCCAGGTCTCCTCTGGCTCTGGGCCAGAGAGGTCTGGAGACTCCTCACGGTCACACAGTGGGCGTGGGCGGTGGGGCCGGGCATGACTTCCTTGGCCCCACCTCTGCCCCTGCTGCCCACATGCTGTCACCACCCTGGCCCCCCACACCCCCCAGCAAGGTCACCACAGGGCAGAGCTGAGGGCATTTGGACTTCCAGAGGACTGTGCTTGAACCAAACACGCCGGTCTCTCATGACGGAACTGGCGGCACCGAAGGCCACCCTGCAGGAGGGGGCTGACCACAGGGCCTGGCCACGCACCTGAGGAGCCCGTGGTCTTGGCGATGGTCTTTGGCTTCCGCTTCCGTGTCTGGATGCTTTCCTTCTTCATGGCCAGAGGCCGCGGCACCTGGCAGGGGTGGTGAGGGTGGAGGCTGGTCCCGTCCCTGCTCACCCCTGGGCCCCTTGCACAGCACCCCCTCATTCCAGTCCCCCAGAGCCGGTCACTCCTGGAGCTGGCTGTGTCCTCACAGCCCTGGTGGGTCAGCTGCCCGTTGGGCTGGGTGAGGGGGAGCCCGTGGAGCTGGATTCCCATCCCCCTGTCCAACAGAGCTGCCAGGGGCCAGAAGGCACCAGGGGTGCCCAGAGGGCGGGAGCAGTGTCCTTGTCTGGCCCCGGCTGAATGGCTGTGGTGAGCCTCAGTCAGCCCGTCTGTGCCATGGGTGTAACAGGACTAGCCCGGGCCCCCGGGGGGTGGTGCTGCAGTCAGCCGGGACATGTGTGTAATACAGCCCAGGGGACAATAGCTATCCTTCCAGCTCCTCCCCAGCCTCCTGGTCTGGGAGTAGGGAGGGCGCTCACTAGGAGGCTGGACAGAGGCCTCCCCACCCTGCCCCGGGGACCACACTCACCCCATGCAGCTTCATGTAGAGGCCGCAGGCATTGCACACGGGCTCCCCCTCCGAGTTCCGCCGCCACAGCGTGGTGTTGGTCGTGTGGCAGTTGGTGCAGCAGAGGCCGGCGCGGCGGGATGAGGACTGTGGGGGCGAGGGAGACTGGAGTGAGCCCCTGGCCGTGTGCACGGCTGGAGCAGAGGGAAGGAAGCGAGACTCAGGTTGGCCTTGAGACCACGCAGGACCAGTGAGAAGGTGTTTGGAGCATGAAGGTCATGGGCTCTGCAATGGACCGGCCTGGCAGCTCTGCCTGGACACGCCCTCGAGTCCTGGAAAAGGTAACTTTACCTTCCTGGGCCTCAGTTCTCCCCCTCGCCCAGTAAAAAGGGCGTGATAACAGACCCACCACAGGCTGGTTGTGGGGTTCAGAGCCCGTGGGGGCCGGGCACCTAGACACGGCAGTGGTTTTCCTGTTGTCTGTTTCAGCACCAACCCTGGGCCTGGACCCCGCAATTCTGCAGTGGACCAGCACCCCAAGGCCACAGGGCCCCCCCAGAGGCCAGGACACGCAGGCATCAGGGCCTGTGTTACCCCTGCGCACCTGCCTCCCAGGCCGGGGGCCCCATCGGACAGCGTCTGAGGGCTCTGGGTCCCACCTGCCTATGTCTCCCCATTGCTGTGCACTGCACCTGGTGTTAGAGCAAGACTGGACCCATCTGGAATCGTCCGGAGGCCCCAACATTGCCTCCCTCCTTCCTGTGGCTCTCAGTAGAGACTGACCCCCAATCTGGCAGGTCCAGGTCCAGTCAGAGGTCCCGAACCTCCAGGGCCCCAGTCCGTGAGCTCAGTTGGGGCTCAGGAATCTGGACTGAGGGAGGCCTGGGAGGCTCTGAGCTGGCAGCCTGGGGAGTCCCTGTTGAAGGAGGACCAGGGGCCTCCCACCAGTTCACGCCGGCCTTTCTCCTGCTGGCCTCACAGGTTGGTGCTTGGAGGGAGGTGGTGTTTGGGAGCTCCAGCCCAGGGCTCCAGAGGCACCTCAGACTTGAAGCCCTTTCCTGAATCTCAGCGCACAGCTCTGCTGGTGGCACCACCCTTCCCAGCCACCTGTCCCCAGACCTGGTTCTCCGGGGGGCTGCTGGTTCTACCCCAGCTCCTGCCCTGACCCCATTGGTCCCTTTCCCTCGGGTTGCACAGCCCTGCCTGGTCCAGGTTCCTGGCCCATCTTGCCAGGATCACAGTGGTGGCTCTGCAGGAGCTCTGTCTGCCTTCCTGGCGGCAGCCAGGGCCAGACCATCAGTGTCCCTCAGGCCTGTGAGGACGAGGCCCCCACCTCAAAGCCATGCCCCCAGATTCTCTACCAGGACAGAGCCAGAGAGCAGTCACAAGTAAGCCAGCCACGCTAGGGTAAAAGAATCCATCCTGAACCAGGGCTGAGTGGACCCAGCCAGCCTTAGCTTCACGGTCTGTTACTGACATAAGCAGACGCAGCCGGCCTCGGTTTCCCCATCTGTTACTGCCGTGAGCAGACACAGCCAGCCTCAGCTTCCCCGTCTGTTATAGCCTGCCTTGGTTTCCCTGTCTATTATAGCCTGCCTCAGTTTCCCTGTCTGTTATAGCCTGCCTCGGCTTCCCTGTTACTGACGTGAGCAGACACAGCCAGCCTTAGCTTCCCCATCTGTTATAGCCCGCCTTAGTTTCCCCATCTGTTGTAGCCTGCCTCAGTTTCTCCGTCAGTTACTGCCCTCTATGATCAGATGAGGGCCGGCCTTGCTGACCATCTCCTGCCCACCCTTTTCCAAGCTGCTGCCAAGGGCACAGGCCTCCCTGTCCAAGGCCTGAGTGGGAGAGTGGGGCCTGCCTGCAGCAGCCAGCCAGCACCAGCCAGCCCCCAAACTCCAGACCTCCTTGACCCCCAGCCGCGGCTGCAGGCAGTTGCCAAAGGCTCTGGGAACACTGCCCCTGCTTCATCTGGGGCCTCCTGTCTCCATACAGGACCCTGCCCTGAGCTCCATGACAAAGAGGCAGAAAGGAAAGGAAGGGGTCCGGCCAGTGAGGCTGGGGAGGCTTGAGAAGTGCCTCAGCTTGCAGCTCCTAGCCTGACTGGGGAAGGACAATGTCCCCTACCTTAGGCCAGTAGCATCCAGCCACTCAGGGTCTTCAGGGGTCTCCCTGGGGGGACGTTGGGGGTGAGACTTGTGCTCACGCTGGAGGGCCCAGCCCAGGCCCCAGCAGAGCTGGAAGGGAGATGGTGCCTGGCCCCGGCTGGATGGTGGGCACCCTTCATGCAGGAGCAATTGGGGTCACCCAGGGCCCCCAGCTGGTGTCTCTCCCTGGGATGTCCCCCGCCACACCCTGACGGGTCTAGAAGCAGCTACTGTGACTGGACAGGATTTGAGTCTGGTCCAGCCTCCCTCTCTTCTATCCCTGTCGGGTGCCAGGAGCTGTGGCTGCTTCCTTGGTGGCCTCAGGCCACCGTCCAGCATGAGGCATGGTCTCCTTCCCGCCTCTCGGACAGCCACCCATCTGTCTGTCTTCCTGAAGTGGAAAGAAATCTCCCCCAGGGCTGCCAGACACATCCACCCAGCACGCCGAGGTAAATGGGAATTTCTGATACATGATGAATCCTTTGTCTCCTGCAGTATTTGGGGTATGAGGGCTAAAATATTTGTGTTTATCTGAAATCACACGGAACCGCGTGTGGCCTGGAGTTTATTTGCTGACTCCCTCCTTGTGCCCCAGCAGTCTCCGCCTTCAGACTGAGAGGTATCCGTGGTCCAAGGCCCGTCCTCTTCTCTGAACCAGCGGGACCCTCGGGTCTGGGACCGGCCATCGCCCCTTAGCACACACAGATAGGGGTGCACACATGTGAGCACACTCCACACGTCCCCCCACAGCTGCCAGCATGCCCCGATGGGGCCACGTCTGAGACACGGGTTGTGGAGAGAAACAAGGTGGGGCGTGTGCAGGACGTGTGTGGGTTGGGACAGCCCCCAGCAGAGGACACGCCCCTCACCCCGCACCCCTGTGAGTTCCAGGGAAACACCTGGAACCTACCTTGAATGTTTTCACAGTAAGCAGGTTTCATTTCTATCAAATTAGGAAAACGGGAAAAACATGGACCTCACAACAATTTTCAAAGTGCGTCTTCACCCACCCTTTCCTAAATCTTCACCAGATCCCCATTGTACGGGTGGGAGACTGAGGCTCAGAGGAGCTGAGGGACCAGAGGAAACTGGGAAGGCCCGGGGTGGACAGCACCGTCCCCCTCAGCCAGATGCTTTGGGGACACGATCCCAGCAGCTTGCCACGCTGGGGCTCCCTGTGCCACTGTATCGACGATGCCTCCATCTGTCCCTCCTCACTGCCCAGCAAGCAGCCCCCCAGGCCTCTCTCCCGGCTGTGTTTCGTTTTTCTTTTTTGTTGGTTCTTTTCAAAAGAAGTCAAACTTCAAAGCCTGCTTGCGTGCAGCAGAGCCGCTCTAAGCACCAGGCTCTGCGTGCATCTGAGACATCCAAATAAATCAGGCTCTGGGCAGGGCAGGGCCTGGGCCGATGCTGGTGGAAATTCAAGGAGCACGGGAGAGGGAAGGAGGTTCAGCCTGAGCCTGTCGTGGAGGGATGAAGCGCGCATGCCGGGAAACACTTTGGAGTAAAGGTGCAGGTCACAGCGAGCCGAAGCACAGCAGCCTCCTCTGAGATGGAAGACCGGGCTGTGGACAGCCAGAGGCTGCTGTGCCACAGTCTGAGCCTTGGGGACCGATGAGTGCTAGAATGTCTCCAGATTCAAACGGGTCCCATCTTGGAGGGAAGATGTAGTAAGCACCTGATACAGCGCCTATACCCCTTGCTGGCTGAGGGCAAACTGACTTGGGGACTTGGGTCTGTGAGGGGCTCGAAGGAAGGAAACCCTGGGGTTGGGTGGGTGTCAGGTGCCTGACTCCAGGTAGGGGACAGGCTTGCTCAGCGGGAAGGGACGCTTGGCCCCATGCGACACTGGGCTACTTCCTGGAGCTGGTGCCAGAGGTGGCCCTGGGTTAGAAGGTCTGCTGCCTGCACTGCCCTTGGCTGCCAGGCTCCAGGCTTCAGCCCAGGCTCCAGTGTTCTTGGGGGTGGGCTGCTAGGGGCCCAAGAGCTCCCAACCGTGTCCATGCACAGAGCCAGACCACGGGGAGAGGGCATGGTGGTACCAGATGGTCCCCACCCTCCGAGGCCTCTGGTCTTGGCAAGATGGACAGTAAACAGGAACTTCCCCTAGAAGACATCCCAAAGCCCACCCTGCATCCCCCAGACCAGGGAATGGAGGCCTCATCACACCAAGGGACCCCATCAGCCCGTCCTTAGAGTCAAGGCCCAAGCATACAATACCAGCTAATTTAATCTTTACAGCAAGGCATGGATGTTTCCAAGTTCCTCTTCCCAATTCTCAGATGAGGAGACAAGGGCTCAAAGAGCTGGGGAACTGTCTACAAGGTGCCACAGCCTAGGAGTCTGGGATCCAGCTGGACACAGGCATTGCCCGGCTGGAAGACCCAGGGCAGGGCAGAGCAGCAGGAGGGGCTCCCTCCCAGCAGCTCCTCCTGACACCAGTGTGTCCCAGTGCCCAGTTCAAGGCCTGGCAGGGGGAGAGTGGATACAGCCAGAGGAGGGGCAACCCTTTGCATAGGCGAGGGTGGGGAAGAGACATCTGGGCTGTAGTCTCACAGGAGCTGGGCCAAGCTCCTACCACTTCTCTTTTTTTAAATAAATTTAATTTAACTTAAAATGTAATCATTCACTTTCTTTCTTTTTTTTTTTTTGTGATAAGGTCTTGCTCTGTTGCCCAGGCTGGAGTGCAGTGGTACCATCTAGGCTCATTGCAGTCTCAGCCTCTCAGCTCGAAAGATCCTCCTGCCTCAGCCTCTCAAGTAGCTGGGACCATGGTTGTGTGCCATCGTGACCAGCTAATTTTAAAATTTTTTTGTAGAGACCTGGTCTCCCTATGTTGCCCAATGCTGGTCTTGAACTCCTGGGCTCAAGTGATCCTCCTGCCTCAGCCTCCCAAAGTTCTGGGATTACAGGCGTGAGCCATTGCACAGGACAAATTTATGTATTTTTAGAGACAGAGTCTCCCTTTGTTGCCCAGGCTAGAGTGCAGTGGTGTGATCATAGCTCAGTATACCCTTGAACTCTTGGGCTCAAGTGATCCTCCTGCCTCAGCCTCCTGAGTAGCTGCGACCACAGGTGTGTGCCACCATGTCTAGCTAATCTATTTTTTTTTTTTTTTTGAGACGGAGTCTTGCCCAGGCTGGAGTGCAATGGCGTGATCTCGGCTCACTGCAAGCTCCCCCTCCCGGGTTCACGCCATTCTCCTGCCTCAGCCTCCAGAGTGGCTGGGACTACAGGCACCCACCACCATGCCCGGCTAATTTTTTTGTATTTTTAGTAGAGACGGGGTTTCACCGTGTTAGCCAGGATGGTCTCGATCTCCTGACCTCATGATCCACCCGCCTCGGCCTCCCAAAGTGCTGGGATTACAGGCGTGAGCCACCGTGCCCGGTCTCTTTTTTTTTTTTTAATTTTTACTGGAGATGGATTCTTGCTATGTTGCCCAGGCTGGTCTCGAACTCCTGAGCTTAAGCAATCCTCCTGCCTCAGCCTTCCAAAGTTCTGGGACTATAGGTATGAGCCACCGTGCCTGGCTCCTACCCCTTCTTAACCTCAATGGTTAACCCCTCATTGAGGGCCACGTGGACACCAGGCTGGAACAGCACACCTGGGAGCACAGGCACAGTCACAGGGGCAAACAGGCCAAGAGGGGGATGGACTCCTAGGAGCCTTCCCTCTGACAAGCAGGCATGGGAGGAGGCTGGGCCTGCAGAGCCCCAGGCCCTAGGCCAGCTCCAAGGAAGAGCAGTGACAGCTGCCCCCAGCCTGCGGTCCTTCTTCCCACATGCTCCACTGGGACCTTCCATGCTCAGATCCTGGTCCCCCATAGCCCAGGGTCCCAGATTTTCCCCTCAGCCTGTGGCTGAGGGCCATACAGAGCTGCACCAGCACAGGGCGCGAATCCAGCCATCTAGGACAGCCAACCCACATGACAGCGGCAGGAGGGCTGGCCTCCACCCAGGGTGACGGCGGGAACTGGCTGATCGACCCCGCACGGAGGCCACACCACCAGCAGAGGAGGGCTTGGTGCCCAGGAACATACCCTTGCTCAGCCTTCTGACCCAAGGGCCATTGCGGCCTCCTCAATTTTAGATAACTTGCAAACAGCATCAACACCCCAAATTCTTATTTGTAAAATTACTTGAAAGTAAAGGTTTACCTGGGAAAACGTACAGAACAAAGTAACTTTCAGCCTCTTCCAGCCTCTGGGGACTGTGCCCTGCCTGGGGCAAAAGTCCGGGCTCTGGAGTCCCCCACTCCCTGCTCAGCCACAAGCCAGGAAGAACCAAAAGTGAAAACAAGTTTTGCCCACAGGCATAAACCTGGTGTCCCTGCGGTCCCTGAAGTATGGGTAGAAAGTGCTCCCCAAGCGGACTACAGACCCAAAGACTCTCCAATTTCAGATTTCAGCGCCCTTCAGTGAAGTATCCAGCAGCCACCTTCCCTTAAGCCTCATCCCAGGTAGGGTCACCTTGAGGCCTCGGAGACTGGGCCAGGCCACAGCCAGCCACCACCGACTCGTAGGGCTGAGCTCCTGGCAGCAGCCCTTCCTGGACCCAGCACTGAGCAGAGCCTGGCTGGCACCATTGCTCCGGAGCCTGGGTTCCTGGCCCCCAGAGCACTCCCAGGGCTGGGCGCTATGAGCGGGTGGCCCCTGTCATCCCCACTGGGATCCCCTGCCTGCCCTGAGCTCTCTCAGAGAAGACCTGAGCCGGCCTGGCCTAACCGACCGGGGGCGGGGGGGGGGGGAGGGGGCAACCAGGCTGTTTTGGGCGCACTCCCCTATCCCCCCACCCCAGGGGCTCTGGTGTCACCTGGGTGGATTGCAAGAGGTCCCCGCCGGGGAGCACTGCGCCCAGGCCCCCCTCTGCCCAGCCCGAACTCACCAGGCGCTTCTGGGGCCGAACGAGGGGCCGGTTGACGCCGTTCATCTTGTGGTAGAGGCCGCAGGCATTGCACAGGTAGTGGCCAGTGCCGTCTCGGCGCCACAGTGGTGTGGACAGGGCCCCGCAGTTGACACACTCACGACCCTCACCGGGGAACTCCTCCAAGAAGTCGGACACTGAGGGGACAGGCAGCTGGTAGGCCCGGGCCCTCCCCTCCCCAGGAGCCTCCCCAGCCTGTGGGCCAGCACCCTCTCCTCCCCAGGAGCCTCCCCAGCCTGTGGGCCAGCACCCTCTCCTCCCCAGGAGCCTCCCCAGCCTGTGGGCCAGCACCCTCCCCTCCCCAGGAGCCTCCCCAGCCTGTGGGCCAGCACCCTCCCCTCCCCAGGAGCCTGGCAGCTTTCGTCAGACGAACAAATGTAAGGCACAAATTTTGTGCCTTACATTTATTTTATTTTAAAATTTACTTGGTTACTTAGTTAATCTTATTTTTAAATTTTTAATTCACATATGATAAAATTCGCTAGGGCTGCTTTTTCACGGTTGGTGTGTTAATAAATAGAACCTGAAGTCAGACACCTGGGACTCCCGTTGCAGGACCAGGGGCCAGCACTGGCCTCTGCGTGTTTGACCTGCTGGGAAAGCAGGATGTCTGCACTGGCGGGGGAAGTGGATGAAGGAGTGTCTACACCGGCAGGGGAGGGATGAAGGGGCTTTATCTAGCAGACACTCTTGGGCTCCCCTGGGCTCTCCTGGGAACGCAAACCCCGCTGTCCTCCTGTTCTGCAAAGCGGGTCCATGGCAGGGGTCGGGGGTTGGGAGGGCGGAGGAGGTGCTTCTGTCAGCTTGGCTGTGGTCGCAACCAGTGTCCTTCCTTTAGAAGGCCAGCCCCGCCTCGCAGCCCCCTGGGGCCGGGCTTCGCACACTGTGCGGCGGGGGGTGGAGGTCTTCCTGGTCCCCTCCAGGCCCGGCCCGGCGCCGGCGCGAGGGAGGCCCGGGCGCCGCGTGGGGGTGGGGCAGGGATCAATCATCGCCCCGCCGGGGGTGGGCGCCAGCCGCGGGGCTGCCCAGGGCGGCGGGGGCCGGGGGTCCTGCGGGTGCGGCTGAGCCCGCTTCCTGCGCCAAGGGACCGGCGGGGTCCCAAAGGCAGCTCCGGAGCGGGGTGTGGAAGCCTCCACGGTCCCGGAGGGCCGGGATGGGCCCCTGCGGAGCTCAGAGGCGCCGCCTTCGCCAGAAAGTGACTACGCTGCAACCGGGAACAGCCGCTCCCTTCACAGGCTGAGAATCCGATTCTCCAAACTGATACTAGGGGAGCGACTGAAACCAGGTCTCAAATTAAAAGAAGTAAGCATTCTAGAACCGAGACGAATGTGGCCACTTAAATAAACCGGTGTTTTGGACTTTGTAAAAATCGTTTCCAAAACTTTTCAAAAAAAAAAGAGAAAAAAAAAGAGAAAAAAACCCCCAAAACGATTAAGACTTTGTAGGCTCCACATCGGCACAATCCGGAATGCTGTTTGGAAATGGATGTTCCCATTAACAGGTTAAAACAGAATTGTGGACGGCTCTTTCTCCCGCGGGGTGTTACCCAGGCTTTGGTGTGGCTCCCGGCGGGGAGGCTCGGACCGCGGGGGAGGAGGAGGGGAGCGCTTCGCAGGGTGCGGGCTGCACCCGGATTCGGCCAGCCCCCGGGCCCGAGATTGTGGAGTCCCCGCACTTACTGAAGGTGGGCCTGCGGCCTGGGAGGCCGTGCAGGACGCTGCCATCGAAGGGCCCGGCAGTCCAGGACGGGGCCACGTCGGGGCTCACGTAGGCCGGATAGGTGGCGGGGTATGAGGTCGCCACGGGCCGCCCAAGAGGCGCCGCGAACTGTTCTCGAGGCAACAGCGCGCTTTGGTAGGCGCTGCCGTCCCGGCCCCCCGCGCTGCCGCCGCTGCAGGTCCCCGAGGGGCTGTGCGCGAAAGGGAAGGCGGTGGCCCCGGGCGGGTGCGCGGCTGGCGGGTGCGGGCTGCCCGGGCCGAAGGCCGACGAATCCGCAGTGGCGGTCTGCGCCCAGCCGGGGCGCGCAGCGAGCTCGGGGGGCTGCGGGCTCGGCTCACACCCAGACAGGTAGGACATCATCGAGGGGACGCGCGCCGGCGGCACAAACATCGGAGAGCCGGTGCCCGGAGCGTGCAGGAAGGAGCCCGAGTCGGCGTAAGCTGCCTGGCTGGGGCTCGCGGCCAGTGCCAGGCTCTGGTACATCCTCCCAGGCGCGGTCTTGACCTGCAGGGAAGAGGGACAGGTGTGGAGGTCCCGGGAGCTGTGCGCCCTCCGCCAGCGCCGGGCAGGTGCCGCCGCTTCGGGCCGCGCTTCCCACTCCCCAGCCCCGGCCGTTCCCGGGGCGGGTCCCCGAACCGGAGGGAGAGGAACCGCGGGGATGGGAGCGGCCAGCGCGTCATCCCCGGGGCAGTCACAACGTCGAGCCCACCTCCTCCCGGACCGGGGCTTCGTGGGTCCCCGGGGTGAGCTCGGTGCGGGGCTGAGAAGGACCGGCCCGGCGCGGCCGCAGGCCGCAGGGCCTTCGGCGCGGGGCCCCGCTGCGCTGGGAGGGGCCGTGTGGAGAGGGGCGCGCGGCTGCGGCCCGGGCTGGAGCACTCACCAGCGGGCAGGGAGGGCGGGAGGGCACGGCGGTGGGTCGGCGACCGGCGGGCCGAAGACTGGCAGCCGGGGGCGGTGAGGCTCCGCAGCCCCCTCCGCGCCGCCCCGGCCCGCCCCCGCCGCGCCGCCCCTTCCCTCCCCGCGCCCGCCCTCCTTCCTCGCAGGGTCAGCGCTGGGGCTCCGGCCGCAGAGCCACGTGACCCGGGCAGGCTCTCGGCTCGCGGGGCTTGGCGACAAGGACGCACGACACGGGGCGGCCAGCGCGGAGCCCGGACCAGTGCAGCTACACCGGCGGGCCGAGAGCTTCGTGAGCCCCGGCGAGTCGGGCGCAGAAACTTCTCCAACTTTGTGCGAGTCCGGAGCCCTCCTTCCTCCCCGGTCGGGGCCCCGCCCAAGGCGGGCCTAGAGACGGGCTCCGTGTCTGGGGGCTGAGTCGGTGATCCCGGCCCCGCTCACCGAAGGACACGCGGCAGTGGAACTCCGTGGGCCCCCTCGTTGCGTGGCCGCATTCGAGGCTCGGTGCAGGGAACTGGCTTCCATAGGCATCGCCCGGCTTGGGTCGCTGGACCGGGACGGGGTGCACTGGCGGGAGCCTCGCGATTTCCTCGGTTTCTGAGCAAGCGGGGCCACGAGGCTCGGGGACCCCGTGGGAGGCGGGCAGGGTCCGGCCTCTAAGGCTGCATCTGAGTGCCAGTGGCGAGGCCCGCAATCCCGGTGGGACTCTCCGCCGGCTCCGGGGACTCGGGAAGAGTTTCCTTCAGGAGCCAGAAACGCGGGTAGGTAGGAAGCGACCCAGGCCAGGGAATCGTGTCCCGCTCGCACTCCCGGTGACGGCTGCATGGAGGCTTCGCTGCGGCGGAGCAGCCCCGCAGGTGGCGGGAACCGGACCCGTGGGTTCGGACGGAGCACAGCGGCTGGACCCAGGCTTGGCGGCGGTGCTTGGGGCCATGAAAGTTTTTCTCTTTCTTTCTTTCTTTCTTTCTTTCTTTCTTTCTTTCTTTCTTTCTTTCTTTCTTTCTTTCTTTTCTTTCTTCTTTTCTTTCTTACTTCTTTCTTTTCTTTCTTCTTTCTTTCTTTCTTTCTTTTTTTTTTCTTTTTTTTCTTCTTTCTTTCTTTCTTTCTTTTTTTTTTTTTCTTTCTTTCTTTCTTTCTTTTTTTCTTCTCTTTCTTTTTCTTTCTTTTTTCTTTCTTTTTTCTTTCTTTCTTTCTTTTCTTTCTCTCTCTTTCTCTTCTCTTTCTCTTCTCTTTCTCCCTTCTTCCTTTTCTCCTTGGTTTTCTTTCTCTTTCTTTCTTTCTTTCTTTCTTTCTTTTCTTTCTTTCTTTCCTTTCTTTCTTTTTTTCTTTCTCTTTCTTCTTCTCTTTCTTTCTCTTTCTCTTCTCTCTCTCTCTCTCTCCCTCCCTCCCTCCCTCCCTCCCTCCCTCCCTCCCTCCCTTCCTTCTTTCTTTCTTTCTTTCTTTCTTTCTTTCTTTCTTTCTTTCTTTCTTTCTTTCTTTCTTTCTTTCTTTCTTTCTTTCTTTCTTTCTTTCTTTCTTTCTTTCTTTCTTTCTTTCTTTTTCTTTCTTTCTCAGGCGGAGTCTCGCTCTGTCGCCCAGGCTAGAGTGCAGCTGCGCGATCTCAGCTCACTGCCTCCCAGGTTCAAGCGCTTCTCCTGCCTTAGCCTCCCGAGTAGCTGGGACTACAGGCACCCACCACCACAGCCGGCTAATTTTTGTATTTTTGGTAGAGACGGGGTTTCACCAAGTTGGTTAGGCTGGTCTCGGTGGAGCTCCTGACCTCAGATGATCCGCCCACCTCGACCTCCCAAAGTGCTGGGATTACAGGCGGGAGCCACCACATGAAAGTTTTTCCTTGCAGAAACGGGCCCTTAGCTCCTGTCAGTCAGGGCTAGGAGAGGACGCTGGCTTCTCTCCTCGGTGGAGGGTGAAGACCTGGGAAGGCAGGAAGGCGGCGGTGTGGAGCTGTTGGGGTGGTGTCACTGGATCCCCCCCACAGGGGTCTGGACGGCCAGCGCTGTCCGTCTGGGGAGAGCTGGGGTGCCCCACATGCGCCCTTATCCCTGGCCTTTCCTCTTCGCCCACAGCAGATAAGGATTCAGGGTGCTTGTGGAGGCACCCAGGGTCCCTGCGTCTGGGAAGGCAGCAGGCTGGAGCCCCTGGTCTGTGGGGGCCTTGGGACCCCACAGAGGGCTCCACAGCCGGCTCAGGCCTGTGCAGAAGAGGGTGCAGCGCGGCAGGCTGGGGTGGGGGGTGAGTGCCATTGGGGTAGGGAGCTAGGCGACCTTTCGTTACCCCTTTACCAGCTCCCAGCCCCCTCCTCACCAGCTTCCCACCAGACACTCCCTTTCCTGTCCTCAGAAACCCCAGTTGGTGCTGCCTGCCCTGTGTGGACTCCCCTGCTTTCTGCTCTCCCCGCACTCGGGGTCTCTACGAGGGTCTCTCTTTGCCCCCACACCTGCAGACTTTGTCTGTGGATGGCAGTGCACTCCATGAAGGTGGGGAGAGGTGCCGGGCCCCCGTGCGGGCGAGAGGGCGCAGCTCAGTCCAAGCAGCTGCAGAGGGCTTTAGCGCAGCAAAGCTGGTTGGACCCAAGCTCTGACCCCTCTGCCCTCAAAGCCTCAGTTACCGAGCCCTCATGAGCACCAAGAATGAAGAGAAGTAAAAAGGGACACTCGTGACTTGCTGGGGACTGAGCCACCCGTAACCCCAAGAAAGGCCTAGAGAACAAGAAAAGAGCCACAGCAAGCCTGGTACCCTGCAGGGTGAACGGGGGAGGGATTCGTGCTTTTTACTTGTAATAAAATCGGTAAAGTTCTTGAATAGGAAACACCAGCATTGCCCGGGTGCTGTGATTTGTCCTGACATTTCCATTTAATTTTCAAATCAATCTTATGCACTAGATCACATTATCATTCCCATGTACAGATGGAGAAACAGAGCACAGAGAGGTGAGCTAACCTACCCCAGGCCACACAGCTAGCAATTAAACAAGCCAATTAAAACAAGGAAGGGAGTCTCTGAGTGATAGCGGTGAGTTGCTTTTTTAAGTTAATAAATATCTACAATGGACATTTGTATTAAGCCCTGGGACTCCGTGGAGAGCAGGGAAGGGAAAAGTCACTCTTCGAAGACCCCTCCGAGGCTGCGGCCCACACACACCAGGCAGTACAGGGCTGGGAGTCCGGGCTGTTCTGGTCACTTGGTGTCCTGCTAGGCAAGTCGCAAGCTCACCTGCTCTGCAGCAGCAGCAGAAGCCACTGGTGGCGTTTTCCACGTGGATCCAGCTGCCTCCACAGTGATCGGTGGGGGTGGGCACCCATCCACGGGGGTTGTCTGTGACAGTATCTGGACCTCTTCTCAGATCTGTTTCTACTTGAGCCAAAAAGAGAGGAGTCTCAGCTCAAACCTCAAAACCCAGGTGCCCCCAACCTCCTTGACCCCCATGAGCCATGCTTCTGTGCAGCTCTCCACTCCCAGTGCTCTGGGCCCCTCAGGAAGGAGGTGGCCGCTGAGCCAGGTGACCCAGTCCACCAGGCTACCCCACCCAGCAGCAAGCCCTCTTCTCTGCTGGACCTTGCCCATGCTGCTTCCTGAATGGGCCTTTTGCCCTCTTCTCTACTTGCCAAACTCCTACACATCCTTCAAGGCCCATCTTGCAGGTCCCTTCCTGTCCCTTCTCCTATGTTGCTCTCTTCCCTTCCTGGTGCCTCATTGTGCTGTGTGGTCAAATGGCTGTGTGCCTCCATCTTGTCGCCTCAGCAGAAGCTGAGCTAGGAGGGCAGCTTTAGGAACAGCGGGTCAGGGCATCGTGTGGGCATAGTCAGACCTTTGGGACTCAGCGTTGGCATCTCCAGGCTGTGTGACCTTGGGTGAGCTGCTTCCCTCTCGGTGCTTTTCTTCTTCTGTAAGGTGGGGGTGATGATAGTGCCTGCCTCTTACAGCGGTTTTGGGGAGGCGTTAGTAAGACTGGGTACTAAGAGTGTCTGACCCGGGATGGGCATGCAGCAGGCATTGGGCTAATGCTGGCTGAGATAAAACCCAGTGCAGGGATGGAGGCTCTGAGCTGTGTGCCCGGGGCCCCGATGCAGGGATGGAGGCTCTGAGCTGTGTTCCCGGGGCCCCCCAGTGCAGGGACAGAGGCTCTGGGCTATGTACCCAGGGCCCCAATGCAGGGATGGAGGCTCTGAGCTGTGTGCCCAGGGCCCTGAGAGCCAGGGAGCCAGGGTAGGTGACGAAGACCAGGAAGGAATTTCTGGGCCTACCACGGGTGACCCCTCTCTCCTGAAGGCTTCCTTGGTTCACAGGGACCCAGGGACCTGCCAGGGCTGGCCTGGGTGGGGACCCCACCCCCAGTGAGATAAGAGAGTGGGCATGTTAACCCCTGGTGGCCATGCAGAGTTAAGTTCCATGAGTCCTGGGCTGTGAGGGGCTTCTGGGGGCCTGAGAGGCCTGGGATGGGGCTGGGGTGAGGGTGGGTGGGTGTTGGGGGGGTGGCTGGCATTGAGGGTTGGGGGAGGAAGGCTCCAACCTTCAGGCACTGGGTTTCATTTCCCGCTGTCACTTTCCTAGTAGTGCCCGCATACCCTCCCCGCCCCCACCCGCCCCCAGCTTGGGAACCCTTAATGCAGACATACTTATCAAGGGAAAGAAAACAGTCTCATTGTTCAGAAGGATAAGGACCAGCTCCCAGGAGATGCCTCAGGCACCGCCCCTGTGGGTGGAGTCCTGGGTACATGGCCTTCCCCAGGGGCCTTGGTCTCCGCCCAGGAACGGCCCCAGGGAGGGCCCCTCCCAGGAACAGTCCTGGGCAGGACCCCCTCGAGGAGCAGCCCTGGCAGATGGGTCCCCGCCTTGCACGCTGCCTGCAGGTGCTGGATGCTCTGCATTGCGGGCACTGGGGATGGTCCCACTTGGGGTTTTGAGCTCCGGTGAGGCCACCCTCTGTCCAGCCAGGGGGAGGGTGCCCCTGAGAAGGGGGCTGTCAGGGTTGCCTGAGGAGTGGGATTGGGATGACCCCCCTCAACCTCAGTCCTGGGGTTCCTTGGTTCTTGTCCTTCCCTGCAAGTGGGGAGGCCATAAGAAGTTGTGGGGAAAGGCCCCAGAGACCCCAGGGCAGGGGAGAAGGCCTGGGGGCTGTGCTGGGACCTGGAAAGGGGAGGCCTTCTGCTGCTCCCTGTGGTCTGAGGGGCAGGAAGTTAGAGGGAGGGGCAGATCTGCTTCCAGCAGGGCCCCTGGGCCCCCAGAGCGGGAGAAAAGTCAGTTCATGGCCCCCTCCCCACCTTCAGCACTGTCCCTTTCCCCAGGCTCCACCCTGGCAGGGCTTTAGGGCCTGGGGCATCAGCTGAGCCCACTGGGCCCACAGCACCCTCAGGACCTCCCACCCCTTGGGATCCACAGGGCAGCATTCCAGGACTTCTCCTACACAGGGGGCTCCATTCACCTGAAGGCCAAGGACTGCAGAGCTCATCAATGGTGAGGGCGGCCCGGGAGGTGGGTGCCTAGGTCCCAACTGGGTGAGGTTAGGGAGCCTGGGGGCACCATACAGGTATAAGAATTCATTTTGGACACAGTGTGTGCCCCCTTCTGCAGGAACCTTTGAGTTCAACAGCCCAAGGGCAGCCCAGGCTCACTGCCCCTTTGGCTGGTGCCACTTCTGGGTCAGTCTCCAGGGGCAAGGACAGGTTGGCAGTGTCCCCTCTCTGCCTGACTCCAGCCTGAGCACTTCTGGAGCATCCCATGTGCCTGGTTCAGCTCAGCAAGCTGACATTTGAAAGCTCACAGCTATCCTGTGAGGTGGGTGATTCTCATATTCGTTTCATGAATGAGGAAGCCAAGGCCAGGACAGAAGTGAGCTGCCACAGGGCCACAGCTGGGCAGGGGTGGAGTTGGCATTTGAACCCAGCTGTGTGCCTCTTGGGTGCTGCGCAGCCTCCTGTCAGCTCCTTCTGGCGCCTGCTCTGTGGGTGTTCCTTCGTCCAAGGCGCCTGCAGCCCTCAGAGGGTCCACAGGGGTGGGGAGAGAGCTCAGCGCCCCGCACCCACCAGCACCATCTTCGACCCCTGGGCAGGCTTTGTATTGGAGGTGGCGGCCAGGTCCTGCCAACGGAAGATGCTGGGCCTTGGAAACAGCCTGCACTGTGGGTGACCCGGCCGGCCAGGCCCAAACTGGCTGCCAAGAAAAGGGAGCGGGAAAGGAAAACAGCTCTCAGCTCCGTCGCCTGTGTAACCGAATCTGCTTTCAAAGCCCTTCGCAACGCGGGCTCCGCATTCGGCATGGCAGGCACTGGCCGCCAGATCACCGAGGACTGCTCCGGGGGTCTTCTGGGGATGAGCCCAGAGTGAGTTTGTTTTCGGGGAGAAGGTCATCACACTCAAGGTCTGCCCCGTGACTGCAGGGTTCTCAAACGTCCTGCCACGTGCTGGGATACCCCCCCACCGCGGGCATGCCCTCCGGAGGGCAGGGAGGGGAGCAGGTCTGGGCTGTTAGGGCCGCAAGCCAAGGGGCCTGCAGGGCATCTTAGTGGTGCTTTGGTGTCCCTGCAGTTGGCAACACCCATTGTCACACCCTCTCCGCACCCTTAGAGTCTCCCAGATGACGGACTTACCTGGGGATGCAGACGGGGCTGGTGATAACCTTGGCCCTGTGTCTATGACGGGGCCTGCACCCAATTCTCGCCTTCAGGTGCCCATGCGGGGGTGAGGGGAGGTGTCAACTGGGTTGGGCTGAGCACGACTAGACTGTGGCCCTGTCTGGGACCCCAGCCACCACCTCAGCAACACCTACCTCCTTAGGATGTGGGGGCGGGATTTACTCTGGAGACTTAGAGCCAGAGGGTGGCTGGAGGCTCATAGCCTGGCCCAGGCAGCTGGGGGAGGGCTTTGCCTGGTGCCTGGGACGCCCCCCATCCCCCGCATTCTAGCCTTTGCTTTCTCTTTTGCTCTGGTCTTTAAAAACGTCTCTCCACTCCTCCCCTCCCTCCCTGCTCTGGCCTGCCTGCTCCTTCATTCCTTCTCTACTCCTAACCCCCTGATAGAGGAGCCTGGGGAGTCCACAGCCTCCTGACTCCATGTTCCTCTTTCTCCCCTGTCTTCCTGGAGAGGTCTGCCAGTGACAGGCTTGGAGCCTCGTCAAGGCGACCTGTCCTGGGCTGGGCTGTCCACAGAGGAGCAGCGTGGAGGAGTTGGGAGAGCCCGGCCTGCCTGTGGGCTGCATTGCCACTTCCTGCCCAGGAGCCCTGCAGCCGCCTGTCCGCCTCTGAGCAGGACAGTGGGGTTTCCTGGCTAGGAGCAGAGTTTGTCAGTTCCAGTTATGTCTGCCGGATGCTCAGCTTTCGGTGAGTGTCAAAGCGTTAGCCCCACTCTGTGGGTGGGAGGGGACCCGAGATGCGAATCCAGGGGAGTTAAAAGGCTTCGGAAAGCATCCAAAAGTGGAGAAAAAAAGGATGGTTGAGGGGCTGGAACGGCGCGAGCCTTTTATTTTCATCCTTTAACTTTTTCTGCATTTCTGTATTTTCCATCATGAACAAAGTTCATTGATAATAGAGACTCAAATATTTAATGGATGATTCAAAGAGATAATCCGAAAAGGAAAATAACATTTTTCTAGGGTCTGGCTGAAGCTTCTCTGGGGATTATGCAAAACCCTGTCTGAGGGAGTGAGAACGCAGAGGCACCTTAGGCCCAGCCACCGCTTCAAGCTCGGAGGATTTGCAACAAAGACACACATTTGCTGGGCCTGAGCAAAGAGAGAAAGCCACTCGCCTTCAGCGGCGAAGGAGAAGGAGCACCGAGGTCTTGGTTTGGCTTTCTGGGTGAGCACTGTCATTCCAGAGGCGCAGCCGTGGGGTGCGTCCTGTCTGAGAATGGGGATAGCAAGGGCTGAGCTTGTGCATGCACACCCGTGTGCAGCCACACACATACACCTGTGCACACACATGCATATACACATATATGCATACACTCATATATGTGCACACACGCAGGCCCATGCTCACATGCATGCACACCTGTGTGCCCCCCACACTTACATGCACACGTGCACATGCACACCTACACACACTCCTATGCACCCACTCAGTGCTCACGACACCCCTGGGTACACTTCTGTGTGTACATCTAGATGCACCTGCACACTCGCACACACGCCCTGCGCGATGTTCCACAGGCCCAGGGTCTTGGCAGGTGGAGGCAGACGGACCAAGCAGGGCCTTTGTGTTCCAGGGCACTTTGCAGGCAGCAGGACCCCCAGGTCCTCTGGAGAGGGTGGCTGGAGACCCGGCCTGGAGCTGCTGCCCCCACACCTCAGGATACCTGCCTGCGTGCGTCGTCCACTGTTTGGGGGCTGCACAGAGCACAGTTTTGAGCAGGGAGTTGGGTGTCACCTTGGAGTGGCTGTGAGATGTGTGGGACCCTGGGGAGCCACCTGGGGTCAAGCCCAGCCCTGCCCCTTGGGCTCTGGGACGCTGGGGGAGCCACTTGCATGCTCTGCGCCTCGGTCTGTGACCCTGGAGGAGGGTGGTGATGACTATCTCTCGGGACGATGGTTGCATCTCAAGGGTGAGGGCCCCAGGCCTGCCAGGTTCTTTGAGCACAGTCCAAGGGTGGCCTCTCAGGGCCGCTCTGGTGGGCAGCCAGTCCCTGCTGGAATGTGACTCTGTTCCTGGGATCAGAACCTGCCCTGTTGCTTGTGGACGGGGTTACCTTTGTCAGGTCCTGCCATTTCTGAGCCTCAGTTTCCCAATCCATGGTGGGGTTGATGTGAGGAAATGAGAAATGCACCCAGGGAGCACTGGCTGGCACCGCAGGGCAGCGAGGAGGAGCCACCACGGTCACTCTTGGAAAAGTCCCCAGCCCTGCAACCGGCAGGGCAGTAAGAAAGTCCACGGCTTCTGCTGTCCTGGCCGCCCAAGCCCGGGAGAGGCTGCAGCCCCGGCCACACCCCTGCCAAGAGCCAGCTCAGGGGCCCGGGGCCGCTGAGATCACTGGGCAGTTCCCAGGCTGGCTGGGCTGTCCCCTGTCAGGAGGGCAGGGCTGGCAGGTCTGTGGACGCCGTCTCAGGCTGACCCCCACAATAGCTGCCCTGCTCCACCCCGAATCTACCCGTCCCAGGCTGCGCCTGCCTCCAAGTGCCTGACTGGAGATGGCCAAGCCCATTCCTCATGTGCAAAGAATTTCCCGAGCAGCCGCAGCCGCTGCAGCTGGAACTTGTCTCCAGATGGGTCGTTCTGAGGGAAACCAGCGTCTCCCGTCTCCTCCTGCAGACATGGGCTGGCGTCCGAGCCCTGGATCCCCTGCCCCAGCTTGGCTTCCTCTGGAGGGGAGATAAGGGGCTCCTGGCATCTTGTAGGCTGAAGAGCTCGCCCAGCACGCTGACAGGGAGGCGCCAGAGGCAGCCGCTGACCTCCCTCAGCCCCTGCAGCCCCCTCCCCTCTTGCTGCAGACAGAAGCCCTCAGGGCCCAAGGTCCACCCACCCAGCCTGGGGGCCGTTCTGTAGCTGTGGCCCACTCCAGCCGACCCAGGACTGAGGGGCTCCGAAGTGTGCCCAGGCATAGGGAGGGCTCATTCCTGGGGGCACCGTCTCCCAGTCAGAGCCAGCTGGAGCTGGGCACAGCCAGGGAAGAGCAAATGTGTTCTCTCCTTGATTCCTTCTCCAAGTTTGTGATGGCGTCTGCCATGGGGACACGAGGGTGAACGAGCGGATGTGGCTGCCCTCTGGAGCCTTCCAGGGGTGGGATGGCAGGCGTGGAGAGGCACACAGGGAAACCGTGGAGTCTCGCTGAGGTATAGGCGATGCAGAAAGGGCCAGGGGGTTCCCACAGCGACTGTCACGAGTTCCCTGGGCGGGGGCGGAGACCACCACCCAGCCCCCAGCACCTCCAGCACCATGGGCGCCCTGGCTGGGGATGCCTTCCTGTCTGAGGTCAGAGGCTGCAAACCTGTGGCTGCAGTTATCCCAACAGGTTTTTAAAAATTGGAACGGTTCATGTAAAAGCCCAGATTTATTTTCTTGAAAAAAATGGACAGCCAAGTGTGACCACCGTGGGCTTGTTTCTACAAGGTGGGGGCTCTTCCCTCGGAACAGGCGGTGCTCTTGGTTGCCGTAGACGCCCCCGCTCCCTGTTGTCTCACCCGGTCCCTGCTGAGCCTCTTCGTGGCCCATCCCCTGGTTCAGATATTTCACTGAAAGACCCAGCCCTCCACGGGGAGGCCATCCTTCTCAGGAAGGTCACTTGGCCTGGACTCAGGACTGGACACTCATTACCGCTCACCCTGTGACTTGAGCAGGACTTTGCCTTTCTGCGCCTTGGTTTCTCCATTGTAAGAGGGGCTAACGCCTGTGTCGTGGGACTGTCCCGAGGCTCTCAGAAGCAGCAGACTTGCTCATGCTTAAGCACAGAGCTCACAGCTGGGGACGGCCTCTTTGCCACAGGTCCCTGTGTGCACCCAACTTCCGCCGCAGAGGGCAGCGTTGTGTGTGTCCACGTCTGCGCTGTGGACGCAACGTGTGAACTGCACAGCCTTTGGCGGTGGCTGCCTTTGTGGGAACGCTGGCCTCTAAGTGCGCTCTCCAACGGCATACGGCGGAAGGACGGCCCTCCTTTGGTGGGGAAGTTCTCCATAGCTTTGGTGCTTGGGAGGTTTAGAGATGGCTGAGAGAGCCACCGAGGTGGGAGGGGATACATTTATCCCTCTCTTCTTGGGGACAGACCTCGGAGGTCCCTCCTTCACCCGTATCGGCCTGGATGAATGGAATCCGCGGAGCAGGTTTCTCAAAGCAAGCCTGGCAGGGCCCTCACGGGCGTTCCTGGAAAAGGACTGCGGAGCCGAAACACAAGGAGGAAATAACAGAAATAGGCCCAGGAGGGGCCTCTGCCCTCCGCCTTTGGGCTCAGGAGCCCTGCCTGGGGCTGGGAGCGAGAGCTCAGACACTTTACGTTCTCTGAGGCACTGACCGTGGCTCTGCCAGGAGGTTTCTCTGGATAGACATCTTTCAGCAGCGCTGGACTAAGCCACGGGACAGGTCTGACTGTGGCTCTGCGCTCCCCGCCGTCCCGTCTGTTGCCCCTCCCTGCTGAGAGCTGGGGGAGGGACGGGATCTCTTCTCTGTGAGCTGACTTCAGCTTGTGGAGTCCTGGGGTCTCAGAGCCTCGGGGAGGGAGGAGTGGGCTCTCCCTGCTCGGGTTCCTTTTCTGGGTGAGGCGGGGCCTGTTTACCAGGCAGACGGGGGCTCCGGGCTCCGCAGCCTCCGCAGATCTCCTGGTGTCTCCCCCAAGGCTGTTCACACTTTCCTTACTTGGGGGCTGATAAGTCACGCAGCTGGCAGCATTTGCACCTGATTCAAGGAGGGGAACATTTTCCCTGGAGATAAGCCTTGAAGTCAGAGCTAGTCCCCACCCGGGGACGAGGAGAGGACAGAAGGCTACAGAGGGCTGCACCAGGGGAGGGTGGATGGGGCGTTCACCCACCCCTGCTGCGGTATTCCTTTGTTGGTTTTTCCCGAGGTCTGATAAGCGCCCTGCTCCAGCCAGAGGCCTTATCTGGCTGCATAATCCCCTGGCCTTGGCTGGAGAACACCAGGGCTTTGCCCAGTCCGCCCTCCCCACCCCCGCCTTGGCCCCTGCAGGCTGTTGGGGCTGGGGGTGGAGGGGGGGGCGTGAAAACCCCCTCCTCTTGCTCTTTCTTTTCCAATAGGGCAAGGGGTGCCGGTGGTTGAAGAGGCCCCTCTGGGCAGGAACCTGTCACCTGGGGCACGGATGAGTGGGAGCCATCCTCCGCGGCCCACCTCCCAGCTGTGGCCCTGAGCTACACTGGCCCTGTGGCCACGGACCAGTTGACCAGGAAGCCCTGGGAATCAGTAGGAAATGAGTTTGAGACCGGGTCCTCCACACAGGCTTCTGGGCACATAGACTCAGGCTCGGCAGGAGGCCCTCCTGGTACAAGTTCCAGCCCTTCCTTCATTTTGTGTCTGGAGCAAGTCAGCACCCCATGTGCCCAGAGCGCTCATCCAAGAAGTGGGGTGATGAGCCCAGCCTCGCAGGGAGGTGGGAGGTGGGAAGAGCTCACCCCAGTCTGGCTCGTGGTCCTCACAATGATGGCATCATTGTCATGATTATCACCATCCTTGTCAACCACTTAGAGCTCATGAAGACAGCACTCTCCATCATGCCCTGTTTTATAGCTAAAGACCAATAATTCAGGCTCCATAAGGAAGAACCTAGAGGCCCCTCCAGGTCAGCCTGCCCCAGCCTGGAGCTTATCCACCATGGAAGTGTGTCTGTTGGCCTTAAAGAGGAGAGGGCATTTGGGCAGGGCTTTGAGGTATAAGTAGGAGTTTGCTGAGTGAAATGAGAAGAAAGGGTTTTCAGGGCAGAGGGAAGAGGTTAGGGGTAGTAAGAAGGGTCTTGAGGCTCATAGAGAGTGACTGCTATGAGTGAGTGGTTGGAACTGGGGTGACTGAAGATGGGGAAGGACACCTGGGGGTCGGGGGTGCCCAAGGAGTTGGGGATTTATCTGGAAGATGGTGGGTGCTAAGTCAAGAAGAATCAATTCCTTTTTCTTTTTGCAAAGCAAAGCCCTCCATAGGATTTCCTTTTGGACTTTCTTTTTGGAAGAGTAATGCATGCTGACAGTAACCATTTAGAAAATACAGTTTCTAAAAGAAAAGCAATGATCCTTTGCCTCTCCCGCACACCACTCTTTCCCCACAAGCCCCCAGAAGGCTGGGTGTCTGCTCTCCCTGCCTTGAGAGATGCAGGATGTTTTGCGATGGGATGCATGAGGAGCTTTGGCCAGTCCCTGGAGATGGACATGCAGGTATGTCCAGTTTTCCCAGCCCACGTAAACGGCTGCAGTGAGTGGCCTTTACAAGTTCCCCGAAGGGGGCTTGCGGGGACAGTTACAGACATGTCATTTAACAGATCTCTTCCAGAAATGAAGGACATCTCAGCTGTGCACTGGCAGGCCTGGTTCCTCCCCCTCCATGCCTGATGTTTCTGTTTAAAATGTTTGGCCACTGGAGGGGTGAAGACACTCACCTGTGCCTGTGGCACTTTATTACCCTGAGTGTGCCCTGCACCTCTCACTGTCCTGAAGCGGCTCGGCCCTCAGGCTTTACCTGGGCCTTCTGCACCTGAGCCTGGGCTTGGCCCAGCATGGCCAGTGGGCTCCGGGCCCCTCCTGCCAGCCGAGGACTTCTGAGACCGAAGCCTGGTGCAGCAGGCAGGCAGCTCTGGACTTTGAGCCTGGGCCCTTGATGGCCAGGGAGAGGGCGTCCCCCAGCACACACTACCCTAACCTTTAGCAACATCCCAACTGCAGATGGGGGTGCTAGCCTTGAAAGTTGGGTGTCCCGAGGGTTGGGACAGGAGGGCAAGGGGCTGCCCCAGGGAGGTGGTGCATGACACAGCCTATAACAGGCAGTGACTCACTGCTCATCCAGCCATAAGTCAGGGTGACAGGCTCAGTGTCCCAGCCATGCTCCCTGGAGTCTCTGCCCCAACGTCATTCCCCTTCCTGCAGCCTGTGCTGGGCAGAACTCCCTCCCCAGGAGGGCAGCCTGGCTACTCTGGGACCATTCCAGACCCACTCATTCCAACTCATTTGCTACTGCTGGGGAAACTGAGTCCCAGGGAGGGGGAGCAAGGGTAGATGGAGAACTAACAGTGTCACAGTCCACAGGTCATCTGTCCCCCACTTTACAGAGTGGGCTGCAGAGCTCAGGGCCAGGATGCTCAGCTTGTCCAGGCTGTGAGCTGGAGGAAGCAGGCACCTCTGCTCAGCCCAAGGCCCTCCATGCTCCTGGGGGCTGCGGGGACAGATTCAAGAACATGCGCACTGGGACCACTGTGTCTGATTCAAACCACACTTCCTCCCTATTGACACCAGGCAATCTGCTGAGCCGCTCCGTGCCTCAGTTTCCTCATCTGTAAAGTGGGATTCATAGTAGCTTCTTCCCGACTGGGCTGTGTGGGGATTGGTGAGTGATGACGTGGGGCAGGATCATGATTTGCGGGGTGCCTCTATGTTCTCCCAGAGAAGGCAAGGGCCCTGGGGGGCCCACTCCCCACCAGAGAGCGGAGTCTCCCAGGGACTAAGCAGGCGGGAGGGATGGGAGCTGCCCTGCTGTGCAGAGCCTTGGCAGGATCCCTTGATGCGGCCAGGAATAGGGCCGCTGGCCCTGGGGTCCTTGTAGTTCAAGGGTCACCCTGGACTGTGGGGCTCTAACTATAGAGACCCTGAGGCAGTGATGTTTGTGCAACCTGCCCGCCTGTCACTCCCTCCCCTACCCCTCACCCTTGCGCTGCCCCGCCCCTCACCCTCGCCCTGCCCCCTTGTCCCGCCCCTGGCACCTGCCCTGACCTTCCCCTCCTGTGATTGTTAATACTGAGCATCAACTTGATTGGATTGAAGGATGCAAAGTATTGCTTCTGGGTGTGTCTGTGAGGATGTTGCCAAAGGAGATCAACATTAGAGTCAGTGGCTGCAAAAGGCGGACCCACCCTCAATCTGGGTGGGCACCATCTAATCAGCTGCCGGCTCTGCTAGGATATAAAGCAGGCAGAAAAACGTGAAAAGGCTAGTCTGGCTTAGCCTCCCAGCCGCAACTTTCTCTGTGCTGGATGCTTCCTATCCTTGAACACTGGACTCCAAGTTCTTCGGCTTTGGGACTGGCTTTTCTTGCTCCTCAGCCTGCAGATGGCCTATTCTGGGACCTTGTGATCATGTGAGTTAATACTCCTTCATAAACTCCTCTTTATAAATACATCTGTCCTGTGAGTTCTGTCCCTCTAGAGAACCCTGATGAATACACTGCCCCTCACCCTCACACTGGCCCTGTCGCCCTCCCACCTGCTGTGCTCAGCGCCCCTGCCTGTTCCTCCCCATGCCACGTGGAGCTCTGGACACAGGGCGATCACAGAAACTGGCCCCTTCCAACCTTTTTGTCACCTCTGGGGAAACTGAGTCCTGAGGTGGGGGAGCACCGTAGCCTGGAGAGCTGCACGACTCTGAACCCCCACCCCAGAGGGAGGCTGGGAGGCACCCCTGTGTGCAGGTGCAGTGCCTGGGACAGTAGCCCCAGAGAGCTCTGGAGGAGGGGATACCCAGCCGGTGAGAAGACGTGTGAGGGGGAGCTCCAGATGGGTTTCAGGGCCTGCGGCTGCTAAGTGACCTCCTGTCTGTGCCTGCTCCCCGCTCCAGCTGTGAGCCCCTGACTCCCACCCTCACACTAGTCTGCTCTTCTGAAGGGCATGACTTGGGGACCCGCTGCCTGCACTCACGCTCCTGTCTCCCTCCCTTTCTCCTTCCTCTCTGCCTACCTGGAGCCAACATTGAGCCTCTAATCTCTGCCAGGCGTCCTCACCGCCCCCTTTTCTCTTTGCAGGCCCTTCTTTTGCAGGAAGCCCCCCGAGCCCTCACCCCCACCCCAGAGCGCCCTCTCCTCTCTCCCAGCTCCACCCACCCCACCCCCACCAGGCTCCCAGGGGAGCCTCTCCCTGGCCCTGCCAGGTGCCCACTGTACACCTCCTTTGTTGTGGTTGGGGATTCTTTCCCAGTGTGACCTAGGGGGGCATCTAGAGGAGCTGCCTAAGGGGAATGGGCTTCTGTGTTGGGCTTCAGAGGCTGAGTAGGAGTTTTCCTGGAAAAGGCACAGCAGCAGCAGGGGCCTGGAGGCCTGTAGGGAGAATGGCCATTGTGCGGGGCGGGCCTCCACCCTGATGGCCTCACTGCTCCAAAGTGCCAAGTTTCTTTCTCTCGTGACACAGGGGTTCCTGCAGCCCTAGAATCTATCTATTATTTCTGCAGATGGAGGAGACGGTCCGTCTCCCAAGCCTCTCCTGCTGTAGGTGGGGGCCTGAGCTTTCTGAGGTTCCCTGGAGCTCCCCGGCACCCAGGGCTTGAGTGGGGAGGCTGGCAGGATGCGTCCGCAGTTGTGGTGGTGACAGGGAGGCCCTCCAGGCATGGACCTCACGGTGGGCTGGGTGCTGCAGACAGACGGGGCAGAGACCGGCAGGGAAGGCCCTGTCCCTGGGCCTATGGGAGGAAGAATAAACATGGAAGCATGGACAGATGGTGAGGAAGGCGCAGCAGGAACAGCAGAGCCTCAGGGCTGACATTCGAGGGGTGATCAGGGAGGCCTCGCACAGAAGGAGATGTGGGTGCTGAGAACGGATGATGAGGGCCCAGAGCCCCAGCCCCGCCTCCAGCACAGCCCAAGCCCAGCTGCTGCACAGTAGCCACTCACGCCTGAGGCTGGGATGGAGGCGGCGGGGAGGAGGGGGCTACTGATTCCAGGGCCCTGGGGCTTCCGGGGCCAGGCCAGCTGCGGGTGGGGCCTCTTTTCTCCCAGTGCAGCAGGCCCAGCTGGGGCCCACCTCAAAGTCCCCCCAGCAGGGGAATTGGTGAGATGTGAGAGCTCTAGGGGCTGCAGCCGCAAGAGAGGCCTGGAGCACGGGGGGCTGTGCAACACTGGGGCATGCTGAGCCCCTCCTGTTTGGGCAGGATAGCTGTGGGGAGCCTGGCGTGGGGCTCCGGCCCAGTGGAGCATCTGGCTCCTGGGGAGAGGCTGCCTGGCAGGGTCTGATGTGACTCCCAAACCCCACAGCCCCTGGGGCCTACGGAAGGGGAGGGGGGACAGCTCTTGCCAGCCTCACTGGAAACCCCACAGCCCCCCACTTCCTCTAGGCACAGCCAAGCTTCTGAAGGCCCAGCCGGCCCTGCCTCCTGCTGGCTCCCTGGAGCTGCTTCTCCTGTTCCCTTCTTGGTGGGGTTTCCTGTGCCCTTGCCAAGTGGGTCCTAGGAAGTCCCCTCACACCTGCTGCAGCTGTGCCCGGCCCGCTCAGCACCCCTCCAGGCACTCTCTCCGCCTGCCCTGGAACCCTAGTGGAGACCCAGCTCCCAGGGCCCTGGAGACCACCTCCCCAAGGCCCAGGCAGTGCCTTCTTGTGTCCAGACACAGCAGGTGCCCAGTGGCTGTGGCATCAGATAGGGATCCCTGCCCTGGGCACACATGCCACGACCCTGGGAGGGAAATCAGAAGTATCCAGAGCTCTGGAAGCGAAGCCAGGAGGGTGGGGAGATAGAACATGCCAGAGAAGGTTGGGGACCAGAGAGCTGGCTGCCAGAAACTCCCATGCCACGTGGGTGCGTGGGGGCAAGGCTGACATAGGCTCAGCCCAAAGACTGACCCTGGAGCCTCCCAGGCAGGGCTGGCCTCGGGGGTCCGTGATCCTGACCCCAGGTGGCCCCATGCTGGTGTCATGCTCTGCTTTCTGGGCAGGCTGCTTTAGGCGAGGCCCCCAGCCCTGGAAGGGTCCCAGCAGCGCTGTGCAGGGAAGAGGACAGGGAGGTGGTGGGGGCGTCTTGCTTGGACCCAGCAGGGAGAGGGTGGATGAGATGCCCTGGGTGGCCTCAGCAGGTGGAAGGCAGGAACCTCCATGCATGGACCGAGTGCCTCTGTGCAGGTCCTGTGTGGAACCCTCCAGACGCCCCAGGAGTGTTAGTCACCAAGCCCCTATGACAAATCACTGCAAACTTGGGGCCCTCAACCACACCAATTCCTCAGGGTACAGTTCTGGGGGTCAGAAGTTCTAAGTGAACCTTAAGGGACTAAAGTCAAAGCTGCTGTCTCTGGAGGCCCTGGGGGAGGAGTCTTCCTGCTCCTGCAGCCTCTGGGGGCTCCGGCCATTTCTGGGCTTGAGGCTGCATTGCTCCAGTCCCTGCCTGTGTCTTCCATGGGGCCTTTTCTTCCTCTGTCTGTGTCAAATCTCTCTCTGCCTGTCTCTTGTAAGGACTCCTGTGGTCGCATGTAGGGCCCCCCTGGATAATTTGGGGTCATCTTTCCATCTCAAAGTCCTTAACCATCTCTGCAAAGTCCTTTTTGCCACCTAAGGTGACATACTGAAAGGTCCTAGGATTAGGATGTGGACATCTTGGGGAGCTGTTACTCTGTCTGCCACGGAGGCGGTATTATTATTGCCACCCATTTTACAGATGAGAATTAGGAGGCACTTGCTCAGGCGCCTCCCCACCACCAGCGGAGAGTGTTGGGTTTGGGATCTGAGCCCAGGACATCCTGAAACCAAAGCTCCTCAACCCCATCAGACCAGGGCAGAGTTGATGAGGCCACGAGACCTCTGCTGGGGACCCAAAGAGGGGAAACTGAGGCTCAGGGAAGTCAGGTAACCTGTCTAAGGTTGTCAGCTTGCCAGGGTCAGTGTGAGTGTGGGAGCCCAGGCCTCGAGCTCACTCCCCAGGTGTGTGAAATGGTTGCTCCTGTCTTCCCCCACTGTGCCTTCTCAAGGTGAAATCCTGCCTCACACAGTCCCCGCCCCCATCCCAAGCCTATTTTTAGGGCCCGGCTGCAGATACAAGAAGGTGGCAGGGGTCGTTTGCGACAGGGGTTTACTGAGGGCTCCTGTCTCCTGTGAGTGCTGTTCAGATGGAGATTTAAAATGGTCAGACCTCGACCTGGGCCCTGGGACAGGACATATAGCACCCCCCTGGGAAGTCTGCAGAGCCTCAGATACTGGCCTCCTGGGTGCAGGGATGTTGGGGGCGCTGGTGGGTTGCAGTTGGAATGAACAGATTGACGTGAGCATCGCAGACAGGAAAACTGAGGACACACCAGGTCTCTAGCAGGAGGGCCCTGCCCCAGGACGCTGGCGCTGGCCTTGGGTGCAGATCGAGCGCCAGGATGGGGCCTGGCACTCAATTCTTCTCCTTTGAGGCTCGGGGAGATGTCAGTTGGCTTGAAAAACAGCCAGACTAAATATAGCTGTGAAACTTCCCGGAACACATTATTCCAAGTGTCCGATAATTAATGCTCAACAACACACAGTCTTCCAGAAAGCCGAATCTACTCTGAATGTCCTGTGGGGTGGGCGGGGGGTCGTTATCGGGAGGAGGCACGTGGGGTCCCTGATGGACACTCAGAGCAGACAGATGGACGTGGTGAGCATGTCCTCAGCCCCTTATAGTGCCAAGACTGGCTGAGGTTGGCACCCTCCTGTTGGATCAGGCCGTCCTCAGGAGGCTGTGGGTAGATGGGAGCCCAGGCCCTGGGGAAGCCATGGCCTCTTTCTGCTGCCTCCTGCAGGAAGCTCTCCTTGCCTGCCCTGGCCCCGAGGGCCCCTCACCCCACCCGGTCTGTCTGGTGAAGGCTCCTTCCCATCTTCCCAAGTGGACTAGCCCACCAAGGCCAGGCCTCATCCACCTTCCTCACCGCCTGCCGCAGAGGGATGTTTGCTGAGCACGTGTGGGTGACAGATGGAGGCTTCTGGAGGGAGGGGTACTGACAGAGGTTCCCTCGGCTCTGGCCCCTGTGGCCTCCCTGCTCCTCCCAGCCCCGGCCCAGGCTCCCAGCAGTTCCCGTGGAGCTGGCGGTGCCTGGACTCACCCTGGACTCACCTGGCACCCAGGAAGGTGATCACTCCAAAGGCTCCCAGAAGGCCATTTACCTTCCCCAGGCTGTTTTCTCACAGGTGGGGGCAAGGCTGCCCACAGCTCAGCTCGGTTTGCAGAGGAGAAAGAAACAGCCCCAGCTTCTGGCTGCTGGCGTCTCCCGGCTGCTCCTGAGTCCGGCCCTTTGAGCCTTGCGCCCCCTCCTCTTCCCACCCACTTCCTCTTGTAGGGAGGGCTGGGTGACCCATGTGTCTCCACCTGGCCTTGTCCCATGGGTCAGCAGTGGTGATTTCCATTCAGGGGGCTGGGTGTGTGGACACAGGTGGGGTCCAGCGCAGGGCCAGTGGCCTCAGCACATCCGCAGGGCTTTCCTGGCTTTCTGGGAGCTGGCCTGCCTCTGTCACCTGGGCTCTCAAGCGGTCCCTGGATGGTGGCCTCGCGGAGGTGCAGGGGGGTCAGGGAGGCTGCCTGGGGAGTGGAGGACTGGGCTTGCGGGGCTTCCGCTGAGTGGCCTATTTCTACCCCCGCAGGGCCAGACCCAGGGAGACCCTGGTCCGCCCTCGCTGTCTGAGCAGCCATGCGCAGGCAGGGCCTGTGTGTCCTCCACCTGAGCCCCTTTCCCGGGCCCTGGACCCTGCTGGGTGGGTTGGGAGGAATGGGGGTTACGGGGTGGGGGTGGGGGTTCCAGCAGGTGACGCCCGACCCTCCTGGATGGGTTGGGGGGGGTTGCGGGGTGAGGGCTGACAGGCGATGCGCGCCCCCTGGTGGCCTTGCGGGGCATTTCTCTGGGACCTGGGTCTGCGGGGGTCTCCAGGAGGTGCCGGGCGTTCGGGACCCAGCCAGCACCTGGGCTTTAGGCCCCCTGACCCAGTGTGACTCCAGCTTGTTGCAAACAGACTGAATCTCCTCTCCCAGGGCCACCAGCACCCGAGCGTGTACAGAGCACGGATGAGCCCCGAAACTCATTTCTTGTTGTTGGCATGGGTGGGTGTTGGCGTGGGTGGGTGAGTGTTGGCGTGGGTCCGTGTTGGGGTGGGTGGGTGTTGGCGTGGGTCCATGTTGGTGTGGGTCCGTATTGGTGTGTGTGGGTGTTGGGGTGGTGGGTGCTGGAGTAGGTCTGTGTTGGCGATGGGTGGGTGTTGGCATGGGTGTTGGCGATGGGTGGGTGTTGGCGATGGGTGGGTGTTGGGGTGGGTGGGTGTTGATGATGGGTGGGTGTTGGCATGGGTAAGTGTTGGGGTGGGTGGGTGTTGATGATGGGTGGGTGTTGGCGTGGGTAAGTGTTAGGGTGGGTGGGTGTTGGGGTGAGTGGCTATTGGGGTGGATGGCTGTTGGGGTGGGTGAGTGTTGCGGTGGGTGAGTGTTGGGGTGGGTGGGTGTTGGGGTGGGTGAGTGTTGATGATAGGTGGGTGTTGGTGTGGGTAAGTGTTGGGGTGGGTGGGTGTTGGGGTGAGTGGCTATTGGGGTGGGTGAGTGTTGGGGTGGGTGGGTGTTGGGGTGGGTGAGTGTTGGGGTGGGTGTTGGGGTGGGTGAGTGTTGGGGTGGGTGTTGGGGTGGGTGGGGTGTGGGTGTTGGGTGGGTGAGTGTTGGGGTGGGTGAGTGTTGATGATGGGTGGGTGTTGGCGTGGGTAAGTGTTGGGGTGGGTGGGTGTTGGGGTGAGTGGCTATTGGGGTGGGTGAGTGTTGGGGTGGGTGAGTGTTGGGGTGGGTGTTGGGGTGGGTGAGTGTTGGGGTGGGTGAGTGTTGGCGTGGGAGGGTGTTGGGGTGGGTGGGTGTTGGGGTGGGTGAGTGTTGGGGTGGGTGTTGGGGTGGGTGGGTGTTGGGGTGGGTGAGTGTTGGGGTGGGTCAGTATTGGGATAGCTTCTGGAGGGTGGGGGCAACCGGGACCTGCCTTGGCTGACCCCTCCCTGGACCCCGACAGGCTGAGAGAGGTGGGCTTGGCAGGCAGCGGGCAGCAGAGGAGAGCAGTCCGGGAAGTAAGGCCAGGGAGACAGGAAAGGAGAGAGACGGCTGCACTGTCATTACCAATCAGTCACCAAGAGTTTCCAGGGAGAGAAGGCACCTCTTTTTTTTTTTTTTTTTTTTTTTTTTGAGACAGAGTCTCGCTCTGTTGCCCAGGCTGGGGTGCAGTGGCCGGATCTCAGCTCACTGCAAGCTCCGCCTCCCGGGTTTAGGCCATTCTCCTGCCTCAGCCTCCAGAGTAGCTGGGACTACAGGCGCCCGCCACCTCGCCCGGCTAGTTTTTTGGATTTTTTAGTAGAGACGGGGTTTCACCGTGTTAGCCAGGATGGTCTCGATCTCCTGACCTTGTGATCCGCCCGTCTCGGCCTCCCAAAGTGCTGGGATTACAGGCTTGAGCCACCACACCCGGCCGAGAAGGCACCTCTTTATGGCAGCAAAGGTGACAGGAAGGTGGGCTGGGGTTTTCCAGCAGCTGAGAGCTGCCCTGGGGAAGAGCAGGGCAGGAGCGAGGGGGGTCCTTGGTCTTGGCATGGGGCAGGGACCCCCTATGTGGGAGCAATGGGCACATCCCAGTCCCCTCTGTCCTCTGCCTTGTCAAGCAGGAAGCCTTCTTGGTGCCGTGGGTCCCTAATGCTTTTCTGGGATGGGAGCCACAGGCTGGGATGGGCGAGCCTCTGTGGGAAGTTCCTGGTTTATTTCTGTGGTCGCTGTGCAGGTCGAGAGCGACGCTGCTTTGCCTGTTGTGGCCACCATGGTGGGTTCCTTTAGAAAGAGATTTATTTAAGGACGTTAAAGAAACTGAGCGGCAGCTGCCTCTGAGAACCTGACGTCGGGAGGTCTTGTCTTCCTGGGGTTGCACCTGTTCAAACAGAGACAGAGAAGAAACAGGAAGAACTGATCGTGCACAATAGATTACCCCAAGTTAAAGGTACGAGGATCTAGAGGAGCGTTCTGTGAGCCCCTCACGGCGTGTTCAGCTCCGTCCCGCATCACCGAGCCAGGCCAGGAACCGAAATCGGGATGTGGGCCGACGCTTCACCTGGACAGTTGTCCCCTTGGCGTAGAAGACACCAGGGCACCCTCCACTTCGGCCAGACGCCGTGGCCAGCTTGGAGCCCCAGCAGCTCCACTCACAAGGTGCTTGGGAAAATAAACTTAAGCATCTCCATTCATAACTCAGCATCGTGATTACGCGTCTGTGGGAGAAGCCTTATTCCTGCAACGGCTGTGTGTGTGATGGGCCGGAGCTGGGAGGAGTCAGGAGCTCAGACTCAAGTGAAGCTCAGAGTGAACAAGGAGGGTCACAGCCGCACCGACCGCCCCACCCCCAGGCGGTCATAATCCAGAGCGTGGGCCCAGGGCTGCCCCTGCCCGTCGGTCCCCAGAGAAAATGCCCGGTGTGTGCGGCACTTCACCACCAGGGGGAGCCCGAGGCCGCGTCCAACGGGGGTGTGCGGGAGGGCGGGGGAGGGTGTGAGCCAGCGTGTCTGTGTCCATGCGTGTGAGGGTGTGTGCAGGCGTGTCTTACTGTATACGTGCAGGTGTGAGGGTGTCTGTGAGGGTGTCACATGCACAGACACTGCATGTGACGGTGTGGCTAGGCGTGTGAGGGCGTGTGCAAGGGTGTATATGCATGAATGTGAGGGTGTATTTGTGTCTTACTGTATATGTGTGAGGGGGTGAGCCAGCGTGTCTGTGTGTCCACGCGTGTGAAGGTGTGTGCAGGCATGTCTTACTGTATCTCTGTGAGTGTGAGGGTGTCTCTGTGAGCATGTGTCCACACGTATGTCCATACGTGTGAGGGTGTGTGCAGGCATTGCCTCCTGCACTAGTGTGGGTGAGAGTGTGTCTGCGTGTACTGCTAGTGTGGGTGTTCTTGTGTGTGGGTGTGTGTCTGCATGTACTGCTAGTGTGGGTGTTCGTGTGTGCGGGTGTGTGCGTGTACTGCTCGTGTGGGTGTTCGTGTGTGCGGGTGAGTGTGTGCGTGTACTGCTAGTGTGGGGGTGTTCGTGTGTGCAGGTGAGTGTGTGTCTGCATGTACTGCTAGTGTGGGTGTTTGTGTGTGCAGGTGACCATGTGTCTGCATGTACTGCTAGTGTGGGTGTGTGCGGGTGAGCGTGTGTCTGCGTGTACTGCTAGTGTGGGGGTGTGCAGGTGAGTGTGTGTCTGCGTGTACTGCTAGTGTGGGTGTTTGTGTGTGCAGGTGAGCACGTGTCTGCATGTACTGCTAGTGTGGGTATTCGTGTGTGTGGGTGTGTGTGTGTACTGCTAATGTGGGTGTGTGCGGGTGAGCGTGTGTCTGCGTGTACTGCTAGTGTGGGTGTGTGCGGGTGAGCGTGTGTCTGCGTGTACTGCTAGTGTGGGTGTGTGCGGGTGAGCGTGTGTCTGCGTGTACTGCTAGTGTGGGGGTGTTCGTGTGCGCAGGTGTGTGCATGTACTGCCAGTGTGGGTGTTTGTGCAGGTGAGTGTGTGTCTGCATGTACTGCTAGTGTGGGTGTTTGTGTGTGCAGGTGAGCACGTGTCTGCGTGTACTGCTAGTGTGGGTGTTTGTGTGTGCAGGTGAGCGTGTGTCTGCATGTACTGCTAGTGTGGGTGCTTGTGTGTGCAGGTGAGCGTGTGTCTGCATGTACTGCTAGTGTGGGTGCTTGTGTGTGCAGGTGAGCGTGTGTCTGCGTGTACTGCTAGTGTGGGTGTTTGTGTGTGCAGGTGAGCGTGTGTCTGCGTGTACTGCTAGTGTGGGTGTTTGTGTGTGCAGGTGAGCGTGTGTCTGCATGTACTGCCATGGATTGGGAGCCGTGGATACCACGCAAGCCCAGAAGCCCCAGCTCTCCGAGCAGCTGGTCTGTGACGGCGGCATCTCAGGCGGCTTGACTGTGTAGTGGGGACCCCCCAGCAGGCTCCAGGACCGGGATCTTCTCTTTGGCTTCAGGTGACCCCAGCAGACTGGCCCTGTACCTGGCCCTGTGTTGACACCTCCAGAGGGTTTGTGAGCAGAGATGGGGGCACCTGTGAGGTCAAGGGTGGTCTGTGTGTGGCAGCGGGACCTTGGGCCCATGGGCAGCCTGTGGCTCTGAGGATGGCTGTGAGTACTTGGCAATGACACTGTCAGTTAAGCCTGTGCCCAGCAGGGCTGAAATCTCCCAGCGTGTGGCATGGACCCCTCACCACCCCAAGTATGGACCCTGATACGATCTGGCTCTGTGTCCCCACCTAAATCTCGTCTTGCGTTGTAAGACGCAAGACGCATGTGTTGGTTGGCAGAGGGACCTCGTGGGAGGTGATTCGATCACGGGGGCGGCTCCCCCACGCTGCTCTCATGACAGTGAATGAGTCTCACGTGATCTGACGGTCTCATAAGGGCTTTTCCCCCTTTTGCTCTGTGCTCATTCTTCCTCCTGTCACCCTGTGAAGACGTGCCTTCCATCATGATTGTAAGTTTCCTGGGGCTTTCCCAGCTAGGTGAAACTGTGAGTCAATCAAACCTCTTTTCTTTATAAATTACCCAGTGGAGTATTTCTTTATAACAGTGTGAGAGCGGACTCATAAAGACCCACTTCGCAGATGCACCGAGACTCAGACCCTAAGGTGGGGCTAGGTGGCCGCAGGCTGCTCAGGGATCTCAAGTGAGTGTAGTGGGCTAGGCCACCCACGGTTCTGCTGCCCATTCCATCCCCCGCCTGGGTGTAGGTCTTGGTGTGTGGGGTGGGATTAAGGAAGGATCAGTGCCCTGAGCTGGCCTGCCAGGGGCAGCCCAGCTGGGAGGCTCCCAGCAGGGTCATCTCTCGGGAGCTAGGTCATGGCAGGTGGGGATGTGAGGGTCGGGGGAAGGGCCCAGCTCCCTGACAGCTCCTGGGGCCCTGTGTCAGGGAGAGCAGGTCTGCTGGGGGCAGCTCATGCTTCTGGGACACAGCCTTGCCCTGACCCATGGGCTCAGCCCAGGGCCGGGTGGGGCTCCCACAGAGCGGTGGGCCTTGGGCCTCAGCTCTTCCCAGGTGGAAGCCCCTCGAGCAGATGGGAGGGGCTGCAAGCTTCTATGCACTGGCTCCCCACGTCCCTGCTCCTCCTCTTCCTGGTCGCCCCTGCCAGCCCCCTCCTTTGGTGCTTGACCTCGCCCTGCTCCCCACCTCCCGGCCTGTGAGCAGCCTTGGCCCAGAGCTGCCCTTCCTGATCATGTCGGGACCCCAGGCATCTGCCCCTCGGTTGGCCTTTGCCAGCAGCTGCTCAACCTGCGAGGAGTGCAGGCAGCCACTGGCCCCGCTCCTTGGATCTGATCGTGGGGAGGGGAAAGCATACCGCCCCCGAGAAGGGATGCCCCACAGACACTGCAGAAGTGCCTGGGCCCCAGGACAGACCCTCTGTTGGGTGCAAGGGACGAGGACGGCTGTCCCCACGTGTCTCCTGGAGAACCTTCGGTGGGAATCCTTTTAAGGGAAAATATTCAAAACTACTAAGCTCTCCAAGCTGTGGAGGGCAATTCTCAGACTCCCCACCCAGCGCTGCCACAATCCTGTAGCTGGGGTGGATGGGGTGCCCTGGCTGCCTCCCCTAGCCCCTGACAAGCTGGTCATCTGGCCTTGGCAGGTGACCCCTCCTCAGCAGTGTAGGAAGCCTGCATTCTTGACACCGCCAAGGTGAATTTGCACCTAGAGGTCCCTCAGGACGTCGTTAATGAGCGTACTCCCGCCTCAGGACTCTGCATATCCTCCTCCCTGTGATGCCCCGACCCCAAAGTCCTGGTTCTCCTCATCTCCTCCCTCAGCTCTGTGCTCCAACGCCACCTTATCAGAGACCCCCCAAGCTGTGGATGGGGGCTGTGACCTTAGAGCCCCAGGTGGGCAGCATGCCCTTATCAGCAGGCCCCTGGCTTCCCCAGCCTCTAACCTCTCTGATACCAAAGGCGTCAGGCGTCAGGCGGGAGACACAGACAGCAGGAGCCAGGACAGAGTGGGGAGGGGAAGGGGAGGCTGGTGGGGGCTGCGTCTTGTCTGCTCGCTCCTGGCCCAGGCTTACCAGTGGTGGCCTGACTGACAGGCTGGATCTGGCAGCTGGAGGGGCTGAGCATCCTCTCTGGGGAGGCGGAGAGGCCCTGTGGGAAAGGGTGAGTGGAATGTGAAGTGCCGTGGCCATCTCCCTCCCTCTTGGGCAGACAAATAATGCACCGGCCACGCAGGCTCCAGAGCAAGCTCTTGGATGCCAGGATGGGGCTGGCAGCACCAAGATGGGCACAAGCACGAGGGACTGTTCGCCTCTGAGAGTCCAGGGAAGGACTCCTTGTCTCCCAGGCAGGTTTGTGTCATGGGGATGCTCCCCATATGACACTCACTGCTGGCATCATGTGAAAGGGAGGGGGCACCTGCACTTTGCTTTGTCAGTCTCTGTCTTATTCCTGTCCTTAAGGCATCCTGACCTGCTCATTTGTTCATCCTCCCCTCAGCCAGCCCACTTGCCTGCCTGGAGGGTTTGAGGTATTCTCTAGGCTCAGGGGGAGAGCTCCTTCTGGCTAGTCTTAGATCACGGGAGCTGACAGGACCCCAAAGTGATCCAGCCCAGTCCCCTCATTTAGCAGATGGGGAAACAGGTAGGAGGAAAAGCATCTGCCCCTGGTCCCTCACAGCCTTTTCCTAACATCATCCCCATCACCACCACCACCATCAGCACCATCACCACCATCATCACCACCACCATCTCCATCACCATCACCATCATCATCATCACCACTACCATCATCATCCCCATCACCACCACCATCTCCATCACCATCACCATCATCACCACCACCATCATCACCATCACCAACACCATCATCCCCATCCCCACCATCTCCCTCACCACCATCATCCCCATTATCACCACCACCATCTCCATCACCATCACCATCATCACCACCACCATCATCACCATCACCAACACCATCATCCCCATCCCCACCATCTCCCTCACCACCATCATCCCCATCATCACCACCACCATCTCCATCACCATCACCATCATCACCACCACCATCATCACCATCACCAACACCATCATCCCCATCCCCACCATCTCCCTCACCACCATCATCCCCATCATCACCACCACCATCTCCATCACCATCACCATCATCACCACCACCATCATCACCATCACCAAAACCATCATCCCCATCCCCACCATCTCCCTCACCACCATCATCCCCATCATCACCACCACCATCTCCATCACCATCACCATCATCACCACCACCATCTCCATCACCATCACCAACACCATCATCCCCATCCCCACCATCTCCACACACCATCATCCCCATCATCACCACCCCTCTCCATCACCATCACCATCACCATCATCACCACCACCATCATCACCATCACCAACACCACATCATCCCCCATCCCCACCACTCCTCACCACCTCATCCCCATCCACCACCACATCTCCATCACCATCACCATCATCACCACCACCATCATCACCATCACCAACACCATCATCCCCATCCCCACCATCTCCCTCACCACCATCATCCCCATCATCACCACCACCATCTCCATCACCATCACCATCATCACCACCACCATCTCCATCACCATCACCATCATCACCACCACCATCTCCATCACCATCACCATCATCACCACCACCATCATCCCCATCCCCACCATCTCCATCACCACCATTATCCCCATCATCACCACCACCATCTCCATCACCATCACCATCATCACCACCACCATCATCACCATCAACAAACCATCATCCCCATCCCCACCATCTCCCACCACCATCATCCCCATCATCACCACCACCATCTCCATCACCATCACCATCATCACCACCACCATCTCCATCACCCATCACCATCATCACCACCCCACCATCTCCATCACCATCACCATCATCATCACCACCACACCATCACCAACACCATCATCCATCCCCACCATCTCCATCACCACCATCATCCCCATCACCCACCACCATCTCCATCACCCCATCACCATCATCACCACCACCATCATCACCATCACCAACACCATCCCCCATCCCCATCTCCCTCACCACCATCATCCCATCATCACCACCACCATCTCCATCACCATCACCATCATCACCACCACCATCATCACCATCACCAACACCATCATCCCCATCCCCACCATCTCCCTCACCACCATCATCCCCATCATCACCACCACCATCTCCATCACCATCACCATCATCACCACCACCATCTCCATCACCATCACCATCATCACCACCACCATCTCCATCACCATCACCATCATCATCACCACCATCATCACCATCACCAACACCATCATCCCCATCCCCACCATCTCCATCACCACCATTATCCCCATCATCACCACCACCATCTCCATCACCACCACCATCATCACCACCACCATCATCACCATCACCAACACCATCATCCCCATCCCCACCATCTCCCTCACCACCATCATCCCCATCATCACCACCACCATCTCCATCACCACCACCATCATCACCATCACCAACACCATCATCCCCATCCCCCACCATCTCCCTCACCACCATCATCCCCATCATCACCACCACCATCTCCATCACCATCACCATCATCACCACCACCATCATCACCATCACCAACACCATCATCCCCATCCCCACCATCTCCCTCACCACCATCATCCCCATCATCACCACCACCATCTCCATCACCACCACCATCATCACCACCACCATCATCATCATCACCATCACCAACACCATCATCCCCATCCCCACCATCTCCATCACCACCATCATCCCCATCATCACCACCACCATCTCCATCACCATCACCATCATCACTATCATCATCACCACCATCTCCATCACTACCACTGTCTCTATCACCATCATCATCACCGTCATCCCCATCACCACCACCACCATCATCCCCATCATCATCACCACTATGACCATCACCATCACCACTATCATCATCATCATCGCTATCATCACTGCCACCACCATCACAGCTATTACCATCATCTCTATCACCAACACTATCATCACTATCACAATCACTATCATAACCATCACCATCATCACCATCATTATTTGCACTATCATCATCACCACCATCTTCACCATCACCATCACCACATCATTATCAACACCATTTCCACTATCATCATCATCATCATCATCACCATCTTCACCATTATCACCACCGTCACCATTTTCACCATCATCATCATCACTGTCTTCATCATCACCATCACCGCCATCATCACAACCATCATCATTATCTTAGCACCCACCCTCACCATGGGAAAGTGCTGTGGCCCCTTTTCTGTCCCTGTGGGCTCTGGCCCTTTGCCTTTTGAATAGCAGAAGGTCAGGACAGAGCCTGGGGATTAATTCCAGAAAAAAAAAAAAAAAAAAAAAAACCCTCCTCTTTACACTTTAATTTCTGGTTCTCTCCGAAACCACCTGCCTGTGCCTTTAGAGCAGACCTCCCATTCTTCACATTCCTGAGGTATATTTGAACTCCATGAGACACCCTCCTACAATTTCAGTTCACCTGCTGGATGATGGCTCCGTGGGCTGGCGGCTTTCTCACTCAGCAGTCATTGCCATTCACTGTTCCTTGGTGACAGGTGGGGGCTTGGGCCCCTCCTCTCTGCATCCTCCACCATCACCCTCCAAGGGCCATGAGGGATCTTGGACTTGGGCCTGGCCCCATCTTGGGTGGGACTTGGTGGGTGCTCTGCTCTGAGCCAGCTGCAGGTGCACCTACTATGGCCAGTCACAGGCCAAGGGTTAAGGAGACAGGTCCCACCCTTGGGGGTCCATAGTCCAGTGGGGTCATGGCATTGGCCCAATGACCCCAAAGGTGGTGAAGCTGGGGAAGCTGGGACTGCCTCCAGAGCTCAAGGACCACAGCAGGTGCCCAGGGATTTGAGGCGGGCCCTTGTGGTTTCAAACTCAGCAGCCTTCTTGTGTGGGGGACGTCACAGACCTGCTCAATGCCCCCAAGGGCCGGGCTAGGAACCCGCTGGAGAGTGGTGAGAGGGTGACTGTATGCCAGGGAGAGGGTGAGCCCCACCCCCCGGAGCAGGCAGGTAACTGGAAGGTTGCCCTCAGGCAGGTGGGAGCTCGGCCTGAGTGTCTCCTGCTCCTCTTCAAGGAGCATGTGGGGCCCCCAGAGCACAGGGTGAACTCAGGCCCCCGCTGTGCTCCCTGGATGCTCGACCACAGAGCATGCTGTGCTGGCTGCAGCTCTGTGTGGGCCCTGCCCTTGACGCAGCGATTCCCAGGCCAAACCTGGCCACGTTTGTGTCTGCGACTCCACACAGATGGGCCACGACTCCTGTTGTCGGCAAACTCTCTGAGGGCAAGGAGCTGCCACCCGAGTGTCACCTCCATAGCTGTGCTTCTCCTACCACACCCAGAAGAGTGCATTTGCTGTGAGCAGGGGCTGCCGCTCATGCTCCTAGGCAGGACAGCTGTGGACTGGTCCCTGTGTCCCCAACATGCCCTGGACATGAGGTTTGGCTCATCTCAAGGTCAGACCTGGGTCACAGGGCCTGGCTGTCTGACACGAGGCTGCCAGCTCCTACTTGCCCCTCCACCTTGACCTGCCCAGTGGGGCCCCTGGGCAGGGAGACCCCGGCCCTAGGCTGACTCTGACAGCACCCCCAACATTGGGGCTGCTGGGCAGGGAGACCCTGGCCCCAGGCTGACTCTGACAGCTCCCTGCGATGTGCCCATGTCATGCGGATTTGGCCTCAGGTCAGCTCTCATCAGGGACACTCTGTCTTCAGAGAACACAGCCCACACAGTGGCTGATCCCAAGGGCCTCAGAGACTCTCTAGATAGTATTGAATGAGGGGGCCGGTGGCCCAGGGTCTGTGGGGAGACTCCCTGACCCCAAGAGACTCCCAGTGCATGGTGGTGTCTGCCCAGCCAGCCTCCCCTACTGCCCAGGTACAGAGCTGGGCTCCAGCCCGGCCAGCAGCAGTGCTCTAGGGCCCCAGAGGCCACTGGGCCTTGTGCCTGCCCAGGCTCAGACCCTGTGGTTCAGCCAAGAAGAGCAGCCACCTGGGAGCCTTGGGCCGAGGAATAGGTGGGACAGGCCGGGATGGCAGGTAGACTTGAAATTCCATGGCAAACACTACAGGAAGGAATACATCGGGGTAATTACATGGTCCTTCTTCCTCCTACCCCATCAATACATTTTTTTTCTTTTAAAAAAAGAAATGTAGTTTCTCTGAAAATTTATCCATGGTGATTTTTAAAAGTTGGCAGAGGCGTCGTCCTGGCTGCGGATCAGGGCTTCTGGAACAAGCAGGCCCATGAGTCTCTGACGCTTCCCCGGCAGATTCCCTCCCAAGCTGGAGGTGGGGGGCGGGGGGGATGCAGTGCCCTTTGTGATGGCCGGGGAGATGGGGGGGCCTGAGATGCCCTCATGTTCCTTCCCTCTGTCTTCTGTCCCACTCCCTCCTGTCCTGGCTTGGTCACCTGCCTGCTGGGTGACTTCAGGGAGTCCCCACCCCTCCCCAGAACTCAGTTTCCCCATCTGTTCAGTGAGAGCCGGGTTAGTGCAGAGGCCACCAACCCAGGACAGGCCCACATGTCCCAGAAGTGACTGGCCAAGAGTGTCGGATGGTGGGGATGGTGGCAGTGGGGGCTCCGCTGGGGGGGCAGGTCTCCCCGGGAAAGTGCAGCCACCCAGAGCAGAGGACCCTCGTCCTGGCCCCATGTGACTGGTCTTTCAACCTTCCAAGGGGAGCCAGATCCAGGTCTTCAGGCTCAGGCTCCTGATTTTAAAGTTGGCAACTAATTACAATAATTCTAAAACCCTGTGCACACTACACAAAGCATTTGAGAGGATCGGATTCGGCAGGTCATTATTTTAACTAACGTCTTCCATTAGTGTGGTGCGTTTGTTATGATTAAAGAATCGCTTTTGACACATTTTGATTTTAAAAGCCCATGGAGCCAGCTGCCCCCTCCTCCCTCTGGTGTTGGACCAAGAGCTGGGGCTTTGCTGCTGGCTGAATGAGTCCCTGGGCCGGGGAGATCCCAGTGATGCGGCTGCCCCGAGCTGCTTGCCCCTTCGCCCCTTTGGCCCATTGGCCTTTGGGCACAGCCCCATCATGGCCTCCCCCAGCACGGCCTCCCCCAGCATGGCCTCCCCCAGCATGGCCTCCCCCAGCACGGCCTCCCCCAGCATGGCCTCCCCCAGCACGGCCTGCCCTAGCACAGCCTCCCCCAGCACGGCCTCCCCCAGCACGGCCTCCCCCAGCATGGCCTCCCCCAGCATGGCCTCCCCCAGCACGGCCTGCCCTAGCACAGCCTCCCCCAGCATGGCCTCCCCCAACACGGCCTCCCCCAGCACGGCCTCCCCCAGCACGGCCTCCCCCAGCACAGCCTCCCCCAGCATGGCCTCCCCCAGCACGGCCTGCACCAGCACGGCCTGCCCTAGCACGGCCTCCCCCAGCATGGCCTCCCCCAGCACAGGCTCCCCCAGCACGGCCTCCCCCAGCACAGCCTCCCCCAGCATGGCCTCCTCCAGCATGGCCTCCTGGGTGGCCTTAGCCTGATGGCGGCAGCAGGAAGGAGGGGGCAGAACTTCTGCTGAGAGCAGGAGCTGCCACCACGCCCGGGGATCCGGGGCACCTAGGGGCCATGGCGTCCACCTTTTGCGTGATGGGACAGCCGGCCTCCGGGGCCATGCCACAAACAGCCAGGGGACAGTACGGAGTAGGGGTGGGAGGCTTCCAGGACCCCGGCCTTGCCTTCAGCCTGTGGGGCATGGGGGCTGCTGAGTGGGGCCCTACCTCAGTGAGTGAGGGGTTTCTGGGCACAGGCTGGGCACGCAACCTGACAGGGCCAGTCCTTGAGTGATGACCCTGGCCACCGTCCCTGCGATGAATGACGGGGACGCTCAGCACCCCCTGCCTGTGATGCGGTGTGGCCAAAGGGCCTTCGGCTCCCTAGCCTTGTTCCTGCCTTCAGTTAGCTCAGAACTGGGAATAGAGCAGCCAGACAACAGCTTTGCAGCAGGGCCCCAACTCAACACGGCCTGTGTTCCCACACCACCGCGAATGTGTTCCTGGACCGAACCATGATGGAAGTGTGTTTGGTTCCAGGAGGCGTCCAGGGAGCTGGTCACAGGGCTGCTCCCTGACCCAGGGGCCCTAGTGGAGCCCAGTGGGGTGGGGACACTTTCTAGCCACCTCTCCCTGCCACAAGGTCAGTTGCTGGCAGATGCTGGAGGAGCCTGTCTGACCAGTGTCGTGGCCCTGCCTGGGGTGCCCTGGCCCTGCAGGAGGAGGAGGGAGTCGAGGGCCAGCATCTGCTTCTGAAGGCAGAGGAACCCCTGGAGCAGGGCCGCCCCATCAGAGGGGGAGGGTGGGGTTGGACCTGCGGGTGGGGGAAGAACGGGCCCCAGCAGGAGAGAGGGCTCCGTGTGCATCTGCTGGCCTGGGGGCAGCACCCACTGGACATTTCATGACGGGTTGCTGGTGTGATGGGGTGCGGGCGTGTCATCCAGCTGTCACCTGGCAGGACCCTTCCTGACCCTGCCCCATGGGGCAAACCCCCTGGAGCTGAGGGCCTCAGGCCAACCATGTACCTGGAGTCCAGTATGCTCAGGACATGCAGGGACCCAGCCAGACCAGCTGGTGGCCCTAAGGCAGGGCTCAGGGTGGGGGACAAGGCAGCAAGCTCACGTAGAGCCGAGGTGGGGAGAAAGCACCCCAGGCTTCTCAAAGTGGGTTCCTCCCAGCACTACTGTCCAGAGCTGATCCAAGACAGAGGTGAGGGGTGGCACTAACCAGCCTGGGGCTGGCAAGGTGCATGGCATAGGCAAAGCTCGTCTGAGCTGAGAGCCACCTGCCTGTGTCCTGTGCCAGCACTTCCGGTGTCCTATCACTGCCCCGGACCATGGCCAACACTACCCATCACCTTTTGGAAAGGCAGCTCCATCCTGTCTGTTCCGCACCCCGGAGCCTGTGGGGTGGCCCATGGCTGGCACTTCGTTCCATCCAAGGTGGTTCTGCTCTTCACCTTGTGTTTACTGCCTTGTTGGCTGTGATCGACAGCTTGATTTTGTCCTCAAAAACCCATCGCTTCTACCCCTCCACCCCTTCACCCTCCACCCTTCACTCCTCACCTCTCCACCCCTCCACCCTCACCCCTTTACCCCTCCACCCTCCACCCTCCACCCCCCACCCTCCACCTCTCTACCCTCCACCCTCCATCCCTTCATCCTTCCATCCTCTACCCCTCCACCCTCCATCCCTCCACCCCTCCACCCTTCCATCCTCCATCCCTCCACCCTCCATCCTTTCACCCTCTCATCCTCCACCCATCCACTCTCCACCCCTCCACCCCTCCATCTTCCATCCACCCATCATCCACTCCTCCACCCCACCATCCTCCACTGCTCCACCCGTCCACCCATCCACCCTCCATCCCTTCACCCTTCCATCTCATCACCTTCCATCCCTCCATTCTCCACCCCTTCACCCCTCTAACCTCCACCCCTCCATCCTCCACCTCTCCATCCCTCCAACCTCCACCCTTGCAGCCTCCACCTCTTCACCCTCCACCCCTCCACCTTCCATCCCTTCACCCCTCCATCCCACCACCCTCCACTCCTCCATGCTCTACCCCTCCACCCCTGCATCCTCCATCCCATCACCCTCCCATCCTCCACCCCTCCACCCCCCCATCCTCCATCCCGTCACCCTCCCATCCTCCATCCCTCCACCCTCCAACCCTCCACTCTCCACCCCTCCACTCTCCAACCCTCCACTCTCCCCCCTCCACCCTTCCACCCCTCCATCCCTCCATCTTCCACCCCTGCACCCCTCCACCCCTCCATCCTCCATCCCTCCACCCCTTCACCCTTCCATCCTCCATCCCTTCACCCTCCATCCCTCTATCCTCCACCCCTCCACCCCTCCATCCTCCACCCCCCCACCCCTCCACCCTCCACCCCTCCACCCTCCACCACTCCACCCTCCACCTCTCCACACCTCCACCCCTCTCCACACCTCCACGTTCCACCCCTCCACCCTCCATCCCTCTGCCCCTCCACCCTCCACCCCTCTATCCCTCCACCCTCCATTCCTCCATCCCTCCATCCTCCATCCCTCTGCCCCTCCACCCTCCACCCCTCTATCCCTCCACCCTCCACTCCTCCATCCCTCCATCCTCCATGTCTCCATCCCTCCACCCTTCCATCCTCCACCCCTCCATTCCTCCATCCTTCTGCTGATTACTCCCAGAACTCAACATGTTCTCTAGGAATAGAGGAAGGTCCTCTCTAGGAAGAGAGGACCCTCTTGTGGGTCCTCTCACCTGCCCTGATGGTGAGGAAGGTCAGGTCCAGGTGGGGGTCTGGGCTGGGTGTGCCAGAGGGGCAGGGCAGAACCCTTAGCTCCTCCTGCTGCCCCAGGGCCTGAGTTGGGGCAGGAAGGCAGGGAAGAGGTCCAAGGTGCCCAAACAAAGCTGTCGCCCGTAAGCCTCTCTGTTCGCCTTCCCTGATGCCCTTTAGCCCTCCTGCCCTCCGCCCCTCCTAGGGGGGATGCAGCGTCTGTTCACACTAGTGTGGCAGCATACCTGTCTGTCCAGGGCCCTTTGATGCCACCAACACCTGACAAAGGCAGGTTGGCTGCAGCCGTGCCCTCATTTTAAAGATGAGGAAACTGAGGCTGAGATGGGTAAAGTAACCACAACCTGACCCAGAAAGGGCCAGGCCCACCTCCAGCAGTGGCCCTGCTGCTGCTGGTGAAGATGTCCTGGAAAGGTACAGCTTGAGAGGCTTGGCCTCGCAGATGGAATTTCCCATGTCAGGGAGCAAGTGCTTTCTGACCTTTTCAGGGACCCTGTAAATGACCTCTGGGCCCCCAGGCCAGCCCAGGCCAGCGGGCTACAGTCTGACTCAGCTTTCTGTGAGGGTCAGGCTGTCCTGGCTCTGCCACACCCCAGCCCATCCCCCACTTAACCAGGCACCTACCCCCTGCCAGGCGTTGAGGCTCCACCCTCCCACTGCAGCCTGCGGTGAGACCACCCTGGCCTCAGTGCAGGGGTGTCCGGGAGCCTCTGGGGTGGCTCTGCCCCAGGCTGTAATGCTCCCATGGCAGCCCCTCCTCCAGACCGGCTCAGATCTCCACCCCACGCCTTGCACCTGTCCATTCCTGGTTTTAAATAGCCATGACGAGCTACCCAGCTCCTCCCTGCTCTACTGGGGCCAGCACAGACTTCCCAAAAATGCCGCCTCTTCCCACGGCCCATGAGCAGGCCAACCAGTCCTGGGTGCAGCAGGAAAATGGCCAGAGGACGCTCAGCGTGGCTGGAGAGCCGGGATGCTTGGGTCCAGGCCACACTGGCCTCTCGCTTGCTGTGACCTTGGAGAGGACAGAGAGGCAGGGCTTGGGGCGGCGGCTCTCATGACAGTGGAGTGGCCTGTCTGTGAAGCCTGGGGAGTAGCCGCTCCTGAGTCCCTGGTGCCATGGTCCCCCCAAAGGCCGTGGTGGTTAAGCCCTTTGCACAAGGGCAGGTGGCAGGTGCGGCTGCAGAGCCCCGCGTTAGTGCCTGTGGTGGTCTCCCACCCGGCTCCGGGTCTGGGTGAGGGTGGAGGGTGCCCGGAGCTGAGCATGGAGCCCGGCCGGGGCCTGTCTCGGACGCGTTCTCTGTGGCCCTCCCTGCGTCTGGGCAGAGTGAGCCGAGGCTGCTCTCCAGCGGCTGCACCTCAGTGCTCTGGCTCCGTGGCTATTTTTAACCTGAGTATGGTAAATGCATTTCTACAGGAAAACCAGTCTCCTCAATCAATCCCTGCAGCTGCTCGGCATGGATGGCGGGGCTCACACGTGGCCCGTCTGCTTCTGCTCCTGGCCAGGCCGCTGAGGGCTGTAACCGAAGCCCGTCAGCTGACCGGGAGGGATAAATCTGGCTCCTCTGACAACTGTGTCTCGCTGGTCTTCTCTGGGGACAGACACCCCTCCCCACCCACCCTCTGCTGCTCCTTAATATAACTCTGAAGTCATGCCTAGTGCCCAGAGGATGGCTTGGGAAGAGAGCTTGGGCCTGGGTTTCCCGGTGACTGGGGACACAGGGTGGTGGTGGCTGCAGCAGGAGCGTTAAGTCCCCGGCTTTGTTCCCGGGGAGAGAGGGAGGCTTGTCTTGGGGCAGTGTCCTGGCACCAAGGAGCTGGGGGTTAACTCAGAGCCATGATCCCCCTCAGGTCGCCTGCAAAGTACTCTGGGGCTGAACTCATGGGGGATTTTGGGAGAGCTGACTTTCGTCAGATCTTCAAAGGGATCCTTGAACTAAGAGGTAAAGAGGCCCCAGTCCGAGATGCCCGTCTGCTGGCTGCCTGCAATGCTGCAGGGAAGGTCCTGGTACCTGCTTGGAGGGTCTCCCCACCCTCCTGGTCTGCAGGCCCTGCCTGGAGCACTCTCTGCCACCACTTCCTTCCCATTCCGCACATCACCCTCAGCTGCACTTTGCACTCATGCTGGTCTGTTGGCTTGCCGTTTGCTTCTCCCCCGAGGAGTTCCATCAGGGCAGAGACCCGCTTGTTCATGGATGTCACTCCAGTGCCCGGAGCAATGCTGTGTACAGAGTAGCAGCTCAGCAAATATGTGCAGAATGTTCCAGAAGAAGGTGCAGGGCGGTGTATCAGTCAGGACAGGCCAGGCTACACTTCAGCAACAAATACACCCACCCCATGTCCACGTGGCCTCAGACAACAAAAGTTGATTTCTTTGCTCACTTTGAGCGTCCCAGAGCCATGGTGGCTGCCGTGGACAGGACAGGATGTGGCCTACCACGTGTCTGTTCGTGTGTCCTGCCTGTGTGTCTGCTTTCATGTCCTGCCCATGTGTCCTGCTTGCGTGTCTGCTTGCGTGTCTGCCCGCGTGTCCTACCCGAGGTCTTCTGCAGATCACGAGGCTCTTGACATTTCTCTTGTCAGACCAGGTCCACTCAGGGGAGGGAAGGGTGCCTGGGGCCCGCTGGGGAGAGGAGGCAGGGCTGGGTTCCCACCATCCACCTGCCTGCGAAGGGTCGGCCAGGCCTCAGCCACACTGAGTCAGCGGCTCAGACAGTCTCTGGTCCTTCCTGTGCCCTGGTGAGTAAAGCCTGTGTGCCCTAGTGTCCCTCGCCTCTTGGGGCTCCTGTGGAGGTGACGGCATCAAAGTGCATGACACCATCGTCATCATGGGGAATCTGGGGGAGCTGAATCCACGCCCAGGGGGTCTAAGAGAGGCTAGTGATGGCGAGGACCACTAGGGATGGGCCATGAGACTCTAGGGGTGAGAGGGACTCACTTTTTATGCCATTTGGCGCTGTTAGATGTTAAAACACAGGTGGATATACTGTCTTTGAAGGAAATGAAAATAAAACCGATAACAACAACGCTGGTGTCAGCAGCCACAGTTACGCGGCTCTGGAGGTCAAGGCTGGCAGCCCCGGCCATTCCCAGCTTTGCTTTTGTCCAGCCCTGGCCCTGCTCTCTCTCCTTTGTAGGGGCCGGTCAGTGCTGAGGAGACTGTGGGCTGCTCGGTGTTGAGACCCGCACAGGTGCTCCTGGTTCCTCCTGGCTGGAGGCCCCTTCCCTGGGAGGGGTGAGGGCAGAGTCGGGAGGGGCCACCTGTACCGGATGCCCCACGCCCTACCCAGGGCCCTGAACTCAGAGATGCTCAGGAGACAGGAAATGCACCAGGCAGGGCGGGTAGTCGCCGGACGCTGGGAGGCGAATGGCGTTGGGTCAGGGCCCTCACTCCTCCTGACCCCAGACACCAGGTCCATGTGAAACCAAAGCTGGTTTTTGTTATTGTCACCAGGCTCACAGAAGAGTGGAAATTGCATTTTTGGAAGTTAGGATGTGGCTTCTGTCCAGGGCCTGGCTGAGCTTCAAGAGGGGAGAGGGGGTCTGAGGTCCTGGAGCCGGGGAGCCTCCTGGAGCCGGGGAGCCTGCTGTGTTGACTGTGAACACTGAGCTGCCGAGGGCAACAGTTTAAATTCATCACTGAGACTCTTGATGGCCCCGTGGAATGGCCTAGGGTTCACAGATGCCCAGGTTGAGACGCAGATTGTACAGAAACTCATGCAGATGGGGGTCCACCCCCGTCAGAGACCCCTGGCCCTGGCCCTGGTCTGAACGTGACACGTTTATCCGAGGCTGTTCACCGGCTCTGCCCATCCACCCGGAAGCCTGCAGGTGGGCCTGGTTCACCCCAGGGGTGTGGGGGTGCTAGGGAAGGTGCTTCTGCCATGAGAGCCGTGGGGATGTGGTCACCTGGGCTGGGCAGGCTGGGCGTCAGTGCTGGACCTGGGCATCAACCTCGCTGCAACCTGTGACCTGGATGTCACCCACTCTGCATCTCAGAGGCTCTAAGGGGTCTAGCCCTTTGTCCACAGTCGACCACATGGAGGTGGCAGTGCTGGGGCTTGGCTTGGGCTTTGGGGTCCCCAGGGGAGACGTTTGTTTCCACCCCATGGTCACGATTCCCTGGGTGCACTGGCGGGGCCAAGCCTTCCAGAAGAACCCACATTTACTGGGTCAGAGGTGCCTGGAGACGGGGAGGACCTTCCACATCCTTTTAGCTCCATGCAGAATGTGCGTCAGGGAGAGGAAGTGAGGTACTGAATCAGTGAAGCCTGGTGGAGGGGCAGAGCCCAGCATGCCCACAGAGCAGCACTCCCTCAAGGCAGCCCTGGGTGCGGGGCCCACAGAGCCACGGGCACAGGCTGAAGGGACTGCCCTGCACCCACCTGTCCCCATCTTGCTGGGGCCCACACAGGCTCCTAGGACCTGGGGCCTCCTTCCTGGGGCACTGCCCCCTCCACAGAGGCAGGTGAGAATAAAGGCACAGCTTCTGGGTACTTATTACCTGGCAAGCCCATGAGAGCTGAGGTTTCCTGGGCTGCAGCCACAGCCATTGGTTTTAGAGGTGCTGTGTGACTGTCGCACGTGGCGTAGAATTTTTGGTGGTCATTAATTGAGCCAATGATATAATTCCTGCTTAAACCGAGAGCTTCTCCAGGTCCCAAAGTTAAGAGTGAATCTGTAGACATATATCTTATTGCTGCCAAGGAAAACACATCCCAGATGAGTTCAGCCAGGAGCCCGAGTCTGCTCCATCCTGGAGTCGGCCCCTCTGCTGACCGTCGGGTGGAGACTCCAGGTGGTGACCACTCAGCGGGTTTGGGGCATCCATGGAGCCCAAGTCTGCTCCATCCTGGAGTCGGTCCTGATGAGCCAGGAGCCCGAGTCTGCTCCATCCTGGAGTCGGCCCCTCTGCTGACCATTGGGTGGAGACTCCAGGTGGTGACCACTCAATGGGTTTGGGGCATCCATGGTGACCCCTTCCACCACAGGCTTGTCTGCAGCACCAATCTGCGGGTTCATTAGTGCTGGGCGTGCAGCCTGGGGACACTCACAGCCACCTCTGACGCCCACCTGGCAGGAGACTACGGGGGCCTGTTGTCCTCTAGCCTGTGACCCCGGAGCCCTGGCTACACCCAGCCCTGGGCAGGGTCCTGCATCGGACACTACAGATGCAAAGGCCACAGAGGCATGACCAGCACACTGGCTGGCACGAGGGACAGGGAGTGGTGGGACCTGTGGGGAGCCAGGGAGCATCTGCCCATCTGGAGACATGGCCCTTGGTGTCCCCTGAGGGGTCCTGGGAGGTCAGAGACACTGACCCATGCAGGCCAGAGCGGGCCTGTCTGGAGCTGGCTCAGGCCATGGGCTTCTGATTTCAGGGCCCGTCAGATTGGAAGCTGCAGGGGACCAGAGCCACTCACCCTGCACGGGGCCAGGCATGTAGCAGGCACCTAAAAATGCTTGTGAATGACTGAACCAAGGATGCAGGCGGAGGCCCGGGGGAATGAATGAATGAGTGGGGGAGTGGAGGCAGCAGGGGCAGGTTCGTTGTGCGGGCTGTGGGACCAGCCCCTCTGGGTTCCAGCCCTGTCCCCCATACTCAGCTCTGAGAAGGTGCAAATGGGTTGACGCTGAGAGCCTGTCCCCACCCGCGCAGCGCTCAGCAGGGCCCTCACGGTGACTCAGCAGGCGCTGAAGAGGGGAGGGGTGGGTTTTGAGAAGTGGGGAGGGTGGGTCCTGTGCCTGTGTGTGGGGGTTGCAGGGTGGGGTCCTGGGAGAAGGACGAAGAGCGAGGCAGCGCCCCCTGACCCCCGACCTTCCAGACCGATTCCCTCAGAGAATCTCAGGTGGTCTCAGGTGGTCAGGCTGTTATACACACCTGTGCCACGGCCATCACAGGCCATCTTCTGTTCCGTTGTTCCGTGGCTGCCCTGGGTGACCTTCAGCCTGTGGGGCACACGCCTCAGCCACAGGGTCCTCACTGCCTCCCCTCCACTCATCCCTCACCGAGAGCCATGGGGGGCTTCCAAAACTAGCCAGGTCACCCCACATCCTGCAGAGCTCCCCACACAGCCTCCTCATGTCCCCTCAACAGCCTCTCCCATCCCCCCATAGCCTCCCCCATGCCCCCCACACAGCTTCCTCATGCCCCCCTCACAGCTTCCCCCATTCCCCTGCACAGCCTCCCCCATCTCCCCCGACAGCCTCCCCCATCCCCCCGCACAGCCTCCCCCATACCCCCAGGAAGAACAGCAGGTCCGCCCCAGGCTCCCTGCGCCCTGAGATCTTCTTGGGACCACAGGACGTGGGTGTCCTATGGGGCCGCCCCAGCACAGCACACAAAAGCCAGCCAGGGCAGCTGCCAGCTCAGCTGTCAGGGGAGAGGACATTACGGTCCAGGGACAGGCAGGCCTGTGGGCTGACCCCGGACCCCAGCGCCTACTCAGGAAGGAGAGTTACCCCTCCCAGTTCAGATCCTGCAGCTGTGCTTGAGGACCCACGGACGCCAAGGCAGGTGGCCAGGGCACCCTACCCCAGGAGGTGTCCCAGGTGTCCCCAAGCCTTCGTTTCAGTGCTTGGCCCCTGAACGCTCCCATCACAGGGTTTACCAGCCCAGGCAGCAGCCATGGGTTTCCCACATCCAGGGCTGGGCCCCACAAGGGCTCTCGGCCAGCGTTCATCCCCCAAGGAGCCACCAGAAGTGCACGTCCTCTGCCTCCGTGAAGGGACCCAAGTGTCATCTTTGTTCCTGGCGGTGCTGGCAAAGATCAGGGCTCCCTAGTAAGGCCCTCAGCCGGGCACCATAGCACTCTGGAGGAGGCAGGGTCCCAGCCACCTGGCCCTTCTGAGATCACACAGTTCTGTCTGAAGATTCTGAGTCCCTCTGAGGACCCCAAGATCCCAAGATTCAGGTCACACCTGGACATTCTCCAGTTTCCCCACCACGGGGTAACCCCCTGAGCATGGGAAAGAGGATGGGGTGGGGGGCGCCAGCCCAGGGTCCTCTCTTGAGGACTGACTGCACCCCTGCCCAGGAACAGGATTCTGGGGCTTTGAGGCCCACGGTTCATGCCGAGAGCCCCTTGGGGACCTCGGGGCAGGCGTGTGGGGCCTCCTGGGCCGGTGCTGCTCTGGCTCTGTCCTGAGGCTGAGCTGGTCGAGTGCTCGCTGAGCTGCAAGTGGGCAGGAAGGGCCGGGACTTGGACCCACTCACCTGTCTCAGCAGCTCAAGTGCTTCTGGGATCAAGGGTCCTGAGATAGCTGCCCTGGCCGATACCCAGTGGGAATGCCTGTGACGGGGCTGGTAGGAGGCTTTCTGATCCTCTGAGGGTGGCGGCTGAGTCACCCAGCAGGAGCGGGCCCTGCCCTGCCCTCCACAGCCACTGTGCCATTGGGTGTGTGTGGGTCTTGGTAGTGGACACCCCTGCCTCTCGTCCCGAAGCTGAGAGGGTCAGATTCTCCCCACAGCCCCTCCTGTGCCAGAACTCGGACGCAGACCTGGGCGGCTCTTGGGATCCGTGGCTCTGGATGCCTGGCCTAGAGGAGCGGGGCCAGCTGAGAAATTATTCTTGGTGCTGGGGTGGCGTTGAGTCTCTAGGGGTCCAAAACCCTAACCACACTGACTTGGGTGGGGCTTAGCCTGCCGGGGTCCCCAGCACCAGGCCCCATTTCTGCTAAGGTCCAGAGCCCTCTGTCGCTGGTCACCCTAAGCCCTGGTGGATGTGGTGGAGAGGACGGACTTTCTGGGGCCGTCAACTGTGACTGAGGGCTAGGAATCTCCGAGCACCCTTACCCCTCCATTATCTGTGAGTCTTGGAGGAAGTGGAGGCAGAGGGCAGGGGTCCTCAGCTCCGCTTTGCCGATGGGGTCCCCAGAGGTCAGGGACTTGCCTGAAACCCCTTTGAGTGTTGGGGTCTGGAGTCCAAACCCCAGGCTCTTCCCCTCAGTGACTCCACAGAGCCCCCCCAGGAGCCTCACCTCCGATTTGAGGGGGGCTATTCCTGATATAGAGTGGATTGGGAGTAGGACTCCCCAAGAACCCTGGGCCCTGTAGCTTGTAGACACCAGCCTTGGCCTCTCTGGAGCCATGTTTGGAGGCCCATGCACACTGGGTGGGGTCTCCTTGGAGGCCAAGACAAAAGCCCCCCAGGAATTCTGTTGACTCTTGCAGGCTGCCCTCTGCCTCCCCCAGGCCTCGCCCCACTGGCCACGCACAGGCAGCTGGGTCTGGGTGTGATGGCCAAGTGCATGTGCCCATTGGGGATGTCTGGGGAATGAGGCAAACAGACCCCCAACCCCAGCAGCCCCTCAGTCCAGGGGCAGAAGAGGGTCTTTCTTTGGCCAGTGGGGGCTGGTGATGGGCCTCAGAGCCATTCCTGCTTTGTTCCTGTCATATTCTAGTTATTTTATTACAACTCTGGCTTTCTGGATCCCAAACCATGTACACGTGAGGATCTCAATACTGAAGATAACATAAAAACTGCACCAGGCACAGGGGCTCACACCTGGAATCCCAGAACGTTGGGAGGCTGAGGCAGGAGGGGTGCTTGAGCCCAGGAGTTCGAGATCAGCCTGGGCAACATGGTGAAACTCTGTCTCTACAAAATATACAAAATATTAGCTGGGCGTGGTGCGCACGCCTGTAGTCCCAGCTGCTGGGGAGGCTGGGGTGGGAGGATCACCTGAGCCTGGGAGGTTGGTGCTGCAGTGAGCCAAGATTGCGCTACTGCACTCCAGCCTGGATGACAGAGCGAGACCCTATATAATCTAAACAAAAAACTGTAACAACCGTAGCTGGATTTTCTAATTTTTAAAAAGTTAATAGACTTTATATTTTTTACCAGTTTTAGGTTTACAGAAAAATTGAGTGTACGGAAAGCCCCCATGTGCCCTTGCCCCATTATTGGCGTCTCAAGTTGGTGCGGTACATTTGTGACAATGGATGAGTTAATACTGATTACAGGAGTATTAACTAGAGGTCATACTTCACTCTTAACCCTGCACGTTCGGTGGGTTTGAACAACTCTGTGAAGTCCCTGTATCCACCATTACTACTGCATCACCCAGAATATTTCCACAGCCCTAACACCCTGTGTTCCTTTTCAGCCCTTTCTTCCTTCCCCACAAACTCCTGGAAACCTCACCTCTTTTCCATAGCTTTGCCTTTTCTAGAATGTGGTATGTTTGGAATCACACAGCATGGAGCATTTTTGGATTGGCTCCTTCCAACTGGCAACAGCGTTTAAAGTTTCTCTGTGACTTCTCACGGCTTGATGGCTGGTTTCTTTTTAGCACTGAATATTATTCCGGTTTATCCAGTCACCACCCGAAGCACTTCCTGGTTGCTTCTAAGTGTTGGCAATGATGAATAAAGCTACTGTATACATCCACGTGTGGGATTTTGTGTGGACGTAAGTTTTAAATTCCTTTGAGTAACACCAAGGAGCACGGTTGCTGGATCGTGTGGTAAGAGCACGTTTAGTTTTGTAAGAAACCGCCAGACTGTCTTCCAGCGGCTGTGCCATGTTGCATTTGCAGCAGCTGTGGCTGAGGGTCCTGTTTCTCCACGTCCTCGCCAGCGTTCGGTGCTGCCCGCGTTCTGGGTTTTGGCCGTTCTAGTAGGTGTGTGGTGGCATCTCATGATTGTTGGTAATTTGCATTTCCCTGGTGACGTAGGATGTGGAACATCTTCTTATATGCTGGTTTGACATCTGGAGATCTTAGGGGAGGTGTCTGTTCAGGTCTTTTGCTACCCCCACTTTTTTTTGTTTTTACAGAGTCTCGTTCTGTCACCCAGGCTGGAGGGCAGTGGCGCCATCTCGGCTCACTGCAGTCTCTGCCTCCCGGGTTCAAGCCATTCTCCTGCTTCAGCCTCCCGAATAGCTGGGATTGCAGGCGCGTGCCACCAAGCCCAGCTAATTTTTTTGTATTTTTAATAGAGATGGGGTTTTACCATGTTGGTCAGGATGGTCTCGATCTCTTGACCTCATGATCTGCCTGCCTCAGCTTCCTGAAGTGCTGGGATTATAGGAGTGAGACACCACGCCAGGCCTTTTGCCCATTTTTAATAGGGTTGTTAGTTTCCGTTTTTCTTTTTTTTTGGAGACAAGAGTCTCCCTCTGTCTCCCAGGCTGGAGTGCAGTGACTTGATCTCAGCTCACTGCAACCTCTGCCTCCCAGGTTCAAGGGATTCTCCCACCACAGCCTCCTGAGTAGCTGGGACTACGGACATGGGCCACAACGCCCAGACAATTTTTGTATTTTTTGGTAGAGACGGGGTTTCACTATGTTGGCCAGGCTGGTCTCAAACTCCTGAGCACAAGTGATCCAACTTCTTTGACCTCCCAAAGTGCTGAGATTACAGATGTGAGCCACTGTGTCCAGCTGGTTGTTTATTTTCTTATTGTTGAGTTTTAAGAGCTCTTTGCATATTCTGTGGCTGGCTTTTATTCTTTTCATAGTGTCTTTTGCATAGTATAATTTGTTAATTTTAATGACCTTCAAGCTATCAATTCTTTCATAGATTTTTCTTTGCTGGTGTATCTGAAAAGTCACTCCCTGAACTCAAGTTCTCTAGCTAGAATTTTTAATTAAAAAAACAACAACCTTGAGCTTTACATAAAGTTTTAATTGGTTAACACAAAAAATGTCAACATATTCTTAGATCTAAAATAAGTCTAACAGGTAGACATTTTGCCACCCAGTAGGTAGAGGATGGTCCCCCCAGGCTGGTTGACTCTGGTTTGGTTCAGGCCAACCCTGCCATGAATCTCCATCTGCTCAGCATCTACCTTGAAAGTCCAAGTGAGCAAGACAGACGGTGACTTCTGGGTTTTCCCTAGAGATTCCCAGGGCTATTGGCATGGCTGGGGGAGCCCCTGACTCCAGCTCGGGTGTGTGGCCTTGGTCTTAATCGGGGCTCAGGATGAGGACACACGGGGAGATAAGAGCCTGGTCCAGCCAGGCAGGCACCATGGACTATCATGACCTCCTGTCTGGACACCTGTCCAGTGATTGGAACAGGAGGTCTGGGTTTTCTAGCAATGTCCCTGCACCACCTATGCCCCCCGCCTCCCGCAGCTCTGGGTCTCTCACCACCATGACTCGCTGAAATGTCACCAGGGTAAAAAAAGGTCAAAGCTGCCCAGGCCACATGAATGAGAGTCCTGTGAGCAGCTCAGGGCCCTCCTGCCGTGTGCGGGAAGCGTGTCCTCTGCCCCATCTCTGTCTCTCTGTGTCTCTGTCTCTCTCTCACAGAGACACTGCTGAGTCCCATGAGGTCTCCCCGAGGTCCACCCAGACCCCCCTGGAGCCCCATTTCACTCCCTCCCCATGCTCTCTAGTGGCCGACTGCCTTCACTTTTCTAGCCAGTCCTTGTAGGAGGGGTGGGGGGCAGACCTGGGCAGATGTGGACTCAGGCCCTGTAGGTTCCATCTGCCCCCGGCCCTCCCCAGAGCCTTCCTGGAAGTGTGAATGCAGGTGCCCAACGGAGATGCTGACACCCTCCGGAGTCCCAGCTCTGCCACACTGGGCAGCTCCACTTCTCTGAAAACGGCTTCCTCATCTGAGAAGTGGGCTGGTAAGGGTCCCCACGATGGAGAGGGTTGCACCGGGCAGAGCCCTCCATGTCAGCCTGGCTGCAGGAAGCCCCCACGACTGTGCCTGGAGCCCCTGGGTGCCTGGAACTTGGGGAACGAACTGAAACGGAGACCCCTTCTGCTCACTGCTGTGTGGCCAGCTGCTTCTCTGGCAGGCACGGTGGAGAATGGGGTCATTTCTGAATATTCTTTAGAATTCCAGCCTGTATTTTCACGAGCCGATCGGCTGTTTGGTCTCATAACATTGGTGAGCAAGGATCCGGCCCGTTCTGATCTTGGCCCTTGTGGGTGAGTGACAAGGAGATGTCCCTGAGGGTGAGTCAGGGGACTAGGGGCCTCGGAGGGGCAGGGACCAGGCAGGGCCACCTCCCCACCGCAGCTCCGCCCCCCTTCACGCTCCCCACCCCACACACGTCTGGAACACATCAGAGGCATGCTTAACAGAACTGTATAGACTCTCTTGGTAAAAATTTTTTACGGTAAATGGAGAAAAACATTTGCATTCTTTTAAGAAACTAAGTGACTGAAGTTTGTTGTTAGCGCCTGTGGACTTTCATTGATTTTCAACAATGGAACCGAGATTCTCAACAAAAAAAAATAAGCCCAACAAGGAGGCTTCTGGTTTTCAGTAGATTATTTTGTTATCTTTTAGATGGGGTGCGCTATTGAAGAATATTTTGGAAATTTAAAAAAGCAGTTTACAAAATTATTATCTGCCCACCTTAAACAGTAGGAGAGTTGGGGCGCTCCTACTCCCACCCCCACCTGCCTCAGCCCCCCTCAGGTGGCCCTTACCTGCCCCATCTGGGTGGAACAAGCCCCCTGGACTTCAGCATCTGCTCAGGCTCACTCTTGTCAGCCGCAGATTCTCTGTGTTGGGGGAGGGTCTGTGAGCTCCCCCCTCCCCCAGGCTGCTGCAAGTCTCCGGAGGCTTCTGTTGGGGGCAGGGAGGGGCGTCTGCTTCGTGGCCTCACAGCAAAGAGAAGAGATATTTTCTTTAAGAAGCAGAAGGGCTGATTGGCTGCAGACGGCTCTCCCCCTAGCTTTGTTTAGATTTATCTTCCTTATAAGCTGCGCTGGACTGGACGCCCTGCTGAACCGCCAAGGGGATGTGTGAGCCAGTTACACACCGAACTGGGCAGGAAATGTTGAGTAAAAATGAAATTTCCATCTGGCAACTTCCAACCCAAACTTCGCTGGGACGCGAGGGAAATCCCCGTTAGCCACAGGCTGCTTTTCGCTCAACGTCGTCACGGCAACTTCCCACTGGAGACCACCGCGGGAATGGAGCGGGGCGAGTGGGCCTCAGCCGGTGGCCAGCTCCCTGCTGCCTCCTGCCCCGGCTGGCGTGGCCCCTTGCCTTCTCTGTGGAGAAGGCACAACAGGGGCTCAACACTGTTAAATAAAGCGCAATCTCAGGGAAGCAGAGAGGTCGAGCATCCCCTAACCCCAGCTAGCACCCGGCAGTGACCAGCCAGCCCAAGCCAGCCCTTTAGAGCCCCCGAACCCACGGCAAGGCTGCCTGTGGCGGAGGAGCTGGGCCCTGGGCCCTGATGCTTGCAGGCTTCGGGGGGGCTCTCTCGAGCATTTCCTTACTTGTTCCAGGGGCCAGATGCCCCCGGCTTGGGGGATGTCATGCAAGGCAGTGAGGACCCAACGGTGGAGATAAAGAGGAAGGCGACGGAGAAGGGGCGTCCATGGGCCCTGCACCCCATCATCTGGGCGCCGTCCAGGAGCCGCTGCTGGGTCCCTGTGGCAGCGTCCTGTGCCACCCCTGATTCAGATGAGGGACAGGGACATCCCACCAGCACAGATCTGCAGTGAGAAGGAGACACGCCCATTGTGGAAGCTCAGATGGCTGTTCCGATGGGAAAGTCACCTGGGGCGCCCCCAGCATTTCTGCTATTGTCCAGGAGTAGACGGTGGTCCTCGTGGGTGGCTGACTAGTGCTTGTCTCTCTTCAGCTCCAATGCCAGCAGTTGACTTCCCGGGCTTGTCAGTCTCTGGTGGCTGCTGTGGCAAATGGACCCAAACTTAGTGGCTCAAAGCCACCTGGCTTTATTGCCTTACAGTTTTGGAGGTCAGAGGTCCAGCATGGGTCTCCCTGGGTCAAAATCAAGGTGTGGGCTGGGCTGCTTCACACAGGGGAGACTTCAGGGGAGACTTGCTTCCTCCTCCTCCACCTCTGGAAGGGCCTGCGTCCCTTGGCTCGTGGCCCCACCTCCATCTCGAAGGCCAGCCGTGCAGCATGGCGCATGCTCCCCACTCCATTGCACACCTCCTTTCTTCCCTGACCGCTTGAGCCCCTTGCGATGATCTGCCCTGGGCCCACCAGGGGTCATCTCCCATCCTGTGTCCTTTGTCTCATCTGCAATGTAAGGTGACATGGCCACCCATTCTGCAGATTGGAATGAAGACATCATTGGAGCCATTATTCTTCCTTCCACTCAGGGGAGAACTTTCATTGGGTAGCAGTGGCTTGGCTACCATGATGGGACAGCCGGGTGGCCATGATTTCTTGGGAGACCTACCCTAACACACCCCTGGTGACATGCTGAGCCTCACCGTGTCTTTGCAAACCTTGGCAAGTCTCCTGCTGGCCCTCTGGGGAAGCCTATCAGTAGAAGGGCCGTGTCGCTTTTGGATGTCATCTCACCACATCACTGCTTCTGCTACAGGTCGCTCCTCTGCTGGTTCCTGACAGGAAGGAGGTGCTGCCAGTGCTGACCCCACAGGGAGGGTCTGCAGAGAGGTAGCCGGGGTGACGGGGTTGCTCTGGAGACCTGGGGAGCCAGGCCGGGCTGTGCGATGCTGCATTTCTGCTCGCTCAGCCTCCCCTGCCCAGCACACTGTGGAGTAGGTGTTGGCGTGGTGGGCAATGGCTGCAGCCTGGCTCCCTTTAATGTCTACCCCGAGCAGGCCATTCGGCCTCTGTTCCTCCTCCGCGCTCCTTTCCCAAGCTTCAGAGTGGGGGGCATCGGACCCAACTTCCTCTCCTTGAGGCAACCCTTTTCACTGTAGAGGTGACTCCCTGGGGCCACTTTGAGTGGAGGGACGGCCCCCAGCAACCCCGATTTAGTGGTACTGATGAAGGCGGGCCAGGCCCCCAGGCGCTTTTCCACTTCTGATAAGGTGAGGTCTTAACAGAAGTGGGGAGGCTCTGAGTGCCGGGCCACCAGGGGCTTCTCTTCAGTCCTCCTCTGCTGCAGGGAAGTCTCTACAGCGACTCTTCCTGGAATCCAGCCCCAGTGGCTGGACGATGGGGAGGAGGAGGAGTGGGGGCGGGGTGCACTGGCAGGCACAGGCTGCAGGCTTGGGAAGGTGGTACAGGAGGAGACCTCTTCTGGAACCATTTCAGATTTACAGAAAATTTGCGATGATAGAGTTACTGCATACATCCGGTGAGCTTTAAAAAATTAAGAGACTTTTTTTCTATAATAGCCATTATAGTTTTACAGAAAGATGTTGTAGAAGTACAGAGTTCCCTTGTGCTCCCTGCCCCAGCGTGTGCATGGCCCCCGCCCCCTCTCACATCCCACCACAGGTGCGGTGGCTGCAGTGGGTGACCCGGCACCAACACGTCCTTATCACCCGGAGTCCACCCTTTACCACCCGGCTCACTCTTGGTGCTGGAAGTTCTGTGGATTTGACTCATTTATAATGGCATGGGTTCCCCCCACCGCTGTGTCACACGGAGCCGCTCCACTGCCCTCGCACCCTCTGGGCTCCTCCTGTACACCCCTCCTCACCCTAACCCTGGCAACCACTGATCTTTCTGCTGTCTCTGTGGTTTCATCTTTTCCAGAGTGTCATACACAGTAAGGCCTCACTTCATATCATTGGTAGGTTTTTGGAAACTGGGACTTTAAGCAAAATGACGTGTAACAAAATGAATTTGACCATAGGCTAATTGACATGAACAAGAGTTAAGTTCCTATGGCTTATTTCCAGTCACAAAAACAGCACCAAACTTCTAAATAAAGTACAAAACCCTTCTAATATTAAACATGGAAACAAATGTGAGTTTTCAATCAAGAATTTAAGAAAGATTACTAAAAACAAGTAAGATAATTATTTCCCTACTTATTCCAGTTCAGGGTGACCAGAGCCCATGCCCCCATCTCGGGACACCAGGCGGGAACCCAGCTGGACACAGCGCAAGCCGCTGTGGGAGTCGCTGTCCTGGAGCGGGCACTCACCCTCCGTCCCGGGTCAGGCGCTCACCCTCCGTCCCGGGGCAGGGACTCCGACGGGAACAGCTTCGACACGCCAGCTCGCCTACGTGCACATCTTTGGGGCACAGAAGGAAGCTGGAGCATCCACAGAAAACCCACGTGGTCCTGGGATGATGTGCTCCATGGACAGTGGCTCTGGGTGGGAGCAGATTTTTTTTTTTTTCCCTCAACATTATGATGAAACAATGTTAAAGAAAATAACATTGGCCGGGCGCGGTGGCTCAGGCCTGTAATCCCAGCACTTTGGGAGGCCGAGGCGGGCGAATCACGAGGTCAGGAGATGGAGACCATCCTGGCTAACACGGTGAAACCCCGTCTCTACTAAAAATACAAAAAATTAGCTGGGCGTGATGGCGAGAGCCTACAGTCCCAGCTACGAGGGAGGCTGAGGCGGGAGAATGGCGTGAATCTGGGAGGTGGAGCTTGCAGTGAGCCGAGATGGCGCCACTGCACTACAGCCTGGGGGACAGAGCGAGACTCCGTTTCAAAAAAAAAAGGAAATAACATTATCCAAGGACCTGCCGTCACGGAAATCATGCGTCATGCAGCCTCTTTAGACTCTTCTTTCACTTAACAACATGCCTTCAAGGTTCCTTCAGATCTTTTCAGAGATTGATGCATGTTTCCCTTTATTCTTGATCAGATTCATCATATTCAAATCTTACAGTTCGTTATGATTATTTTACTTTTAAAGACTGGGTTTCGCTATGTTGCCCAAGCTGGATGCAAACTCCCAGGCTCAAGCAATCCTCCCGTCTCAGCCTCGCGAGTGGCTTGGATTACAGGCGCGAGCCACATTGCAAGGCTTCATTTCTCTCTACTGTCGAATAGTATCCCATTGTCTGGATGGGCCGTAGTTTGTTTATGCGTTTAATCCTGTTCTGGTGAAGCACATCTTGGATGCTTGCACGTTTTGGCAACTCTGAATGAAGCTGCTGCAAGCACTTGAGTGCAGGTTGTTTTGTGGCGGGAAGGCCTTTTTGTAATGACGAGCGTGCTCAGTCCTAGTGTTACGGGTTGAATTATGTCCACAAAGAATTCCTGTGTTAAGTTTCTAACCCTCAGTACCCTGGAATGTGGCTTTCTTTGGAAATAGGGTCATTGCAGGTGTAGTTAGTGAAGATGGTATACCGGAGTAGGCCTTGATCCAATGTGAGTGCATCCTGATACAAAGGGGAAATCTGGACGCACAGCCAGCCACGCCATCTCCATCTTCGAGTGACGGTGATGGAAAGATTGAGGCAGAGAGCCAGGGGGTGCTTCTATGAGCCAAGGAATGCCAGGGTGCTCGCAGCGGCCAGGAGCTGGGAGGGAGGCCTGGGACAGAATCTCCCTCACAGCCTCTGGAAGGAGCCAACCCCACTGACACCTGGATCTGGGACTTTGGCCTCCAGAAACACAGACAATGCATTTCTGGTGTTCAGCTGCCCAGTCTGCTGTCCTTTGTCCTGGTGGCCCCTGGATGCTCACATACCCAAGGGGCCTGTATGTTTAGGGCTGGTCATGGCCAGGCAACACGGGAGGACTTTGCACATGGGATCTCCTTGCAGCTTCTAACTGCCTAGGAGGGAGGTGTTGGTATACCTGTGTTTGGGGCTCAGGCTGTCTTCCAGGTGGTGGTCCCAGCCCAGGGCTCCACAGCTCAACCGCTTACAGCCAGCACCCGTGATGTTCACCTCCGCTGCGGCTGAAGACCATGAAAAGTTGGTGCCCAAAGAGCAGCAGCCTGGGGTTCGCCCTGGCAGGTGACCCCCCTGACCACACACGCACAGCCTCCCCAGCTCTCAACGGCCCCAGCGCTGCTCCTGAGGGCCTCTGGAAATTTGGAGCTGAGGTGGGGCTTTGCGAACCTCTCCTGCTTTGTAGCCCATCCGCCCCCGCCAGCCACCCTGTGGCTGACTAGGCGCCGATAGTTATTCCTGCAAGAAAAGCAGCTTTCGCCCCCTCTTTATTCCTTCAGTTATGCAGCCGTGTCTCGACGACGCCATTCGTCAGAGTGGTCGGGCTGAGGGGACGCTGCAGGGACAGCACAGCTGCAGCCAGCCCTGTTGTGCCCTTGGCCACCGGGGAACGCCCTTTGTGTTATCAAAATTAATTATTTCTGTGAGAAATGTCACCCAGGCCCTCACGAGTTTGAGACGTGGAGACAGAGCTCCTCCCCACGCTCTTAGCATGTCTGGGGGCCCGGGGGTCTGCGCTTCTCTGAGTCCAGGGATGGGGTTGCTGCTTCTCTGTTTTCGGTCCCGGCGCCTCTGCAGGCTGTCCTAGGGTGTCTGAGGCTCTTGCTCCAGACCTTGGTGGGTTTGGTAATTAGGGGGGGTGGTGGGGTGGGATGGAAGGTCGCTGCTTCCGTGGATCGGGGGTGCTAAGGCCCACAGGCCCAGAGTGTGGCGGGAGGTTGTTGGCTCTACGGCCAGCAGCCAGCTCTGCCCAGCTCCAGGCCTAGCTCCTCGCTGCCCCTGCCCAGGCCCCAGGGCCTCCCTCTGGCTCTGCTCCTAGAAACTATCATCTCCCCTCAAACCTCCAGGGGGCGGTTCTCGCCCCCTTAGAATTAAACCGAAGCTCTCGTGCCGGCTGCAGGCGGACAGCAGCACGTGACACCTGGCCACTGGCCACCCCTTCATTGCCATGGTTTGCGTGGATCTCCGTGGCCTGACTAGGGCTGGGGGCGGTGCCCAGAGGCTGGGACCCTCACACCCACCAGCACGCCCCGCTGACGTGACCTCCCATCTCTATGCCCTCTGCAGAGAGGTGCTGGTTGGGATGCATTGCTGGCCTGAAGGGGTTCGAGGGAAGCCCGCCTGGCAATTGCCTCTGTAGCAGAACCCCCGGGGGCTGCTGTGTCCTCTCGGCATATCTAGAGAAACACTCAGGAGGATTCTTAACGACTTCAGTGGGATGTGTTTGCGGTTTACCTTCAAAGTCGTGGCCGCCCTTTATTGAACAAATGCCTGAGTCAGAAGCTCCGCTGAGGGACCGAAGGCGTTCGTGCCCCCGGGCTGGGTGATCATCTGCCATCATCCCGTTGTTTTCCAGAGGAGGAAACGGAGGCACAGGAGTTCTAAGCAACACACTCAAGGAGTCACAGAGAGAAAGTGGCAGAGTGGGGATCAAACGCTGGGATTCAGAGGCAGTGCCGCTCCCACAGCTGCCTCGGGGACGACATCCTGGCCCTGAGCTGAGCCCTGGGGCTGGGCGTCCTGGCTGAGGGGCCTGGAAAGACCCTGCGATCTCTGCCACGGCCTCCTGCTGGGCCCACACGAGCCCGGGCGATGCCCGGCACCGCAGGTCCTGCTCTTCCCCACAGCTGCCCACTGCGGCCGGCCCCGCCCTGGCCCGCCCCTCCCTGAGCCTGCCCTTACGGTTGTGGATGGATCAAAGCCCCCATGGCTCCCTGCCACCCGCTTCCTGGGAGGTGACCGATACCAGAGATTAGCTGCCTAAACAATTAAAAATCCTGTTTACCGGCAACTGGGACTATTTCAGGTTTCACCTTTCAGCCAATCAATGCCCGGTCCGTGCGGTCAATACCAGGGGCTCTGTCTGGTGCCCAGGAAGCAAGGCTGGGGGGACCCACCATGGGGGCTTCTGGGAGGGCACAGTGGGGCTGTGTCCGAGGGGCCAGGGACAGTGCTGGGCCCTGGAAGCCCTGGCAGGGAGCCCCTTCAGGGCAGGGTCTGGGGGCTGCCCGGGGGCTCTGTCCTCATGGGGAGTCACCAGGTGGCACTGCCTGCTGGCCCTGAGCCCTCCATGCCACTTTTTCCTCCTCTCCAAATGGCAAAAAATCCGGAACCAGCTCACGGGTTTGTTGGCAGATCCTGTGTGGTACGAGACACGCAGGCCCAGTGGACGGCAAACACCCCGTAGCCATGACCACACCAGTGGTAACACAGCTGTCACCACCCGCCTCAACATTGCCCCAGCTGTGGCCTCTGGGTGAGCTCAGTGGACCTCAGCGGTTCTGGGACCCCCAGATCTTTCCAGAGGGGCTAGGGCTGGGGGAGGGTCTGATTCAAGGAGACCAAGCACCTGGGGTGGGGCAGATCCAGCCTCCTCTTGCAAGACGGCCTGTGGGACAGCCAGGGCTTTGCTCTCTGCAGTGCTCAGCTGGCCCTCCCATGCCTGGCCAGCCTCCGCCAGCTCCACTCCTGGGGGCTTGACCCTCTCCCACCTTTTCCCCATGAACGCCCCTCCTCCCATGGCCAGAGACACACACAGGAGCTGGGACAGTGGGACGGGGGAGATGGCTCCTCCGGCCCAAACGCAGCCCCCACCTCGAGTAAGTCACAGCCTCCATACTTCCTTCTCCAGGAACCGAGTTGGCCGCAGGCACACAGCCTTGCCGCTTAGCCTCGGTGCTCGCTGGGGGCTGGGCCCCCTTGAAAGAGAGTGAGGCGGTCAAGGAGGAGCAAGCAGGCAGAGGCCCACGGAGGCCCAGCACCTCAGCACCCCCAGGACGGGCCCCCAGCCTTCAGCCTGCAGGGCTCATTCATTCATTCACTTAGAAAGTCTACTGGGCCCCCAGTGTAGGGACTCGGCAAGTGAATGAAACAGCCCCCATACCATACTCGCAGAACACGGAGCTTGGGGCTCAGCTGGCAGGGGCCCCATGCCCAGGATCCAGCTGGCAGGCTACAGCTGGGGTGACTCATCCGGAATCTGGGGAGATGGGCTGAGGGCTGTGGAGGGGCCATAGGAGGGCCTAGGGTGGGGCTGATGGAGGGGGACACAGGGCAGCCAGGCTGGGGGGCTGAGGGTGCAAGGTCACAGGGCCCGGGGCCCCCAGTCCGGGTGCCGTGTGAGTCATACCCATGTCTGGGGGACTAGGACCTGAATTGGCACAGGGCAGCACCCGGGAGCCCCACCAACTGGAGACGTCCAGTAAGAGTAGAGGATCTATCCAGCAACCACTGAGGGGCCTGGCCTGGTTCTGGGGACCCCTCCCCTCCCAGAAGAGGCCCAGTCCCCCTGAAGGCAGGGGGGGACTGCATCTCCTACAGTCTGAGTTCACAAGCAAGACACAGGAGGCGGGGGCTCCCTCAGCCGCAGATAGGCTCCGGGGCCGGGCTTCAGGGCTGGTGCACTTGGACTCATGGGTGGAGCAAAGCCGAAGTTTTTGACAGCCCTGAAAGACGGCCAGTGCCCAGGACTTCTGACGAGAGACACGTGGATGGTTTCGCGGAGGCTGGACCCTTCTGTGTGTGTCCAGGATGACGGAGGGCAGGGGACCCCTCCATGCCCAGCCAGCCCAGGACCCCTTGGTCCCCAGCACGGCCTGGGTCTTCCCTCATTTCTCTAGGATGCCAGACAGACGCAGGGACCTTGCTTGTGAGAGAGGCCAGTCCCAAGGAGGCCTGTGGGGAACAGAAGGCCTTACTCCCCCACCCCAAGGAAGGTCTTTCTCCCTTGGTTTCTGCCTCCCTGAGGTCTCCTCTTAGGTCAGAGGAGGGAGTTCCCACTGGTAAAGACTGAGGGCGGTCAAAGGCCCGGAAGGCCACTCTGCTCCTTCCTTGCCGGGCTGGGTGATGACCCTACAGTGGGATGGGCCCCTCACCAAGGGGCAGGGGTGCTGAGAGCAGGCTCCTGGGCCTGAATGAGCTGCTGCCCTTGCCCTGCTCAGCCCGGCCACGTGATCCCTGGACTCTCACCGGGTCCCACGTTTGAAGATGCAGGGGCGGTTGAGGGAAGGGTCCCATCTAGGAAAGGGAGAGGGCTGTGGCCAGGGCCGGGGGAACGGTTCAGCCATGGGGGAAGAAGGTGGCGGTGGGAGCTGCCAGGTTGCCAGACTGGGAACCAGGGGGTGTCCCTGCTAGGGATCTGATAAAGCTTCCAGGGGCAGGGGAGGAGGGTGCAGTATCTGTGGGTAGAGGCAGGGGGCCGGCAGGGGCAGCCACGAGAGATGGAACCTGGATAGGAAGGGACAAGAAGGGTGACACCCACAGGGGTGGGAGCCCCAGGCTGGATCGTGGAGCTCACACTAGGCCTGAACGTGTGCTACACATCTTGGCCAGAACAGGTAGCCACTTGGCTGTGGGGGAACAGGTAGGGGGTCTGGTTTTTCCCAGGAGGTAGAGTGGGTTCTTGAAATTGCCTCCTGGGGACTCCTTTTTTTTTTTTTTTTTTTTTTTTTTTGAGACGGAGTCTTGCTCTGTTGCCCAGGCTGGAGTGCAGTGGTGAGATCTCGGCTCACTGCAACCTCCGCCTCCTGGGTTCACGCCATTCTCCTGCCTCAGCCTCCCAAGTAGCTGGGACTGTAGGCTCTCGCCATCACGCCCAGCTAATTTTTTGTATTTTTAGTAGAGACGGGGTTTCACCGTGTTAGCCAGGATGGTCTCCATCTCCTGACCTTGTGATCCGCCCGCCTCGGCCTCCCAAAGTGCTGGGATTACAGGCGTGAGCCACCGAGCCCGGCCCTCCTGGGGACTCTTAAGTCAAAACAGCCACACTGGTGACCCCTGCCCCCATCCCCCCAGATAACAGGGGCTGGAACATCAGGATTGGTGTGAAATTCCACATCTATCTTCTTGCCTGACCCTTGCATTGGCCTGTGGGACTGGATGGAGCCTCCCGACAGCTGGAGGCTGGAGGCAGCTCTTGGGACAATTCCCGGGCTTGGGCAGGCGCAGGAAGCCAGCACCCCGGGGTGCCAGCCAGGCCTCTGGCCATAAGCAGCAGATGGCTCTGAGAGGTGGGTGCCCTTCCCACAGCCCCCGGGGCTGCTCGCTGGAGCAGAGGGGTCCTCCCCGGGATGTCACTCTCCTAAGATGACGGGAAGGAGGCTGAGGGACTGAGAGGCAGTGAGCATCTATTGCCTGGCCCTTGCCTCTCACTCCTCAATCTCCTAGGACTAAGATGGGGCTCGGTCTGCACTGCTGCAGAAATGGACGTTTCAACTGGCCAGCTACGGCTCTCATTTCCCGACCATCCTGGTGGAGACAGTGGCCACACGGTCAGTGTCACAGCAGCCTTCGCCTCTGCAGGGACACCGGCTCATTGGCCTCTGGAGGCCATGCATGGACACTGGGCCCCTTGAGCCAGGCGGGGACACTCTACCTGGCTAGTTAATGCCACTTGAGGTTAGAAGTTTGAGGCAACGTTGCCATCATTTTAAGTGCTAATTTCTGTTGCCCAGCTGGGCGCCAGGACACAGGTGGACTTTGAAGGGGCCCTTCTGATGTTTCTACTGGAGGAGTAAAGAGCCTGATCTGATGGTGGAGTCTGGGGGCAGTGAGGCCATAGGTTTATCTAGCTGGTGAGGTGATGCCCTGGGTGGAGGCTCAGGATGGCCAGGTGTCCCAGGTCAGGGACTGGGCTGGAGGTAGCAGCGTTTCAACACCCTGCAGGGGATGGGGTGAGATCACAGAGGTGGGAGGCACTGCTGGGGACAGGGTGGGAGGCACTGCTGGGGACAGGGTGGGAGAGTGAGGACAGGCAGGCTGGACACCCTGGACCCACTTGAGGGCCTGCAGGGGTCTGAGAAGGCGAGAGGAGGCAGAGCACGGGGAAGACTCATAGGAGGGAAGAAGGGAGGGAAGGAAGGCTCATTTTTTCCCCTTCTAGAAATCACGAATTGGTTATTAGAAATTACTGCAAGACCTTGCTGTTGGTGGGGAGGAGGCGGCACCTGCAGCACAGGCTGGCCCTGGGTGAGTCGCGCGCCTCACACCCTGCTCTGCACCAGGGCGCAGATCCCTGAGTAGCAGCCCCCAGGCCCCAGCCTGGCACTCATCTGTCTCCAGCCCAGAGAGAGGCCCAGGGCAGCTGTGGGGCCAGACCCCCCAGAAGGGTGGTTGAGGGGTGGGGACCGGGAGACAGATGGTGTTCGAGGCTGCCCTGATTCTGCCCGTGGGCCTGAAGATGGGTCTGAGCACCTACTATGTGCTGGGGAGTGTGCTGGTCCTGGGGAGTCAGCCACACTGGACTAAGGGCTCTGGGGCAGGGATGGTCGCTGCAGCCTCTGACCACCAAGAATTGCAATTGAGGGGGTGGGGGTCAGGGGGCTCCTGACTCACTAGTCTCAGGCCCTTCACAGCACCGTCCCACTTGTCACCTGGACTGTCACTGCTGGGCCACCCCCACCGCCCCAGGCTGCAGAAGGGTGCGAGCAAACATCCTCCTTTTCCAGGTGGGGAGGCCCAGGCCCAGGGAGGAGGCCCCTGGCCCACCACTCAGAGTGGCGGCAGGGCTAGACACAAATGGGGGCTTCAGCTCCAGGTCAGGGAGCCCCCATCCCCAGGCCTAGAAGGGAGGGTGACTCTGCAGCTCTGTGGCCCCCACGGCCCCTCCTGCGTCCTCCCAATTCCGCTTCTCGAGAAAGGCTATTCTCGGGTCTTCCCAACAGGTGCTGAGCACGGAGCATGAGTCTGCACTGATGTCAGCCTCCCAGAGTGTCTTGGCTGAGCCTCGAGGCCACCTCCACCCCCAGCTGTGCTGAGAAGCCCAAGGCCCGAGACTGGCAAGTGTTTCCGGGACTGGTACATCCTGGGCTGGCTCCGAGGAGGGGTGGCTTTGGGCTGGGGCTGTCACCCATATCCAGGGACTAGAGCAAGGGCTGGAGAGTGCCCTTCCCTCCCCTCCAGGGGAAAAGACAACCCTGACATGGGGGTGGATGCCTCCTCCTCCAAGAAGCCCTCCTGGTCCTGGACGGCCCCCGCTGTACCTGCACCCCATTACTATGTAGTTGTTGGTTCTGAGCTGGGCTTTTGGGGAGGGGAAGACAGGGCTGTGTCTAAGTTGGCACTTGGATGCCACTCTGCACGAGGCCTGTTCTAAGCCCTTTCCCAAGGCCTGGGAGATGTGACCCTCCAGGTTCCTGGGGAGGCTGGGAGCCCCTGGGAGGTTGGATGCCTTGTCCGGGCCACTTGGCTCCAGCCCTGTATCCTGCTCATGCTTTGTCCCAGCATTCAGCAGCATGCCTGGCACTTTGTGTGGCCTCAGCAGGTAGCTCCCGAATAAAGGAATGTGTGCCCACCTCAGCCACAATTCCCACAGAGGGGGGACTGAGGACTCATTTCAAAAGGGCTGGCGCCGCTTCTGGAACCCCTGGTTCCTGGGGAGAGGCCCAGGCTCCAACAGGCAGACCTGGCCCAGGGCCATCTCCTGGGCCTCCACCTTGGGCTCAGAGGGGCTGGAATCAGAGATGCCGCCAGCAGGCAGCGTCCCCGCCCCAGAGCTGTCCTTGGCCCCTGTCCCCGCTGGGCTGCACAGGCCCTGCCCACAGCCTCTTGTTCCTTGGCCATGAGGAATGAGCCCGGGGCCTGGAGGTGCCCCTGCGTGATCTCCAGGTCTCGACTGCTGTCAGGCACCTGAAGTCACCAGGAGGAGGCCTGCGTGGAGGCGGACGGGCAGCGCTGCACAGAAGGAAATGTATGTGTTTTGGCTTCCAACTGCCTCTGCAATGACATAATCAGAAGGCTTTTACTGACTGGGCAATAAAACAGCTCATCACTGTGAACACGAGTGCCTCCGCATCGTGGCCGCCGGCTTGGCAGCCCTGGGAAGGTCACTCGGGAGCCCAGAGGAGGCCGCCTGGCAGACAGCAGTGTCCCCGCAGGCCGAGCCCAAACACAGGCAGGCCCTGGGGGCTGTGGTTGGTCCTGGGCTGAGTATAGCACAGAACCCCTAGGGTTAACCACCCCCCCTCCCCCACTGTAGCTGCAGTGCTCCTGGGGCTGACCACTGCCGCGGCACCCCTGCCAGGCCCTGGGAACGCTGCCCCGCAGAAGCCACTGGCTGAGCACGATTGCCCACCTTGCGTCCGGAGGTCAAGGTAGGATAGGCTCAGTGGAAGAGCTGGCTTGTCGTGGTGGGACAGGGAGGGGAGGCAGGAAGGGTGGCCCAGGAGAAGGCCTTGGAGTGGAGGGGCCAGGGGGCCCACCAGTCTCGAAGAAGGCTTCATGAGGCTTTAGCAGGGGAAGGAGGAAGGGGAGGGTGCTGGAGTGGGGGCTTCTCCTGGCAGCTCTTGGGTGGAGCCACCTGAACTGTGGCTCCGAGCGTGGTGTCTGCCCCCAGTAGGAAGCAGGACAGGCATGGCCCATGGTCTCAATGGGGACATGAAGCCATGCAAGGCATGGGATTTCCAGCTTCAAGGAGCCCTGGAGACCACGGATCCAGGAATTCCCACCTTGGAGTGGGAGGTAAAGAGGAAGCGCCCGGGGCAGAAAGCTCCCGAGTAGTCGACCGTGGCTCCTCTGACGCAGGCCGCCAGGCGAGCCCAAGCCCCGAAAGCCCGGCCCGTGTGCCACGCTCCCCAGTCACCACCAGGGCGGTCCCCAGCCCGTGACGGCGCCCTTCCCATGGAGCCTGGCCTGAGGAGCGGTGTGGGGCGGAGGGGCATCCGTGAACACCAGTGGCCACCTCTACGGGAGTGAGGCTGGGCTGTGTGTTCCGACCCTCCACAGGCAGGGGCAGCTTTGTACTAGTGTTCTGTGCTGCACAACCAATCGCCACACAGCTGGCTGCTTGAAAACACCACCTTACACCCTCACGGTTTCCGTGCGTTGGAATCCCGGCCTGGCGCGGCAGGGCTCTCTGCATGGTGTCTCCCTGGGCTGAAATTCAGGTGTTGACCTGGCTTCAGCCTCCCCGGAGGTCAGGCCGTCTTCTAGGTTTGCCAGGTTTTTGGCCGAACCCAGCTCCTCGTGGTTGGAGAGCCGAGGTCCCTGTTCTCTGTGGCTGGGGCCGGGGCGCTTGCAGCTCCTGGAGGCTGCCCGGAGACCCTGCCACGTGTGCCGGTGGGTGACTCACAGCAGGCTGCAGCATCCTCCTCGGAGACCAGCAGGACAGTCCCCGTGATGACCTGATGGGGTCAGGCCCAACCAGCACCACCTTCCCTTTGAGTACCGTGAGGTCAAAGTTTTCTCCCCGGGAGAGATGCCGTCCTGCCTGCTGGCCCTGCCCTCACTCCGGGAGAGATGGCAGCGGGATGCACCCTAGGGCAGGAATTGGCCGATTCTGCCTCTGCAGGCTTTGGCTTCCAAAGGAAGTCGGGAGACTCTGAGCCCCTCGCTCTCCAGGGAGAGCCGGGAGGCTCCTGAGATGGATGCCCCCTCAGCAAATGCCTGAGATGCTGGGCTGAGGGGACAGAAGCTTTGCTCCATGAGCCCTGCCCAGGCCCAGCCCGCACCCCTGCCCTGCTCTGGGCAGCCATGCCCAGCCCATGCTCACGGTGGGAGTATTTCTGGTGGGAGCCTTGCCCCCGGTTGTTGAGGCCCTGGATCCACGGGACAAGTGCCGTGAGAGGCCGGCTGTCTCTGTTAAGCTACCTGAGGACTCCACTTCAATCATTTATCAGGTCCCATCATAAATTCAAGGCAGCCCTCCAAGGTTTGAAGAGCTCAAATTTGACTTCCTCGGGAGTTTTACGAGGAGCAGGAGCCATTTGTCAGGGCGGATGGCTCCATCTGTTCCACGGGCGCCCTTCGGGGAGGGAGGTTCCCTGCGAAAGCGAAGCTGGGAAGGGAGGGCGGCCACGTGTCCTCCAGGGACCAGAGTAGCCCCTGAGAGTTTCTGTTTCTTGGGATGATTAGCAATTCAGCCGGGGCAGGGGCCCATGGGGGTGCTGGCGGGGAGGGGAAGTGGGGGAGCTGCAGCCAAGTAACTGTGAGCGAAGAAACCCCGGCCGGCTTGAGCTGCAGCCAAACGCAGCTGCCTGAGGCCTCTCTGCTCAGGGCAGCACCCCGATATCCCAGCTGCCAGGCCTCTTCTTAAGGACACTCGGCCCACAGGGCCCCAACCCTGGAGGGGAGAAAGGGTCACCCAAGCCTCCCTACTACCTCCAGCCCGTGGTGTGTACCCGCCAGCTGCAGAATGTGGGGGTTAGATCATAAAGCAGGAACGGCGGCTTCCTTGCCTCCTGAACATCCCGTCCCGGAACTGGCTGGAGCCTGGCTCAGCAGAGCCAGGAGGCGCCTGCAGCACTGGGACACAAGGCGGGCTGTGCCGAGAGGCGGCTGTACCTGGCTGGGCTCCTGGGTGGGGTTGCTGCACTGTGCCAAGGGCTCCTGGGGCTCCCAGGTGGGGTGGGGGCTGCATCTGCCATGGAGCCCAAAGCCTCCCTGGGCTCAGGAATGGGGTTCACATCAGGAAACTGCCTGAGAGTTCTCGTTCCCGCTGTGCCTGAGGAGCGAGGGCTGCAGGAGGAGGAGGAGGGTGGGAGACGGTTCTTCTAGAACTGACCATTTGAGCCCAGGTCTGGGGCCAGAACTGCAACCTACCCCATGTGTGGCACAGGTTTTAATCTGTCAAGTAGCTTTGTGGTCACTGTCTCAGAATCCCCAAAAGCAGCAACAATGGGAACCACCCCCCAGTGAAGCTTGTGAAGATGCAGATTCCTGGGTACACCGCCAGACCCTCTATTTAGAGGTTCTAGGGTAGGGACTTCACTGAATCCTCCTACAGCTGCTCTGGGGTAGTGAACTCCCCATCTGCACAAGCATTTAACCAAAGCACCCAGCGTCAGTGACAGGAGGGCAGCCGGACCAGACGACCTCCAGCTCAGTCCCAGATCCACTGACCGTCCAGGGGTCACGATCACCTGATTCTCAACAGGGCTGGTGGAGGCTGGCACTAGGCTGACTCTGGACCAAGCTGGTGGGAGCACAGGGCCCTCAGAGTAAGGGCTGCTTCTCAGTGAGTGGCCCCCAGGCACATTCCCCATGGAGCATCGTCACACCCTGCCCCGGGCTGCCAGCTCCAGGGGGCCATCGTGGCCTGCACCCCTGAGGAGGAGGACACTGCCCCCTTTGGGTACCCCGAGCCTGCTGCCATATTTGTAAACGCTACACGCAGGGAACCAAAAAGTCCCTGGCTCAAATGAAATAAAACCCCGGAGAGCACCTGCCTGGGCCCACGAGAAAAAGCCATGTTGGCGTCCCATCCGCAGTAGGACTCAGCTTGGCAGCCTGCACTGCGCAGCGTTCAGCTCCTTTCCAAATGAGTTTGGCGTTTTTTATAAAAAGCACCTTTATAACAATCCCAGAATGAATATTTATAGGGCAGGGATGAGGGAACCGGCTAATTGTGGCTGAGATCCTGCCGGATCAACACTCCTCGGCTCCCAGAGGATGTGCACAGGAGATTAAAGCTTTTTCCTTCATCCCTGGGCTCAGGGTTGGGCTCCGGGTGCAAGGGGGAGACCCAGAAGGAACCCCCTAACCCTAGCAGATCACAGGCTAGTGCTATGACCAAGGGCATCAGGGGTGGGGGAGGTTCTTAGAAATAGGGCCCTTGGGAGGAGGTGGGAGGCCAAGACTAAGGGCAAAGTGAGAATCTGAGAATTTGGCCACTGCCATCAGGCCTTCTCTGCTGGGAGCTGAGTTACAAGCTTCGGGTGGGGCGGATGACAAGGAGGCAAGACCCAGTGTGGGCATCCATCTGGGTGGCTTGGACAGGACAGCCCAAGACCCCTGCTGTCCACCCTGGAGAGCAGAAGCTCTGAGCTCTCCCCTAGCCACCTCCTTCTGTGGAGGCCCTGGGAGAGGAATAGGGAATAGGTGCCCAGAGCGGGGAGAGGGGCAGGGAATGGGTGCTCAGAGTGAGGCCAGGCGTTGTTTGGTTCTGGAGCTGGAGGCAGCTGTGAGAGATGCTGGTGAAATCTGCAGGGATGAGCTCCCCTCTGAGCCTTGGGGCTTTGCTGACAGCATCGCTGTGGCCCAGGACACAGGGAACAGAAGTGAGTGGCTAGGATCAGGCCCTCCTTTCTCCCTGGAAATGGAAATCTGTCTCAACCCAGAAAAATACCTCTGCAAGAGCCAGTGGGCTTCCTGGGGTGAGGGACCCGCCAGCTCCCTTCCCTGCCTGTGGTCCTTGTCCCCTGCAGGACCGGCCCTGAGTGGCTGGGGGCTGGGCACCATTCCTGACTGTCCAGCAGTGCTGGGCTGGGGAGGGTCCCCACCATGGGGATGTCCATGAAGAGGCTCCTCTCTCAGCCCCAGCACCTGCTCCTCAACCCTGACCTTGCTCTTCCACTCAACCCCTGCAAAGATGAGCAAAGCTGCAGCTCCAAGGGGCTTGGGTGTGCAGCTCAGAGGAGCCCAGGCTGCCCACTTCTGTTGACTTGAAATGACATTTATTTGCTTCTAGGATGGGTCAGTGTGAGTCCTCCACAGAGGACAAGCAGGCAGACACAGAGAAACCCTTATCACCCCCACACAACACCCACACCCACACTGAGCTGGGGCAGAGAGCAGAGGGATGCAGCGGGAGGAGCAAGCCTTCGGAGTCCTGGCGGGGGCGCCCAGAGAACTCAGAGGTCAGCCGGGGCCCCCAGGGCCCTGTTGTATGTCCCTTGCCCCTTGGGGTCCTCCCCCTATGACGGGGATTCTGGGTTGGCTGGACTCAAGGATGGTGCAGGTGTACCGGAGGCCGCCCAGCGCTGACCCAGAGCCTTTGAGTGACCCATGCTGGAGGCTCTAAGCGTGCCACGTGGGCCTCAAGAAGTGTCCTGAGTCTGCAATGGCAAAGCTGTCGCCATTCTGAATGGGATGTCCGTGGCTGGAAGCAAATTGCTTTCCCCTAACATCGTGACAATGAAATAGAACTTTCTTCATGAGCTATCAGAGAGGCTTTGCCCACTGCCACTCAGGTAGTGCGTGCACATTTGTTTGGCTCCGTGTGCACCTGTGTACCCTGAGGTTGGGCAGGAGGCAGCCTCCCAGGCACGATGCAGGAGATGGTGAGGCCCCGTTCCTTTCGCAGTGTTGTGGGACATGCTGGGTGCGCACGAGCACTTCACACACAGCTCTGCTCTGTGGGCACACAGGTGTGCACAGCCTCCTGGGAGCTCCGCAGGACACCTCATGCTTGTGTGAGCTGCGTGCTGGGGTGTGAGGTAGGCAGAGGGGATGGTGGCAGAGTACTGCAGGCTACGTCTCCTGCTGGGAGCTCGGACGAGTCCACGGGGACCTCTTAAAGGCTCTGAGAAGTCCTGCAGGCTGGACACACTCTCCATCTGAGGGACACAGAAGCCACTGTCGACATCACTCTTAGGAGCGCCCTCGGGCACCTGATGTCCTCAGTGAATGGCCAGGCAGAGAGGAGCTGCCCATCGGTAGGAGCCCGGACACTCCCTGGGGACTTTCTGTCTCCGTGGAGCTGCCCGCTCTGTGCATTTTCTGTAAGTGGAATCTTGCAGCTTGTGGTCTCTGTGTGTGCTTCTCTCACTCAGGCCCTTCCACGTTGCCACATGTGAGCAGTGCTGAGCAGAGCTCCAGAGGCTTTAGCGAGGCCTTGGCAGAGGGAGCTCAGGGCCCAGCCTAGGGACCACAGTCTGCAGCCCCACCCTGCGCTCCCTGTCCCTGGTCAGGTCCCGCCCACCCAGCCCTGCCTGCCTGTGGATCCAGCCCCCAAGGGCCAGACAGGCCAGCAGAGGGGCCAGTCCTCGGGCACAGACCCTGGAGGCTGGGCAGGGGCATCCTCCAGTTGCCCGCACTCCCCTGAGAGCTGCACTGAGCCCTTCTACATCTGCCCATTCATTCTGGCCAATGTCTCCCCATAGCAGTCGTCCCTGGCCCGGAGCAGCCCTGCACAGCTCTCAGGGCACAGTGATGGTGCCTGCTGGACAGGAGCTGGCCAGGAATTGCAGAGCACAGGGAGCAGGGGCCTCCGGAGGCCGTGGGGCGGCCCCTCCTCCATGCCAGCGACAGGGTGTCTCCCAGGGGAGCTCTGCTTGCCCCCTGCCCCACCACCAATGCTCATCTGGGCTGGGAGGGTCTCCTGGAAAGATGTGTGAGGGACGGGCAAGGTCATGAGTCTCCCATGGCTGCTGTAACAAAAGCCACAGTTTATTGCCTTGCAGCTCCGAAAGGGAAAGAAATCTGAAGCCCAGGTATTGGCAGGGCTGGCTACTGGAGGCCCTGGGGAGAATTTGGGTACTGCCCTCTCTAGGACCTGGAGACTCGTGCGCCCCTTCACCCGTGGCCTCTCCTCTACCTTAAATCCAGCTGTGCTGTGTCTTCCAGGCTCCCCCTGACTCTGACCCTCCCACCCCCTCTCCTAAGGACCCTGTGAGGACACTGGGCCCACAAAGAGCATCCAGCTCCATCCCTCCTGCAGAGCCATCCTGCTCCGTCCCTCCTGCAGAGTCCCTGCTGCCACATAAGGTGGCATGGCCATGGATTCTTGGACATCCTTAGGGGTAGTGGGCATTACTCTGTCCCCACACAGGGAATATGCCAGCAGCAGACGGACTTGGGCAGTGCTAACGCTGAGGTCTCTTACGACCCTCCCTGGCAAACCTGTGACTGGCCCTGGGATGGTGTCTTTGGCCAGGAGGGCAGCCACCCCCCACTCTGCCTCTCTCCCAAGTGTGACTGGGGCATCAGGAGAGGCAAGGTCAGACCTCAGCAGTAGCTGCCCCTCCTCAGTGGGCAGCCCGAGGGGCCCCAAGCTCACGGTCTGGGTGGCCCTGTGTCCCAGGGCAGAGGTCACCGAGAGAGGGCTGGGGCTGGACTCTGAACTGGGTTTAAAAAAAAAAAAAAAAAAAAAAACAGAGGTGAAATGCACATGACATAAAATGACCCCTTTAACGAGTGTGGTTCAGTGGCATTTAGTGCATTTGCCACACTATGCAGCCACCACCTCTGTCTACTCCCCAGACACTTTCGTCCCCCCGAGGAGCTCTGAGCCCATTAGGCAGTCCCTCCTATTCCTCTCCCCACCCCCGCACCGCGGAATCTGCCTTCTGTCTCCATGGAGCTGCCCGCTCTGTGCATCTCCTATCAGCGGAATCGTGCAATCGGAGGTCTCTGTGTCTGCTTCTCCCGGCAAGCAGGGTTTTCAGGCACTTCATGTTACTGCCCGCGTCCCCACATCATCCCTTTTTAGGGCTGAATGCTATTCCCCTGCACGGATATGCCGCACTTCATTTATTTATTCATTTATTTAGAGACAGAGTCTCACTCTGTTACCCAGGCTGCAGTGCAATGGCATGATCTCGGCTCACTGCAACCTCTGCCTCCCGGGCTCAAGCAATTCTCCTGCCTCAGGCTCCTGAGTAGCTGGTACTACAGGCACTCATCACCACACCTGGCTAAGTTTTATATTTTTAGTGGAGATGGGGTTTCACCATTTTGGCCACGCTGGTCTTGAACTCCCGACCTCAGGTGATCTGCCCACCTCGGCCTCCCAAAATGCTGGGATGACAGGCCATGCTTTCTTTATATATCATCAGCTGACAGGCCTGTGGCTACCGCCACCTTTTGTCTGCTGTGAATAGTGCCACTGGGAAGACTCCTGTGTGCCTATTTGTTTGAATATTTCTCTTTATTTTGAGGAGCATGTGTTGTAATAGTCAGGACTTGCATTGCTATAAAGATAAATCTGAAGCTGAGTAATTCATGAGAAGAGGTTTAGTTGGCTTGCAGTTCTGCAGGCTGTATAGGAAGCATGGTGCTGGCATCTGCTGGGCTTCTAGTCAGCCCTCAGGAAGCTTACAGTCATGGCAGAAGGTGAAAGAGGAGCAGGCTTGTTGCATGGCCAGAGCCGGAACAAAAGACAGAGAATTGTGGGGGAGGTACGACACACTTTCAACAACAAGATCTCGTGAGAACTCACTGTGGTGAGTGGGTGCATGGCACCCAGCCATGAAGGATCCCCTTCCAGCACCCAAACACACCAGGCTCCACCTCCAGCACTGGGGCTCACATCTAAACATGAGCTTTGGAGGGGACGTGCAAGCTCTGTCATAGGCCCAGGAGTAGAACTGCTGGGCTTGATGACTTCACTTTTCGAGGGACTGCCAGGCTGTTTCCACAGTGGCTTCCCTGCATAAGATGGTCAGGGGTGGGTGAAGGGGCCCCATGTGTGGCTGGGCAGCAGTGACAGGGCTTGGTCAGGAGCCAACACCCTGCTCCCTGCAGTGAACAAGAGGTGCACAGCCTGAGAGAGCCCTAAGTGTTCACGGCCACCCTGTACTTACACAGCTGTGGGGTCAGCTCCAGGGAAGTGGCTGCTCAGCCTCAGTCCTCTGCTGGGAGCCCAGTGTTTGTGGATTTCCAAAAAGAGGGGTGCCAGGTGCACGTTCGACTCGCCGAGTGGGCCGCTGGTCCGGGCACAGTGGTGGGCCTCTGCTGGGACGTAAGATACCATGGAAAATACTAGCTTCGAGAAACCCGCCCCACGGAGCACCTTGGCTGCACGGGTCTTCGTCCGGCCGCACTGGATGACTAGGGACAGCTCATGTGTGGGGCAGCTGCGGCTGGAATCGTGTGGACAAAGTGGGAGCAGCCCTCATCACAGCCACTGCTGAGTGGGACCATGGCTCCCACCGCCTCTGGGGTTGGGCATCCTGGCAGGTGTCCCCGCCCTCTGTGGCCTGACCCTCCGAAGGCACTGGCCCTGCCGTGCACCTCCCCCACTGAATAAGCCCTCAGCCTCGCCCCACTCACAAAGCTGAACGCATATGAATGCGGCTTCAGCGAGAGTCCCCCATCCTGCCCACAGCCCAGCTGGCTGACTCTCCAGAGATCCATGGATTGATGGATCAGTTGATTGACTGAGTCATTCATTCATTCACTTGGTCCTCTGAGCTCATGTCCAAAGGCTGAAAGAAGGTGAGGAGGCAGCCCTGCCCAGGGCTCTCCCTGAGCTCCCCCTTCCTCATCACCCCAAGCAGGTGCTGCGGCTCCCCTTCCCAGTTGAGGAAGCTGAGGTCAGAGAGGTGAGAAACCTGCCTCATTCACATCCAGGCCCAGGCTCGGAAGGGCCTCCCCCTCCACCGGGGCACAGTGACGCTGGGCACTGACACCGGCGAGGCACCCCGGGGCCGCCTCCTCCAGCCCGTCCTGCTGGTGCAGGAATGCCAGGGAGTTGTGGGCGGCAGGGCCCTCCCCTGGACGAGGGTCCCGCCGGTTAAGGGCCCCCCTCCCTGGCAGCCAGGAGCTGGTCACAGGTGCTCCTGGGACCCTCCCCCTGACTGTGTGAATCTCTGCCCACGATAGAGACCCTGAACCCACGGCTGTGGCGGGATGCAGGAGGAGGGGGGACCCTGCCGGGGCGTGTCTGCCATATTCTGAGCACAGACATCCAAGGGGGTTGGGATGCCTCCCGGCCCTGGGGGATAAGGGGCCACTTGGGACACTCAACGGTGACCCAGGGTGAGGCTGGAATCCAGGATCAGGTGAGTCCCTCCCAGCAATGCAGCCCCCTCCGCAGACCGGATGGTGTGGCCCTGTAGGAAGCGCTGTGCGTGGGGCTCCATGACCACCCTTGGCTTCCGGGACACCACTGCTCTCCTGCACCCGCCCTCCGCTCAAATTGTGTGGTGAACCCCCCTCGTGTGTGAGGTGCCCTGTGGCCAGAGTCTGCATGTGCCTCCACTTACCTAAATCCCAGGGGCCTCTCGCTGGGAGCTGCCCCTGCCCAGCCAGCCCCAGGACCCTCTGGGCTGTGCCACAGCCTCTGCATGGGGGAGCCTTTCTCCCATTCGCTCTGGTACCATCCAGGCCACAGTCTCTGTGCTCCCCACTCTCCAGCCTGGCTCCCCTCTGGCTGCACTTAAGAGTCCTGGGGCTGGGGCAGGTTCAGATCTGGGACGGACAGGGATGTAGGGGCAGGAAGATAGGCTCTGGGTCTTTGTGTGCTGGGCAACTGGATTTTCCTCCTGAGTCTCAGTTTCATCACCTGCAAAATGGTCTCAGAGGGCACCCTGGTGACGGGCCGTCCCCCTCCCAGGGGATGCACCCTGTTCCCCAGGGCCCAGACCATCTGACGTCCCCCTTGCTCTTGTGACCACATCTGCTCCAACAGTGGATCTTTCAAGAAAACTTTCAAGGCACAGCCAGAACTGGGCAGCCCTCCCCAGGGCACCGTGGCTGGGCAGGGCCTCCTGATGCTCCAACCTCTGCACTCCACCCTCACCCTCAGCAGAGGAGCCACAGGGGCCCTGCCACAGCCGTGCCAGACTGTCTAGGCCTGTGCCCCTCAGCAGGACACCTGCAGCCCTGGCACTGGCCTACAAGGCCTGGCGTGGTCTGACCCTGCCCGCAGCTCAGCCCCAGGCCACCCATCCACCGCCACTGCCCCGGCAGCAGCCATGCCGGCCTCCTGTTTCCAGCGGCTCTGCCTGCTGGACACACCAGGCCCCGCTTCCCGCCTCTGGGCCTCTGTCTCCCTGTGCACACTCCCCGGTGTGCTCTTCCGGGACCCTTCCCCTCGCCCCTCTGATATCACTGGGGGACCTGTTCATTCACCCCCACTCAGGCCTTCCCTGACCTCTGACCTGCAAGGCCACCCCAGGCCCTGCCCCCTGCTCCCCAGTTGCTCCTTCCGGCCCCCGTGCCCAGGGCTGGGCCTGTCTCCACATTCCCTGGGCTGTGCATTTTCTCCCTCCCCTGCTGACTGATACAGCCCCAGCTACATGAGCCTTCTGAAGCTGACACAAATCAAAGCTGCACTGAGTAAAACATCCAGGTCTGCAGGGCACCAGCCCCGTTTCTGAGAGCTTGGCAGCCACTCGTGGCCAGCGGGAGCCGCGTGGGATGGGGCAGGGCATTCGCTGTCATGGGGCGTTCCACCGGATGGGGCCTCATGGTCAGCCCGGCGAATGGGGGTAAGCCTGCTCGTCCCCTGCTTGGGTCCTTGTTCAGGCGTCCCAGTCGGGTGAGGGCTGCGGTGGCCTTGCTGTCGGGGCTTACTGCTTGCTCCTTCATTCGTTCACGCCTTAAACCACCTGTGGACACCAAGGGGAAAGTCTCGGGGGCCTAGGCCTCTCTCCCCTCTCTTCCCCTCCTACCCCCTCTACCCCGTCTCCCCCTTCTCTCCCCTCTCCCCTCCCTCCTGTCTCTCCCACCCACTGCGGCCGCCCTTTCAAACCATGGTGGAGTGGGCCTCGGGCAGCACGGCCCTGGGTCCTGGCAAGGGCAGCTCTGGGACAAGGTGGGGACCAGACTGGCCGGAACACACCCAGCTCCAATCGATGCTGGGTGTGGGACCTTGGGCTAGTGAGCACCCACCCCAAGCCCCAGTTCCTTCTCAGTAAAGTGGGGACAGCAAAATGCCCTCCTCTTATGGGTGCCTTGAGCGCAGCATAGTCCCCGCATAGCCCCCGCAGAAACTTCTGGAACACCAGGCAGCCTAAGTGCTGTGTGCCGGCTGTTACTGTGAGGCTGGTGCTGTGGGTAAACAAAGGAACTACTCTGTCTTCTGACTCTGTCCTATGGACCCTGGGGACCGTCGGGGTCTGGCCACCCACACCAGCCCTTCTCCTGGGAAGAGATGGCCCTGTGCCCATGCCCTGCTCCTTGGGTATGGGGCTGCTGTGAGGAGGGTGATTGATGGCCACGTCCACTGCACACCCTCTCTCTCACCACCGCGGAGCACCCGAATCCTTTACAGAGCCGCCTGCACAGGCCGCAGACTGCTCCCCACCTCCCCCGCTGTGGCTGTCTATACCCCTGACCCCAGCTGCAGGCCTGTTCTGCCCCCCTCAACTCTGCCTGGAGATGGTAGGCCGGAGGAAGTGGGGTGCAGGGGAGGAGCCTTGCAGGGGGAGTTCGGACACCGCCCCTCACACCGCGCACTCCGGCTGCCAGTGGGAAGCCGAGTGGCTATTTAGTTTCCAGAAAAGTGCTTGGACCTGGTAGAAGTTTAAAACCTCCTGGCCTCCTTTATGGTGAGACGTGGGGTCTTTAGTGGGGCGTGCAGGGCCGGGAGCAGGGCCTGTCATCACCCAAGAAGCCTCTGGCCTGGGCAGGTGCAGGGGGCGCCCCTCTGTCCCTTGCTGTCGCTGGCCAGAGGACACCAGAGTGGGTGTTGGTGTGTGTGGCGAGTGTGGCTGGGGCTCTGGCTTCTCCCCATGACTCTGCAGAGCTGGCCTTGGGATGTGGGGAAGGGGCCATGAGCCCAGGAGGTGAACCTGGAGGAGAGACCCACCTCACTCTTGTGGGCCAGCCTGGAGGGTATGCAGGTTCCTCACAGGGTCCCCTGGGATTAGATGCAGCTGAACCTGTTCTAAGCGGCATGGAATCCCCGGCCCTGTGTCCCTGACTGGCCGGAACTGCAAGGGGATGCCTTCCTAAGTCCGGGAGGCATTGGGGGCATTAATGAGGTGGTTTCTGAATAGGAGGATCTATGCTCTGGACAGGACTTGCAAATAGCAAAGCTCATTGTCCCCACCACATGGGCCTGCACCTGCCTCCAACAGGCGGGTCCCCCGACCACCGTGGTCCACTGTCCTTCCGTGTCCTGGTCCCTGGTCCTATGGGGCCCCGGAGAGATGAGACAACCAGCCAGTGTCACACAGCCTCTGAGGACAGTCTGCCAGTTCCGGCCTCTGGTCTCTGAGTCCAGGCCCTGCAAGGACAGATCCCCGTCAGGCCCCGTCCCAGGCCCTCGTCTGTTACATAATTCAGGCGTGAAATCCCAGAAGGGGGAGCTCCTGAGCCCGACCAGCACTGGGGATTGGGGTCTCCCCATCACACACCCTTGGTGGCAGGGCCCTGCTGGGGGCGGCAAGCAGGTTGGCCTCGCCTCTGTCCAAGGTGACTGGCATTTGTCATGACTTGGGTTGGCTTAAGAGTCTCCGGAAACCCAGGTGGCTCCATCACCACCTGATCCTGGCCCCAATTCTAGGCAAAAGGGCAGAGCTGACGGGACTGTGGAGGGGGCCACTCCCTCCTGGATGGCCTGGGTGGTGGGCTCAGCCCACTGGAGGCTCAGAACAGCGAAGGAGGCTGTAGCCTCCTGCCCTCCCAACCCCCGGCCCTGCACCCTGGGAGATGCCTGGGTCTCCCCAGGGCACCCTAGGAGCTGGCTGGTGTGGCATGGAGGCTGCTGCCCAGCTACTGAGGAGGCGCCTCTGTACTAGCTGGGCTAAAAATAGCGGGGGGATCTCGGGCAGGGACAGCCGGTGGGAGGCCTGTCAGGGAGGGGCTGGGAGGGGCAGGACAGCAGCCTGGGCCCGGGACCCGCCGTCAATGGCGTGGGTGCTCCCACCCTGTTCCCGGTGGCCAGGCCAGCCGCGGCCCAGCTGACAGGCTATTTTTTCCCCTGCTTGACTAAATATGGTCAGGGAGCGCAGCCCGAGGGGGCCACTTGGCCAGGGCCGCGTGTTTGGGATGCTTGGCCGGGTATATAAGAACTGCAAAGGTGAGGCCGGCTCCTGACCCGAGGGGGGCCCCCAGGCCCGCTCTGGCCTCTCAGGTCAGGCCCTCCCCTCCCCTCCCCTCCCCCCGCCCCTGTGTCTACGCGAGCCGGCTGTGTGCCTGCGAGAGCCTGCACACCCGCGGGACCTTCCCCTTTGTTCCACCCTGACCTCTACCTTCTCTACCTTGTGCTGACCCCGCTGGGGTGCAGGGGCTCCCTGCGGAGGAGGCCAGGACTCAAGGTGTGCAGCTCGGCCGCCTCTCCCTAACTCTGCACCAGCGCCTCCTCTCTCTCTCTCTCTCTCTCTCTCTCTCTCTCTCTCTCTCTCTCTCTCTCTCTCTCTCTCTCTCTCTCTCTCTTTCTCTCTCTCTCTCAAGATCTCCCTCCCGCTAAGTCTGCTCTGCTGCAGGAGGGCTGGGGGAAGGGCAGGGGTGTGGAGAGGGGGTGCCTGGTGTCTTCTTTCTCTCTCTGCCCCGCCACCCCCAAGTGCGGACGCATCGAGCTCCGGCCCCCACCCCTGCATTCGGGATTGGCTCCCGGAGGAGGTGGCTGGTGCTGCCGCCGCTGCAGCATCTCCTAGGGAGCCGCGACCCTGCGCCGGCCGCCGCTGCCGCTGTCACCAGCCCGGCCCGGGGTGCCCTGGGCTCCGCGGTGAGTCCTGCTCAGCCCATCACCGCCGCTGGGCCGCCGGGACGGCCCCTGCAAACTTGCCGGGCGCCGCGGTGGGGGTGTGCCTGCTGGCGAGGTGGGTGCTGCGGGTGCCGGCGCCCTGTGGGTGCCAGCGCCGTGCGGCGCCGGCGGGGGTGCCGGGGAGTTCTCTCTTGGCTCGCGGCATCATCCACATTTGGAAACTGCAGAGCCAGCAGCCGGCAGGGCCGGGAGGGCGCGTCCAGCTGGGAGGCAGGAACTTTGACTTGCGGGCATTTTGCAAGAAAGCAGCCACCCCCCACGCGGGCAGTGGATGGCACGGGGGCTTCGGGGCTGGATGGCGGCGCGATTCACCCGCCGCTTTGCAACAAAGCCCCGGCAGCTGGGCATGGGGCTAAACTTACCTTGAACTTGCGGCACCCCCCACTGAGGTGCTGGTGGGGGGCAGGGATTCCTGAGCTGAGCGGCGGGCGAGGCTGCCGCTGGTCGGACTGGGCACTTCTGCAGCTCGCCCAGCCACGTCAGGGTCAGGAGGCGTTTACAGGGGCAGGGCGGCGGGGGGAGGGGGCACACGTGGGCGGAGACTAGGGGGGCTTTGGGGAGAGCAGCCCTGGTGGTCTGCAGTCTGTGCAGGTCCCTGCTGGGGAGCTTGACTTCCGCGTGGCCTCCCCCCGTGGGGCTGATGCTGGGGCCCGGGTGGTATTCACCTCTGAAGAGCCCGGGACGAGGCCCCGGGCACCAGGAGCCAGCTAGGTTCACGGTGGGGTCTGCCTGGAGGTGGCTGGGTGCTCTTTTTCTATCCGGATGGGAAACTTTTTGAAAAGTGACTACAATTCATTTGTGAGTGGGCAGAAGTCCTGTGGGCTCTGGCTGAGTCTAGGGTGACTCTCCTGCCCTTTGGGACTCCCAACTTTCCCCTTGACCCCCAGACCCCATCCAAATGCATGCCTCAGCGGTGGGGAGGGCTTGAGCCAGGCTGCAGGAGTGTCCCAGGCTCTGAGGGCTCATGTGCCAGGGAGCCGGGGACGTTGAGGAGGCCTCTTCCCTGGACTCCGAGCCCAGTTATTGCGGAGGCCTTGGGAGGGCACAGATGAGCGGTAGAACCCGGGTGCCCCCGAGGTTGAAGCTCAGGCTGCCCTTTTTGTATCCTTGGCTATGTGAAAATGATAAATCACAGCAGCTACATGGAAATGGGACATCAGCTTCTGCTTCTTTCTGCCATTTGCTCTTTCCTCTGTAGAGGGGATGCCAGAGCCTTAAGCACAACCCCCACCCCCCACCCCCACCCACCCCCATGTGAAACTCCAACCCAGCCATGCTGCAGACCCACAGCCACACAGCCACAGCATGCTCAGTGGCCTCTGCACACCGCAGGCTCTGCAGAGACGTTGCCCTGCCCTGGGTGGTAGAAGAGAACCAATTCGCTCAGGGTTGTCCCCTCGCAGGGACGGGCTGCCTGGGGGAGCAACAGTCATGCTGGACCTCTCTTCCTGACGAGGACAATGGGAGGTCCTTTCATGTCCCGGAGCTGCTGTCCCAACCCACGCCAGGGTCAGTGCCAGGACAGGGGCCAGGGCCCACCTGGGCCCTGCCGCTCAGCAAGTCCCCTGTGTCTGTGCCCGGCCTGCACCCCCCACTGGCACCTCCCTGGCCCCCATCCCCACCAGGCACCTGCAAAGCCTTCTTTCCACCTCTCACCACCTCATGTGCCAGGCTCACCCTGGGCCACTGCGAGGCCTCCAAACCCTGCAGGCCTCTTCTTCCTCCTCCTCCTCCTCTCCCTGCTCCCAGCAGGTTAGGTGTGGCTTCCCTTCCTGCTGGTGAGGGCCTAACCTTGAGGTCCCATTGGTCTCCTTCAGGTTCTTCCTCCACATTTTTCACTCTGGCTTCACAGCTGGTCATAGAAGTTGGCAGGGAAGGAGGGAGCCTCTGCTTCCCACTCAGGGACATTTTTAAACGCAATGAAAAACATATCGATACAATTAAGTATTCCAAAGTGCTTAGTTTGCCACTTGCTAAGTTTACTTAAACCCTCTTTAACAGGCTCATTAGGAGCTGGTGATCACCGGGAAATTCATTAACAGGAAGGCGGCCCCCCGCATTTGACTGTAAATTGGTATTGATCAGGGGCTGGTAGGGGCTGGTGGAGGCTGGGCGGCCGGCCACAAAGAGCCAGGTGTGGGACCAGCCTCCCGGGGGTGCCACAGCAGTGGTGCTGGGCAGGTGACGGTGGCTGCTGATCCCCGGTGCCCGTGTGAGCTGCTGGCTCTGCGCAGCTGCCGCTTCAGGTGGGCCGCACTGCGCGGCGGTTCAGGGTGGTGACGCTGCGAGGCGGGGGCAGGGGAGAGGGTGAAGAAGAGCAAGAGAAGGAGGGAGAGAACCGGGGGAGAGACGCTCCCTCACCCACTGGGTGTCTGCTGTGGCCAGGCTGAGGCGCCTAGGGAGTTGCACCCCTAGTGGACGGCCTCTCAGGAGATCCCGGCCACTCTCTGGGAACCTGGAATCCTCCAAGCATCGTCCTTCTCGCTCACATCTTCAGAGAGAGGTACTGAGCCCTCCCTCAGGGACACAGGGTCCCGGGAGGCAGCCTTCACCAGGGACCTGCCCAGGAAACCATCAGCTGCCCAGGTAAGCCCCCAGGGCACCTCTCAGGTCTCTGGTTTGTAGTCCCTCGTCTGGCCTCGGGAGCAAGGAGTTGTCCAGCTCCCAGAGAAGGAAGAGGCTGGTCCTGTGAGTGGGGTGCTGGGCGGGGTGCCCCCTCTCTGGGCCTGGCTGGGACAAGGGGGCCCAGGGGGACAGGAAAGTGCTGGCTTTGAAAGTTCGGGACATGGATGGTGCCTCCCTGCTCTGGGGTGAGGGTGGAGGGGCAGCCTGTTTCTTCCATGGATGCAAAACCGAGCTACTGCTGGGGCCAGGGACAGGTGCTCGAGACTTTCTGGGGCTCACTGTCCACTTCTGCCTTTCTGGATCGTGTGAGTGTGTGAGACAGAGAGACGGATTCAGGGATGGAGGGGCGCCAAGGTCAGAAGGGAGCAGGAAGCCCTGGGCCCCTGGGGGTGGCTGGACACCAGGCAGCAGTGGCAGGAAGCCTGTCCTGCTCACACAGAGGGCTCCAGCACTGGATGCCAGGGAAGAAGTTCCACTGCCTCTGAGCTGCCTTCTCTACATCGCAGTGGGGTCAGCTTCTACCGGGGTGGCGTCCCGAGGTCTTGGAACTACATACTGACTGCCTGCTTGGGAAACATACTTCTTTATATGCCCATATGGACCTGCTAAGCTATGGAATGTAAAGAAGTATGTATCTCAGGCTGGGAACTCTCTCGCCGCACTGAGGGGCACTCCACGCCACGGGGGCCGCTGGGGCCGACAGCCAGCCAGGCGGCTGTGGCGGGGGTGAGCCCGGGGCGGCAGGCTGCCTGGGCGTTGGTGGACGGTCATGTCCCCGCCAGCATTGTTCTGTCACTTTGCCTGTGTCAGCAGGTGGAAGTGCTCACCAGACATTAAATATTCAGCTTGCTGACTGCGGCAGAGGGGAGGCGGCCACCAGCAGGCACGGGGTCCGACGTGGGGCTGGTGAGGCCTGGGGGGTCGGGGCCTTGGCTGGAGAGCACAGAGTGATGGCGGAGGCTCTGGGGGCTCCACTGATGGCCGCCCTGGAAGAGGCCATCAGCCAGCAGAAAGGGCCGCTTGTGGCCAGGGCAGAAACTGCTCAGAGGCACAAGACAAGAGCAAGTTTGGAAGAGGGCAGGTGGCTGGATGCAGGAAGGAGGGAGGGGCTGGGCAGCACATGGGAGAGGCTGTGGAGAGAAGGCACCTCTTGTGCCTGCATCCAGCCCTCCTGGCCGCAGGGCAAGGTAGAGGAACTTGGAGGCATGTAGCCTCCAAGGAAGGCGCAGCCTGCACGAGGAGATGCTGGGGATGCAGGCAGGGTCAGGGCCACCGCTGCCCTTAGGCCCGACTCCTTTGCTGAAGGCACCTGGGACAAGGTCAGAGGAGCTGAGTCTGTGTAGCTCTGAACCCACAGCCCACCCCAGGGGCCTGGGAGCCATTTGATTTTGCCAAATGTCTCTGGCTCATGCCGCCCCCACCTGTACCCCCGCCAAAGCCCCAGTTCAGCTCTCTGTTCCGCCGAATCCAAGCTGAGGCATGTTTTGCTGTGAATGCAGGTGAGGCTTTGGCAGAAAGCAGCGTGTGGCCCAGGGCACCTTGCACCGCCCGTCGGGGGCCTGAGAGCCACCTGCTCTGCCGCCATCCCAATCCCGACCCAAGAAAGGACTGGGAGGATATCCTGGGGCCCAGGGGATGAGGGCAGGTCAGGATCTGTCCACGAAACCCTTTTCCCCAGTGCTGGTCCTTCAAGGAGAGGATGGGTAGCAGGTTCCTCTCCTCTCCTTGGTAGCGGGGTCGTAGGCAGGGGTTGGGCCACTGTGTGAGGGGCGTTTGCCCGGCTTCATTTCTGAGTCTCAGATTGGAGGCGTTTGCCACCTGGGATGAGGCCAGGTCCCTGCCTGGGCACCCCCACCCTCCCACAGGCCTCAGGATTAATTTCCGGAGTGTATGTCCTCCTGCCTTGGCACTGCTCCGGCCACAGCAGGTGCCCCTGCACCCTATCTCCCGCACCCTGGCCTCCAGCAGGAATGGGGCGGGAAGGGACGGCAGGCAGCCCCCTCCTGCAGCAGCTCGAGGCCTTCGGTCTGGGGGCAGCCAGATCACCTGAGCAGCTGGGGTCAGCACAGGGAGTGCTGAGTAAAGGGATCGGGGGCCATTCTGAGCTTTCAGGAGGCTCCCACCCCTCAGAGAGCCTCCAGTTGATTGGAGGGGAGGGCCTGGCAGTCAGGGTTCCTGGCCTTCAAGTCTTCCTTCTGGAAGCTTCGTTCTCCCAGCCTCGGCCCCATCTGGTGTAGCAACAAGGGAGCGGGTGTTGACCTTGGGCACAGCCTCCTCTCAGCCTCTGGACCCAGAGGGTCAGTGCCCAGCATCCGCTGATGTCATCTCTTCCCTGCCTGCTTCCAGCTCCGGCCACAGGGAGGGAAGTAGCCGGGTGTGTGGCTACCGAGGTTGCTGGTGGCCACAGACACACCGTTCTCTTCCCCTAGATGCGGCTGTCGGGCATTAAAGCTTTATTGCAGGATGTGGTGTTTAAATAAAAGCATTAGTGTTTTGGAATTAGGTTTGACTGAGCAGTAAAACTAGAGAGTTCACAGGGAGAGAGCTGCGGCCTGCTCGGCTGTAAATCACCTCCAGTCTCTGATCCGCTGAATTAAAAATGAGCATTGCATGGCACCGCCCCTGGCAGCCCGAGCCCCGCTCCCCGGCACGTGTGGCGTGACGGTGCTCCCCAGGGATCCTGCTGCTTTCCTAGAGACACTGGGACCCAGGGCTGGAGTCTCCCACGCGTGAATCTCCAAAGTTTGGCTCCTGGGCAGCAGCCAGGAAGGGAGCCCCAAACTGGCATGGAGCATGGACATGCTGGCACTTTCGTCTTTGGGGTCTTTGTGCCTGTCCAGTTGAAGGAGGGGAGAGTGGGCAGGGTAGGGGCACGGACCCTCACTGGCTATGTCTTGCCCACAGGGACCCTCCTGAGACCACTTAGGCACGCTACCATGGGGCCGGGACTCTCAGAGGGAAAGGAGCCTGGACTGGGCTGAGGGGGCTGGACACAGGACACCCACCCCATTGGGACTTGCCTGCCAGCTTGGGAATCCAGGTGGGAATCCAGGTGGCCATGAGGGGGAGGACAGTGCCTGTGTCTCTCACTCCCTGGAGCAGGTAGCACCAGGTGTAGGCTCCTGGGTTTCCCAGAACACTCTGGAAACTGCCCCACGGTGATTAGAGGGTGGGCCAGGCTCCTGCTGGTGGAAACAGTCGCTGCAGAAATTGTGGAGCCCATAAATTCAGCAAACCAAATTAGTTACATTTTTCTATCCTACGGCTCACAAAAGCTAGCCACGCTCCAGGTGCTGTTTCCACCCGTGAGTGGGACCATCTCTGGGTCATGGAGCTTGTGTGAAGGAGAATGATGGCCTTTGGGAAGGGACAGCCCCGCTGCTGCCTGCATGCATGTGTCGCGATGAGTGGTCTTGCATTTCTGCAGCCAGGTGGCCAAGGACGTGATGGCACCCCCTTCTAAAGAGGGAGTCACCGGTGATTCTGGTACTAGTGCATTCATCAAGTGCGATAAAGCATTTTATTGCACAAGCATTCTAAGCGGGCACGGGCTGGTGAGAGCATTTGCGAGAGGTGCATCGGCCCTCTCTGGGAAACTGTCAGGCTAACATGAGAAACATTGCATCGAAGAATAAACTGCTATTAAGCATGATTAGATTGACCCACAGGACAGATATTTTAGCTGCCGCAGCCGGAGTCAATCAAAATGAACATCGCTTGAATTGCAAATTTTACCCCAAAAATGCTCTAAAGTAAAACTGAGAGAACCTGAGTGGCCCGAGCCATCTTCAGGACCAGGGTGTGGCTGAGCAGTGCTGGCCTGGAGGGTTTCCGGGCTGGGATGGCCGGAGGTGGACGGGGCGGTGCGATCGCGTGAGTTGCTGCCACCTTCACATAAAGGGTAACCCAGCAATCTGAGAGGCTTTGTGCTGACTCAGCCCGGCCATGCACGTCCGATTGCAGAGGCCTCCTGCGCTCTCCGCAGTCCTGCTCCCGCTTTTGATGCCTCTGGGCAGGACACTGACCTCGGGGTGGCTGGGCTTGGGCCCCGGCAAGGGAGGCTCTTGGACAGGAGCACAGGGCTTTGTGAGGGGCCCTGGCCTTGCCCACTGTCCTTGGCCAACCAGCAGCCTCTGTCCCTGTGAACTGGAGGCATCACACCCAGGAAGAGGTGGGCATGGCTTTTGGGAAGGGAAGGCACCCGCGACAGCATTAGCAGCTCCCGGAGCCTCGTGCTGTCCACTCCTTCCTGAGGTCCAAGGCCCAGCTGGCCAGAGCTTGGGGCGGGGAGGGCCCTCTCTGGAGGCCCCTGGGTGCCCAGGGAGGACTGTGCCTTTGGGGAGGACTCTGCTTTTAGTGCTCAGAGTCCCCAGCCAGCTCTGACCCCTGGAAGCCCGTCCTGCTGAGTGGGGAGGGGCGGTGACTGCAGCAGAGGAGCAGGGCAGGCTGCTGCAGAGCTGCCGCCCAGGACGCTGCAGAGCACAGCAGGCAGCATGCAGGGCTGCGCGTCTCAAGGGCAGGGATCGGAGGGCCACCTCTGACAGCTCCACCGCCGGTCCCTTAGATAGAGGGACACGGGGCTGAGGTTCCCACACTGCGGTCACTGCAAAGGTGCTGTGAGCTCGACCGATTCGCCCGGGTTTCAGAGGCACCACTCAGCCTCAGGCCAGGTCTGCTCCCTGCACCAGGCGGGCTGCCCCCGTGGGGTGCAAGTGTGTGATCTGAAGGACAGAGATGCTGGGGGCACACTGGGCCTCTCAGGCCTCCTGTGTCCACCCCAGGGAGAGAACATGGGAGAGACAGAGCTCTGTTTCAGGAGTGCTGGGTGCAGAGGTCACTGGCTGCTCCCTGGCCAGGAGGGGGTCACCCAGAAGCCCTGGTGGTGGGAGGCTGGGGTCCACTCCTCACAGGGTCGACTCCTTGGCTGGGACTGGAGGCAGGTGCTGTGTGTGTGTGTGCTTGCATGGGCGTGCATGGAGGGCGATTTCTGGGATGATTGGGACAATGACCCAGAATATTTTTAACAGTGGCAGGAGAGGGAGTAGAAGGCAGCTGTCCCTGGAACCCGTCCCGGGGGGCCCCGTGAGGACGTTTTGAGGTTGAAGGACGCCCAGGACAGTTGCACCGTGTGGCCCTTGTCATCCTGGCAAGCCGATGCCCTCTGCCATGCCCAGATATGGCTCCGGGGCTGCATGTGTCTCCCCAGCTGCCCGCCTGCCCACCACGCCAGTATAAATAGTCCGTGTTCTCAGCTGTCCCGTGGAGAGGCTGAACTCGGATGACTCTGCCCCAGCTCTAGGAGTGCCCCCGACCCCGCCCACCGCCTAAGTGCCTGAGGCCAGCAGCTGTAGTGGGACAGAGGCCGGGTGAGGCTCTGGGCTCTTGGGCTCGGCCTCTGTCTCCCCCTCCTCACCTGCCCCCTTGGAGGGCATCAAGTTCAGGAGGGACCCAGCTACCTTCTGTTGTTCCTTCCCCAGGGCGTGGTGGGGCCTTTGCCCATCAAGAGTGAAGAGGGACAAGAATCCCCATCCCGGGAGTGGGTGCAGGCAGCTGCTTGGTTCCTTGGCCTCGGGCTCAGGCCTGCAGCAGGCGAGGCTGTCGCTGGGGTCCCTGTTGCCCCTCCCTCGGGTACCTCCTCACCTGTCCCAGCCCTCCTCCCACGTCAGCTGTAGCAACACACTTCAGAGGCCTTGCAGCCCCGAGCACCAGCTTGCCAAGCTCCTTCCCCGGGGAACCTGCTTTCCCTCCACCCTTAACTCAAGAAGTGACTCTCTAATGGTGGAATTTCAAACACCTCCAAGGCCTGTGGAGCTGACGCCCTTGAATGCAAGCAGGAAAGGCCCATCCTGTGTTCCTCAGACATGGGGTGCTACACCCCGCCTGAGGACAGATGGGAACACTTCTCACAATGTCTCTGCACGCTGGGTGGCCTCACTGAGTCAGAGAGAGGGCAGAGAACACGTCAGCAGAATCGAGAGCGCGATACCCACTTGTACGTGGAGGTGGGGCCTTCCTTGGTGTCCCGAGGCCTGCGGTGGCCGCACGGACTCCCTCGTCATTTCATCCGTGGCCATCCCTGAGCTCCTGGCTTAGGGATCTGTTTCTGCCGGTGGGTGGGAGCAGTGGGCAGGTGCCCTCCCACCCACAGGAGGGGGCTCCAATCAGACTCTGTGTGCCAAGGGGCTTTTCCTTATCCTGGGACACATGGCTGTTCATTTGTCCCCAAGCTGCCAAGCCCTCTCTCTTGACCTCGGGACTCTGATCGTGTTCTCAGCCAACAGCCTTCTTCAAATTAAACTAGCTTTTACCCCGGCCCTATCTTTGAGATCATAAGACACAAAAGTCTATCTTGCCATTTTTGCAAAGAACAGCAAAACAATCACGTGTCCCCTCCCGCCCCTGCCTCCCTCCCGCCTGCCCCCTGCTCTGTGGGTCTGTTTGAGGCGAAATTTATCTCTGGGAAGGGCCCCATCAATTTGCCTTGCTCTTTTGTTGACAAGTTTATTAAAAACCCAGGCAACTCTGTATTAAACTTTTATCAGTGTTGAGAAATAATATATTTCTTTTTTTGAATAGATAGAAAAGTTATGGATTTGGGCTGAGCAGGTCTTGTTCAGCATTTGGCTGAGTCAGCGTTGCTGATGATAAGAAACAAGCCCGTTTTGGGGTGCAGGGTTTCCTTTTGCCTTTTAATTAGGGGTCTCTCTGGGGACTGCCCTGCGCGAGCCAGTGCCCCCCACAGAACCCCGAAGGCTCCTACAGAAACCCCAGCGGGGGCTGCCCACACACACCCGGCTAACTGTAATTCTTTGCTATCTATTTTAATAATTAACCAAAATCTGGAATTAAAATTTAATTTAGTGGTGAATCTGAGCGCTAATAGGTAATGGTTTTGCATGGAGAAATATTAGGTTATTGACATTTACATTTTAAAAGCTTCATAGTAAGAAACAAAAAAAGCATCCAGATGGGAGTTGGCAATGTACTCCCCTGGTGGGAGGGGATGGGCACCCTGTCCTGCCCCCCCATGAGTGCCTGGGGTTGCGGAGGAGAAGGAGAGGGGCTGCTCTTGCCTTTGCCTTGGGTCTCTGAGTCTCTGTAGGGTTTGGTGGCGCAGGGCTGTGCTCTGCAGTCTCTGAGGGCAGCGTCTTTGCTGCGAGCGTGGCCTGGTGTTGGTTGCCCTTGAGGGGAAGTCGTTTGGTGCCACATCTTCCCCAAGGACGCTGGTTGTAGTGTCCCCTGTGCTGGGGCAAGAGACATCTTCCCCTGGGGGTCCTGTGTGGTTTCTGCCCAAAGTGGCCCCTGTTCCCCGAGGTCCTGGGTGAGGGCTTGTGGGTGCAGCAGGACGGAGTGTTGGTTTTCACCGCCCTTGAGGGGCAAGTGCCCAGGGACCCCATGCCAAGCTCAGACCGGGCCATGGCGTGACCAAGACTCAGGTTGCACAGGGCTGGTGCTCACACACGGCCATTCACACGCCCACATGGAAGACCTGAGGCGCAGGGGGCTATGGAAGTCCCCAAGAACCCCTCGCTAGGTGTGTAGTGCTCTGTGCCCGGGGCCCCCTCTGCCCCACCAGAGGTCAACCTGGGGATGGCTGCGGCTGCAGGGGAGGGCCCGGCGGTTCGCTTCACGCTTGCTCCTCCTTCCACCTTCCAAGGACTGTGGGGCTGCCTCTCCTCTAGGGTCCAACAAAGGGGCTGGGGCCCTACCAAAGGCAGGAGGGGCTTCCAGGATGAGGTGGCAGGCGTGGCTCTGGCCCTCCTGCTCCCCCGTGTCCTCACCCCTCGGGGGTCCCTGGGTGAGGCTGCTGTAGCCGTGGGTCTCAGTGACACTTCCTACCAGGTCTTTATCTACAGCACTATTTGCTCCAATTATAACTAATTGGACACGTACTGCATCTTCATGGCATCTAATTTTCTATTGATTTTAACAGGGCTGCTGGTGTTTTCGGCAGAGATTGCCCATCGCTGCTTAAAAATGCTGAGTGTACTTCCCTGTGTGGGACAACTCCATCAGCAGATGTTTTAAAACCTGTTTAATTGTTTGGTTCATAACATGCACTAGCGGTAGGGGCTGCAGCCCTGTTCTCTATAGCACTGGAGTCAAGAGAGAGGCAGAAGGACCCAAAGTGGGTTCTCCAGAGAATCCACGCCCTGGGCTCCATCCCCAGTCCTGCTGTCCCAGCGAACGGTAAAGTCACCAGAAACGCTTGGGCCGCCTCTCTGCCAGGCCTAGGCACCCAGCTGGGGACACAGAGGGGACCAGCCAGGAGCTGCCCCTCCCTTGGCGGGTTTGCCTTTACTCAGGGGACGCAGGGACTCCTCATTCGATGAGGAAACCACAGTGGCAGCTGGCCCCAGAGAAGGCCAGGCAGGGCTGGCTGTCCCCTACCCGGAGGCCTCTGGAGCCATCGGGGCCCGGGGGTCTGAGGCCCCGGGAGCTAGGGGTGGTCGCTGTGGTGAGGGGCTGCATGGGTCTTGGCAGGAAGGCAGCCCGTGCCTGGGAGGCTGGAGGCAGCACAGCTCAGTTTGGGGAAGGCCAGAAGACGTGGGGTGCGGAGGTCTGGGAGGGGTGAGCTCTGTGAAGTACCCGACCTTTGAGCCATGGGGTGGGGCCCTTGGGGAGGTTTTGGGGCTTGTGGGATGCTGGTTTCTTGGCCTTTTTAGAGAGAAAAGAAAACAATACTTACAAAGAAGTCGAGGAACCTCGGAGGCCTCTCCCTTGTCAGCCCTCGCCCCACGCTGGTGAGACCCCAGGGTCCAGAGGGAAGGGGCTAGAGAATCTGCCAGTGAGTGGGAGCTGCTGCCCGAGGGAGCAGAGCAGAACAGGGGGGTGCCCGGGCCCGCAGGGGTCCCCGACGTCCTGCCCGAGGGATGGACCCAGCTCCAGCACGTCCCAAGAACACAAACTGTGCGCCTGTTTCCTTCACACTTGCAAGCAAAGGTGCTGCTCACTCCCTTGGCAAAGAACGACTGGGAACTTCTCTAAGCCAGGCCATGTTGGGGTGAGTGCACCTGGAGGCTGGCTGCCACCTCATGGGGCAGCATGAAGAGGAGGGGCTGGGCCCTGGGGCAGGGGACGCTGCTGTGAGTCCCCGCATCCTCCTGACGGGCAGCACAGGACTGGTCTTGAGGCGCAGTGGGGTGTATTGGAGAAGACGGTGGCTGTAGGTGCTCAGGGCTGCACCTGGCGCTTGGCCGCTCGGTGTCTGCTCACAGCTCACTCCCACCACCGTGACGGCTGCAACGCCAAGCATGATGCCTCATCCAAGGCCGTGGGGCCTCCCCGTGGGGGTTTTGCAGCCTGTCCCGGTGCTCTGCTGCCTTTTGGGTGAGATGACCAGTTTGTTTGCTACGTTGATTGGCAAATGCCAGACCTCCCAGCTTCTGATCGGAAAGAATTGTGGCTGAGACTCGAGTCCCCAGCTTGATCTTGTCAAATCTTCCGCTCCATTAGGAATATTGACAGCGGTAAATGGATAAGTGCGTTCCGGCTGCGAGGTCTTCAAGCCGTCCTCACTCCAGGGCCAGGGAGAGGCGGGCTCTGGGAGCCTTGGGGTCTGCCCTGCACCCTCCGTGCTACTGGAGTAAGGAGGAGAGAGGTTTGTAGAGTGTAGGCTGATGGCCCGGAAGCCTCTCTGTTTTGGGATGCGAGACTGACCCCAATATGCAGGGGACTTTGGGGAGGCGACCTTGCTGCACGGCACAGATCTTTCTGGAGGGCACCATGGCAGGGACAGTCAGGGAAGGCAGCTATGGACGAGTCAGAGCAGGCCTGGCAGAGGCTGGGGTGGGGGATCGTCCAGCTCAGTCACTCCCAGCAGGGCCTTGGAGGGTGGGCATGGTTCTGTGTGACTATCCCTGTTGCCTGAGGGGCCTGAGCTTCTGTTCATGCAACGTCAGGAGGGGTCAGAGAGGCCAGAGGACAGGCAGGTGGGGCAGCCCCATGTGTGCAGAGGGCAGACAGGTGGCACAGGCCCTGGTGCGCAGCCCACACTCTGCCATCCGGGTGGGTGAGGAGCAGGTGCGTCCACCCGTGCTGCCCAGGACGGCCTGTGCTCCCGGAGGGAAGCTCACACACGGGCACCGCATCTCCAGCACTGCCAGAGACACTTTCCCTCACCTGTCACGGCTCCTGATGGATGGGGCTGCAGGGAGGCTCATTTTATAAAAGGGAACTTGCTCTCAAGTCACTGCGGGTGATTGGAGTGGGAGATACAGGAGCCAGGTGAGGGTCGTGTCACGTTTGGACCTCCGTCCTGACGCTCCATCCTCACAGTTCCCTTGGGCATGGGAAATGCCCCTCAGCAAGACGCGGGCAAGGCTGCAGGGCTGGGGCATGGGGCCCAGGGTCAGGCCGTGAAGGCCCCCTCAGTCTGTCCTCCCACCACCATGCAATGTGGGTGTCCCTGGAATCTTCCTGTCCTGCCCACCCAGAGATATCACGTGGTGTCAGAGTCCATCCTGTCCCACCTAGGCCACGGCAAGCCAGGCGGGAGAGTGTCCTGGGTGGGCTGTCCTGTGGTCAGCCGGGGCCCATGGCCGACTGGGAGGTCTGTTCTGCCTCTGCTCCAGCTATGAGTGTGGTCTGGGAGGAGTTTGCAGGGGAATAAGGGCCTCAAACCCTCAAGGTCACTGTGCCCACAGATGTGAGCCCCTGGGGCGGGGCCCGATGGTCTGGGCTGTATCCCACAGCTGAGGCTAGTGCCAGGGGCAGCGAGCACTTGGTGAAGCCAGGCCTGTGGAGGAATCGGGCGGTGGAGGCAGAGGGCACTGAGGGCCAATCCCAGAGCGTGGAGGCTGCCTGGCGCCTCTGACCCTCCCCAGACCCCTGCGGGCCCCTGATGGGGGAGCCCGGGCAGAGCAAGAGGGTGGTGAGTGGTGTGTGAGTGGGTGTGTGGTGGTGAGTGGTGTGTGAGTGGGTGTGTGGTGGTGAGTGGTGGTGAGTGGGTGTGTGGTGGTGAGTGGTGTGTGAGTGGGTGTGTGGTGGTGAGTTGTGTGTGAGTGGGTGTGTGTGTCGGGGCGTGTGGCCCTTCACACCGGTCCCCGTAGAGCTTGAGGGAAACTCCTTGGGGTGGAGGCCCTCCGGGACGGGGGGTAAGGGCCTGATGCCGGCCGCGAAGCCCCGTCTCCGTCGGGACGTCCGCCTGGTGGAGCTGCCTTCCTCACTGACGTCGCTGTTTCTCGGATCCGGGAGCCAAATGCTTTGCTAGAGCTGGTAAAATGGAACCAAATCGACTGTCCAATGGATTTGGTCCCCTTCAACCAGCTGTAGCTGTGCATTGATGGCGCCGTGCGGCCCGGCTGCAGGTCCTGCAGTCATGGAGAGGACCCAGCAGGCGGTGCAGGGACAGCCCAACTCAGCGTGTGGTCAGCTCCAAGTAAGCGAAGCCCCGAGTGCTGCCCCTGCCCCTCAGGACACTTCAGTGCAGAGCCCGAGACCCCCCAGCTGTGGTGCCCCTGCTTGCTCATCCTTGCCAGGGCACCATGAAACCAATGTTCATTGCTCACACCAGAGCTTTGCTTGAAAATGTGGGCTGAGGAGCTGGGCCCTGTGGGTTGGGCCTGCCGGGGGCCTGGGCTGGCCCTGCCCTGTCCTCTTCCCAAGGAACTTTCTTTGATTTCTCCCTTAAAATGGCCTGGACACTAAGGCTCCCGAGGGCCCCGCAGAGGTGAGCACGGATGCTGCGCTGGCGACCTGTGGGTGTTTGTGTCCTCAGTGGGGAGGCCTGGGCCAGTGGCGTCTCTCCAGATGGCCTGAGGAGTGCTGGGCCTGGCAGGGAGACCACAAACAGGAGCCCCTCGGCATGGCCCGTGGCTGGGGAGGTGCCTGTGAAGGTTGCTGGGGGCCCCCGGAGCTCCCCATCTCCCCACCCTCTGGGGGGAGGTAGTGATGCCTAGGTGCAGGGAAGGCGGGTTACCGACGGGCACAGCTGTAGCGAGTAGAGATCTGCAAGGGGGGCTGCAGGCTGGGCGGCCCCCAGGACCTGCTCGGGGGGGGTCCCTGACCACCTGCCCTTCTCTGGGCAGGGGCTGGCATGAAGGGGCTCAGGCTGCTGGGCACTGGCAGATCTGAGGCCTGGGCAGGCACGGGGGCTTCTGCTGGGCATCTCTAGGCCTAGGGTTCCAGGGCCTGTCAGGAGTGACCCCTGACTTCTACCTAGAGTAGCAGAGGCGGGGCCTCCCCTCAGGGGCCACCAGCTGCCAGTCTCAGGGCAGGTGAGACCGAGGGTCAGGACCGTGGGAGGGATGAGCAGAGGGAAGGGGTGTGGTGGGCAGAGGGGCAGATACTCCATGGACTGACGGACGGGCCGAAGAACGGGTCTGAGTGGCTCCCCTGGCCCTGGCTCAGGAAGTCACGGCTCCCTCCTCACACTCTGCCCAGCCTCAGTGCCTCTAATTCCCAGGGTCAGCTTAACCCTAACCCTGGCACGGTGTTACCACCCCTCTTCACACAGAGTCACTATGTCCCCAGACAGTGGGAGAGGCCGAGAGGCTGGGGTAGTGGACGGCAGCCCTGTCTTCAGCACAGGGGTGGTGCTGGGGTTTGAAAACCAGAGTGTGTGGGATCCATGGGCTCTGCTCCTGAAGGGCTGTGGCCCTGGCCTTTATTCGAGCCTCTATGAGTGGAGGGCAGAGTGGTCAGCTCCTGCTGGGGCTCCTATCCAGGCGCCGCCTCCTGGGAGCCTCCAGGGGCTTCCACTGTTGAGCCCTTTACAGGGGGCAGCCGGGTGGCCTGGGTATGGCTGTGCCTTTCAGGGTGGCCTGACCCCAACCCCACCAACCCCAAGCTGTGTGATGCCGGGCACTGTCCTCCACTGGGGTCTCCTGCCAGGGACATCTGTCTGTCGGGTGAGGCCTGGTCCTTTCCTGGAGGGGAGACTTTGGATATCCACCCAGCTGAGGACCTGGTCGGCCTGCCCCCAACCTTCCCTCCTACCTGAAGGGTGGGGAGGAGGCTGGGGAGGTGGCCGGGGTGCAACAGCTTGAGGTCCTGTGTCAAATACATCACCCGGGTGAGGACTCAGGGAACCACCCCTGGGCCTGTGGGAGGGTTTTGTGCAAACATCACGCCAAGAATAGTGTCTGCTGTTGACCCAGCACTTGCCAGGGAAGGCTGGAGCCATTGGAGTCCCTTCCAGTGCAGCCTGGGGTTCCTGTCGGTCACCATGCCAGCCGTGAACAGGGACGCCTGCTCCCTGTTGCCCGCCTGGCCCTTCCTCGCCACCCATGGCCCCGCCAGCCCGACCCTCTGGCATTGACACCTGCTGAGGGCAGTGGCACAGCTGCAGAAAGCCCACAGCTGTGCGGGAGCTGCCCTGCCAGGCAGGGCCTCGGGGTACTGAGGAGGGTGGCAGGAACGGAGGGGCACGCAGGCTCCATTCCAGCCAGCTGAGAGCCAGGGCTCCCTGCTCCTGGCCTCCCGTCTCTCCTGTAAATTAAAGGATGAGATGAGGCTGAGACCATCCCCGGTTCTCCACCGCGGTCAGGACATCAGCTCCAGATGACTGTAGGACACTGTGGCTGTTACCTGGCCTACCCACTTGGGGCATCTTTGTGGAGTTCCCAGTAAAAACCACCACACCTGCCTTGCCATCCCCAGGATGAGGCCTTGTCCAGTGAGATCACAGTGCAGCCCCACACCAGGTCACGCACAGTGTGGACAGACAGGACATGTGGGTGGAGACGAGGGCACACTTGGAAGCAGTTCCCATGCCTGGCGGACCGCACATGAGGGGCCGTATGGGCTCTGACCCTCAGCAGCCCCAGGCAACGCATGACCGCGGCTGGGTGTCCCAGTGAAACTTTATTGGCAGACGCTGGAATTTGAATACCGTATCATGTTCGGAGGTCACTAAATGGGTCTGTTGATTTTTTTCCTCCCAGTCATTAAAAAGGTGAATGCTGTCCTGAGCTCTCAGGGGCTGTCTGAAAGCAGGTGGCAGGGGGACTGGGCTCTGGTTGCAGCTGCCACCTCCAGCTAGATTAAGAGGATAAATGAGCAGCAGGCACTGTGCGCACAGGACCAGGACACAGGGGCACCGAGGGCAGCCACTGCTCTTCCCAGCTGCTTGCTGCATGTTTGGTCAGTGCACAGGTGGAGGCCCCAGCGCAGCCCTAGTGTTCACAGTGGTGGGACCAGTATGAACAGCCCCGGCCTGCCCAGCAGGAGAGAAAAACCAGGAGGAGGCAGCTGGGGCAGGGCAGAGCCTGGAGCCTCCAGGTTTGGGGTGGGGCTATCTCATGTCTCATCCTGCACCCCCTGCAGCCTCGTGGCTTTGGGCTGAACTCGCCCCCAGCAGGTGCCCATCTCTGGAGCAGGTGTCCACTGGGAACAGGGCCCAGCCAAGCCAAGGCTACTCCCCAGGGTCAAGGAAGTGGGGTCAGGGACAGGGACACAGCCCACTGGAGGACCGCAGTTTCGGATCCCAGGATCCTAGCAACCCCGGGTTGGGGTGCACAGGAGCCAGCTCTGCCAGGCTCGGCATGCCGCGGAGTGCCTGGGCATCAGAGAGGGTGAGGAGCTCACCACAGTCACACAGCCAGCCCTGGGCGAGCCTGGAGCAGGATGGAAACACATTCCTGTCTGTCCCAGGGCTGTGTCTTCCACTCCGGAATGGGCAGCCCTTGGCTGGACTTGGCCAGGCTGAGTTTGGGACGCTGAGTTTGGAGGGCTGCTGCCTGCAGCCCCCGCACCTGGTCTCCATGCTTTGCTGTGTGTTTAGCTGCGTGGGGGTCCGTGCAGCATCTTGCCTTAGGGGGCTCAAGGGGAGAGGGGGCAGCGGAAGTGGGGCCAATGCTGGGGAAGGGGCTTTATGTCTCCTGGGGCTCTTCCATCTGTCTTTTCATCTCCCTGGGAGGGGTGAGAATGTGGATCTGAGTGAGCAGGGGACATTGCCAGCTCAGTGAGCAAGAGGATGGGTCTGAGGGTCCAGTGCTGTGGGAAAGCCTCTCCCTGCCAGGTGCAAAGGTGACAGGAGTTGGCCCATCCCAACCTCAGCCGAGGATCTGCAGGTCCTGGGTCCTGTATCACTGTAAGAAAAGTCCAAGAGCTCATTAGAAATGCAGATTCCAGGCCCCGTATCCCACCCCTACCGCAGTCAGAACCTCCAGAGCAAGGGCCTGGGAACCTGAGTTTTTACCGAGTGCATTTGGTGAGTCTTATGAACAAGCCACACCAACCTGGTTCCCTTGATGCCCGCCGGCCCCGCACCTGCCCTATGTACACCTTGCTCAGGTCCCCTCCCTCTGCTCCCTACCCCTCAGCAGACCATGTCCTTCTGGGAAGGCTCTGGACCTCTCAGCAGTAGGTCTCTCTCCTCTATACTCTAGCAGCCGCCACCACACTCGGGACCCTGTTGGCTGCAGTGGGTCCTTGTGGAATCTCCCCTCTTCCTGCAGCCTTGGGTGGAGGGTGAGAGGTGTGTGCAGTTTCCCAGATGTCAAGGGATGAAGTAACGTAGTCTGTGTGTGTGCATCTCCTTGTTCTGGGAGAAAGTGGTGTTGACCACAAACAAGCAGAAAGAAAGTTAAATTCTACCACCCCAAGCAGCCCCTGGTGAGATGCCAGGCACTTCCTTCCAGTCTTTTTTTTCCATATGTAGCTCAGTTTATCCCCATCCCACCTCCCACCACACACACTAAGACAGCGGCCACAGGGCTGATAAACAGCCATTTCTGCAGAGCAGTGCCTGGGGCCCCCTCCTGCATCATCAGTGGCTCTGTCCACCTTTCTGCCCAAGGTCCTGGGGTCAATGCACTGCCAACGCCCCATCCATGACCAGCGTGAGCAACCTCACTGCTGTCCACAAATGCTCCTGTGCTGAGCCTTGGGCACAACGTTCTCCAAATTCTGCTGGCTCTGACATGCCTGCGGTCCCGTGGCATCACCAAAAACATCCTGACTTCCTTCCTCCTGAGCATGGGATGGAGGCAAAGCCCTGAGCAGCCTCCTGTGGGTCACCCACCACACCTGCTGCACCCACCGCACCTCCTGCGCCCACCACACCTGCTGCCCCCGCCGTGCCCACCACACCTGCCACTCCTGCCATGGCTCCCGTCCCTTTGCAGGTCCCTGCTTCCCTCTCTTCAGCAGCTTGCTCAGACGCTGACCATCTCCCACCCCAGCGCCCTGTCCCTCCTCAGGTCCTGCTGACCGGGCAGCCTCTGGTCTGCAGCAGGGCACACGGGCCTCCGAGCGCTGGGCTGTGGCACTGCTTGTTGCGGTTGTCCCTCCCAGCCTCTTGCTCCCGTGTGCCTGGCCTGGGACTTCCTCCAGGTGTATTTGTGGAGGAAGCCAGAGAACGGGTGCAGGGTGCAGACAAGCCTCTGAGGGGGCACAGGAGGTGGGGTCCCAGACAGAAGGGCCAGTGCAGCCTCCTAAGTTTCAGGAACAAGCTGTGATCTGGAAGCTTTGGAAACTCTTGAAGACAAGGAGCTATGATCTGTGTTGGACCAAGGATTCCAGATCCCTGCTCTGCTGCCTCCGGTGGGAACACCCACACGCCCTCCCCAGGACCCTGGGCCGACAGCCTGGGTTTGTGTGTCTCAGTCCAGGATCTTGAGCCCTTAGAAAAGAGACCCTGCTCCCATCCCGGCCACTCCGTCTCCTGCTTCCTCACTTCGTGTCCACTCGTCCCAGTGTGCTGGGGGTGGGGCTGGTGCTCTAGGACTGAATTCTGGTCCTGGCTCCCACCCTGGGTGTTTTTTTCCTATAGGTCAGCCCTGAAATGTCCATTACTCACTAAGAAAAGGAAAATGCTCATTTGAAAGACAATTCTTCTCTTTGACAATGCTGAGACATTCTCCCAGTCCCAGCCTCACAGTGCTCCAGTGTGTGAAGGACAGCAGCTGTTGGGGAAGTTCAGTGCATCTATCCTAACCAGGGCTGGAGGTGATGCCAGTCTGTGCAGCTAGGAACACCTCCTCCGCTGTGGCTGAAGGGGCTCCACCTGGCACCTGTGCCACCAGTGGCCCCTGAACGGGCATCCAGGTCCACCCTTAATAAAGATGCATTGCTCATTCTATTTCAGACCTTGTTTATCCTCCCCAGCTCCCCAGTGTGTTCTGGAGGAGATCCCTCCACTGTCAGACAAAGACTTAGGAATGACAGCAGTCATCCCACCGAGAGTCAGCGGCGTCGGCATGTGCTTCTCCTTCTTGTCAGTGCCCCTCTGGCTCAGTCCAATGCCCAGCACTTACAGATAGGGAAACACACACAAGCACATACACACCCCATACACGGGCACAGGCTCACATGCGCACATACCCGCACTTGTGCAAACACACACACAGAGGCACATGCACTTTCTCACACAGGCACACATGCACAATGCACACACAGGCACACACATGCACACCCGCACACATGCTTACACATACACTTACCTGCACATTCCCACACACGGACATGCAGGCACACCCCTCCACACACACATATATGCACATGCATGCACACTTTCTCACAGATACACAAAGCAATGCAGACACTCATGTATGTATACATGAGCACACATGCATACACACAGTCACACACTGTGCACACATCTACGTATGCACACACCCACACATGCACAACACACACACAGGCACACATGAGCACACACTCACATGCACACACGTTCCCATCCCCCCACCACATAATCGCACAGACGCCTAATGCCTTGCAGCAGGTGAGACCGCCCGTCAGTAGGATTAGGGGTCCAACAGGGGGTTCTGGCAGCAGATGCAGGCAGTTTGGAGAAGGGGCTGAGTGCGAGCTGAGGCAGACAAGGGAGGCTGAGTGAGGGAGAGGGTTGGGTCCCTGAGGTGGGGCAGGGGGAAGGGTGGGAGGTGGCTGAGGGAGCTTCCCGGAGAAGCTCAGAATGAGACAGTCACATGGGGGGTTGTTTGGGCTTTCCCAGGTGAACCCTGTACTTCCCCCTTCCCCTCCCCCTCCCTCTATATTCCCCTCCCCAGAGCCATGGTCCCTCACCACCCCTCTGCCCTGGCACCTCAATAAGACCCTGTGGAAGTTCCTGTAGACAGGAAGTGGGGTGGGGCCTGCCGGGAGGTGGGGCCTGTGGGGAGGTGGGGCTTGTGGGGAGGCGGGGCCTGTGGGGAGGTGGGGCTTGTGGGGAGGTGGGGCCTGTGGGAAGACAGCTCTTCTTATGAGAAGGCGGGGCCCATGAGAAGGCGGGAACTGTGGGAATTCAGGGTCTCCCTAAAGTGAAGAAGAGCCCTCCTGGGGAGTGCAGGGAGCATCTTCCTTTGTCTTTTGAGCTCATCTTGATTTTGAGCTAATTTGTTTACAACAATGTAGAGACCAGGCTGCACTCAGGATGCTGGCAGGACCGAGTTGAGTGACGTCCATACCACTGATGCCCAGCTGGGTGTCTGCGCCCAGCCACACTGTGCTGGGAGCTGGGGGTGTGGGGACAGGTCAGACCCAAACCTGCCTCATTTGTTCCACAAACCAGCAGCAATGCAAGCCAGGCATGGCTCCAAGTTCACCTGAAGTCGGTCCTTCCCCGAGCAGCCAGAGGGGCAGGTCCTGCTGTTTTCTCCACTCTGCAGATGGGGAGACTGAGGCACAGGTGGCCACACGCAAGTCACCCCGCCAGCGAGGAGAGGAGGCCGTATCCCAGCCAGGGTGTGGAAATGCTGTGCCTGGCTGGTAACCCCTGCCCCAGAGGCCCCTGTGCTAAGCGCCCTGGCTCTAGGGCAGGAGCCACACTCTGGATGATTTTATAAAAACCGTTTTATTTTAAAACAATATGCAAGTATGGAGGGTGCCCCTCAAAGCACACACGTGGCTTCATTAGTTACCCTGTGGAACAGCTCCATGCCAAAACCTGGACTTGCACTGTCTCCTCCAGATGTCTCCCCGGCCTCGCCCCTGCCCAAAAGGAGCCAGTGCCGTTTTGTTTGTAGGAATCACTTCCTTGTGTTTTTTTTTCCCCTCTAAATACTATGATGTAGCTTTGCCTAATTTTTTTTTTTTTTTTTTTTTTTTTTTTTTTTTTTGAGATAGACTGTCAGCCCATCACCCAGGCTGGAGTGCAGTGGCGTAATCCCAGCTTACTGGAACCTCCACCTCCCAGGTTCAAGTGATCCTCATGCCTCAGCCTCCCGAGTAGCTGGGATTATAGGCATGGGCCACTACATCTGGCTAATTTGTGTATTTTTAGTAGAGACAGGGTTCACCATGTTGGCCAGGCTGGTCTCGAACTCCCAGCCTCAGGTGATCCACCCACCTTGGCTTCCCAAAGTGTAGGGATTCCAGGTGTGAGCCATGACACCCTGCTGGCTTTGCCTAACATTTTATAACAGCTTGATTTTAAAAATGTTTCAAGTCTGTTTCAGTCTTTAGGTCCCTCCTGTCACTCTTTTTTTTTTTATAATGTGTCTGCTGAATGACCAGGTCGTTTGGCCTGAGGTGTGTCCTCTTGGTGCAGTTCTGCCTGTTCCTCTGTCCTCTGAGATTCCTGTGCGCTGGTGGCTGGACCCAGAGACTCCTCCCACTCAGGCTGCATCCCTGCCCCAGGACCCCAGGGTCCTGTTGTGTCCCCCCATTAGGATGACACAGGTCAGGGGTGTGCACTCCTGGAATGGTGGCCAGGGTTGCTCTGTACTTCAAGTCATTAATCCATCGAGGTTGCAAGATGGTGATGTCCTGAGTCTGGAAGTTCTTTTTCACTTATTTGTTGGGATACTTTTATGGAAACTCTTCTCCTCCAAGCAGTCTTATCCCCAGTGCCACTGTCCAGAGGAAGCAGGATAAGGGCACAAATCTTCTCCCACAGTCGCTGCCTTCAGGAAAATGCACCGGGTCCCCGAAGCCCTCCTGAGGGTTGGCTTGGTCAATACCACTGTGTGCACATGCCCCCTTCCAGCGGGAACTGTGGACGGCATCGAAGGGAAGAGAAGGTTCTTGCTGCACCAGAAGCCCCTTATGGAGCAGTGAAGGATTTCACAGAACTGAAGATCAGGGGCCTGAGACAGGGGTTTTTACCAAAAGGATGCTTTGAAAGCCAAGGGGGAAGCTGAGTTATGAGAAAGCTTTGCACGACTGCAAGGAATACAGAGCCCAGAGTTGGGATCCGAGTCGCTGCGGCACTAGGACAGAGGCAACTTGTACGTACCTGGGAGCCCAGACTGGCCTGGCCATTGGGAGCAGAGGGGTCCCCGGTGTGGGCCTGCAGCTTGTTCACCTTTACTGTGTCTTCAAGGGCACCACTGTTCATCTCAGCAAGGCTTCGGTGAACTTGCAGGGGATGGTGGAAGCAGACACCGCACTGTGTGGGGGACCTGAACACGAAGTCGGTAGAGGAGCAGGTCTCTGGGCTCCAGCAACACCAAAAGGAAGCGGGCCACCTTGAAGAGCGCTCTTCCTCTGCTGGAGCTCCCAGTCAATACGGCATCGTCTGCGTGGAGGGTCTGATTCACGAGATGTACGCTGCTGGAAAACGCTTCAAAGAAGCAAACTACCTCCTGTGGGCTGAAGTTCTCTCCACCAGGTGAAATGAAGAAAACGCCCACTCATTTTGTAGAAGGTGGGGGTGCTGGCAGCTGGGAAGACCAGACCAGCAGGCTTTCTAGCAGAATGAACTCAGGTCTACACGCTTATTTTTGTAATCAGGTCAGTTAATAAATGGTGACTGCCTTTGAATTTAAAAGAAATATGTATCATTATGCATTCATGAACCGATATGTGTTTGGTAGGTCTCAATCCACTGCAATTATTATCATCTTTGCAGCTCAGATCATCCTGTCTCTGGCCAGGGGTGTCTCACCAGGTGAACTCCACACCCTGCATGCTCTCTCAGGGTCAGCTTGGTTGTTGTATAATTTACATACCAAAAAAAAAAATGCACAGATTTTAAGTGTAAAGTTTGTAGAGTTTTATTTAATAAATGTTGAGTTTTACACTCATGTAACCACCATCATAATCAAGATCTGGAACATTCCATCAGTTCAAAAACTTCCCTCATACACCTTGGCAGTCGTCGCCCTCCTCTGGCCCAGCAATCACGGACTGGCCAGCATGGGTCAGATCTGCTTCAGCTGGAACTTTCTAAATGGAATCATGCAGTGTGTGGGCTGTGTGCCCGGGGTCTCTCAATGTCGTTTTAAGACTCATCTGCACTGTTGTGTGTTTCTGTAGGCTTTGTTCCTTTTCATTGCAGAGAAGGACTCCATTCTGTGATGACACCATTGGCCTGCTGATGGGCATCCGAAAGTCTCAGCATCCACAGGTGCAGTGGGCAGAGGCCGGGCTGCAGGAGCCACGTGGGGCTGGTCGCTGTCACTCCTGCCATGCTGGGCTGGCTGGGGATAGAAAGTCAACTCAGAAGACGAACCAACTTGCTTATGTGGCCAAGAGGTTTGAAAATAGGGCTGGATCCAGAACCCAAACCATGTCAATCAGAAATCTTTCTCCATAGCTCAGCTCCACCTTCCTTGGGGCTGGCTTCACTCCTGGCAGGCTGTTTGCAGGCGGAGCACAGGTGGACGCTGAGATTTCAGGCTTATATATCTAATTGGGTGGGACAGAGAGGGAGAGAGGGAGAGAGAGAGAGACAGGGGGGGGGAGACAAATATACAGAGAGAGACAGAGAGACAGAGCGTGAGAGACACACAGAGAGAAAGATACAGAGTGAGAAAAAGAGAGAGAGAGGAGGGAAAGAGACAGAGAGAAAGAGAGAGACAGAGGGAACAAGACACCAAAAGAACACGCGTGAGAGAGATTCATTTCAAGAAACCCAGCAAAGGTCCCAAGATGGACACTCGCTGGCCAGGCTTGGGTCACTTGACCACTTGGGGTGGGAGGAAGCCATCCCCTAGAACTACCCAGGCTCCCCAGATTGAAACGAGGGACCTGATAATGAAAGGAGGAGGGATGCTGGGCAGGCAGAGCGAGGCCACTCTGCACCATTGCCACTGCAGTGTGCTGATGCCAGGCCCTGGATGAGCATCCAGCACCCACCGTGCGCTGCCCTCCCATCTGGTGGGCCGACTCCCATGGCCCCGCCATCTCGATACAGTGGTGAGTGGGTGGTGAGCTGCTTTCCTGTGCTGTAACCTTACTTTACTTCTAAAAGTGAAAACGGAAACGCAGGAGTGCCGACACCGGCGACAGAAAGCAGGCTCTGTGAATGCCATGGAGGTGAGGCTGGTGCTGCCCGCGCTGCTCGGGGGACAGGCAGGTGCCGTGGACCACGGGCTGAGACATTTGGGGCCACTTTCCTAAAGAGGGCGGATCTTTAGAGCAGCTGTAATACACGTTTCCTCATTGGAGGAGAAACCAAGCTGGGTGAGCATCTGGGATTTGACTTCTGCACAGTCAATTTTGTACATTTTCCAGGATTGCGTTGTGGACACAGCGAGAGAGCCCCCTGGGAGAAAGGCTGCATTCAGTGGAGACTGAACCCAGGTGGGGGGCCGGGGGGTGTGCCTCCTGTGACTCGGGGCAGGTGTCTGACTACCTGGGGTGCTTTCCAAAGAAGGTGGGCAGGGGCATGGGGGAGGGGCCCTCCAGGGCTTCCGTACCTGAGTGAAGCTTTGTCAATAAGCTTCTTGGGAGACGGCCAGAGACAATGAGGGAGACAAAGGGAGCTCCAACTCAAAATCTGAGAGAAAAGCAAAGGGCAAATGTGATTTCATAAAAATGTTGCTTCACTGACAAATCCAAGGCTTTTCCCGCCATGGGAACCCCGTTCCTCAGTTCTCCCCGCCGGAAAAGCACTTGGTGGGGTGGGGCGGGGAGACCCAGCCCCACATGGAATTTCCGGGTGGAGCGTTTCCATGTCTTTCACACCAGCAGGTGGACGCAGCAGTGAGGAAATTGTCTGCATCTTCTGGACGCGGGGCTGCACGTGGCGCTCTGTGGATAAGGCACCTCTGCTCATCGCTTCTTTTTTGCGAAGTGTGCCTGTCACGCATAAATCCATCACATCCACGGCCAAAGCCTCTTTTAGAACGAGCCGAATTGCAGTTTCAGGTTTGGCGTCTTCTCTCACTCTCTCTCTTGTGCACGCAGGGACATCCTGACGGGGCCCGGGGTGGTGCTTTCTGGATGTGTGGGGTCTTTCAGGAGAGCAAAGCTGTGACTTGAGGACAGACAGCACAGCAGTAGCAGCAAAGCCCAGCAGCCCCTCGGAGAGTTCTTTTCATTCCCAGAACCAACAGCGGGAGGAAATGCCTCCTAGGAAGTGTCTTATTTTCTCATTTGTTAGACGCCGCTGTCAGCCTGGGAGAGCAGGCATTCTCTGTTGTGAATTAGCCCAGTTGGATGAGCTCATGCTGTGGGGGCTGCAGCCTGCCGCCCCCGCACCCACTCCATTAGCCGCAGGGAGGTGAGCTCCGTGAGAGGCGGGCCGGGGGTGCCACATCAGATCACGCCCCTTCACAGAACCCAGTCTAAATGTGGGACAGCACTTTCACGGCACGCACCAGATAAAACTGAGTCCAGGACAGCGCTGTGAGCCCCCACCACACCTTTAGCTGGAGGCCACAGGTGGCGGGTCTCAGGTCGGAAGCCCTTCAGCAAAGTCCTGGCGTGGGGCCTTGGAGAAACCGCCAGTGTCTCAAACCTGCTCTCACTGCCTCATGGGAGGCTCGGGTGGGTCCATGCAGTTGACAGACATCATCATTCGCCACCTGCACATGCGGCCTGGGCAGAGGCTGGCTGCAGTCCCCTAGTCCCCACCTCTGCTCTTCCCCCAGCCTGGCGTGGGTAGTTGTGGGGTGGGGAGTCTGGGGCAGGGGGTGCCAGAGGAGTGCCTGCCCTCGAGATGCTGGAGGAGTGCCGATCTCCCGCTCCTGGATGTGTGGCAGAGGCCTCCTGAGTGCGCCTGGGTCAGTCTCCCTGATGCTTCGAGCACCATAGCTGCCTCTCCTTCCTGGCTGTTCCCTACATGGAAAGTCCTTCTCATCCTGTGCAAAGAGCTCTCGGTTTGGGAAGAGACTGGACAGGACCCCCAATGACGGTTCAGGCCGGGAAGGCACCTGAAGCCTGGGTACTGGTTTATGTGGGACCCTGGGCACAACCTTTACCTTCTGCACCTGTGGGAAACCTGCCCAGGAAGCATGGCCCACACCAGGTAGAGTGCACACACCGTTTTTATGAAGCAGAGTAGCAAGAATACAGTGGCCGTGAGGTCCTTCCAGGACCCTGCTTGTGGACAGCTCCCAGCAGCCGCAGCTCACTCCCAGCTCCAGCTGACTCCTAGCCCCTCAGTGAGCCCGGGGCTGGATCAAAGTATGGGGACGATCCTGTGGGTGCACCCCAGCATGGCAAGCCTCCAGGAGACCCTAGACCCCGGCTGGGGGTCAGGAAGGCTCTCCCCTCTGTGTTTCTGAGTCCGTAGGAACTGAGTCTCTGGCCACACGAGGACAGAATCAGTGACATCTGAAGAACCGGGAGCTAGAAGATGAGGGTGATTAAGTCACGCGCCTCAGCAAGTTCATTAAACTGTTGACTTGCTAATGGTCCCGGGTGCAGTTTGGAATGAGGGTGTTGACATAGGGACTCCGTGTATTCGGGAAGTCCCTGGTCTGAAAACAGGGCTGCCAGGCTTCTAATATGCCCTCCACAGACTAGAGCTCCCGCACATGAATTATTAATGCAGTATCATATTAACTATATTGATATGTTAATAATTAATAACAACATGCTAATGATCACCCTGTGGCTACATCATTGCTGCTCACACACGTCCTCCTGGGAGGTGGCTTTGTCCTGCCTTTGGGGAGCAAGGGATAGCAACTCGCCCATGGGCAGCTGGGGGGCAGCAGGGCTGGGGCTGGTGCCTGGTCCCTGGGGACCCGGGTGACGTGCAACTTGCCAAGGAATGTGCCTTCGGCCTGCAGGCCCTGAGCACCCCATGGCACCTGATGTAGGCCCCGCCTCCACCCCGCGTGTGTCCAGGAGGGAGTCTGAGAGCTCGGCCCAGCCAGGCGTCTACCTGAGCAGACAGGCAGCTGCAGGCTGTGTGCAGAGGTGTCACCCGGAAAGCTCTGGGCCGCTGGCAGTGGCAGCCCAAGAAAGGGGCTGCAGCTCAGGCTGGTCCTCTTCTCCCAGCAACAGGCCCTGAGCTGTTCTTTTGGTGCTCTGGACTCTGCCTTGGTTTTGTCATCTGCAGAATGGATGCGCAGCCCCATCACCTTGCAGGGGAGCTGGGACGGGCCGGCACACAGCGCTTGGCAAAAGCAGGCACCCAAAGTAGCTGCTATTACTATTGCCCCCAAGGATTTTGCTTAATTTCTTTCCTTGGAAAGTGCTGGAATAAATTCTAGACACTGCTGTGTTCCTGAGCATCGCTCCCGGCCCCAACACCACAGCCTGAGGGCTGCATCGAGCCAGGTGGATTCAGCACCCCTAGGAAGCCTGGCACTGCACCCCCTGGCTGCAGTCATCCAAGGGGGGTGTCAGCAGGGTCTCCTGCTGCAGAGCTCACAAGGGAGCTTGGTAGAATTAATCTTTTCTGAGAAACCCAGAAGAATCTTCACCTAACCTGCCCTGAAAAGTCTCTCCAGCACCTCCCCTGGTGTCTGGTGCCCGTTAGCACCAAGGGCCTCCCGGGGGGACAGGAGAGTGGGGCAGGTCCACGAGGCGGGGTTCAGGCAGCTCAGACAAGACCACGGCTCCACAGCCTGGCCTGTAGCCCTGCCTCCTGCTGGGGCGGGCCATGGGCTTGCTGCACACGTGAAGGTCTGCAGGGGTGTCTTTCCGAGCGCACTGTGACAGCCCAGTAGAAGAGGGCCCAGGGGAGTGGCAGGCATCGCAGCCTGTGGCCCAGAGCCCCCACATGCGTGAGACTCCACCTCCACGGAGATCTTTCTGTGCAGGCCGCTGTTATCAGCCATCGTACAGAGCAGGATATTGAGGCTCTGGCAACTTCCGTGACTTCCGAGGTCACATAGCCATGAAATGGCTGAGCTGGGCTTCAAACTCAGGCAGAAGATTCCAGAATCAGCACACAGCCACCAGGCAGCCAGCCTCCACCTGACAGTTGGAAAGGCTGGACATGGGTCTCCAAGTGCCCTCAGACCTCTGACCCCCCAGCTCTGCTCTCTTCCCTTCCTTCCTCTTCCTATCACTGTCTCTGCTTCCCTCTGTCTTTGTCTCCCTGTCTCCATCTCTCCCTGTCTCTGTCTCCCTCTGTTTCCCTGTTTCTGTCTCCCTGTTCCTCTGTCCCTGTCTCTCTGTCTCTGTCCATCTCTGTCTCCCTCTCCCTCTGTCTCTGTCTCCCTCTGTCTCTGTCTCTCTGTCTCTGTCTCTGTCTCCTTCTCCCTCTGTCTCTCTCTGTCTCTGTCTCCCTCTCCCTCTGTCTCTGTCTCCCTCTGTCTCTGTCTCTCTGTCTCTGTCTGTCTCTGTCTCCCTCTCCCTCTGTCTCTCTCTGTCTCTGTCTCCCTCTCCCTCTGTCTCTGTCTCCCTCTGTCTCTCTGTCTCTGTCTGTCTCTGTCTCCCTCTCCCTCTGTCTCTTTCTGTCTCTGTCTCCCTCTCCCTCTGTCTCTGTCTCCCTCTGTCTCTATCTCTGTCTCCCTCTCCCTCTGTCTCTGTCTCCCTCTGTCTCTATCTCTGTCTCCCTCTCCCTCTGTCTCTGTCTTCCTCTGTCTCTGTCTCTCTGTCTCTGTCTATCTCTGTCTCCCTCTCTCTCTGTCTCCCTCTGTCTCTGTCTCTCTGTCTCTGTCTGTCTCGGTTTCCCTCTCCCTCTGTCTCTCTCTGTCTCTGTCTCTCTCTGTCTCTGTCTCCCTCTCCCTCTGTCTCTGTCTCCCTCTGTCCGGGTGTTTATTGGGAGGCCCCTGAGCACATGACTTCAGTCCCTTTCCGGGACATCTGCAGGGTCCTGGCCCCATGCACACACGCTGGGACACCCTCGGAACCCCCTGCTTACTGCATACCCTCATGTTCTCAAACTTCAGGGGCTCCCCTGGGTGATGTGACTTGGCTTCGAGCTGAGTTGGAGAAGAAAAGTCTTTGGAGCTGCTTTTATTCCATTTTGGCAGCTTCCAAGAACTGGGCCTCTCGCCCCAGAGCACATCTCCCAGGCATCTCAGCAAGACCCCGCGGCGACGTTGGCCCTGCCAACCTTTGTCCCATGACTGAGGTTTGCTGGGGAAAGAAGGGACCATGGAGGACTTGGGCTCATTTAGAGAGAAGAGGCTTCTCCTGTCTCTGTCTATCTCTTTTAATCTCACTTTTAACCTCAGCCCTTGGCAGAGATTTCCACTAAATTAAGCCTCAGGCTAATGCCATCAACATGGTGGGGGCTGCTTCTGCACAGAGCCAGGTCCACGCCAGTCCTGCCACAGGGGGAGGGTGCTTGGGGCAGCATCAGCTCATCCCAGTGCCAGCAGAGCCCCTGCCCGGCAACCCTGTGCCTCACTCAGGCTGTGTGGGCACCGTGGGGTGGTGCGCGGCATGGCTCTGCGTCCCTGAGGCAGCACCTGTCCTTGAGGTTCCACATCTTGTGGGGGTGGGAACCTGACAGGCAGGTTTGCTGTGGAGCAGGGAGGTGGGAGGGCTCAGGGCGAAGAGAGCCATCTGGGGACCCTAGTGACGGGTGGGATACTATACCCTCCCGGAATGGGTATAGTAGCAGGAGTGAGAGTCAAGGTGATACCACCAGGGTTGAGGGCGGCACCCCTGCGGCCTGGGTCTGGCTGGGCCCTGGCACCCCTGCTGAGCAGGTGACTTCTAGAGCATGGCGGGAAAGGTGTCCTTGCTGGCTGTCCACAGGGGAGGGATGATGGCGCTCAGCTCCCTGCAGCAGGAAGAGATGGGCCTGTCAACGTCGGGAGCTCTGCACGGGGCTGGTGGGGAAGCCTAGTCCCTCCTCAATCCCTCACCCTGAGGCCTGTGGATGCCCAGGCCCAGCTGCCTCCTCCTCCTGGGGAAGCCCTCCCTGCCCGGACGCACCCCTAGGAGGGAGCTCCTGGGCTGAAGAGGCTCCCCCGGCTGGTGTCTGCAATGACAGTGGAGACTCGGCGAGTAAATCTCAGCACAGCCACACCAGAGACAGCAGCAGCTGCAGCACTTGCAGAGGGTCAGCGTGCACCCCCTAACCCAGCCTGTATGCACCCCCCGGGCATGTGTGTCCCCCACCCCATGCTGGGCCTTCATGCACCACCCCCCACCCAGCCTGTGTGCACCCCCTGGGCTTGCATGCTCTCTCACCCCATGCCAGGTCCCCCCACCCCACGCCGGGCCTTCATGCACCCCCCACCTAGCCTGCGTGTACTCCCAGGCTTGCGTGCCCTCTCACCCCAAGCCAGGTGCCCCCACCCCACACCAAGCCTGCGTGCACCCCGCCCCACCGTCCACCACCCAGCCTGCGTTCACCCCCAGGGCTTGCATGCCCCCCACCCCACACCAGGCCTGCATTCGTCCCGTGGGCCTGCGTGCACCACCCCCCCCACCCCAACAGCCTGCTTGCACCCCCCAGGCTTGCAGGCCCCCACCCCACACCAGGCCTGTGTGCGTCCCCTGGGCCTGCGTGCACCTAGACGCTGTGTGGTATGTGCTGTGGGCGATTCCCTTTAAAGCATCAACAATTACATGCGAGTTTGAACGAAAACTGCTCTGAAGGCTTCAGAGAAACTGCTGAATGAGGCTATTTGGGGGTGGGGGCAGGAGGAGTCAATAGGTTTGGTTTTATTCTGCACTTTTCTTGATGGTGGGAATGTTAAACTAGCTGTGAGGGCTGCTCTTATTTAGAAATTTTGGAAAGCAAATCTCAGGAAAGGTGGTACAGATTCCAGGTCGGGAGAAATCTGGCTGCCCCCCACGCCCCCTTCCAAGTCACCCTGGGTTTGCCAGAGCCTCCCCCAGGCTGGCCAGCAGGTGGGCAGGCGTGGCCAGGAACCCAGCCTGCGCAGGTGCTAAATGCCCCTTCTCCGGGAGGACGTCACAAGGGCACTGCGGATCCCTCACTCAACTCTATTTGCTGCACATGTCAAAGCTGTTTAAAAAGAAAGCGCTCAGGACTTTCCCCAGAGTCTGCAGTCAGGGTTGGCCTCCAGCCTAGGTGTGACCCAAAGTTCTGTGACTCAGACCCACAAACCCAGGCTGCGCAGAACGCATTCACCCAGGAACTTGGGGCATTCACCCAGCAACTTGGGCGTGGAGTGAGAGGCGAGCCCCCCGTCCCCGCACTCGGGGGCACACGCCAGTCACTGCCCAGACCCCAGGCCTCTTAGAGGAACTCAGCACACACAGTCACATGGAGCCTAACAAATTGTAGCCCCTGCGTGGCCCCTGTGCCCCGCCCCCACCTGGGCCTTTTGCAGCTGCCAGGCTGGGAGGATCCATCCTGTCTCCCACTGAAGGGCAGCAGCCCCGGGAGGGACAGAGAGGAAGGAGCCCCGACAGGAGGGACTGTGGGGTGAAAGGCGGTGGCAAGGGAAGGAGCCCCGACAGGAGGGACTGTGGGGTGAAAGGCGGTGGCAAGGTGGAGAAATCCAGCACTCTGAAAAGCAGCTGGGGAGCCTGGAGAAGGACATGTGTGAACTTTAGAACTGCTCATTGTTCCAAGCCGTGACCTTGAAGAAGGCAGGGGCCTCTCTGGCCTCTGTGTCCCCGTTGCTGAGGACAGGGTGGGACACGAGAGGCTGGGGGGTGGCCTCTGCCTCTGAGCCGGTTCTCAGCTCTTTTCTTCCCTCTGAATTCATGTGTTTTCTCAGCCATGAGGGACCCACAGAAATCGGGGCTCGGGAAGCCAGGGATGACTTTGAGTTTGAGAGAAGCAACTAGCCCGGATCACATACTGGAGACGGTCAGGCCCAGCCCCACCCCCTGTGCATGTCTGGCTGAGCTTCCTAAGGAGCAGTGGCCACATCCACACTGCACCAGACCCTGCCAGTCTCCTCAGCTGGACCTGGACAGATAGAAGCGCTTAAACCCCAAGATGGGAGGGGACAGAGGGGTACCAGCTGGGGCCATGGGACTGGACCACCTTCCTGGAGCACAGGGCTGCGTGAGGTGAGGCATGTCTGGGCCACGGAACAGGGATGACATACTTCATGCACACATACCCACACACATCTCTCATGTGACACACCCACACCCACAAATGTCCCTCATAAGACACACACACGTCCCTCATAAAACACACACACACACATCCCTCACATCACACATACACACATCCCTCACGTGATACACATCCACACATGTCCCTCACGTGACACACACGTCCCTCACATGACACAAACACACACCCCTCACCTGACACACACACACACATCCCTCACGTGACACACACACATCCCTCACGTGACACACACACATCCACACATGTCCCTCACATGACACACACATCCCCTACGCGTGCACACACACGCACTCTGCAGGTGGCTGCTCACCCGCCCTGACATGATGACTGTCTATCCAGTGAGAACCGGCCGCAGGAGGGTTTGGTGCAGTGTGGATGTGGCCACTGCTCCTCAGGAAGCTCAGCCGGACACGTGCAGGGGGCGGGGCTGGGCCCGACTTCGTTTCCAGCATGTGACCTGGGCAAGCTGCCGCTCCCCTCGGGGCCTCGTTTTTCTCCTCTGTGGAACGGGGACGGCAGAGCCAGCATGGCGCACAGAGCCCCGGAGCGCCGCTCCACAAAGGCACACCCCAGTGATACCCGCCTGGTCAAGCTCAGACCCAGGCAGAGAGGTGGCCGAGCCTGGCAGGGCCCCGGGTCCCACCCGCCCCCGGGTCTGGTAGCTCTGCAGAAGGACCTCTTTCAGGAAAGCGATCCACACACAATTCCCAGCGGCAGCCTGCACGTGCTGGGCTGCTGTGGGCTCTGGAACGACGAATGAGGACACCTTGAATCCCCTCTGCTTCCAGGATGTCACGTCTGTGTTCCTGAGATAAAGTGTGGAAACTGACTTTGGTAACTTCACGCTGCTTAGATTCATGGTGGAATCAGCTGCTGAGAGCAAGTTTGCCTCTTGGGTGAGCTCAGGGCTGCTAGGAAGCTTTTCGCACCAGGGGCCTCAGGGGCACAGGTTCCAGGCCACGAGCTCACAGGCGTTTGCAGAAATAAGAGTTCCTGGCTGGGCGCAGTGGCTTACACTCAGCACTTTGAGAGGCCAACACAGGAGGATTGTGTGAACCCAGGAGTTAGAGACCAGCCTGGGGAACATAGTGAGACCCAGTATCTAATTTTTTTTTTGAGATGGGGTCTCACTCTGTTGCCCAAGCTAGAGTGCAGTGGTGCGATCTCGGCTCACCACAACCTCCACCTCCTGGGCTCAAGCAATCCTCCCACCTCAGCCTCCCAAGTAGCTGGTACTACAGGCACACCACCATACCTGGCTAATTTTTGTATATTTTGTAGAGACTGGGTTTTGCCATGTTGCCTAGGCTGGTCTTGAACTCCTGGGCTCAGGAGATCTGCCTGCCTCAGCCTCCCAAAGTGTTGGGATTACAGGCGTGAGCCACTGCGTCTAGCCCCAGTATCTAATTATAAGAAAAGAAAAAGAAAAAAAATAAATAAGGGTTTCTGGTAAATCCTTCCTGGAGACACCTGGTGCCAGTCACACAGCCTCCGTGCTGGTCACTCAGGCTGTGCACAGCCCAGCCTCAGGGCGGCCAGGGAGGCAGTACATACCCCAGCCCTCAGGGTGGCCAGGGAGGCAGTACATACCCCACCTGCAGGGCGGCCAGGGAGGCAGCGTGCACGGCTCTGCCCGGCCAGCTCTTGGAGCGTCTGGTGGGGCCAAGTGTTCTGGGGACACATGCTCCGGAAAGATCTGCTTCAGTCAGACTTTCACACAGGACAGCTGGGGTTGACCCCGGCCGGCACAGCCGGCAATGCCTGAGGACTGTGAGGCCAGAGGGCAGAGGCAGGGATTCTCCCAACAGAAAATCAGGCATGACATCCATCTCCAAAGCTGTTCCTGAGTCTGGGCCCCAAGCCTGCTGTAAGTGCAGAATGCTGGTGACTTCCTTCAAGGTCCTCAGAGCAGACCCTGGGACAGGGTTTGGGGCACAGGGTTTATGCAGGAGGTGATTCCAGCAGGCAGGGTGCATGGTGGGGAGGTGAGACCGGAGGGAGGGGAGGGGTAGCATGAGTGAGTGGCAGGTGGCCACAGTGAACAACCACAGGTTGTTGCAAAACAGGTCCTTGGAGGCCAATTCTGGATTCCTTGATTGGCTTATGCAAGGAGCTCTTGCTGGGGAGCCCTAGGAAGGGGAACCCCTCCTGGGTCACCCAGATATCAAAGCACGGAAACATAGGGTTAATGCAGAGGTAATTAGACAGTATTTTGAATTCAATGGAAATTAAAACAACATATCAACGTTTGTGGGATGCAAATTGAGCAGTGTTTAGGATACATTTTACAGCAGTAATTGCTGAAATGATAAAAAAGGAAGAGATCACAAAGCACTCTAAGCCAAGAGCCAGCAAGCTGCAGCCCACCGGCCATGTCTGGCCCCTTCCTGCAGCCCACTGGCCATGTCTGGCCCCTTCCTACAGCCCAGTGGCCATGTCTGGCCCCTTCTTGCAGCCCACCAGCCATGTCTGGCCCCTTCCCACTGTTGAAAATAAAGTTATGCTGGAGAACAACTTGGTACTTACATGTTTTCTGTCACTGCTTTCACGCTACAACAGCAGTTGAGTGGTTGTGACACACACCACGTGACTCACAAAACCAAACATATTTACTCTCCAGCCCTTTACAGAGAACACTTGCCAACTATGATAGGAGTTTTCGCCTGGAGAAACTAGTAAGGGAAAAATACATACACAACGCAGGCAGAAAGCAGAAGGTGATAAAGATCAGGGCGGAAATCAACTGAATAAAAAACAAAAACAGAAAATAGAGAAAATAAATGAAACCAAAGCTGATTCTTTGAAAAGATCAATACAATTGATAAGCTTCTGGGCAGACTGACCCCAAAACAAAGAGGAGGCACTCATTACAAACATGGAAGCTAAAAACGACATCACCACAGACCCTACAGATGGGAAAAAAGAGTCAGGGAGTATTGTGTCCAATCTTCTGCCCATATATTCCACAACTTGGAAGAAATGAACAAACACCTTTCCTTTCATGCACTAAAGACATTGTTCTGCTGTCTCCTGGCTGCCATGGTTTCTGGCAAGAATTTTGTAGTCACGTGAGTCATTGCTTTTGTGTACAAAAGCTGCTTTCTAGATGTTTTCTTCGGTTTTTAGCAATTTGATGATGACATGTCTGGGTCTAGTTTCCTTTCCATTTATCTTATTTGGGATTCACTGAGCTTCTTGAATGCTTACATTTATGTCTTTCACCAAATTTGGGATGTTTCAGCCAATATTCCTTCAAATAACTTTCTGCCCCAACCTCCTCCTTGCTTTCTGGAACCAGGTATGTGCTGGGCCTTTCGATACAACCCCCGCTGGCCCGTGATGCTTTGTTCTTGTTTTTTTTCTTTATCTTTGTTCTTCAGAGTGGATATTTTCTATTTATCTGTCTTCATGTTCACTGGTTTTCCTTTGTCTCCATTCTGCTATTGAGTCTGTCAGCACAATTTTAATTGCAGATACTCTATTCTTTTAGTTTGAAAATACTCATTTGCTTATTTTTTTTCCTACTTCTCTGTGAGGTTTACTATTCATTTCATTTAATGTTCCTTTCTGAGGGGTGTGTGTGTGTGCTGCGTGTGTATGCGTGCATCTCACAAAGCAGTTACTGCGGCTGCTGTAGGCATCTGTGTCAGTCGGGGCTGGCGTTTGAGCATTTTTCTCTTGAGGATGATCACACCTTCCTAGTTTTGTGCCTATTGAGTAATTTTGTTTTACGTCTGAGCACAACATGTGGACTCTGGGTGCTGTCCTAGCCCTCAGGGAACGTTGCTGTTTCCACGGTAGCAGCCAGGTTCGTCCTAAACCCCACCTCACTCTGTGGGCTCAGATGTCACTGTGGTTCTCAAGACCTTTGCTGGGCTGGGTCTGTGGCACTGCGAGACTTGTCCGGATTCATGCACAGAATTAGGCAATTGCTATGTCTGGCTCTCCCCCTTCCAGAGTTCTACCCTCTGCCTTCCCTGGCTCTCCCCATTCCGGGGTTCTGCCCCCTCTCTTCCCCCACTGTCCCCCTTCTGGGGTTTTGCCTCCTCCCTTCCCCCACTCTCCCCCTTCCAGGGTTCTGCCCCCTCTCTTCCCTGGCTCTCCCTCTTCCAGAGTTCCACTCCCTCTCTTCCCCCACTGTCCCCCTTCAGGGGTTCTGCCCTCTCCCTTCCCCCAGTCTCCCCCTTCCGAGGTTCTGCCCCCTCTCTTCCCCTGCTCTCCCTCTTCTGGGCTTCCGCCCCCTGCCTTCCACAACCCTACCCCTTCCGGGGTTCCACCCCTCTCTTCCCCGGCTCTCCCCCTTCTGGAGTTCCGCCCCCTTCTTACCTGTAGGACTCCTTTTCCCAGGTTGGGGTTTCTATCTGCATTTTAGCTGCTTGTGTTGCCATGTGGATCTGAGAGTGGGGCTTGCCCTCCAGACAGCTTAATGGCTTTGGTTAAAGCATCCTCTGATCGTGCTGGTGCTGGGAGAAGCTCTGAGCTTGGGCTGCACTGCAGGCCCTCTGGACGCTGTCTCCAGGCTGCCGCTGAGCTGGGAGGGAGGTGCGTGGGCTCCTTTCCAGCAGGCCACGCGGTCAGGGGCACCTCCTGCTGCAGCACCTGCCCAGCCCTCTGGGGACCAGAGTGAGCAAATGCTGGTGCTGGACCCCCGACCACCACCAGAGGCAAACACAGTTGGCCAGACCCAGGCCCCACCTTGCCTGTTCATGAGACGCCCCATCCCTTAGAGCCTCCAGGAGCCAGGGCAAGTGTGGAGGCAGCTGAGACCCAATGCCAGCATTTGCTTCAACCAAAAACCTTTGGCAGAGCCACTGGGGACAGCTTTCTTAGCTGGTGCACAGTCAGTACTCAGGACCGTAGCTGGTGCCCCTGGCAGACTCAGCCCTGTGGGGATCGGCCCCTAGAGGTGCCGGAGCTTGGCCACCCTGCCCTGAGGAGTTGTCTGGGCCCAGCACGCGTTCCAGCTTCTGGGATGCACAGTAAGTGCCCAGGCCTAGGCTGCGGGACGACCATGCTCGCTGCTCACAGTACCTGTGGGTCAGAGGCTCCGACAGGCCACTTGGGATGGCCCAGGCCTCCTCCCCAAGGTCTGCGGCCTCCACGGGAAAGCCTCGGGGCTGGAACCCGGATCCTCTGGAGTCTCCTACTGAAGAGGCCGCCATCCGCGGGACTTGCAGCTGGGACCCTGGGCTGGGCCTCTCCTTCAGCCCCACGTGTGACATGGGTGGGCTTCCTGAGGCCAGCACTCGAGAGAGAGGGTGGAAGCCGAGGCACGGAGCCACCTGGCATCCCCTTCCGACAGTCACGAGGCCCTCAGATTCCAGAAGAGGGGACAGAGACCCCTTCATGGGAGCAGCCTTGGTCATGTTGGAGAAGAGTCTGGGGCTGGCAGACCCATGGGACATCTTTGGAAAATGTCTCCAGTCACTCGTGTGGCCACCCAGCAAGGCCCAGAGTCATGCACAGCCCACCTGTGCATCCCACCTGCCAGGACCTGCCCCATGGCGTTGGAGCCCTCCCTGCCGCAGGGGAGGGAGCCAAGGCCCAGAACAGCTCCGTGTTCAGCTGCGGTCCGGTCAGCCGGGGCGTCCCTGTCCCATTCAGTGTCCCAGGTCTGCATTCAGCAAGGGTTGGATGATCCACCAACCCTGACCCCCGGGAGCAGACACCTGTGGGAGCAAGTGCACCCTGCCTCTGCGCACACACAGACACCTCCAAGGTTTGCCTGAGAGACAAGATTTGGCTCAGGAATCACTGCTCAGAACCTGAAGGCGCAGAAAGTACATGCGCTCCTAGCAGAGCCGACCTACTGCTACGCCCTCCCAGCCAGTGCCCCAGGTCAGAGCCTGCCCCTTCCCCCAACCCTTCTGCCTCACCCACACCCCTGTAGCTTTGGGGGCCCACAGAAACCACTCCAGTGACCTCTCCTAGCAGGCAGGCCTGTGGTGTGCCTGCTGAGCTCAACCCTCTGTGAACTTGGCGGCCCTTGCCAGGCACAGCTCAGCCCTGCGTCTGCCGGCCCTGCCCACCACCTGCCCACCGGGACCCGGAATCTTCCAGTAGCCTCTCTAGGGAAGGTGCACTTTTCTCTAGCATCCTCTCTCTGACTGATGGAGGGGGAGCTGGGTGAAAGGCAGGGCCTTGGCCAGAGGGGGCCTGATGGGTGGGATGGGGCTGGGGGTGGAGGAAGTTGGGGGAGGAAGTGTCTCTGGAGGTCCAAGGCCTCAGCTGGCCCTGCCCCCTGTAAAGAGCTCTATTTTTTAAAAGGCCTCCTTACCCAGTTTCAGGGATTTAAAGGGCACCCCCTTCCCCTGGCCATTCCTGGGGACTCCCTGACCATCCACAATATTGTACTAGTATCTAAAGCAGCCAGCAAGTCCTATCTGTCTGGAGAAAGTGAGAGTTTTAGGGGGCTCGGGACCTGCTGAGCCGAGGGGAGCAGGGGGCATGGCATGAGACCTCACAGCAGCTTCCTGAAGCTCAGTGGTGCACGGAGCAGAGCCCACAGGGGAGTCCTTGTTACTCAAGGCCTCCAGGCCATGCCAAATACCCAGGAGCTGCTGGTGGAGACCACAGGGGCATGTGAGCAACGCGTTTATCAGGACCAGCTGCTCCCCGTGTCACTCTAAGACCACATAAACAACTGGGCCGGGCAACCCAGAGAAATGCAAACTCTTCCTCATTCAGAAATTGCAAAGAAAGTTCTCCTTCCAGAAGGCCCTCCCCACACCTGTATACGCAATTTAAAAAATACAAATGAGGCTCCTGCCTCATGCCAAGGTTCTTTATTAGTGAAGAGAGCACTTTCAGGCAACGCCTGTATTTAAATATGATGATTAACCTGTTTGGTTTTAATGCAAATGGAAGGCATCATCTGAAATTCTGGAAGGAGAAAAAGACACTGCTGGAGGTGGGAGGAAGGGAGAGGGCGGCAGGAAGGGAGGAGAGGAAAGGGCCGAAGCTGGTGAAATTCCTGCCATCAAGAAACCCGCTGGATGGAGAAAAAGCATGAAAATAGCAAACGGCCATGAGGCCGAATGGACCACATTGCAGGTGAGGCGGGGGCAGTGTTCAGCTCTCTCTGCTCTCCGGGGACCCACACCCTGACCCCACGCTGGGGAGCGCTGGGCTGGGGGCCAGCGGAGCACTCTGGCTGGACGGCGGGCCCAATTTTAACAGTGCTATTTCATTAGCAGTTGTACTCAGCTGTTGGCAGGGCCCCAGCATGGTTGCCTCTGTGGCTAGAGAGTGCAGGGGGTGCTAGGCTCCAGGCCAGGCAGTGCCCGTTTCCACAGAGCCAGTGCTCCCACACAGCCACATGCAGCAGCTTCCTTGCTACCCCACGGGGCCTCCCTGGGGACTCCGCACCCACAGGGCACACACTGTCCCCCTCCTGGCCCTGCCCATGGGGGCTGCTGCAGAGACTGGCTGCCAGCTGTGCTCCCTGAGGAATTTGGAATCCCAAACTGGGAGATGGGGCGGGGGCGGGGGTATAATATCTGCACCAGCTGCGAAGATCAAAGCTCCTGTGCATGAATGGCTGACCCAGAGTGTGGCCCTCACATACGTGAGCCACGCCCCGTGAAGGCTGCGCCCGGAAACCTCTTTGCCACGTCGCTGTCCTGGGCGAGTCTCGAGCTGCACCCCAGCCAGAATCCTATGTATTTGCACACTGAGGACTGCGAGGGTCGGCTGTGTGTCCACCACTGTCCACGCCAATTTGAGATAATTTGGTTTCCTCTTTAAATAGCGTTTAAGGGAACAAGCAAACTGTCACCTCCTGAAACAAGTTTCCAATAATTTCAAGTGGGTCTTGTCTGTCTAGCACGCTCCGAAATGATCCTTGTCCGTATTGCAGATTAAATGCTCATGTGCTGTCTGTCACTTGGCCCCCAAATACAGGACCTACCTTCAAACCTTCAAACCAAGGCGGCAGTGCCTTCGTGTGAGCCCCTTCGTTTTATTGCCTCTTGCCTAGAAAATCATCGCAGGGGTGCACATGCTGCATCTCACATGAACAGTTACCTGAGGCTGGGCTAATAGAATGTCTCATAAACCTTGAAAAGATGTTTCAAGAACATCTCCTCCTCTTGTGGCCATTCACAGCCGAGTTCCAGAATTCTCAGGCCAGCAGGGAGACGGTGTCTGTTGGGACACTGCAGAGGGACCCCTTGTTGAGGTGGTGGTCCCAGTCCTGCCTTGGGAACCCAGCGCTGCCCTGTTCCGTCCCTCTGTGTTTCGGAGGAAGCTGGCCAGCTGCAGTGAACGGTCCAGGGTTGGGCACGTGACCCGTGAAGCAGGTGAGTCCATTCCTGGAAGTGGGGAGCAGGCTCCGTTCTTTCTGGGGGGCTTGGAGTCCTGCTGCTACTGTCCTGGCACTGGGAGAGGCCGGCCTGTGAGGACAAGGCAACCTGGGTGGGACCCAGGGGAGAAATCAGGCCATGGCAGCACCTTTCTAATCTTAAGTCCTTGACTAGCTACTGTGCCCTGGAGACCTGTCGGTGTTGGGGTTCCATGTGGGGCAGCATGGCCATGCAGGGGACCCTCAGGAGGCTCCCACCAGACAGCTGAAAAGGCATAACACTGGGACCCAGGGCCATTCCACCACGGTCCTGACCAGTCCTCAAAACCCTCAAAGTCATGAAAAACGAGGTGAGTCTGAGAAAGCCACAGCCTCGAGGAGCCCACAGAGACGTGAGGCATAAATGGTTCCTGGGGTCCTGGACGGGGTCCTGGGACAGGAGGGCATCAGGGAAGCACAGTGTCCGGCTCCTCGCTGTGGACAGCGCTGACACTCTGGCCGTGACAGATGTCCCTGCAATGTGAGATATTCTCATCCCGGGGGGCTGGGCGTGGGCGTGTGGCACTCTCTGAACTATCTGTGCAACTGTCTCATAAATCTAAAACAGTTCTTTTATTTATTTAATTTGTCAGACAGAGTTTTGCTCTTGTAACCCAGGCTGGAGTGCGGTGGCGCGATCTCAGCTCACTGCAACCTCCGCCTCCCGGGTTCACGCCATTCTCCTGCCTCAGCCTCCCGAGTAGCTGGGATTACAGGCGCCCACCACCACACCTGGCTAATTTTTGTATTTTTAGTAGAGACGGGGTTTCACTGTGTTGGCCAGGATTGTCTCAAACTCCTGACCTCAAGTGATCTGCCTGCCTTGGCCTCCCAAAGTGCTGGGATTACAGGTGTGAGCCACCATGCCGGCCTAAAACAATTCTTTTAAAAAAGCATTTTAAAAAGAGGAAAATAAAACGCAATTTGAACATTCATTGAGGAAAATAATGTTTTTTCAGAAATGAACAGGACTTTGATTTATTTGTTCACACTCTGGTCAGAACCCTGGAAGGAGATGAGGAAGCAGGTTTGACAGGCATGCGGCCACCGTGCCTGGGTTCCACGGTTTTATTAGAGAGGCACAGAGCAGCTGGTGGCAAGAATGAAGTTCCAGAGTGGAAAATGCCCTGCCCAGCCCCGGGGTTTCACTGGCCTGCTGGCTGAGTGGACGCTGGTGTTTTTGCGCGGGCAGCAAGGGCTCAGAATCCCCATGTAAGACCCCGCAACCATGATGAAGTTGAGCTTTGTAAAAGTCAGAGGCTCGTGGCAGCTGCTGTGTGAGAGTGGCCTGGGGGAGGATGTGTGTGATGTCAGGGACACCCCCAACCCTGGCTTTGAGCAATAATGCTAACAAGGCTGGGTGCAGAGATGAGATTGGGAGAAACCAAAGCCTTGAACCGCTGACGGACTTGGTGGGGGACATGCTGAGCAACAAGGATCTACCCACAGTGGGGGCAATGTTCCCATCCCGTAGGGGACAGCTGTCTCTCTTCTGCCCCACCGGGTGCAGAAGAGCCACAGGGGACAGGCAGAGAGGAAATGCAGAGACTGGGGACTTGGGGGTGACATCCCCCACCCCATGGCATTAGGGGGTCTCTCCAGGTAAACAGAAGCTGGAAGGAGCATGAACCCCCAACAGGGACAGGCCTGCTGCCGTGAGGGGCCACAGGCCAGTGCGGGGCCTGGGATGCCGGTGCAGCCCCAGTGCCAGGAGCGCCTGTCGTAGGTCCCAGGCCAGCTCCTTTCTCTGTGTGAAGGGAGCCTGGAAATTCCAGAAAGATCTAGCCAGGATCAGCAGAAACCCAGGATGGAAATGCTTTGGAGACTGCCCTCTGTCCACCCTGCTGGAAGAATGTCCTGGGCCATGGCTGGCAAGCAACACTGCCCATAGGCCCTGGCAGAGGAGGGAGGCGCGGAGCACTCTGCACCCTCCAAGGCTAAATTCAGAGGCGGCTGCTGAGATTTCTCAAGCTCATCTCCCAAGCACAGCCCTCAGAGTCAGATGGCGGGGGCTCAGGGTCAGCATCCTACAGACCACCAGAATCATCTGGACCCCAGCTGGGGCAAACATAATAGATTGGGGCAGAAGGGGCACCAGTCTGAGCCGCCCCCTGGCTTCCAGCAGTGTCCCTCTATTGTGCTGAATGTGCCTCCGCCAGGCTTCTAGCAGGACCTAAAGGGAGAGGCTGCTGGCTGAGCTCCATCCAGGACTCCTTGCCACGCCCCCTGCACGCAGGGAGCCACAGGGCTGCCCCGCTGTCACTCAGTGGCCATCTGGACCGTCTGTCCATTCGTTAGCTCTCCATGGGGTGCTGGTGCTAGGCCAGGTCCTGTCTGGGTGTGGGGACATGATGATGAGCAAGAAGGCAGGGTCCCCACTCATGGGCCACTGTCCAGCGGGAGAGGCCAGCTTGAGTCAGACAATCACCCACTAACAGAAAATGCAACATGATAAGTTCTTAGAATATGACAGAGAGGCTGAGCTTAACCAGGGGGCTTCCTGGAAGAGGTGACATTTTAGCTGAGACTGGGGGATGACTGGAGATTGTCTGGGAGGGAAGAGCATGGCATGGATGTTGCTGTGATTAAAACGTACATGGTACGGGGATGGGAGAGGCAGGAGGCTGGAGATCTGGAGAGGGGTCTGGTCGGTTTCTAAGAGCGGGAGAGAGCTATCAACGGGCTCCATGCTAGAGGGGACTGGATTGGAGGGGCTGGCTGGGAAGGAAGTAGGGATGCTGCAGGACATAGGGACTATCGTGCTGTTACTGTTGTATAAGGTGATGGCTTGAACCTGGGAAGGGTGACAGAGATGGGGAATGAAGGCCACCAAAGATATTTGGGAGATCAACCAATAAGATCAGCACCAGACACTTCTCACCGGAGTTCCTTATTGTATCAGTCAGCTACAGCTGTGTAACGAACAGCCACAGTCAGCGGCAGACAGTAGACAACATTTCTTTCTGATTCCCATGTCCACGGGCTGATCCAGCTGGTTCTGGCTGTGGTCAAGGGTCCGCTCTGCTTGCTGTTTCTTGTCCTCCCGGGACCAGCAGGCCACCCAGGGCCAGTTCCTGTCATGGCGAGGACAGAAGTGCGAGAACATAGCCTGACTGCCCATGAGCAATTCAAGGCTTCACTTGTGCCATGTTCACCAAGATCCCATTGGCCAATGGAAGTTACAGGATGAAGCTCAAGGCCAGGAGGTGGAAGAAGACTCTTCCTGCCTCGTGGTCCCACGCGAGGGTGTGGGAACACGCTGCTGCTGTGAGGAGGCGAGAACCGTGGCTGAGAGTCCACCCGGGAGTGTGCTCTCATTTCCCGGGTGATTCAGTGACTCTGTGGAGAGGAAAATGCAACAAACTTATACTGCAGGTGAAAGGAAGACTTTCGCAAAGGTGGAGCCCTTGACAGGGAATCATTCTGGGGGAAATGTCCATTAAGGAGAAAGTATCCTTTTCAAAGCCCCCCTTTCCCCCCTTCAAATGCCAGTGCAAACCTAGACCAAACGCACCGAGAAATGCTGGCGAGATCAATAGTTCACGTGAGAAAATGGGCAGGTTGAGTGGCCGTCCAACTAAGAGGCCCTGGAAGGACCACCGCCTCCCTGAAGGAGCGTAGGAGGGGGAACCAACTCCCGAGTTCCCAGCCTGAGGAGCAGAGCACAGGCAGAGCAGCCCACAGACGCCCTCCTTCCAGCTCCTGCCCTGGCAGGCCGGCAGCCGTCCGCAGACCAGCCAGCCAGCGTCATTACAGTAATCTGCCACAGCGATGCTACACATAAAAAGATTGCTTTCCCGGAAAACTGCTGACACGCGGGTCTGGGAGGGAGTGAGCCTGAGAGAGACGAGAGATGGGCCTCCTGGATCCATACGATGCATGATGGCTCCAGCTTTAATCAATTTTCAACCCTTGAAACTAAAATAGTTGTGATTTATGAAATTCCGCAAGTCAGATCTCTGTTGCCCGTGTGCTGTGAGCAGTGAAGAGGCACACTCCCCTCAACAGCACCTCCAGGCACAAAGGGCCTTGGGCAGCCTCCTTGGAGATCCTCCCTGGAACACCCACCTCACCCCAGGCCCCTCGAGTGCTGACCTCCAAATGCAACATGAGCAAACACAGGCACATGGTATCTCCCAAAGGAATCATCACACCTGTACCCCCCATATCTAGGGGACACTGTCTCTGTGCTTTTTAAACTTTTTAATTAAAATCTTTGATACTTATAATAGATGTACACATTTTCAGGGTATGTGTGATAATTTAACACAGTCATGTAATTTGTAAAGGTTCAATCCGTGTAACTGGGATATCTATCACCTTAAATATTTGTCCTATTTAGAATGATTTTCTCCTAGTTGTTTTGAAACAGCTGATTGTAATTATAGTCGCTCGAGTGATCTGTCAAACATTGGGTCCTCTCTCTTCTATTGAACTGGGTGTTTGCCCTCATAAATCAGCCTCTCTTCATCTCCCCTCCCCCTCCCCTTCCCAGCCTCTGGTAAGCATCCATCTACTCTCTGCTGTAGCAAGACCCACCTTTTTTCACTCCTGTGTGTGAGTAAGAGTGTGTGATATTTGTCCTGTGTGCCTGGCTTATTTCACTTAACATAATGGCCTCCAGTTCCATCTGTGTTGCTGCAAATAACGGGATTTTATTCTCTTTTTTTGTGGCTGAGTAATACTCCCTGAGTATCACTTTTGTTTGTCCGGCAGGTCCTCAGCAAGACCTGGAGTCTGTACTCTGGGGTCAGCAGTGGTTGAAACTGGCCCCTGGCCTCAGGAAGTCATGTCCCAGTGGACGGAGAGGTGACTGATGAAGGAAAAACAGTTCTCCCTACTGACAGGAGACTCACAAGTTTATATTAGGGGAGTTCCTTGGAAATATACAGGAAATATCCACTTCTATCCATTTTCTTTTTCTTTTTCTTTTTTTTTTTTTTTGAGACGGAGTCTTGCTCTGTTGCCCAGGCTGGAGTGCAGTGGTGCCATCTCTGCTCACTGCAAGCTCTGCTGCCTCCCGGGTTCACACCATTCTCCTGCCTCAGCCTCCCTAGAAGCTGGGACTACAGGCGCCCGCCACCACGCCCGGCTATTTTTTTTGTATTTTTAGTAGAGACGGGGTTTCACCATGTTCGCCAGGATGGTCTCGATCTCCTGACCTCGTGATCCGCCCGCCTCAGCCTCCCAAAGTGCTGGGATTACAGGTGTGAGCCACCGCATCCAGCCTCTATCCATTTTCAAATCACATAATTATATTCCATCTGTGATCTCTACTCACTCAACCAAGTATTGAAATGAGCTATTTGAAGTGCAGATGAGAAGTCTTATGTCACCACATACCTAAATCTATTGACAGCTTAATAACTGGAATGGATATAGATCATTTTATGGCCCTGAAATGAGTGAGGCCTTTCCAAGCATCACAAAGGAAAAGATGGATATATTTGACTATATGAAAATTAAAAGTGTCTGTACGGGTAGAGATACCATAAACCAAAATTAAAAGCAAATGGCAAACTAAGAGAACGTATTTTCAATAGACATTACAGTCAAAGAGTTAATTGTGTTCTCATAAAGCAATACAGTTTTTAAAGGACAAGCCCACCCCTAGAAAAATGGGCAAAAGATGTGAACAGGCATATCTGCCAATTACACTCTAACCAATAAACTTATGACAAATGCCTGACTTCTCTTGAATCAAATAAATGCAATGAAAGCATCCATGATATTCAGTTTATCTTCTGTCAAACTGGCAAATACCGTTTTAAATTGTAAAACCAATTCTGGCCTAAGAACAGGGAAAATACCGGCTAGCAGAAATAAATGGGCACGTCTTCTTGGGGATGGGGGTGGGGGCAATGGTGCATTTTGGAACAATGTACCCAAATCCCAATAAAACTCATTAAAATGTGTCCTAAGAGGATGAGTCTGCGCAAAGATTTGCATGGAAGAACAGTCATTATGTATAATACCAAAAGCCGGAAACGATCTCAGAAGGTAAATAAATAATGGTAGAAAGGCACGCGGCCACTGAAAGTGTTATCGAATATTCATTGGCATGTTATTCATCGACATGGAACGGTATCTAGGTTAGGCCAACACGTAGAACAAAAGAGAGTTGCGGAAACGGTGAACATCACGTGTGTGCTGTTCCATAAGAAAGAAGGTGAAGAATTAAAGAAGTAGGTGATAAAGGGCATGTGAGTCCTCGTTCTCCCCAAAACCACTCTCGGGGGAACTGAGGGACCATGTGAACTTTCTTGCTGCCAATCAGAAGAGATTACTAGAGAAGCGGGTCGGTTTCTTATCTAACACGCCGACTCACCACCTTCCATCCCCACTGATTTTGTCCCACGGACCGCTCTCCATTGAGTGATTTCGAAGCGTCCTGCGGGAGGGGTGTCCCGGGACTCACAGGCAAGCGCAGAACCCCGGGAAGGCTGCACACACTCCCAGCAGCCACCAGACCCAGCGAGCCCTGGGTGCAGTGGAGGCAGAGGCAGCATGGTGGCAGGGGCAGCTGCCATCATCATTTTGGTTTTTTTATTGCAGCTAAAACTGATTTGTTAAAAGGGTCATGTGAGTGACAGAGGTGCAGGAGCATGGCCGGCCTTGCTCAGCCACCTTTTTTTTTTTTTTTTTTTGAGACGGAGTCTCACTCTGTTGCCCAGGCTGGAGTGTAGTGGCCTGATCTCAGCTCACTGCAAGTTCTGCCCCCCGGTTCACGCCATTTTCCTGCCTCAGCCTCCCTAGAAGCTGGGACTACAGGCGCCGCCACCACACCTGGCTAATTTTTTGTATTTTTAGTAGAGACGGGGTTTCACCGTGTTAGCCAGGATGGTCTCGATCTCCTGACCTCATGATCCACCTGCCTTGGCCTCCCAAAGTGCTGGGATTACAGGCATGAGCCACCGCACCTGGCCCCCAGCCAGCTTTTAGACGTGGATGAAGACTGTGTGTGCAGCAGCTGCTCGTGTCTGCCTGCGTTTAAGTGCGAGCTCTATGCTCACTGGCAATGGGACCCGGGCAGCCACGGCTCCTCATTGTTTTATCCTAATCTTGAATGTGGGAAATGGTAGTGTCTGGTGTGAGATTCATACAAGTTATCATAGGGTCACCACTCATGAAGGAAGTGTCCGATAAACGTGCGTGGCCATTGTTAACCTTGTTATTGTTACTGCGTACATCCAAGCAGACATGGCCTCTTTCCAAGAGCATTTGGCTTGGAGGGAGATTATGAACATCCAGCTGAGGCAGGTGCACGCCCTAGACCAGCGAGTCCATCAGAAGCACATACGTCGTTCCCAAAATGTGTGTGCTAAAAAGTTGACAGCGCCCTGGTCATAATTATCTCAAGCTGAAAGCAGCCCAGACGCCTGCCAACCATTTTGTGTGGGTAAATACACTATGGGATCTGCCACATGCTATGGCCCTGTGGGAGAGCAGCCTCAGCCGAGCTCAACAACCTGGACGCATCTCGCAACCTGACGTCTCATGAGAGAGCCCAGCACGCATGACGCGAACTGAGTGACTCTGCCCAGCAGAAGCACAGAACAGGCCAAACTGGCAAATGACGTGGCGGGTCCTCAAAAATCAAAAGTAGAATCACCTTGGGATCCAGCAGTGCCGCTTCTGGAAACCGGGTATGTGCCCCAAAGAACCGAAAGCTGGGTCTGCACTTGTACACCTGTGTTCCTAGTAACCTTGGTCACAGTAGCCCAAAGGTAGAAGCCACCCAAGTGCCCCTCAGTGGATGAATGGCTAAACAAAATGTGGTCTATTCACACAACGGAATATTACTCAGCCTTAAAAAAGAAGGGACTGCTAACACTGGCTACGACATGCACGGTCCTGGAGGACACTGTGCTGAGTGAAATAAGCAGACACGGAAAGACAGGTCCTGCATGCGCCACTCGTACGAGGTTCCTAGAGTGGCCACACACATAGAGACAGAACGTAGAGTGGGGGTACGAGTGGCAGGGAGTTGCTGTTTCGTGGGGACAGAGCTTTCCTTTGGGACGATGAACGTTCAGGTGTTGGGCAGTGGTGCCGGTCGCATGTACCTGTTTCTGCGTGTTGTTGTCTGTGTACATGTTTCTGTGTGTTGTCTATGTTTCTGCGTGTTGTTTGTGTACATGTTTCCATGTGTTGCTGTCTGTGTCCATGTTGTTTCTGTGTGTTGCTGTGTCCATGTTGTTTCTGTGTGTTGCTGTGTCCATGTTGTTTCTGTGTGTTGCTGTCTGTGTACATATTTCTGTGTGTTGCTGTGTCCATGTTGTTTCTGTGTGTTGCTGTCTGTGTCCATGTTGTTTCTGTGTGTTGCTGTGTCCATGTTGTTTCTGTGTGTTGCTGTTTGTGTACATATTTCTGTGTGTTGCTGTCTGTGTCCATGTTGTTTCTGTGTGTTGCTGTCTGTGTCCATGTTGTTTCTGTGTGTTGCTGTCTGTGTACATATTTCTGTGTGTTGCTGTCTGTGTCCATGTTGTTTCTGTGTGTTGCTGTGTCCATGTTGTTTCTGTGTGTTGCTGTTTGTGTACATATTTCTGTGTGTTGCTGTCTGTGTCCATGTTGTTTCTGTGTGTTGCTGTCTGTGTCCATGTTGTTTCTGTGTGTTGCTGTCTGTGTACATATTTCTGTGTGTTGCTGTCTGTGTACATATTTCTGTGTGTTGCTGTCTGTGTACATATTTCTGTGTGTTGCTGTCTGTGTACATATTTCTGTGTGTTGCTGTCTGTGTCCATGTTGTTTCTGTGTGTTGCTGTGTCCATGTTGTTTCTGTGTGTTGCTGTTTGTGTACATATTTCTGTGTGTTGCTGTCTGTGTCCATGTTGTTTCTGTGTGTTGCTGTCTGTGTCCATGTTGTTTCTGTGTGTTGCTGTCTGTGTACATATTTCTGTGTGTTGCTGTTTGTGTACATATTTCTGTGTGTTGCTGTCTGTGTACATATTTCTGTGTGTTGCTGTCTGTGTACATATTTCTGTGTGTTGCTGTCTGTGTCCATGTTGTTTCTGTGTGTTGCTGTGTCCATGTTGTTTCTGTGTGTTGCTGTTTGTGTACATATTTCTGTGTGTTGCTGTCTGTGTCCATGTTGTTTCTGTGTGTTGCTGTGTCCATGTTGTTTCTGTGTGTTGCTGTCTGTGTACATATTTCTGTGTGTTGCTGTCTGTGTCCATGTTGTTTCTGTGTGTTGCTGTCTGTGTACATATTTCTGTGTGTTGCTGTTTGTGTACATATTTCTGTGTGTTGCTGTCTGTGTCCATGTTGTTTCTGTGTGTTGCTGTCTGTGTACATATTTCTGTGTGTTGCTGTCTGTGTCCATGTTGTTTCTGTGTGTTGCTGTGTCCATGTTGTTTCTGTGTGTTGCTGTCTGTGTACATATTTCTGTGTGTTGCTGTCTGTGTCCATGTTGTTTCTGTGTGTTGCTGTGTCCATGTTGTTTCTGTGTGTTGCTGTCTGTGTACATATTTCTGTGTGTTGCTGTCTGTGTCCATGTTGTTTCTGTGTTGCTGTCTGTGTACATATTTCTGTGTGTTGCTGTCTGTGTCCATGTTTCTGTGTGTTGCTGTCTGTGTCCATGTTGTTTCTGTGTGTTGCTGTCTGTGTACATATTTCTGTGTGTTGCTGTCTGTGTCCATGTTGTTTCTGTGTGTTGCTGTCTGTGTACATATTTCTGTGTGTTGCTGTCTGTGTACATATTTCTGTGTGTTGCTGTCTGTGTACATATTTCTGTGTGTTGCTGTCTGTGTACATATTTCTGTGTGTTGCTGTCTGTGTACATATTTCTGTGTGTTGCTGTCTGTGTCCATGTTGTTTCTGTGTGTTGCTGTGTCCATGTTGTTTCTGTGTGTTGCTGTTTGTGTACATATTTCTGTGTGTTGCTGTCTGTGTCCATGTTGTTTCTGTGTGTTGCTGTGTCCATGTTGTTTCTGTGTGTTGCTGTCTGTGTACATATTTCTGTGTGTTGCTGTCTGTGTCCATGTTGTTTCTGTGTGTTGCTGTCTGTGTACATATTTCTGTGTGTTGCTGTCTGTGTACGTTTCTGCGTGTTGTTTGTGTAGGCCATGAATCCACATCACGCCAGTGTGTTTGTGATGTTCATGCTGCACATGTCTGTCAAATAAGCCAGCGTGGTGTGTGTTTTATGATCTTTCACTCGGCCACATGTTGAGCGGTGTGCCGGCTCAGGTCACTGTCACATCATAGGAGCTGCAGAGTAGAGACTGACCAGCCGACCTGGCACGTTGCCCGGGGCTGGGCTTGGATCTCTTGGGGATCGTGGTGGGCAAGAGTGAGGAGGGGTCCCCATTCTGAATGGCATGAACAATGCTTTCATTTGCCCCTTACCCCCAAGATTCCAGTTGGTCAGGGAGTCCCCCTTCTTCTGCCCTCCTGGGTTAGGGGGTCCTGGCCTTTGAGGGGTAAGGGGCAAAATGATGAGTAGAATCTAAAAATGCTGGTCATGGTTTCAAATGGTGTAAGGCTCTTCATTCACTTCGGGTAACCAGTGCCCCCATCCTTCAGGGGCTGTGGGATTAGAAGCAACTTTTATTCCAGCCTCTTGACTTATTCTTATTTTCTAAACTTCTATAATGAACTTGTGTTAGTTTTTTAAAAAGAAAGAAAATGTATTTCCGGCTGGGTGCAGTGGCTCAAGCCTGTAATCCCAGCACTTTGGGAGGCTGAGGCAGGCGGATCACCTGAGGTCAGGAGTTCGAGACCAGCTTGGCCAACATGGCGAAACCCCGTCTCTATTAAAAATACAAAAGTTAGCCGGGCGCGGTGGCATATGTCTGTACTCCCCATGCATTTGGTGGTGATGTGAGGCCCAGCTGGACTTCCTGCATGCGGGACTGATTAGAGGCACCTGGGCCTCCCCCACCAGTGTGCTGGGGGCCTCCTCCTACCTGTGCACCTGGAGCTTGCGGGTAGACACTGAAGTTGAGCTTCCCTGCACCTTAGTGTTCTGGGATCCAAATCTATCCACTGCTCCACCTGTTCAGGGTGCCCATCAAGGGCCGTGGCTCATCAGAGACCTCCCTGTTCCTCCTGAGAGATGCTGGTGTCTCAGGACTCCCAGCAGGGGCCTGCGGACATCCACACAGCTGCAGATTCCAGCTGTTTCCTGGGGTCGCTGGGTGCCTGGGCTCAGCAGGGGCGAGGCTGCCCTCTCATGGCCAGGAGAGGCACTGCCTGGGAGGCCAGTGGGAAGGACCGGGGACTTCAGAGGTCCACAGCCGCAGGGAGGTGTGGACCCCACGCAGGGATTAGGCTGTTGGGGCCTCTGTGCCTCCCGGAACCCCACGCATTTGGTGGTGATGTGAGGCCCAGTTGGACTTTCTGCATGCGGAACTGATTAGAGTTACGAGAAAGACTTTTTAAAAATAGAGCCTGAGATGTCAGCTTCGGCAGCTGTACCTTCCAGTGGAAGAACAGGCTCCTTCCCTCAAGCATGACCGGAAACTGCTTAAAAAGAAGTGCTCTGATTCAATGGTTCCCGGTCACACCAAGTTACAGAGACATGGTCCCTGGAGCGGGGCCCGCTGGAGTCCTTCCCTCCCATGGGCCAACTCGGTGGCTGCAGACCCCAGCCAGCCCCGAGGGACCCACATATGGCCGTGGTCAGCTGCAGCTTTGCTGGAGGCCCTCCCTGCTCTCATGAGACCCCTAGGGTGTTGGCTCTCTGTCCCTGAGACTGACAAATGGCCAGGTGGGCCTGCAGGTGACCTCCTCCTTCCCTCATGGGCAGCAGGAACCAGGTGGGCCCCCATAGTGCCTGGGGCGGCTTACGCAGCAGTTACAGAGACCTGGATCCAGATGAGTGCTTCCTTTTATTCCTTCCTATAGTGTCAAAAATATAATATGCCTATGCACAGTAAAATGCCCCCAGCATATGCGGAAGTCACCAGCACATACCGGGATGACCCCAGGACACAGCGGGTGGTGAGTTCAGTGGGGTCCCCTGTCCCAAGGCCAACTAGGGGCCCAGCCTTGCCTGGGGCCAAGACATCACTGAGCAATGGAGGTGTGAGCCTGGGGCACCTGTGACTCTGCGTGTTGCTCCGAGCCCAGCTCAGGCGCTGGAAGGGGCTCCAGGAAAAGTCAGTTTGGGCACCTGGTGGGGTGACACCCATAGTGGCCCAGACCTGCTTCCTTGAAATCCACGTGGTTGTGATGAGATAAAAGCCACTGGCACCTCCTCAGGGTCTCACAGTCTCATGTGAGCACGTTCCGGACACACAGCGGGACAGCAGACCCTGAGGACACTTGTCCCCGCCTGGGAGTCCTCCTCCCTCCTGCTCTCGGATGTGACTCAGCAACTTCAGGGCTCTGCAGCTCTGGGAAGGCCCCAAATCAGCCTGCCAGGCTCATTGTGAGACAGGAGGAGGAAAGGGCGGTGGCTACTAGCCGACACTACCCGAGGCAGGCTTCCTGTTCGTGCCCCACTGGGCCCTCTCTCCTGCACGGCCAGCCCCGAGGGACCCCAGGGTTCGTCTGTTCCTCTCCCAGAGACCAGAACGCTGGAGGGACCCATGGGCCCATTTTACAGATGGTATAGGGCAGAGACTCAAGGCCAGGCCTAGGCCCGGCCTCACGCCTGACCCCCACCTGCTCCCAGCCCGAGGTCACAACCCTGACCCTCACCTGCTCCCAGCCCGAGGTCACAACCCCAACCCCCTCCACACCCGTAGGTCATGCCTTGGAGAACTGCCCCACCCACACAGAAGACAGGAGATTTTGTCTAAGAGAAGAATTATGGCTTTTCAAATATTTCCACTCTGGTTCCCCATAACAGTTCACTGTAAAACCCCGGTGGCCCCACATGACCTGCCGTTTCCTGAGCAAAGAGGTCCCAGGTCTGAGTAATTTTGAGATCACAAGGTCCCAGGATGTGGCATTTGACACGGGCAGCTGAGCCAGGAGCAGCCAGCAACCCCAAAGCCCAGCCCCTCCCCGGGGCTCTGAGGGGAGGAACTCCCTCCCCCAGGTAGATGCACCCAGGTGGAGGTGTCAGGTCAGCCACACAGACTGAACTTCCTGCCCAAGGTCCCTGACTCACCGGGGCTGGAGGACCACCAGGGACCTCCCTGCAGGCTCCGTCCTGTGTGGGCTGACTGTGGGGCCAGACAAAGAGGAAGCTTCCGGGCTGGGCCCCACTACCCAACAGCCCAAAGCAACCCCCAGTTCTGCACGGGGAGCAGCGTCCCCTCCTTTTCCCTGGCTGGTGAGCAGAGCTTCCTTCTACAAAGAAGGGGGTCAGTGGAGACAGCCACTCTGTCCCCAAAATACTGGGCCAGTAGGGGGATGGTCCACTCTGTCTCTGAAATGGCAGACCAGGCTGTTTATCTGGCAGGTTTCTTCAGCGCGAGATGAGAGGCCTCCAGGCCCCATCCTAGGAACTATGGCTAGACTGTCCCTGCCTCAGAAGAGTGACATGGACACCCACACACATAGCCACCCCCACAGAGACACACACGCTGACAGACCTGTGCACGCTCATGTCCACTCACGCGCCACACCCCCTCCCCTGCTGGGCAGCACATAATGGAGCTGTGGAGTGCTATGGCTGCAAGCTGCCCTTTCCAATCTTCTGCTAGGTAGTGTGTTCAAACCTGCAGTCTTCAAAGAGTTTTGTGCATCTAGAATGGTGCAGTCCAATAAAAATGTAGTAGAGCCACACACGTAACCGTACCTGTTCTGGTAGCCATACTGACAAAAGGAAAAATAAACAGGTGAGATCAATTTTAATACTATATATATATTATATATATATATATATATATTTTTTTTTTTTTTTTGAGGCAGAGTTTCGCTCTTGTTGCCTGAGCTGGAGGATACTGGCATGATCTCGGTTCACCGCAACCTTTGCCTCCCAGGTTCAAGTGATTCTCCCGCTTCAGCCTCTGAGTAGCTGGGGTTACAGGTGTGAATCAGCATGCCTGGCTAATTTTGTATTTTTAGTGGAGATGCGGTTTCTCCATGTTGGTCAGGCTGGTCTCGAACTCCCAACTTCAGGTGATCCGCCCACCTCGGCCTCCCAAAGAGGCATGGCGCCCAGCCAATACTATTTTTATTTAAATCCAATAGAGCCAAAATATTATCACTTGGATAATCAGTATAAAGACTTATTATTTTGGGGGATGGGGTCTCACTCTGTCACCCAGGCTGGGGTACAGTGGCACAATCTCGGCTCACTGCAACCTCCACCTCCCAGGTTCAAGCGATTCTCCTGCCTCAACCTCCCAAGTAGCTAGGATTGCAGGCATGCGCCACCCCATGCCCAGCTAATTTTTGTATTTTTAGTAGAGGTGGGGTTTCGCCATGTTGGCCAGGCTGGTTTCGAACTCCTGACCTCAGGTGCTCTACCCACCACCTCGGCCTCCCAGAGTGCTGGGATTACAGGCGTGACCCACCATGCCCGGCCTAAAGAATTATTAAAGAGTGATTTTACTCTCCTTTTTTTCTACTAAGTCTTTAAAATCTGGTGTTTGTTTTATACTTAGAGACCATCTCAGACACTAAATTTTTATCAGAAATCCTTGATTGTATTTAGATTTAGTAAAATGTAGAGTAAAAAAGCATATTGTCACCCAAACTGTTCCAAACAAGCTTAAAAGTTTTTAATAATGGAGATGGGTGTTGGCTTTAAATTTTTAACTTTAAGACAATAGAATAAAACCCTCTGTGCCAAATTCCCCACAGAGTCATGGCACTGGGGTTTCGAAGGCCTCATCGCCGGCCCCCACCTGCAGGCAGCCCTGCTGGGTTGATAGCCAGGAGATGAGTGCTATCAGTGTGGGAGAAGCAGGGGCTCTGAGGTTGGGTGAGTGAAGGATCAGGTGGGCACCGCACACTGAGGGCACAGGGCCTGGGAAGCCCCACCATGCGAGGGGCGGACCTGACTGAGCCCAGGCGCCCAGGCCCTTGTGGGCACAGAGTCTGCTCCCCAGGAGACTGTCGGCACAAAGAGGGCGGGGGCTCTGCTCGCCCTAGACCTCTCTTCTGGACAGATGGCAGCGCCACGCCCCTCCCGAGCCCCACACCCCTGTGCAAGCCCTGCCTGCTGTGTGGAGGACCCACGCAAAAGCCGTCATCGCCTGGGGGTGGAGGAAGAACACTCAAGTGCAAGAGGCAGACCCTGTGCCCCCACCCCTCCCATGTCTCCCTCACCCCTCCCACGCCTCCCCCGCCCCTCCCACGCCTCCCCAACCACTCCCCCACACCTCCCCCACTCCTCCCATGCCTCCCCCACCCCTCCCACACCCCTCCCACGCCTCCCACGCCTCCCCCGCCCCTCCCATGCCTCCCCCACTCCTCCCATGCCTCCGCTACCCTGGGGCTGTGGCCTGGCAGGTCCTGTGCACCCCGATCCCCGCCGGCCAGCCTACCATCACCCACACAGTCCGCTTTCCCCACCCAATGCCCTCTACTGTCCTCTGGCATTTCTCTGTGTGTGTCCAGCTCCTTCCTGCCACGGTGCCCTTGCCCGGCCGCTCACCATGTCCCGCCCTCCCTCGACTGGACAGGGCCTGCTCACCCTCAGATCTTGGCTCAGAGTCGTGTTCCCAGGAAGCCCCTGGCCCTGCCGAGGTCAGGGCCTGTGACAGCCGAATGCTCTGGAACACACACCGTGATGGCTGTGGCCACACCTGTGTGGCTGTGCCTCTGTGGCTATCTTACTCGTGGTATCTGTGGCATCGGGAAGGACCCTATCTGGCTCCACCATGTCCCAGGGCTATGATGAAGTCAAAGCTTCAGAAACCAGACGAAAGAATGAATCCACAGACAGGAAACTGTGACAAAAGCTTTGAATGCCCTGCTCCCGAGCACGGCTGAGACGCGGAGCTCACTCCAGTCTGGACAACTCAGGGCAGCCGTGACCCAGGGGCTGGAGGCAGAAAGAGGAGCCGGTCTGGCTCTGGGCAGGTCTGGGGTCCTCGGCACACATGTCCCAACTCCGAGACTCCTTGGGGATGAGGGGGGTGTCTTGCCTGGGTGCCACTTCGGTCTATGGGAAAGTGGATTGTAGGCCAGCAGATACTGCAGCGACCAGAAGCTCATGGGAGCAGTCCCAGCAGCCAGGCTGGCCTCTGGGGAAAGGACCTGGGGCCAGGACCCCGAGAGTGGGGAGGACAGCGGGGCTGAGGTGGAGGGAAAGCTCAGGGGAGCAGACACTGCAGGGGCAAAGGCCAGCATTGGAGGAGACCACGCATGGGAGGAGGTCCTCAGAGCGGGAACACCCTCCAGGCAGGTTGGATGGCGGCCCCCATGACAACCATGTCCTAATCCCCCAAGTCTGTGACTGTCACCTTACTTGGCAAAGGAGTTCAGAACCTTGGAATGGGAGGGAAGCCTGGATTATCCAGTTGAGCCCAATGTAATCACCAGGGCCACCTAGGAAGGAGGCAGGAGGGTCGGAGGCAGAGGAGGGGAGTAGAGGTCGAGGCTGCGAGGACGGGCTTAAGCCAAGGAAATGCAGGTGGGAAAGACAGGGACATGGATTTTCCCTTAAATCCTCCAGAAGGAGCTCATTCCTGTTGGCTCCTGGTGCCCCAGTTCAGTCCTCTGCCTCCAGAACTGTAAGGTGACCTGTGAGCTGTGGGCCCTTCACTGGGGCTGTTACTGCAGTCCCCGAAACTCACCTGGCCTTCGACAAAAGGAGTGCAGGTCTCACTCTGAGGCCCCCGGAGCCTCGGGAGGTTCCCAGCCGGAAAGGACATGGTCTCCTGCACGTTTCTAACTTAGGAGCCACGGTGGGAGTCCGGGCCGGAGCCAGCCCTGGCCCACGGCTCGCGCTGCTCTGGGCTCTCTATAGCTTCGTCTCCCTGCTCCTCACAGCCCTGGCGTCCCCTGCTTTACAGGTGAACAAGCTGAGGCCCAGTGCTGCATGGGTGCTGGCGCTTGCAATGGCCCAACTGGTCGGACTGGGGCCACATGGGTGCCAGGCAGGCCAGTGCTGCCTCCTGTGCAGTCACCTCCCATGGACACCACTCGGTCACCAGGGAGGCAGCCTCAGTGGTGCCTGCCGTGTGATGCTCCCAAGCCTTGGAGGTGACTGCGGCTCCAGGGCCTATGGCGGGCCCATCAACCCCAGCAGGCGGGCAGAGCAGCCTGACCTGATTGAGCTGGGACCTCCAAGGCCGCAAACGCACATACCGTCCTCCACAGCCATCAGGCTGCCCGGGGTGCTTTTGGTTCCATCAGTGAAGTTTTCTGTGGTTCACTCAGAGAGGAGCTGGGCATGGCTTCCAAACTGTGTCTCCTCTGAAGCACTTCGGAGCCTTCCCGGGGCCTGTGGAGCCTGAGGTGTGTGCTGGCATGCATGGCACAGGCCTGGGACTCCCAGCAGCGGCAGAGGAACCCGGAGGGGGTCAGGTGCCCTCCACCCACAGACAGGAGGTGTGCATGAAGAGGAGGGGTGGGACAAAGGAGGAGATGTGTTTTCTGCTTTAATGATTTAATGGGTATTTAAACCTCCCTTGGTATTTGCCCGGCTTCCGGGTGCTCTGAAAAGTTTCCCTAAAGGGGCTGGGGGAGGGGAGCTGGCGCCATGAAGGCATGAGTCAGGTGGGTGAGGCTGTGCTCCCTGGAAGGAGTCCGCATGCCTTCTGAACACACAGCTTACAGCCTGCACCTGTCCCAAAGGCCATGCTTCCCTGTGACAATGACTGGTTCCTGCCCACGTTGGGAAAGCCTTGGACAGCTTTCCTGGTCTCCAGAGAACCAGGAGAATCGTGCTTGTCAGAGTTCCCGGGAGTCAGCGCTTCTCCTGCAGGCTGAGACCAGCCCAGGAAACTTCACTCTCAAACCACCGCCCCGGGGCAGAAACTTCCCTGGCTGCCTGCCCTGGTAATTTTCCAGGGTTGAAATTTTCCTCTCCAGGGGCCGGAAGGACCTTCAGTCACTGACAGCTTAACCAGAAACGTTTCTACCCGACGACCAGAAGTCACAACCGCCCAGAACATGACTTCACTCAGCCTCAGGGGCGGGGCCGTGGGCAGCCATGGTTGGGGCCCCTCCCACCTGTCTGGCCACGCCCCACCAGCAGCTGTGATGGACAGGACGTTCCAAGGAGGCTGAGGACTCAGGACCCTGTCCAGAGGGGTAGGGGCTGCAGGAGGCCACCCGCTCCCCACTGACCTTGGCAGGAGCACCTGGGAAGCTGTGGTGAGCCTGCCCGGGTCTCCTCTCGGCTCTGAGGTCGCAGGACTCCAGCCACTGTGGAGATGAGTGGGAGTGTGGCTTCCCCTGAAATGAAACCAGACCCAAACCAAGACAAAAACTTCCCACGCTGGTCTTATATTCCTGCTCTTCCTTGAGGGCAAGGGGCAGGATTTGACTTCCCCCAGGGGTAGTGGGGCACACGTGGCCGCTTGGGCCTGTGGAAAGTGGCTGGAAGGGCCGTGTGTCACCTCTGGTGGAGATCCCTGGGACCCAGTGTGCAGTGCACCCCGGCCCTGGCAGCAACACCTGCAGCCTCCAGGTGGTGCCCACGGGGGCCCGTGCACAGACGAGGGACCTGTTGACAGACACACCTCAGAGCCAGGATGAGGCCCAGAACCAGGAACCCAGCCTGTCTCCTAAGCAGCTTCCAGGTACTTCCGTATTTAGATATTTTTAGGGGAAGCTCTCTATTATCCAAAGATGTCATCATCAAAAAAGGGAAACGACCATCCGACCACACTTCTGCCCGTTTTACCGAAAGATCAGACTGTGCCGGAACTTGGTGCTTAAAAGGACAGAGCAAACCCCTAATCCAGTCAGAGAGGAAGGGCACGTCCACCCCACCCGAGGGAGGAACAAGGACTGTCCGTTCAGTGAGTCTTTGCAAGGAGCGCCAGGGTCCTGGGAACAACAGCCGCCTGTGCGCCCGAGAGTCACCCGAGTCCCTGCAGTGACCAGACCAGGCAGGTGAGCGTGTGCCAAGGCACGGGCTCCGGGTTCAGGCACACAGAGGCCCCAGCCTTTGCTTTCCTCCCCACAAAGGATGGCAAAAAACAGGTGAATCCAAGGCCCAGGGATGAGCCCGGTTTTTCCATTCACAGTGATGCCCCGGGATGTGGAGGAGGAAGCAGCATGAGGCTGTAGTGAGGTGGCCTGGGCCTCCGTACGCTGAGTCAAGCAGGTCCGCTGCACGAGGATGGGCGAGTGGGCGCAGGCCAGAGGCAGCTGTCCCCTGTCCTCCGTGCGGGCGAGGAGTGTGTTCCTTCATCGTCACAGTCACATCACACCAAGCCCCACGAAATTCCACCCCTTTCATTCCTTAGCTTGTAAGATAGTGCTGCATAAACCAAGACAAAGCAACACAGCCAGGGGGCCAGGAGGGTGGCGGGCACCATGCTGCAGGCTGAGTGAGCTGTTGTGCCAGGTGACCACTGGGCCCAGCCCTGCTGAGGGTGTGTTCAGCCCGGGAGAGCCATGCCAAGCAGCGGAGAGGGGAGTGGCCCCAGCCTCAGCAGGGCATGTGCCCGCACTGCCAGGGGCACCTGGCCCCAGACATGGGTTGTGGCGCGGGACGTTGGAAGAGACAAGAAAGACAGAGCTCCATGAAGTGGGAGCAGCCTCGGTCTCCCCAGGAAGTCTCACCCTCTGGAAGCAGGTGGAGCATTTATTTGGCCGGACCCCATGTCCTACAGGCCCAGCAGCCCCTTGTGGGCATCTCAGCTGGAACGGGGCATGAGCAGGGGCACAGTGGAGCCGTGCTAGGGTCCCACAGGGGCTGTTTGGTTCAGAGTGAGAAGCCGACAGAAGATGGAGGGAGTGGCACTGTGAACTACAGGGCAGCCCATTCTTTCCCTGGAGCCCCCTCTGGGTGCCTTTCCCTTCACAGCACCTTCCCTCCAGTTCCAGGTGCCTCAGGGCCCACCAAGGCCTCACACTGGACGTGCAAGTCCTTGGGGATTCCAGACTGGCCCTGCAGTGCCTGGGGCGGGTCTGTGGGCCTGGGGAAGGGGGCGGCAGGGGTGTGCACCACAGTGGTTCTGCTCATATGTGTCTTATTTACTGGGGTTCTGGGTCATGGTTCAGTCCCGCTGCCTTCAGAGCTAGGAAGCTGAGGCTCTGAGGAGAAAAACCAGAGGAAGGGCAGGGACGGGTGCCCTCGAGGTGCTACCTGGCAGGTGTCTTCCTGAGCAGTCCTGCCCTGTGGTGCCACTCGTCCCACCTGCTGTGCCTCCTCCCAGACCCAGCTGGCCTTCCCCACCTCAGTCCCAACACAGGGCAGGAGGCGCCCCCGCACTCTTGTCTCACCCGCTGGACCACCCGGGGTGCAGCCTCCCAGGCTGCCTGTGGGGTTGGCAGGACCCGGGGCTTCCTCCTGACATTGAGCATGTGTTGGCCTCTGGACTGACCTCCCACACAAAGGGTCACCAGGGAGAGGTCAGTAGCCTCTCCTCAAGCTCCCTGGGCATTCCTGGAAGCCGCAGGGTACAAGCAATATGCCAACGTCCCCTCCCCCTCCTGCTGTTCCAGCTCACGCTCACTTTCACCAGCAGTCTCACCCAGAGGGCACCAGCCTTGGTCTAGATAAATGCCACCTCATCTCCACAGATGACCCTGGATTTCTCACCTCTAAGACTAACTGTCCCCAAAACCCAGAGCTCCATGTCCAGCTGCTGACCCACTATTGCCTCTGGCACCCAGCAGGTGTCTCAGAGTTTCCCTGCCTAACTCAGGAATTCTTCAGGTTTTCCCCAGTTGGCTCTCCCTGCGCCATGTGTCCTCCTCACCTCGAGAATGGCCTCTTTCCCTCGTTTGCCACCTCTGGCCTAAGAGTGAGTCCTGAGCCCTATCTCCAAAACTTTTCTCAAGTCTGTGGCCTCCTCGCCACCCCTCCTACCCATCACCTCTTACCTGGTCTCCTGTCTCCATCAGTCCTTCTCCATGCCACAAGACCTAAGAACACACATCAAATTATGTCACATGCAGTTAAAATCTCTGTGATTCTCTGTTGCTCTTTAGATAAAGTTCAAGCTCTTTACCATGTGTTGGGAGGAGGACTGGCATGAGGAAGACCTTCATACATCATTGTCATTGTCACCATCACCATAACTCTTATCACCGTCACTACCACCATCATCGCTACCACCACTAATCTCATCATTTCAACTATTACTGTCACCATGATCATCATCACCACCACCATCCTCATGACAACCATCACCACTACCACAACCATCTCATCTCGACTATCATCACCATCACCAACCCCATCATCATCATCCTCATCACAACCATCATCACCACCATCATCTCAACCATCACCACCACCACAACCATCATCATCTCAACCATCATCACCAACCCCATCCTCCTCCTCATCATCATCCTCATCACAACCATCATCACCACCACCATCATCTCAACCATCACCACCACCACAATCACCATCATCTCAACCATCATCACCAACCCCATCATCATCATCATCATCATCCTCCTCATCACAACCATCATCACCACCACTATCATCTCAACCGTCACCACCACCACAATCACCATCATCTCAACCATCACCATCACCACCATCATTACCACCACCATCCTCAATACAATCAACACCATCACCACTACCACCACCATCACCATTGTTGCCAGCATCAACACTATCATCATCATAGTTTGCCTACAAAGCAAGAGAGGGTCTTGGCTCAGTGTAAACAGGCTTTAATACTCCAAGCTCACTCCCTAGAAATGGCAAGCCAAGACCCAGGAGGCAGGAACATCCCTAGATAGTGCCTCTATCACTGGGAATGAGGCCTGTTCAGAGGGAATTGTCCACATTTGTTTTGTGCTGCTATAATAGAATACCACAGACTGTATAATTTATAAAGAACAGAAGTACATTGACTCACACTTCTGGAGGCTGGAAAATCTAGGATTGAGGTCTGGCGTCTGGTGAGGGCCCTCTTGCTGCATCCCCCCACGGGGGAAGTCGGAAGAGACGGCAGGAGAGAGAAAGCAGGAGGAGGCTGAACTTGTCTTTTTATAAGGAACTCACTCCCAAGATAATGGCATTAATCCATTCACTCCACCCTCAAAGCCTGTTTCCAGCACAAGCATTTGGGGGGACCTATGCAAACGACTACAGGAGTTAACACCTCTCAGGTCATTTAGAGATATAAACAATGAGAGTTACGATGACAATGTTTATTAGCACTCTTGGGGTTTTTCCATTTCCTTGATCTGATGCAGCTGTGAATAATTTGCCACTAGGAGCTGGGTCAGCCAGGCCCAGGAAGTGGCCCCTGCCTCACTCAGCCAAGCGTAAAACCTGCCATCCGGCCAGGGCCAAGATCCAGGCACAGACAACCTCTCAGCTACTTGACCCCCCTAGTGAGATCCACAGTAGTGGGATCAGCAGTAGCCCCGGAGATCAGGAACTCCCCCAGGGCCCCACCCAGCCCTTCCTTGCTCTGTTCCAGCCACTCCAGTGGCCTCTGTGCCTGCCTCCAGGCCTTGTGCTTTTGCTGCCCCCTCCTAGGGCATACTTTGGCCAGTCATCCGCTGATGCCTGACGTCTTTGCCTCAATGCCACCCCCTGGGAGAGGCCTGTGCTCCCCACCCCACCCTGGCCAGGTAGGTCTGTGAGATTTCCCTGTATGTCTCATCACTACTTAAAGTTAGCTTGTTTATTTGCGTGTTTATCTTTCTGATCCATCTTCCCGGAGTGCCCTGGGAGAGCCACATTCCTGGAGGCCAGAACCCAGTCCCCTGCAGGGCTTGATGCACTTTGTGGAGTGAATGGATCACTATGGTTACCTGAGCCTGCCGGGCAGAGCCCTTTCTATGTGTGGTGGCATCGGTGCTCCCAACAGCCCTATGAGCTTGATGTTCTTATTAACTTCATTTTAAAGATGAAAATCCCGAGGCTCAGAGAAATTAATACGATTGCCCAAGGTCACACAGCAGGTAGCTCTCAAAGTCAGTAATCCCATCCAAGTCTGCTAATCCCAAGCCTGTGCTCTTAGCAGCTGTACACACTGCCTCAGCCTGTGCCACACAAAGCAAGTGCCCATTGCAGGCAGTTCTTATAAATCATTTTTAAAGTAAGGTATGTATATATATATAAATAGGGTATTATTTATATATATAAAAACAGGGTATTATATAAAGTAATGTATATGTATATACAGGGTATTTAAATTAAGGTGTAAGGCCAGGTGCAATGACTCATGCCTGTAATCCCAGCACTTTGGGAGGCTGAGGCACGTGGACTACGTGAGGTCAGGAGTTCGAGACCAGCCTGACCAATATGGTGAAACCCCATCTCTACTAAAAATACAAAAATTAGCCAGGCGTGGTGGCACGTGCCTGTAGTCCCAGTTACTTGGGAGGCTGAGACAAGAGAATCACTTGAACCCGGGAGGCAGAGGTTGCAGAGAGGCGAGATCACACCGCTGTACTCCAGCCTGGGCGACAGAGTGAGACTCCATCTCTAAATAAATAAATAAATGTGTAAGCAAAGTGAGTGACAGAGCAACAGGGTCTTGCTGTGTTGTGTGGGTGCTCCTGCTTCTCCATCCATCCCCGGGGAAAGGGCGTGTGGCTGTTTCCAGTTTGGGGCCGTTCCAAATAAACCCTCTGGACACATTTGCGTTCGGGCTTTGTGTGGACGTAAGGTCTTGCTTTTCTTGGAGCAGGTTTGCTGGATCCTACAGCAGCTGCGTGTTCCACTTGGGAGGAAGCTGCCACACTTCCACACACAGCACCTTCTGCATCCCACCAGCAGTGTGGAGGAGCCCTGTCTTTAGGCATATTTTTTTAAACTATAAAATGTTTTTTAAAAATACATCACATCAAAGTTCCTACTGTTACTGGATGCTGGGGCATTGCTTTGCCAGCTAGGAGCCTCTGTGGCTGCTGGCGACTTTGCCTCAGTTTTGCTGGGGCCTGCTGGGCTTGTTCCACTCACTCGGCCTGGCAGGCTGCACTCGGCTCATGCTACCAGCCTGGATCCCACGCCTGCTGAGGGCAAGCCAGGCATGGAGCCGCAAAGGGTGTGTGAGTGAGCGTGGGATCCGGCCACTGCTCACAGCCAGCCATGCCAGCTGCAGCAGGGTGGGCAGCTCCAGACACCAGCATGGGCACTGGCTCCCTGTGAGGCTACAACTGGACCAGGCAGACCATAAGCAGCTTCCATGGCTGACACTGGGGAACGCAGTGGTGCCTGGAAGCTTGGAGCTACCAGGAACTGCAGAGCCCTAAAGAGGCTGTCTCAGCCCTAGCTCCGAGAGCTCCTAGGTCTGGGCTCCCCGAAAGGTCACAGCTCTTCTCTCCTTCTCTCTTCTCTCTTCTCTCTTCTCTCTTCTCTCCTTCTCTCTTCTCTCCTTCTCTCTTCTCTCTTCTCTCTTCTCTCTTCTCTCTTCTCTCCTTCTCTCTTCTCTCCTTCTCTCTTCTCTCCTTCTCTCTTCTCTCCTTCTCTCTTCTCTCCTTCTCTCTTCTCTCCTTCTCTCTTCTCTCCTTCTCTCTTCTCTCCTGCTGGTCACCCTCAACGTGGTGAGCAGGGGCATTCTGTGTTACGGCTCTTTCAGCCCTGCCATTTGGTGGGTCTCAAGTTCCTGTCCTGCTACCAGGAAGAATGAGGTATGCAGACAAGTGGAGGGTGAGCAAGATGAGAAGGAGCTTTGCTGAGTGTGAGAACAGCTCAGAGGAGACCCGCCGTGGGCAGCTCCTCTCTGCAGCTGGTGGTCCCATCATCTCTTCTGGTCTGGCTGAGTCTGGGACTTTTTATGGGCCTCAGAGGGAAGGAAGTGCATGCTGATTGGTCTGTGGGTAGCCATGGATGGGCCTGCACCACAAGTTCCCACTCTGGTCCATGGGACCAGCAGCCCAGCCCCCAGGTTTCAGGCCCTCCCTGGCTTGAAGGTGTGTCTTCACCAGGGACTCACCCCTTTCCACCAAGGAGCGTGTTTGCTGCTGTTCATGGCACCCAGGCTGTTTGTGCCAAAGGGCACCTGCAGGTCAGCACCAAGCTGCCCTCAGCGCCCCCCTCGACCGCCCTCACATACTCATGGTGCCCAAAGTCTGGAGGGGGCTGAGGTGGCAGGGAGCTGGCATGTGAGCACTGCCCCAAATGTGCACGCAACTGGCTGGGTTGCAAAAGTGCCCAGCCTCAGCCTTCCTCCCTGATCAGGCAGGTGCCGACAGGGGTGGTCAGGCAGTGGGAAGCACTTCTGGGCCTGTGGGGACAGGGGGGCCTTCCTGGGCTCCCGAGAGTGCAGAGATGCTTGGGTCCACAGCCATGGCTTGGGCGGCTGTAGCTGTGGCCGGGAGGGCGGGGCTCTTGCCTGCTCCCTGCTCCCAGAGCATGAGGGTGCCTGGGTTGCAGCTGTGGTTTGGGTGGCTGCAGTTGTGCCTGGGGAGCTCCTGCTGGCTCTGTGGAGTGTGGCACCACCCTGGGGGCCAGCTCTGCCTCAGGACCCCTCTCTGCCCACCCTGCCATGTCCAACCATGCTGCTTTCCTGCCAGCGTGTGACTTGGCTCAGCCCCATTGCAGTGGTTCCCGGGGGCAGCCGGCTTGGGGGTGGGGAGGCTCTTAGGGGTGTGGACTGACTGCATCCTCTCCGTGTCTTCCTTGCAGTGGCGGTGGGCGAAGTGCAGGTGGCGAGGTGGCCTCAACCACCTTTGCACAAATGAACCCGACACACTTGAGGCCGGCCCCACAAGTCCCGCTGTGCCTTCTGCCAAGTGCTCAGGGGCTCCTAAGACATAGTAGGGAGTGAGGTTGAGGCCATGGTGGAGGCCCTGGGCCTGGGAGTGGGTCCTGCCTGGCCGTGTGAGGGTGGGAGTGGTGCAGTCAGCTGCCTCGGGGATGTGGGGCACAGAGGTTCCATCACCGCCGTTGCTGCTCCTGCAGCCACTCCTGCCACCCCTGCCGGCACCTTCCTGCTGCAGCTGGCATGATGGCAGCGGCCGCTCTAGACGCTGCACACGCTGCAGCCATCACTGCCTTTGCCATGTTGAAGGGTACAGTTCAGCGGCACTGAGCACATTCACAATGTGAATTCATCACCACCATCCATTTCCAGATCACTTTCCAGCTTGCACACCCAAAACTCCACACTCAGTAAACAATAACTCCCCCTTTTCCTCTCCCCAGCGTCTGACAACCCCCATCCTATTGTCTGGCTCAGTGAACTTGACTAGGGACCTCCTATACGTAGAATCATGCGGTACTTGTCCCTTTGTGACTGGCTTACTTCACCGAGCAGTATGTCCCCAGGGTCTACCCATGTTGTAGCAGGTGTCAGAGCTTCCTTCGGTTTTCAGATTGAGTGATATCCCCTTGTGTGAATGGACCATGCGTCCGTCAGGAGACACCGCGTTGTGTCCCTTTGGTGATTGTGAACATGGCTGCTACAAACAGGGATGGACGAATATCTCTTCACGTCCTTGCTTTCAATTTCGGGAGGTATATACCCAGAAGTGGAATTTTATTTTTAATTCTTTGAGAAACAGCCCTACTGGTTTCCACAGTGGCCGCACCATCATGCGTTCCCACCAATAGTGAGTGCAGGTGCACTTTTAAGAAATCCCTGGAGGCCAGGCGTGGTGGCTCAAGCCTGTAATTCCAGCACTTTGGGAGGCCGAGACGGGCGGATCACGAGGTCAGGAGATCGAGACCATCCTGGCTAACACGGTGAAACCTCGTCTCTACTAAAAATACAAAAAAAAAAAGAAATCCCTGGAAATATGACATCAAAACAAAGGCAGCACAAACACAGACACCCACGAGTACATCAGATTAAACAGCTTCCGCAAGGGAAACAAGCAGAGGGAAATAAATATTCCCTCCAGGCGGGAGGGAAGGTTCCAGCCTCACATCTGATAAGGAATGGACACCCAGATACATGTGGGACTCACATGACTCACCAGCAAGAAAACAAGGAACTCAATTTTAAAACAGGTCAATGACCTCCACAGAGATTTCTCCAAAGAAGACAGGATAATGGGCAACAGGCATACGACAAAAGTGTCCCATCAGCACTCATCAGGGAAATGCAAATCAAAACCAAATGGGCTATTGCCTCACACCTGTTAGGAGGGCAACTATGAAAACACAGAAGCCAGCCAGCGTTGGGGAGGATGCGGAGAAAGGACCCTTGTGCACAGTTGCTGGAAATGTAAATCAGTACAGTCATTATGGAAAACACTGTGGAAGTTCATCAAAAATTAAAAATACAACTGTTCTAGGCTCTAGCAATCTCTCTGCTGGGAATGCACCCAAGAGAAGTGGACTCTGCACCTAGGGGAGACACCAGCACCCCCATGTTCATTGCCGCACTGCCCACAACAGCCAAGATATGGAAGTATCCAAAGGCAGAGGAGTGGATTTTACATGTGCGGTGTAGATACACAGTCGAGTACTACTCAGCTCTAAAAATGAATGAGATTCAGGCAGGGCATGGTGGCTCACGCCTGTAACCCCAGCACTTTGGGAGGCCAAGGTAGGTGGATCGCCTGAGGTCAGGAGTTCGAGACCAGCCAACAGGACTTTGAGGCCAGCCAACATGGTGAAATCCTGTCTCTACTAAAGATACGAAAATTAGCCAGCCGTGGTGGCGCATGCCTGTAATCCCAGCTACTCAGAGGCTGAGTCAGGAGAATCGCTTGAACCCGGGAGGTGGAGGTTGCAGTTAGCTGTGATGGTGCTTGGGCAACAGAGCAAGACTCCATCTCAAAAAACAAAAAAGAATGAGATTCAGTCATTGGCAACAACCTGGATGAAGCTGGAGGATATTATGCCAAGTGAAATAAGCCAGTCACAGACAGACAGATACTACATGTTCTCACTTACACATGGACTCTAAAATTCAAGTTGAACTCATAAAACAGAGAGCAGAAGGGTGTTTTCCAGGGGCTGGAGGGGAGCAGCAGAGACGCTGGCCAGAGAGCACAAAGTTTCAGTTCTAAGATGAGAAAGTTCTGGAGGTCTGATGTACAACGTGGTGATTACAGCTATTAATGTACACTTAAAAACTGGAAAGAGTGGACTTTAAATGTTCTCACCACAAAAAAATGTAAGTATGTGAGGGATGACTGTGCTAATCGCTTCATCAGGCCATTTCACAGAGCATACGTATGCCAAAAACCGTGTTGAACACTTTATGGGGCATTTTTATTTGTTGATTTTTAAAAAATGAATTAATTAAAATTTGAAACCTGAAGTTCCCAGAAGGCAGAGAGTCAGGGACCGTGCGGGAGGCGGCTGTCCTTACTGGCCGCAGTCTTCCCAAATTCAGGCCTGAGAGAGGCTGAAAGGGGGCCCTCTCTTTCAGAGAACGTGCATTCTTCCCAGCACCGAGCCACCCTCGCAGCTCTGGTGCATGCAGCAGCCACGCAGGCGCCATTTGCTAAGGTCAAGAGGATGTGCCGTCAGTACAGGAGGGTGAGAATAAACCAAGATCCTCGCAGCTCCGCAGACGCCGGAGGGGCTTCCAGGCCCGGGGAATGGGGTCCTCAAGGGAGCGGGGCAGAGGCAAGGCTGGGGCACCACCAAATGCCAAGTGCCCCAGTCTGACACTCGGAACCAGCCCAGGAGAAAGGGAAGTTGGCTGAGAACAGCCAGGCCCAGCCAAGGCCCCCAGCCCCCCCGCACCACGACGGTCTCCCTGAAGCTCCCAGCATACTCCCTTATTCTCTCCTGGAGATTGTCCCGTGTCACCTGGCCTAGCCTGCCCTGCCTGCCGGGAGCCTCCCTCTCCTGGGACCTTACCCCCATCCAGAGGCCCTGCCCAGAGCCACGGGGTTGGGTGAGGTGGGGCAGCTTCTCTGGGGGCTCCAGGTCCTGGGGTTCAGTGGCGTCCTCCTGCTGGTGGTAGCAGGGGTGCTGGGGGCATGAGCCTCCTGGACTGAACAGGGGAACCCAGGGGCATGCTGGCCAAGGGGAATCCTGGACAGGGGTCAGGAGTGTTGTGTCTAGGTGGTGGCAGAGAGGAAGGGCCTGAGCTGTGTCGTATGGTGACACCCCTGGTCACGTGGAGGAGGGGCGGGAGACAGAGACAGAGACGGAGAGCAGGGTGGAAGGCACCGGCGGGTTGGAGGCGCCGTCTTCCCAGCCCCTGATGGACCACCCTGGGAGATGCCTGGCGTAGTGGGGCCTGGCTTGGGGCAGGTGTGCCCTGGGCTGTGATTGCGGTGATTCCTGCTGGGTGTGAGGGGCCACCCAGGGAGCTGGCACCCACTCGGGAGGAATGCACCCTGCCTTAGGACAGGCCCATCCAAAGAAATACTGCTGTCTCCCAGTGGATTTTTTTAGACAAAGAAATAGGTGCTCAGTGGACCAAGTGAGGAGTGTTCAGAAGGTGGCACCTTGTCCCGCTGCCCTCCGTCCCGCCCTCCCCACTGGGCAGTCTGCTGGTGCCCCTCCCTGAAAAAGCACCATGATTTCAGGGCCCCAAGCTGCTCTCCGGGATGGCAGTGAGGCCGAGACGTTTCTCCCTCAGTAATGCCCACCACTCCCGCCCTGTCACCCACTCGGCAGCTCCCCATAGGCAGACTCCAGGCTGTCTGCAGTTTGCTGAGGTAGGGTTGCGTGCATTCTATCTGGTGACAGGCAACGTCAGGTTATTCTCCCAAAAGGCCCTGGCAGGTTACCCCACACCCAATCCTTGCTGATTTCACCTTTGCCAGCTCCCTCTGGGGACCTCTGAGACAATTCTCCAGGACAAGGAACAGCATGAGCATGTCAGCCTGTGTGGATGAAACAGGGAAGATGGCTGCGAGGCGTGTGCCCACACAGAGGTGTGGCCGTGGCCCTCAGTGTGAGGCTGGTGGGGAGGCTGCAGCACTGTGGAAAACGCAGAGCGCACAACGCGGAGGCGAGTCCGTCCCCGGAGCTGGCATCATAAATGTGGCTATCACTGGGCAAGGCCAGAAGAAAATATGGAAAATAGGAACATCGCTGCTGGACTCATGTCCTTGGGCCTTCGGCAAATGTTTTCCTTTAAACATTTCCTTTAATACTGTTGTAATGTGGTTTTTGCAATAAATAAAATTCCTGGCACAAATAGTGGAGGCAGACAGAAAGAGAGAGGCAGAAGGAGAGAGAGCCCACAGCCCACCCGCAGTCCGCAGCCCAAAGCCCGCAGCCTGAAGCCCGCAGCCTGTGGGGGAAGAGGAGGGCGCCTCCAGGCAGTACGGCGGAGGCTGCAGATGGGGCTGGACCTGAGGAGGGGCTGGGCCGTGGGATTCTCTGAGCCCAGAACTTGGATGCCTTGCTGCAGACATGTCCTGGGGCTGTGCAGGACACAGATGGCCACAGAAGCCAGGGTGTGGTCAGGGCTAGACCTGTCCTGAAGGCTGCTGAGGGGGAGCAGGTGATGGTGGGGTGAGGACTTGAGGAGCAGGGGACACTCGTGTTCCCAGAGGAAGCTGCTCTCCCAGGGGTGCCAAGGTGGAGCAGAGCAAATGGGGCAAACGGACTGAGTTCACAGCATTTTAGGACGTGGGACCTGGGGTAGGGGCTTGGATAGAAAGGCAGGGAACAGGATTAGCCCTGGTAAGGAAAGGGGGATGTGGCTGCCTCTTCAGGGGCCGGGGTGGGAGTCGGCCCAGGAGGGCGGCGGAGGAGGAGAGGGTGGTGCAGGCAGGGAGAGGTGGCCACAGACACTAGTAGTGCCCAAGTTTTCTGACAACCTCAGCCACTTGGCCAGAGCATCTGGAAGGATTTGCGGGAAGCATGTCTGGGGGAATCAAGCCTCTGTGACGGCACAGAGGAGCCCAGCAGGCCTGGCTCCAGCGCCAGCCAGAGGAGTGGCTGGGGGATGAGACAGGCCAGGAAGGCACCCCAGGGAGGTGCAGCGCACACCGGCCGACTCAGCCCTGGGCCCTGTAAGCAGGAGCCACCCCCTTCCTGCAGATGGAGCAAACCATCTGGGGTCAGGAAATTGAGCTGGCTCATCTAATCTCCTCGAGAGCTCCACGTTCCTGGGGTTTAAGTAGAACATCCAGGCCTCTCAGTGAGCCAGAAAATCCCATTTCTACCCTGTAATGGGGAAAATGAAAAATGTGTGAGTCCCCTACATGGGAAAGGGTCCGGCTTGCCTGCAGGATGCAGACTGCAGGGCACCTAATCACAGAAAGTTCTGGAAAATTCCTTGCCCCTGTGTAGGCTTAAATATTGCTCACTAGCTTTGACAGTGCACCCAGCCCCTGGGCAGCATGTTCCAGGTCAGAGCAGGTCGGCACAAGATGGACATGGTCATGGTAATTCCAGGGTCACAGGACTCCAGGGACAGCAGACACCACTCAGGAAGGAATCTCAGGGACCTGTGGGCATCCCTGTTTTTGTGCCTCTGGGTTCTATCACCTGACTTCCCCCAATAATGAGCTCTGCACATGGCCAGGGAGCTCTGCACATGGCCAGGGAGCTCTGCACATGGCCAGGGATCTCTGCACACATCCAGGGAGCTCTGCACACGGCCAGGGAGCTCTGCACACGTCCAGGGAGCTCTGCACACGGCCAGGGAGCTCTGCACACATCTAAGGAGCTCTGCATACAGCCAGGGAGCTCTGCACACAGCCAGGGAGCTCTGCATACAGCCAGGGAGCTCTGCACATGGCCAGGGAGCTCTGCACACGGCCAGGGATCTCTGCACACATCCAGGGAGCTCTGCACATGGCCAGGGAGCTCTGCACACGGCCAGGGAGCTCTGCACATGGTCAGGGAGCTCTGCACACATCTAGGGAGCTCTGCACACAGCCAGGGAGCTCAGGGAGCTCTGCACATGGTCAGGGAGCTCTGCATACATCTAAGGAGCTCTGCACACAGCCAGGGAGCTCTGCACACAGCCAGGCAGCTCTGCACACGGCCAGGGAGCTCTGCACACGGTCAGGGAGCTCTGCACACGGTCAGGGAGCTCTGCACACGGCCACGGAGCCCTGCACACGGCCAGGGAGCTCTGCACACGGCCAGGGAGCTCTGCACACACATCCAGGGAGCTCTGCACACACAGCCAGGGAGCTCTGCACACTGTCAGGGAGCTCTGCACACAGCCACGGAACCCTGCACATGGTCAGGGAGCTCTGCACACACAGCCAGGGAGCTCTGCACATTGTCAGCGAACTTTGAAAGGGCCTGGCGGGTCACCTTCCTTTCACCCCCAAGTGAGTGAGGCTGCAGTGGTGTGTCCATGTCCTTGGACAAAGCTCCAAAGCTCCTAGCTTCTCTGAGGCTCACAGAGGTGTCAGCTTGGTGGGGAAGGTGCCAAGGCAGGGCCCTGGAGGCGGGGACGGGGACAGTCCACTTCCATTTGCCAAAGTCTCAGCAAATGAAACATGAGGGAATGAATGCTCAAAGAGGGCTGCAAACAATTGCCAACAACGCAAATGATTGCATTTAATGCTTTTACCGTAAACACCCTCAATGCAATATAATCTTGCTAGTCATGCTGGGTGGGCCAGGATGAGAGTGGAAGACCTGACAGGTCTGTGCCTCGGCGGGTCCGGGACTGCATGCATGGTTGTATTGGAAGCTAAGGTTATCACTTACCTAATGCCAGGCCCTTCCAGAATGTGAGGTCCCAGCCAAGTGAGCCCTGTGAACAGCTCCACCCCCAGACCTGCGGGCAGGCACAGGAGCCAGGCAGACCGAGGCAGTTCCAGATGCCCTCGGGCTGGCAGACGTTTATCTCTTTGTAAGAGCGTATGTAGAAGACCTCACAAGCAGATCACCAGGGAAATTCAGATGACCCTTCTAGAGAGGCTGTGGGCAGCCAAGGCCCCGGGTGTGGACAGGGCTGGTGCTCTGCAGTGCTGGGGGCAGCACGTCTCTTCCTGCAGCTCCATGTGCCTTTGCCACGGAGCCACCGGCATTCAGTGGCCTTTTCCCCACTTGGCTGATATGTGTCCCCTGGAACTCAGGGCACTCCAGGTGTCCTCAAATCATGTGTCAGAGCTCAGGGCCGTCTGGCCAGGCAGGGAAGTCCAGATTCCAATTTTTTCTACCCCAAACCTAATCTCTAACAGCAGGCTCTGAACACACAGGAATTAGTTGGTGGCTTCTAAAGAGAACATGATACCATAATGTAGCTGCCTGTCCAGATGCTGAAGCCTGTGCTTTTGCCGGACCCCAGTGCTTGTGAATGACGGTCTCTGTTCTCCTGGGTCAAAACTTCCTTCACCACCATCAAGAAGGCCACCCTTTGTCGGCAGGTTAAATGCAGTGTTATTCACATATGGTTGATTTGGGCATCTATAATCCCAGGGCTAGAGCCCACCATCCACCAGCATTTTGGAAGAACGCCTGAGACCTGAGACCTGGTGCAATGGAATCAGATTCCCTGGTGGCCACTTTTAATGGTGACAGATTCTCTGAAACAGACAAAGACTGAATTGAGTCTGTCTCCCTGGAGTTGTCCTGCTCTGGGAGATGCAGAGGGAGGACAGCAGGAGGGAGGACAGTGGGAGACCTCTGTTGTTCAATTGCTAGGCTGCTGTCACCAGACGGTAGATGGTGTTTGTATAGCACTGGCCAAGGGCCCACCTCAGCGGGGCCAGTGCCTCAGGTCACGTCGCAGGCGAGAAAAGCAGCGTGGATGGAAGACGAAGATCTTCATCCCACGGAGGGCTTGCTGTGTGCCCCGCAGGACACAGATCACTGGGAAGAGCAGGAAGCAGAAGCCCAGGAAAAGCAATGCCATGCCCGAGGCATGGCCAGCAAGCTGGGCCCTCCAGCCACACCCTGCTCCAAAGGGGCTCCCGACAGGGAGGGACATGGACTGACGATTTCCAAGAGAGAACATGCTTTCTATCATCCATAGAATTTTGCTACCTAAGAGCCTCCCAGCCACCTGTGCCCTTCCCTAACCTGACAATCTTAATTCCCCCATGTAACTCCTCCATCGCAGACATTTGGACAACTCTGGGCTGAGTTTTTCCTAAGGCCACTCCGGTCTTGTGCTTCTCCTGTTTGCTAAGCTGTGTGCCAGCCGCCAGCCCACATCTGGGTCGCACCATGATCCTAACTCGTCACCTGAACTTAGCATTTAACAGATTGAAACGTGGACTCTGTAGCTGGGGACTTCAAGCCACGTTTTGCCTGCAGCCCGATCGCCTCGAAGCTTCAGCAAAATCCTCTTTCTCATGCAAAGCAGTGCAGTGATAACTTTAAATCATGGTTAGAAACTTTCTCGAGAGCCTCCACTGCATGGTCACAGTCTAAGACTTTGAAATAATGAAACAATTAAACGATGTTTTCATTTCTGAGACTTGTCCATTATCATGAGGCTGAAATGGCCATTTTTTTGGTAAGTCAAGGAAGGACAGGCAGTTTCAAATGCGTCAGTTAAGACACATACCAAATTGACAGAAAATAGAAATGAAATATGACCACAAATGGCAGCAACCACAAAAATATTATCAGGATTTTAAGTATCCTCCTAATCAAGTACTAATAGCTAAGTGAGGTCATTTTTTGGATACCATTCCTGGTCAGAGCCGGGAATGGTGTGTGTTCCAGGCTGGACCCCCCAGGCGGAGGCATCGGGATCCCACGCTGTTTCTGGGTTGGCCATCAACCTGTCCCTCGACCTGACGTATCTCTCTCTTCTCTCTCTACACTTCTCTTCTGATCTTCAGATCGATTTTCCTCCAAGTGACAATGTCCATAGAGAGGGAGGCGGAAATACAGGCTGTCACCTTTCAGCTCTTTGGGGTGCCTCTAAAGATGATGTCAGAGAACAGTAAGTGGCCAGTAAACATGCAGCATCTGTTCCCAGCCTCCTGAAGCCGCCCTGACAGGCAGCGGTGCAGCCCTGCAAGGCCACAGGGGAGCCAGGGGGTTCTTGCTTTCTTTTTCTTTTAATTATTTCCTCTCAAAAAAGAAAAAGAAAAGAAAAGAAAGAAAAAAAGCCCTGCTGGGATAGAACTTATTGAGTTCAGTATGTTCCAGGGCACATAATCAGGCTGCCCTTGTTCCAAGACACTGCTGTGCTCTGTAGCTGACCCCAGTCCTCTAGGGCAAGAGTAAGGACAGAGTCAGCTCCCGAAAACTGGTGCAGATGGACCCCACCATGTGGGGCCTGGAGTTGGGCCAGACCTGCAGACCACCTTGATGGCCTGCGGCAGGACCCTTCCGGCAGCTCGCACAGGTGAGGCCTGGGTGAAGGCCTCCTGGCGCTCCTAGGAGCCTCTTGGGGAGCTTGGGTACCAGGGTTTGCCTTTGAGGACAGGACTGAGGGCCTGTGTTTGCATGAATGTACCCGAAATGTTTGCTCTGGATTTACATTTCCAGTGGTGCCTATGCAGGAATCCCAAAGAATGCCTGGTGGGGCCTAAGGCAGGCCTGAGGCCGGGAACACTCCACAGGCAGCAGTATTTGGCTAGAGTTTAATATCATTTTGTTTCTTTTTATCTATTTTTATGGTAACCTCTTTGTGGTAATTGACACTGACCTTTTTAAAAATAAACTTACCCTTTTAACCAAATATGTGAATTGTTTAAAGGAAAAACATTGTGTAAATAATGTTTTGAGGGGATAGAATCCAGAAGTGAGTTTTGGAAACAGAGTCCAATCATGCTTCTGACATTCGAAGTGCTTCTCCAGCATTATCACCAGAAGATGGGCTATCTCTGCTCACACGCCTCCTTAACAGGGAGCTCACTACCTCTCAAAGGCACCTTCTGTCAGGTCTGCCTGGAAATGCTGCTCCCGCAGACTCTGCACCTGAGGCCAGGTCTGCAGTGAAGCTCAGCCCCCTTCCTTCGCAGGGGATATACTTCTGGAATTGCACCTTCCACTCCTGGCAGGGCCGCGAGCCCCTGTGGCGGTGCTTCACCCTCTGGGAGGGACCCTCTTCATCTGGGAACAATGCGGGTAGTGTTTTCTCTTAAAGGGCAGTGTCAGGAATGGAAGTGGATATACCCAACAGCAGTGGGCCTCCCATCTGCTTCCAGAAGTGGAGGCCGGCCTGGGACAGCGGGAGCCCTGAGGACACCACCAGGGGGTCCCAGGACCAGATGCGAGTGGACACAAGCCCCAAGCCCTGGAGGAAGGAAAACCACTTCATAAATAACCGCATGGGGTTGTGGGCCTTTTCTCACAAGCCTCAGCACCTCCTTGGCCTCTCCAGGTGAACCCACCCCCTACCCTATGCGACCAGGCCAGGTCCTGCAGCACCGCCTCCGTGGCTGGGACTTCCTCACCAGCCTGCGGTCGTGGGGTGGTCATTTCCCCCTTACCTGACTTATCTCAGGACACACACACACACGCTTGACTTTCGGAAACTTCTTTTAAATTAGTTTCACTGACACTAAAAGGGAAGCTTTGTGGAGTGTGACTGTGGTTACCTGTTAATACTCGGCAACAATTATGAACCCTGATATGAGCCAACTTCTTCCGTCTTATCCCCTTTGAGGACGCTCTGTCATCGCCCCCATTTTACAAACGAGGAAACTGAGGCTCGGAGGCCTGGGGCAATGTATTCCAGAACAGACGGCAGGAAGCCGGGGCAGGAATTCCAACAGGGAATTCCCTCTGTGGAAGGGAACGTGGCTGGCACCTCCCTGCCTTCCACCCTCAGTGCTAACATGAAAAAGAGGATGGTGTTATGGAAAAGGCAGCGGGCTGGAGATCCCCCGGATTCCCAGGTTAGGGCGCCGGTCTCACCGTGCGCGCAGGTGGGGCGCGTGCCAGAACAGGACCTGGGGTTCAGGCCGGGGGCGGCGGGCACCTTCACCAGGGCCGCCCGTGACGTTCCCCCAGCCCCTCCGCCGCGGGTCCCACGTGGCCCAGACCCTGCGGCGGCCTTTCCGAAGGGCGGAGCCGAAAAACGGCGGCTTCGTTCCACTCGGCCCCACAGCGCCCAGGAGCGAATCCCGAGTCCGCGCGGAACCGCCTCGCCGCGTGGCCTGGGGCGGCGTCGCCACCGCGCGTTCTCGGCTTCCCGGCTGCGGCAGCGATGCCGGTCCTTGGAGCTGGAGCGGGGATTCCGGGAAGCGGCGGCGCCCGGGAGAGACACGCCCTGGTACCCCGCCGCGCGTTCCCGCCTCTGTGCCCTCAGGGGTGGGGCCCCGGACGCCGCTGCCATTGGCCGTGGGGGGTGAGGCGGACCCCGCGCAGGAAACCCCGCCCCTCCCTCTGCGGCGGGGGCGGCCCCAGCCGATGAATGAAGAGGCGCGGGCGGCCGGGGAGGCCAGAGCGTGGAGCGCAGCGCTGCGCGGCGGCCAGGCCCTGGAGAAGAGGACGGTGAGCGCGCAGGGAGCGGGGAGCGGGCGCGGGTGCGCAGGGCCCGACCCGGTGGCGTGGGAGCGCGGCAGGTGCCGCCATCGTGGGCGGGGGCTGGAGCGCCGGGGCGGGAGGCCTGGGCACCGGTTCAGCGCCCCAGCCCCTCCGCGGGGGAGGGCAGGACCGAGCGGAATCGGAGGCCACACTGGCCGCTTCCCGCAGCCGGCTACGCAGGTAGGAGCTCCCGAGTCGCCCGCAGGAGGACCGCTGCAGCGGGTGCGGGGAGGAAGCGGGTGAGTAGGGGCTGGGGCCCTGGCGGGGACTGTCGGAGTGGCCGGGGCGGGTGACCTGGGCAGGTGGCGGGAGCGCGCGCAGGTGCAGGCACCACAGGTCCAGCTGGGGACGAACGCGCCTCCGTGGAGCTCCAGGGTTGCGGAGTCAACTACTTGCGGCGGCCGCTGCTGCCGAGTCAAGGAGGAAACCTTCATGCACGGAAGTTTCTCGGGGGCGGCCGGGCTTTGTTCGCGCCAGAGGCGCTCGAGACACCTCCAGGAGGGTAGCGCGGGCGGAGCGCACGGGGCTGGTTTCCAGCAGTGGCAGTGCCCCTTTCCCTGCCCCACCACGCGACGTCTTGACCTTGGCTTGGGGGAACGCGGGCGCCCCCAGGTGCAGGCAGAAGGTCGGGTGCCCTCGCGTTGCTGTTGGGCGCCCCTGGCCAGGGAGGATGTAAAGGAAGGAGCAGGCAGGCTTAGCTGCCCTAGACCGGCCCTAGACCGGGAACCCGGGAGCAGATCTGACTTCCACTTCCAAGGGAGAAACCGCCTCCCTCATTGGCGCCCCGAGGGGAGAGAGAAGCTCAGCTAGGTTTCCATGTGGTCTGCGTGGTTGATGAACCCTCAGGCTGGGGGGTACCCCGCTTGGCGTGCAAGGCCCTCTTTGGAGCTGCCGCGGGACCAGGCTATGCGTCCTGTTTCCGTCTGGAGGCGGCTGGAACGCGGTAGTTTTCCACATCGATGCAACCAGCTTGTCAGCTGCTGCTCCTCAGCTGTGGTTTTTGGAACTTGGGTTACCTCAATCTAATCAGAAACTGGCTCTGTGGAGCCCGTTGTCAGCGAGGCTTTCATTCCCAGCAGCGCAGAGCAAATGGATCTCAGAGGACAGCTCCTTGGTCTTAGCCGGTTCCACTTGTGAATCTGGTAATAATGACAAAGACCAGTGACAGCCGAGGTGAGGTGTTGAGTGCTGGAATGTGCCAGGCATGGTACCCCTGCTTTAAGCATCCTCTCATTCAGTCCCTAACGACCCCACGAGGTGGCCATTATCACTCCCACTTTATAAATGAGTAAACTGAGGCACCGAGAGGTTAAGTGATTGACTCTAGGCCACACAGCTCATAGGTGCTGAAGAGGTCTGACTCCAGGTTTGTCTGATCCAGGCTTGGGCTCCTGCTTTACGACTCTGTTCTTAAAGAGGCAAAAGGCAACTGTGGTGGTGGGAGGGGGCAGGCCAGAGACCCAGAGCAGCGTCCCAAGAGGTGGGCCTGCGGTTACCGGGCCAGAGCATCTGTTCTGGGTTTCGGTGATTGCAGGACACCAGTAGGATGTCGCTCGGGCGGAGACTTTCCTCTGTGCTGCTGGAGGGAGTGAGGGCAGAGGCCGGCCACTTGGTGAGACCTGGATGCTGACCGGTCAGGCTGCCCTGACTGCGCTTGGCAGGCTATGTCCTGCCTTCCTGCTGGGCAAGGTCAGCAGGTGGTGCCTGGAAAATTCTTCATGAGGGAGCTTCCCTCCCGAGTGGCCATGACCTAATCTGTGGGTGTGGCCCCCAAAGCAGGTGCTGGGCAAGTCCCTACCATGGTGGAGAGCTGGCTGGCATGTGGCAGGCAGGGCAGGCTGGGCCGGGTGAAGGGTGGCTAGGTGGATGGACGTGCTCTCCTTGCTAGAGCAAGTGACTCCAGTGACTAAGCCCAGAGAGACTGGCTCTCCTCGGGGCTCTGAGGGGCCCCTTGGCTTGACCAAGCCCCATTGCAGTTTTGGTTCCAGGTCGGTCTGACTTCCAGATGGCAAAGTTTTTCTCAGCCCATTGTAGAATGAAAAGTTAACTTATCGAATTTAGTATTGTGCCTACAGTGTCCTTGATCTGGATGTCTCCATGAGTGTTAATCCATTTCTGGGGTGGGTACTGCTGAGCCAATATACATTCCTGGCTTTCTGGACTGGTCGACCAGAACATGTTTGGTCCTGGTGCTCTCCCCAGCGGTTGGTTGTAGGTGGTCAGAGATGAGCCACAGAAAAGTCAGTGTGCAGCCTGGTGCTGGGGGCAGGAGGGAGCGGGGCCCTGGGAGCACCTGGCCGGGAGGGAGCCACGCCAGGCCAGCCCTCCTGTTTCCTCCAGCGGGGTGTGGACAGAGGCCACAAAACGTTCCCTCACTTGCCACGTGACTGCCTCTTTCGCAAGTGGCAAGGTGCACACTGTTGGCTTTTGGACAAGGACATGGGACAGTCCTCGGACCTTGCTGTTGCTTTCGTTCTGGGACACGGACCACTGTCTGGCCCCCAGCAAGCTTACTGAGTGTCAGCTGACTTCGGGCAGGATCTGGGTCTTGCCCACTTGTTGGAACCACAGGCACGTGGGAATTGCACCCTTGAACAGGGAGGGAGGCGCCAGCAACTCACATGCTAGGTTAACAAGTTCTGGGTGACTTGGAGCCTTGGCCCTGCTAGGGGTGTGGGGAGGAAACTGGCCCTGCTTCTGGGACAACAGTCTCTGGGCTTGTCCTCCTGTGGGTCTCTGCAGAGGAAGCAGACTGGGGCCACAAAGAACAAACTGGTCCCAGGGACCCTGCTTCTTTCTCTGGCCCCTGCCGGCCCTTCAGGCTACCTGCTGTCCTCAGATGCTGGGGTCTCCAGCTGTCTCCCACCCTTCAATTCTTTTCCGTAGGCTCCTTCCCACCAGCATCACACAGAATTAGACTCTGGGACTACATTTCCGGGGGAAAGTGTCTGCTTTTTAAAACCACATGCCTTCTGCAGAAGCCACTCTTCGTGTAGCCCAAGCGTAGGGTGAGACTTGCCACCACTGGCCGGGGTCGCATATGGATGCCAGAGAACCCAGATTCCTCTCCCTGCCGTGTACACCCAGGCCCCTCCTGCCCACAGACCTTACCTTTTCTTGGTGTTTGTTTTAAATCTGGCAAGACTTGGGGGGGACCTGAGGCATTGCCCCTCTGGTCCAAGCCGCAGGGAGAGCTTGGGATGCTTTGGGTGGCATGTGGTATCCAGTCTGCCCCAGGCTCACTTGGGGCCCTTGCATTTGCCACTGGGCTCTGCCCTTCAGGAGACACTGCAGACCTGACTCTTGCACCCATGGGCCTAGGAGGCCACCTGGAAGGAGAGTGGCCCAGCTGTGCTAGGCAGGTCCCTCATCTGGACAGAACCTGCATCCCGTAGCCTCTCAAGCCCCCCGAGGGCCCTTCTGGGTCTTGTCTCTCCCACAGGTTGGCGGTCAGATTTGAGCCCCTTTGCTGGCGGGCCCTCTGAGCTGCCCGCTTTTCCCTCCCACCACCTGCTCTGCCTCCTGTGGTGCACAGGGTTCTCCTGGAGGAGGGAGGTCATGGGCATCCCCCACCTCCTCACCTTCACCCTCAGGAGTCCCAAGGCCCTGGCTGCTCTGCACAACAGGCTGGGAAGCAGGCTTTGTGCCCAAGGACTAGCCTGAGAACCGGGAGGTCCTTTCCCCTTCCCCAGAGAACAAGGAGAGCTGTGAATACCACGGGTCTGTAAAGGGGACCCCCACATGCAGGAAAAACTGAGTTGTGGCATCACTTACACCTTCACTCACCAGTAGCCGAGGCACAGTGGGGGTCTTGAGCATGGGCAAGGCAAGCCACTTCCACTGCAACCATGGAAGGAGGCTGAGGAGGGTAGGGCAGCTGTGCACATCTGCGGCAGGCAGGGCCTGCGGGGCTCCGGGGCCGGACAGGATGGATTTCCATTCTGAGTCTGTTTTCCATAAACTCCAGTGCTGACTGGGCCCACTTTGAATAGGCCGCTCAGTGGCTCATTCCCATTCTCATGATGTCTCTGTTATGGGGGGAAACTGAGGCAGAGAGAGGCCCCCCCCCCATGCCCTGCGTGGCTTGGAGCCACCCTCTCTCTTCTTCTCAAACATGCCCTCAAATGGCAGGAAGCTTTTAGTTCCATGGATGGGATGATGAGTCGGAAGGAAGAGTAAACCTGCACACCCAGGTTCAGTGGGCGGAGACTGGGTGCAAGTAGGGACCTCTAGATTGAGGGACGGGTCTGTCTGGGCCCGCCCTGTTGCCGCGCCCCAGCTCCCTCTCACTCAGACAGTCCTTCATTGTTGGCCCCATGCAAAGCAATGGCTTCCTGCCTGCTCGCCTATGCGAGGTCACCAGGTATGCAAATTGGGGTGCACCAGGCACAGCTGAGGCCCCCAGATGCTGCTCCCAGAGTCTGTGCCTCAACCTAAAGAAGTGAAAGCTCCCTTCATTCATTTACCCAGCTTGAGGAAGAGACCCCGGGGTGAATTTGGAGACAGAGGAGAGAGTCCCAGGTGTCACAGGGGGCTGGTGTGGCAGGGGAGGCAGCTGAGGACGGTGTGGGGAGCAGGCAGGTGCTCAGGGCAGCCTCAGAGCCGTCAGGTGCCAGGGGGAGGGACTCAGCTTTGTCAGGCAGTACCTGGGCTGGAATCTGAAGAGAAAGGAGAACCAAGACCCTGTGGTCCTGCCTGGCCTCCAAATTCTGAGTGGGGCCTGAAAGCCGGGCCTGGGACATCCCCTAATGTGGAGGGGGTGCTACCCACCCAGCCCAGCTCCAGCCTCCCTGGGAACATTTGCTGGGCCACAGTAAGTCAGGCAGGTCAGGCCCAGGGGCTGGCAGGCTTAAAATAGGTCTCTCAGAGATGCTGCGTCCTTTCCACGTGCTGCGCTGAGAGCACTTTGCAGAGAGCCAGACTGGGAAGTAAGTGGATGGGGCCTGGGGAAGTAGGTAGGCTTCTAGAAGTGGCACAGGCTGGGCTGTGTCAGCTGCCCGCACACGGGGATACAGGCTGGCACCCCAGTTCCCATAAGCCAGGCCGTGTCAACTACCCGCACGCAGCCACTGGCTCCTCACAGGCCACTGTCCTGGCTTGAGAGGAGGGGGAGGCAGAAGTCAGCTGGATTCACCTCTAAAAGACCCTAGCAGAGGAGTCGACCTCTTATCCCGGGGATGCAGCTGACTGGCCAGGCCAGCATGAGGAAATTGGAAGAGAACTCTGGCCCCCATGGCCTCCTCCTAAAAGAGCGGGCACAGACACATACACGGTGCACACGCATGCGTACACCCTCCCCAGGCCTGCCCTCGGCCGGACGCTCCAGGGACACATTATTCCCCGGCTCATCGCCTTGGCCTAATTCACGCCCTGGCTGCCAAGGCCTCTGGCAGCAACTTTCCCCCTTCCTCCCCTGCGGGGTTGTTGTGGGTTAGAGCAGGGACAGGGCCTGAGGGGGCTAAACTCCCAGGGAAAGGGCAGCTGGCTCTGTCGATGCACAGGAGGGGCGGGGTGGTTTGTGTCTCTCTCGGGCTGAGAGCCACCTAAGGCTCCGCTCGGCTTCCTCTGGTCTTAGATGATCTCCCATGGATGGAGGCATCAGGGTGGCAGGGAAAGGACAGGCCCAGAGGTGAGTGGGTGTCCCAGGGTGGGGCAGCCACAGGGGGCCTGGAGTGGCTTGCAGACAGGGCCACCAGTCAGGGTTCCGGGCCTGGGCACATGGGCAGGCTCTGCTTCCAGGGGCTCCTTCCCACCTGCCGGCTGCATGGGAGCCGTGTGGCTAGAACCCCGGGGAAGACCTTGTCCCTCATTCTGGAGCAGCCGTCTGGAGTACAAGGCCATGGGAGAGGGCCCTACGCCGTGGAGGTGATGGACCCTCCTCCCTTAATGGGGCAGATTTCAGTGACTGTGTGTGGACAGGAGAGCTCAGCTGGTTCAGGCCTCCGGAAGGTTCCCGGACGGCAATGGCAGTGGTGTTCTGTCAGAGCTTCCTCCCGAAGCCCAGCTCCCAGGGCCTTGGATGGTGCCTGGAGTGGACTCCAGGTTCCGTGCCTCTTGTCCCCACCGGTCTCTGCAGCCCAGGTGGTTCTGATTTGCAGCCATGGGCAGCTTTTGCGCCCTGCTCTCGAGTGACTGCCGCTGGGCTCCTCACGGGTGCGACGGTGTCCTGGGAGTCCCTGAAGCCCGGGTTTCCCGCACAGCAGGCGTTAGGAAGTGGGTGCCAAAGCATAGAAGGACTGGCTTGTATTCGTCTGAGTTATCCAGAGAAACACAACCAACAGGATAGGTGGAAAGAGATTTATCCTGAAGACCTGGCTCACGCACTTATGGAATGGGAAGTCCCGAGACCTGTCGTTGGCAAGCTGAAGGCCCAAGAGAGCTGATGGTTTCGGTCCAGTCTGAGTCTGAAGGCCCAAGAACTGGAGAAACACCGCTACAGGTTCCAGCCTGAAGGCTGGAGATCCAAGAAGAGCTGGCATTTCAGTCCAAGCCCAAAGGCAGGAAAAGACCAAGGTCCCAGCTGCAGCAGTCACCGGAGAAGGCCTTCTTACTCAGCCTTTGGCTCTTTGTAGGCCCCCAACTGATTGGATGAGGCCCACCTCCCTGCGAAGGACCATCCCTTCACATGCTAATCTCACCTGGAAACACTCACAGCACACCCAGAACGATGCTGGGCCAAATGTCTAGGCACCCAGGGCCCACTTAAGTTGACACATGAAATTCACCATTACAGTGCTCTTGGCCCTGACCCTGAGACCATCGCACATGGCATCAGAGGCTGTAGAGTGGGCCCCGCAGAAGACAGGAAGCAGATACCCTGGTGTTAGATACAGTCAGGGTGTTCAGATGAGGATGACAGTGGACTGGAGCTGGGAGGCTGACAGGAGCCAGAGCAGCCTGGGGGCTGGCTGCTGGCCTGTCCTTCCCGCGGGTGCAGTCTCCTGCACTTCATGGCTGGCCCATCCCTACCCCGGGTCTCCCACTCCCCCCTCTGCCACCTGGCTGCCACTGCCCAGCCTTCCACAACTGCCTCTCAACATCACCCCACCTGCAAATTCCTCATCTGCAGCACTGGGGTGCAGTTTGGCCACATCAGCGGGTGCAGTCTTATCTGCGTATAAACCAACCCACCCATGCAGCCAGCTTGGGATGAGAGGATAGTCATGACGTCCCCGTGGCCCTTGGAAGGAGGCCTTTGGAAGAGGCAGGTCCTTTGAATTTGGTCTGGGGTCAAGGCTGCCTGCAGCTCCCTCCCCAGCCCCGTAGTGGGGGCTGTGTCCATGCGTCAGAAGAAGCCGCTGCCTTTTCCAGGGGAAGCTGAGGGTGTGGCTCTGGGATGAGGATGAGGCTCCATCCTTCACTGTTGCAGGGACCAGCTTGGGAAGCTAATGCACCTTTTTCTCAAAACCAATTTCAAGTGGAAAGAAACTATAGGCACATGTTCCTTGTACACGCACCTACACAGCCGTGCACACGCAGGCACACACAGGGTGCCAGAAAGAAGAACCAAAAGGACAGGCCTCCCTTCTTCCCTGAGCCCAGCTGCAATGTCCTATTCCCCTTGGCGGGGCCAGTCCAGGGGCCAGGCAGCCTCTACATAGGGCTGCCATGAGGCCCTTCCAGCTCCTGAAACTCCCTTATCCCATCCCACACCAGCTTATCCATAATGGGCCTGAGACCAAGAAACCAAAGGTGTGGGCCGCCGAGCTGCCCGCCTTAACGCGGACCAGACAGCATTACTCCAGGCACCATTAGCAGCAAACACAGAGGCGACGTTCACCTTCTCACTGAGCCATGAGCTTGTCTGCCTTGGCCATCTCAGAAGCTAGCAGATCCCAGAAGGAAAGCCACATGTGAGTGGCCTGGATGGTCCTCATGGGCCCCAGCAGCATTGTCCTTGAGGGAACTGATTCCTGAGACCAGGACGGGGCCGCTGGCTGCCTCCACCAAGCATGCGTCTGGCTGTCCACATTGCTGGACTCGGCTGCTGCGGCTAAGACGCTTTCATGTCCCGCGGTGGGCTGGTTTTCGCGCCAAACGCTAGCCCTGAACTGTGAGTCCTGCACAGCATATTCAGCAAGGACTCCTCCAGGTCCAGGCCAAGCATTGACACACATGTTGGGCACCCACTTCTCCAGGCAGAGTTCTCATGCCTCTGGCTCACCAGCTCAGAACGGCTAAGTAAATTCCAGCGCTGACGACGTATCCACGCGAGGTCTTGGTACAGTCCCAGAAACTTCCTTTGGAAAATGCATGAACATGGGACTGTCCTCATCACCCTGAGAGTTCAGGAGTGTCGCCTGCTCTGCATCACTCAGCAACCCATCCGTCTCCTGGTGACGGCAGGAGCCAGGCAGATGCCCCATCAGAGCCAGCCTTTATATTTGCTTCTGTTGTCCTGTAGCCCCTGAGTCATGGAACGCCCACCCTCCCCTTTCCAATCTAGACGCCACTGTTTAAGGGGGAAATGGCCTCCCAGAGATTTTCAGCTTCAGAAGAGAACCCAGAGCTGAAACTCTTGGGCATGACGAAGATGGAATGGGTACTGTCACATGCATGCCGCTTGCGTGAGGGCAAGTACAGATTCAGATAAGGGGAGGCTGGCCCGAAGCCAGGTCACTGCTGGATCTCAGAAAGACGTCAGAACCAGGCCCCAACGGAAGCCCCTGGAGGTGCACAGCTGAGTGGTGCCGCGTATTTCTCATCGTGTGCAGCCGTCTGATGGGCATCTGCCAGAAGCCACATGGCTAATATTTAAAATAGGATTTTAAATTTGCTGATTTAAATTTAATTTTAATAGGTGACTTTCGACTGAGCTTTACATATTTATGTCAGAGCTTTTAATTCAGGTAAAACAGCCTTCAGCTTGGAGCTGTTTGGACCCCTGCAACTACCTGTTCTTTCTCAGTTGAGGCTTTCATTTTCAAGAAGGAAGTCCTTCTGTTTCTGTGGCCATTGCTGATCACGAAGCTTAGCGATCTGGCTTCCTCTCAAAGCTGTGCAGATGGGAACCTCTGCCTTATCTGCTTTGACCCCCAGCGTCTGGTCCTGAGGCCAGGGCTGAACACACGGCGTGTACAAGGCAAACCCCGTATCCGAGCGTTGAGTGGGTGTTTCACGGCAGCCAGTGTCTTGGTCCGCAATGGTTTACGTGGGTTTGCCCACCACTGAGCATCCCAGGACCTCATCAGACCCTTTGCAGAAGTGCTGGTGAATCCGACCCGTCCCCCAGCCCGCCACCCCCTGTCCCAGCATTTGCAGCTAGGCGGAACCTCTGAGCTCTCCCTTGCCCACGTCAGGCTGTTCCTTCCTTGGCCCCGCTGAGGCTCCTTCCCTTGATGTTCTGGCCCAGCCTGGAAATGAGGTCAAGTTTCTGCTATTTATGTGTCTGCATGTGTGTGTGTTTGCGTGTGTGTGGACCTTGGCCTCCAGGCAGTCCCCAGGGTACTTCTTGGCTCTGTGTGCGTGCGCTAAGAAAAACGACGTGAGGGAAACACACCCAGATGCTGCCTGGGGAGTCTGGGTAGCTCTGAGCCTGGCCTGTCCCTGAGGTTGCCTTCTGTTTCAGCGGCCGGTGGAGATCCTCCGGGCTGCTGAGTGGTGGAGCCGTGGTCCTCCTCACCAGTCCCACCCCGGGGCTGTTGCTCCTCCATCTTTTCCACTCAATTCCTGGCATTCGAGTTCTTGTGTTAAAAATGCTCCTGGGACATCCTCCTTGTGACAGCTCGCTTCAGTGGCAAGCCTGTGGCTTGGGGGTGGCAGTGGGTGGCTCTCTGTCCCTCGGGGAGGTGTTGAGCATTGCTCTTGCAATGTAAAAGTCTCTCCTTCCTTCCACGCACGCTCCCTTTCTGACACAGCAGGTCCCAAACCAGCCTGGCCTGCCAGCTCGTGCATAGGTGTTGGCACTGTAAAGAAAACCGCGGGTGTGGCCACGGGCACCCAGGGAGCAGGCCCCAGGAATGACTGCTGTGGAATCTCTGCTGTCCGAGGCCTCCAAATACGGCCTCAAACAGTCTCACAGCAGCGTCCAAGATCAACAGTGGACGCACGTGAGTGCCACACGAGTGTACACAGCTCTTTCAATAGGTGTCAGAAGGCAGCTGTGACGCAGACTGTCAGCTCTGGGGCCAGACTGCGGGGGCTGCATCCTCATTGCCACCGGCGGGCTGTGTGGCCTTGAGCAAATGACTGACCCCCCTGCACCTTCTTCCCCTACTGTGAGGCCTGGGACAGTGCCTGGTACACAGCTGGCGCTCAGTGTGCACAGCGGGTGTCAGCACCCCGCCACCCAGCGGGATTCTTTACAGCAGCTGCCTGCATTCGTCCCAAGGAGCCTGGGGCTGGGGCATCCATTCACTGAGAGGTGAGACCTCCGATTCCACAGAGGAGCTGTGTGGGGACCGCACTTCGGTGGAGGACGTGGGGAGAGGACCCAAAGCCCAGCTTTGGGGGCTCAATTCTGAGATCCGTGTGGCCTTGGGGAAGGGGTGCTGGTGCTGCCAGATCTCTCCAGATGTAAAACAAGCCTTGCCTCAACCTGGGGGAGATCCCACGGCCCGCTCGCAGCCTGACCATGCTGGGCCCATTTATCTGCCCTCACAGATGAAGTCACCCCTTTATTTAAAAAACAAAACAAAAAACGAAAAAAGCAATTTGTCATCCCCAAATGCTGCAGTGTCTGTCAACGTAGGCCTGTCCCAGGGCTGGTTCTCACTGATACCCCTGTGTCCCTTTCCACCCCCACGGTGGATCAGCGGCTGTGCCTCTGCTCCCACCCGCCACGCTCACCTTACAGTTTGTGTGTCTGTTAAGCTCTAACTCTGCCTCAACCCCAGGGTCATCTCTCTGGGCCCTCCCCAGGTCTCTGTCATCTCCCAGATTTGGGGGCACATGTGGCACCTGTTTGCCTCCGTGGGGGCTGCTGCAAGAAATGACCACACACCAAGAGGCTGAAAACATAGAATTTTATTTCCCCAGCTCCAGAGGCCAGGAACCCAAAATCCACACGGGCTGTGCCCCCCCGGGGCTCTGAGGTGGGTCCTTCCTGCCCCAATGGCTCCCGGGGCTCCAGGTGGTCCTGGGAGCACCATGCCTGTCTCTGTCTCTTCTGCAGGTGGCCTTCTCTGTGTCATCTTCTCCTCTAAATGCACCTGTCACCAGGTTTAGGGTCCACCCTGTTCCAGGATGATCTCTTCTCAGATCACTCATCACATCTGCAAAGATGCTTTTTCCACATAAGGTCACGCGCTCAGTCAGGTTCCAGGTGAACGTGACTGCCTGGGGAACGTGGGGGGCACTGGTCCACCCACCCCAGTCCCAGCGCAGGCCCAGCAAACAGACTCTGTAAGGAGCTGCCAGGAGGATCCTGGGACATCGCCTAGCCTAGGTCCCCATGGGACTGCCCGCTGTCCCTGCATCTCCATGCATCTCTGCGCATTGCCAGCTGTGGCTGGAAGGAGACCCCATGGCTGAATACTTGGGGCTTCGAACTCTGCAGAGCCCTGAGCACGGCTGAGGTGGCCCCAGCCTCAGCCTGACGTCAGTGGGCAGCATTTCTTACGCTTTGTGTTTTGGAGCCTCCTGGGGTGTGATGTTTCATGGACTGAAGAAGCTTCTGGAAGCGCCAGGTCCCTGTTGAATGTGATACAATGTGGCCCAGTATGGACACGCCACTGCCCACCCCACCCCAGCTCCGCAGTGAAGACAAAAGACCAGACTGTGGACTTAGACAACAGAAACAGGCCCTGTCTTACTGCTGAGGACCGGAAATCAGGGATCATGGTGTCTGCAAGGCCTGCCCTCGGAGCCTGCGAGGAAAGGAGCTGCTCCCGGCCTCCCTCCCGGGCAGGGGAATGGTCTTCACATCCACGTGGCGTTCTCCCTCCCTGCGTGGGTGTTCGCATTCCCTTTCTAATATGGACACCGGTCACATTGGATCAGGGCCCACCCAATGTCTCTGTTTAACCTTAGTCACCTCTTTAAAGGCCTGAGTTTCAAAAACTGTCACATTCGGAGGTACTGGGGGTTAGGGCTCCAAGACAGCTTCTTTTGGGGGTCACAATTCAGCCATAACAGGAGGTGCCCTGGATGGCAAGCACCTTGAGGTCTGCAGGAAAGACTCTCCTAGGGCGGGGGCAGCACAGGTGTTCCTTATCACAGCATCCCCAGGAAGGACCCTCCCAGGCCGGGGGCAGCACAGGTGTTCCGTATCACAGCAGCCGGTTTATTTCTGGTGGGGAAACCCCTTAAGATGCAGCGAGGCTGCAGCCACCTGGGTTTCCCAGAAGGCCTTGGGCAGTGGCGGGGACCTGTTTATCCGGGAATTGGTGTGGGGAGTGAGCAGGCGCCCTGCGGAGGCTCGGGATGGTGGGAAACGGGGCTGGTGAGGGCGACGGGGCAGGGGCAGTGCAGGGTTCAGAAGGAAGGTGGCGCGTGGACACATTTTCCTGGTAACTGGTTCACATGGCTGCCGATTGCAGCTCCTGTTAGCCACAGGCAGCGATGCCAGCTGCCACAGACCAAGGCCGACCCAGCACCAGCCAGAACTTGGCGGCCGGGGGCGTCTCCAGTGCTGGGGGCACACGTGGCCCGGGAGGCCGTTTCTAGCTCATTCCTGCACCTCCCAAACTGCACCAAGAGGAGCTCCTTTCTCACACCAAAGGGTACAGAAAGCTGCCAGGGCATGAATTTAAGGATGAACAAGGTCAGGCTCCAGGACCAACGTGGAGACCCCCTGTGGAATTCATCCGGGCCACTCGGCTGCAAACGGCAGGGGACATGGCTGACACAGCGAGTGGGGGCAGGGCGGGTGCAGGTCGGGGTGACCTGGGACCCCAGTGTCTGACTCGGCCTCTGCGTCTCAGCTCCACTCTCCACTGTGTGGCCCCATCTCGGTGGGCCCTGCCTTCTTCACAGCCCGACGCCACACTGCTGAAGCGGCTGCTTCTCCCAACAGTTCTAGAAAGGGCAGGAACCGAGCCCCTGTGAGCAGGCCGGGCACAGCCCCCCCTTCCCGCAGCAGGACTGCGGCTGGGAGACAGTGCCTGAGTGTGGGTTTGGCCAGACGCCACCCTGGATTTGGGAGACTCTTGAGACAAGGCAGGCAGAGCTTTGAGCCACCCCCGTGATGGGTGTGCTGGAATGTTCCCGCCTGGTCGTGCTATATCCGTGGAGAGACACGAGCTTGCTAACCAGACGTTCTTCTCACAGGACACACCAGCCCCTTGGATACCACTTGGCCACTCCCACGGAGGCCACTCACACTGTGGCTGAAGCCTCGAGGTCACCAGGCAGAGGCGCAGAGATGCCCCTGCACCCGCTGGGGGACAAGCCGCTCACCTTTCCCAGCCCCAATTCAACCATGGAAAACGGGCTTGACCACGGCACGCCCCTGAGCCCCGGCTCCCTGCGCTCCGCTGCCCATAGTCCCCTGGACACCAGCAAACAGCCCCTCTGCCAGCCCTGGGCCGAGAAGCGTGGCGCCCAGGGAACCCACGAGGTGCAGTACGTCTCGGCCGGGCAGAGCGTGGCGTGCGGCTGGTGGGCCTTCGCACCCCCGTGCCTGCAGGTCCTCAACACACCCAAGGGCATCCTGTTCTTCCTGTGCGCGGCCGCATTCCTGCAGGGGATGACCGTGAACGGTTTCATCAACACGGTCATCACCTCCCTGGAGCGTCGCTACGACCTGCACAGCTACCAGAGCGGCCTCATCGCCAGCTCCTACGACATCGCCGCCTGCCTCTGCCTCACCTTCGTGAGCTACTTCGGGGGCTCAGGGCACAAGCCGCGCTGGCTGGGCTGGGGCGTGCTGGTCATGGGCACGGGGTCACTGGTGTTCGCCCTGCCCCACTTCACAGCTGGCCGCTACGAGGTGGAGGCGGACACGGGCGTCAGGACGTGCCCTGCCAACCCCAGCGCAGCGTGTGCGGACCGCACCTCGGGCCTGCACCGCTACCAGCTGGTCTTCATGCTGGGCCAGTTCCTGCATGGCGTGGGCGCCACCCCCCTCTACACGCTGGGCGTCACCTACCTGGATGAGAATGTCAAGTCCAGCTACTCGCCCGTCTACATTGGTGAGTGGGGCTGGGGGGGTAAGCACGGGGCAGGGAGGGTGGAGGGTAGTGTTGCAGGAATGAGGGTGACCGGCGGAGCCAGCCCCGCCCCCTGCCTTCGTGTGCCCCTTGTCTGCATGGCCCCGGGGCTGCTGCGAGAGGTGGTAGGGGAGGGGAGTCAGGCCTGAGGCCCAAAGCTGACATAAGGGACTACGGCTTTCTCGTGTGGACCCTGCTCAGGGCTCCAGGCTGCTGTGTCCAGGAGTCTCAGTGCAACCCCTGCATAGTGTCCAGCCCACCTTGCCAGGAGACGCTTGAGACAAGGCAGGCAGGGCTTTGAGCTACCCCCATGATGGGTGTGCTGGAATGGGGCACAGAGTCACCAGGCGCTGGGTGGCACCAGGTCCAGTGGTGGCAGACCTCATGCTCCAGCTGGGAACCTGGCACTTGCCTGGGAAGGAGTTTCATGTGGGGTAAGTGACGAGGGACAGAGCCCGGAGGCCACACCCATGTCTCCCTGAAAGCACCATATTGGCGCCATCAGCCACACAGAGGTGGAAGGACAGAGCCCTGAGACCACACCCATGCCTCCCCGTGAGCACCATGTCTGCTCTGGTGTGGAAGAGACCGAGCAAATCCGGAGAGTCAGAACTTTGAGGGGAAAAGTAACATGAAGCAGCTCATGGCTGCTTCACAGCCGCCTGAGAGTAAAGATCTGTCACAACCCTATGCCAGGCAGCTGAGCTCACTGCCCTGGGGCAGCCCTGGGCCCCTCACTGGCTTCTGGCTCCTGTTTGTTGAGACGTAGGGAAGCCCCATGACCTGTCCAACAGGGGCCAATTTGAGCCTGTGCATGGCCCGCCCGACCCCACTTCTCGGTGTCCCCTGCCTGGCTTTCCTCTCCTGGGTAGGGCATCTTAGGGATGGTCAAGGGGAGCAGCTGGCCCCAGCCGGACTCTGCAGTGACCTCGGCCTCCTCATGTCCTCTTTGAGCTCTGCTCATCCCAAGAACCAAGGCGGGCATTGATCACTTCACTCCAGTGAGGGTCGTCCCACCACCCTGACCCTTTCAAATCCCAGCCTACGGGGGCATGAGTGTGGCTGGGCGGAGGGGCCAGGGTCGGTCTGTGTGGCTACTTAGACGTCCTGCCAAACCAGGCTTTGAGGACCTTTGCTCTATTGTAAGGGAAAGATGACAGTGCGCTTGGCTTTGAGGAGGCTTTTTAAAGTTGACGCTGACCCACGTCAGGCCCAGTGGTGGCTGCACGGACTCGCCTAACTTGAGGCCCACGAGGGGAGTGGGCCAGAGATGCAGAACGGTGGGTGCAGGGCTTCTCTCAGGCACGGAGGCCCACACGGCCCTCCGCAGCCCCAGGGTGGTGCACAGTGGCCCTGATGCCTCAGCCTCTCTTGCAGCCATCTTCTACACGGCAGCCATCCTGGGCCCCGCTGCTGGCTACCTGATCGGAGGTGCCCTGCTGAACATCTACACGGAAGTGGGCCGACGGTGAGTGGCCACGCACCCTGCTGCCTGCTGCAGGGCCACACCCACGGGAGCCCACCAAACTGCCTGCGCTGGAGAGACCCACGTGTCTCTGGAAGGGGGTTCGGAGCCAGCAGGGCCCACTCTGAGTCTGGCCGGGCGTGGTGCCGGTGCTGGGGCCCCCGGGCTGGAGGGAGTCAAGGCTGGCCTTGGCTCTGTTGGACTCAGGGGATCTTGGGGGCCTTGGGAGTCCGCCCCAGGGCAGGGGGCGAGGCAGATGGACAGTGCCCAAGGCCCAAGCGCTTGCAAAGTCCAGCGAGCCCCGGCCACTAGTTCCCTAATGGAACTGAGATTCTCTTGTTTCTTTTCCTTTCTTTGTATCTTGTGTGTGACACTAGTTTCTGTAAATGTAAGCAGGAGAAAGCAAGTGGGGGTGGAGGGAGAGGCAGAGGGAAAGACAGAGACAGGAAGAGACAGAGACAGACCAAGAGACAGACACAGAGGTGGAGATGCAGAGAGAAAGATATGGAGAAAGAAGACAGACAGTGACAGAGAGAGACAGAGGGAGAAGGGGAGGGAGAGGAGAGAGCATGTCCTTGCTGACCTGTCAGGGCTCTGTGGGCGCAGGGTCCCCCGTTCGTCCTGTGCCCAGCCTGCACTTGTGAAGTTTCCGAGGTCGACTGTGACGTGCTGTGGGCACCGCTGCACCTTGGGACTCTTTCTGCAGATGGTGCCTCTCCTGGAGGTCTCTAGCACTCTGGCCTCTTACAAAAGCCCCTCTGGCCTCGGGTTGATCGTGTGGGGTCAATCGTGTGCGTTCTAGGCAGAGCCTGGAGGTAGGTTTGGGGCTCGTGTCCTGGGTCTGGATGCTTCTCAGTCTCTCTGCCCCATCTGGCTCTGGGATCTGGGCCCACTTTGCACAAAGTGAGGAGGCAGAGCGGGGTCTGGCCCTGTGCGGTGTCAGCGCTTCCCTGCTAGAACAAGCCGGTGCCGCCTGGCTGCAGCCTTGCAAGGTTTTGGCGCTCCCTGTGTCCTGTCTCTGCGGCTCTGCTCCCGGCCTTTGCTGGCCTTTTGCCCTCCCACCTCCCTCTCACTGTGAAGACGCATCCCTGGAAGCCCAGAGCTTGGGTGGGCTTCTTCTACTCGCACAGCCGCCTCAGCCCGTGATTCTTTTCCACTTACCTTTTCATTTGAAAGTGCACTTATGTGCAAATTGCCACGTGCATGACAGTCCCTTTGTGGGGAGCTCTCGGTAAACTCCAGCTGAGCCCTCTGGCATCCCTGGGAACCCCATCTGTCACCCTCTGCTATGGGGAGGGATGCCTCAGCCCACTGTTGCCTGGAGAGCCTGCCCCTCCTAGCGCCCAAACCCACCGTGGTCTCAGGACCAGGCCACAGGTGGCATCTCCAGACCTGGAGCGTGGGCCAAGGCACGGAGCCATCCGTCTTAGACAGCTAAGCCAAGGTGGTGTTTGCTTTAGTCTGCAAGGAAGGGACAGGACCTGTGGCCAGCAGCGCCGGGGCCTGTGTTGACCAGTGTGCAGACAGACCCTGGAGGTCTGCCTGGAGGAGGGGCCAGGCCCCCCCCCCCCCCAGTATGTGTGCCGTGGAGGGCACAGGTGGGCTGCACGCTGACCCATCCTCTTCCACAGGACGGAGCTGACTACCGAGAGCCCGCTGTGGGTCGGTGCCTGGTGGGTCGGCTTCCTGGGCTCCGGGGCTGCTGCCTTCTTCACCGCCGTTCCCATCCTTGGTTACCCTCGGCAGCTGCCAGGTGGGTTCCCCGTCCCCAGCCCAGCCTTCACATCCGGGGGATTGTCCCTTAGTCTTTGTGAAGGGGGCACCCCATTTCCTCTGCTGTTTTTTCCCCGCCACGATCAAGTCCGCGGCACACCCTCATTCTCAGTCTTTGGTCTGCATCTTCCCATCTGGGTGGAGAGATGCCTCCTGGCTGTGGCACAAGGCAGGTTGTGTGTCCGTCCTGTCCTGTGGCCTCCCCTCTGCCCCAGCGGCTTCTCCCCCTTAAGCCACAGAACAGGCTTGTGTCCCAATCGGGGCAGGGCCTCCGTCCCTTCCTTCCCCCAGCCCCACTTGGGGCCCCAGCTCTCCCACACCTCCAGCCCGGCTTGTGGAGCATTCTCATGCAGCTTCTGTTCCAGCACCACCTCCCTGGGGCTGCAGGGATGTCAGACAATGAAGTTTCCAGACTGAGGAGGGGCAAAGGAGTGGGGGCAGAGCCTCCCTCAGAGAAGTCCACCTCCAGGAGCCCCCAGCCCCAGCTGACTCTGTGCCCTTCCAGGCTCCCAGCGCTACACGGTCATGAGAGCGGCGGAAATGCACCAGTTGCAGGACAGCAGCCACCAGGAGGCGAGCAACCCGGACTTCGGGAAAACCATCAGAGACCTGCCTCTGTAAGGACCGAGGGCAGGAAGGTTCCTAGTGTCCTCAAACCCTTTAAGGGCCCCCATCTTGGGGAGTTGGTGAGACCCCTCCAGGATCATGATGGGGATGAAGCCCCAAACCTCCATTGTGGCCCACCAACCCCTGAGACCTGGGCAAAGAGATTAAGGAGCAACAGCTAGAGCCTCCAGGGCCAGGGGCCGCAGACCCCGCTTCAGGGCTTCAGAGCCATGGGTGAATCCCAAAGCGGGGCCAGGGCCTCGGCCTGCACCCAGGGACCTGTCACTCACACAGTGTGGAGGCTCCTGCGGGCTGCTCCTGGCTTCCAGTGGCCACGGAGCAAATCCCTTCCACACCAGCAAGTCTCCCCATGGCCTGCGTGTCCCTGGGTCCCCACGGAAGCTGCATTTGACTTGAGACCCTTCCCTCACTGTGACCCCCCCACACTCTAATTCCCTTTCATCAGGTGTCAGTTGTGCCATACCCCCCTCCCTGGGCTCTGGGATGCTACCCTCTGTCTCCCTCCCTCAGTTTCTGAGGACCTCCCCCCTCCACCCTGTGTGTCCTGCTCACCCTCTGGGAAGGTTGCTTGCTTTGCCGTCTGCCTTGGCTGCCTTCCCTTCTTTCTGCTGAGTGTGGTCCAGCCTTGCTTTGCTGTCTTACTGCACTGCTAGGGTGAACACGGAGTCCTGAGCTGGTGGGGTCCTAGAGGGACAACGTAGGGGCCCAGGCCCTCCAGGTCTCTCCTGGGGATCATGCCTTCCCCAGGGGCTCTCCCCAGGGCTGGGCACAGGTAGCCCTCAGTGTGGTCACCACCTAAGTCCTCAGCCTCTGAGTCCGTAGCACAGGGAGACTCTTGTGCCCCTTTAGCAGCAGGTCTCTGAGCTCACAAATGGCTGCATCTCACTGGCCATAGTGGGTGGAGGGTGTGGGCAGTGGGTGCGTCCCCACTGCCTGCCCTCAACCAGGACAGGAGGAAGGCATCAGGGCCAAAGGTGGCCCCTCTGAAAGCCCCAAGCTGTCCATAGCAGAGAGGAGCAGGGCTGGATGAAGATGGGAAGGGGAGGCTCATTAGGGCCCTGATAGACCTCCAAAGGAGCTGGGAGCTGCCTGCTAAGGAGGGTGACCCCATGGGCCGAGCTGACCCGGAGCCACGTTCACCAGGAGTTGGGAACATCGTGCAGGCACCGGCTCACCCTCTCTCCCCCACCTGGCAGCAGAGCGGCTCAGAGCTGAGGGCCAGGCGCCCTGTTCCCAGCGTGGCTGTGAGCCCCAATGTGGACCTGGGAACCCTGGGGCTCTTTTTAGTTCATCGGGTGACAAAGAGGCTTATGTCCAGGGTTAGTTCCCTAAACCAGTTGCTGGTAAGAAATTGTGGGACGTGTTTCTTTTATTTAAAGTCATGACTAATTCTCTGGGCAAATTCAACGTGATAATATCAGCCGAGCAACCCATGATTAAGAAATGAAGTTTGCATAGCACTTCGGAGAGTCATGGCCTCCTAATGCAGCCACACACCCCGGAGTCTGGGCAGGTCTGGGAAAAGCCCCAGAAAGGGACTCCCCCAGGGTGCCCACCCCAGCTCTGTCCCCCCACACACCAGGACCCCCCCGGGTGCCCACCCCAGCTCTCACTTCCATATGCCAGGACCCTCCGGGTGCCCACCCCAGCTCTGTCCCCCCACACACCAGGACCCCCCCAGGGTGCCCACCCCAGCTCTCACTTCCATATGCCAGGACCCCCCGGGTGCCCACCCCAGCTCTGTCCCCCCACACACCAGGACCCCCCCAGGGTGCCCACCCCGGCTCTCACTTCCATATGCCAGGACTCCCCGGGTGCCCACCCCAGCTCTGTCCCCCCACACACCAGGACCCCCCCCCAGGGTGTCTACCCCAGCCCTGTCCCCCACACACCAGGACTGGCTGGAGGGGAGGTATGGGGGGAGGTATGGGCTGGGGTCTCCTTTGCCCTCAGTCATCTTTGCCTTTTTCAAAACGTGGGACCCAAGTTACCCAGGAGGAAAGGCTTTGGAATCCTCAGGTCGGGAAATAATTTTGAAAGAATTGGGCTGTCCCATTTTAATCAAGGAAGGGAACAAAAAACCGTGTTCATGGCTACTGAGGTCAGTCCGAGTCACCGAACACCTCCAAGCAGGCAGAGTGTGAGGCTGGAGTGGGGTTTCTGGTGCTAACATCAGCTCTGCAAGGCACCTGGGGACGTGTAGGAGCTCAGGCTAACCAGGGCTGTGTCGCCCGTTCCTAATTCTTCAGAATCCATTTACATTTGGCCACGTCCTCAAACAAGAGCATTTGAATGTTCCAGGCGTTCAGAGTTGTGGCTGGGAGGAAAGAGCCGCCCTCCTGCCGTTGGGGGTGATGTGAGGCCAGCACTGCTCTGGTGGGAGGCTGGAAAGCACAGGTTAACAGGACGTCGCTAAGCTGCAGACGCAGAGGTTCAAGTCAGCGACACTGTGGTGTGAGCAGTGCGACGTGCCTGGTGCCCCTCCCATGTGGTGGGTGCGTCATTTATTGCGAAAATTTGCATTATTGTGGGCTGATGTGAGAGGCTATTGTGCCATGACCTACGGCTTCAGGAAAAGTCTCTGCCCCTGGTCCGTGTTACTCACGAGTTCTGGGGATAGGAAATAGCTGCGTCTCAAACACCGTGAGGCCAAGAGCCCCCCACTCAGTGGGGGAGAAGGTCACACACAGGAGCGTGCTGTGAACAGGGTGTAGCTGTGAGCTGGGATGACGATGTGAGCTTTGCCCAGTCTGGTGACCTGTGTACCCCAGAGAGAGCCGAGCCTCTCTGCAGAGGTGGTTCCTCTTCTCTGTCTGCCTCGCTCACTGCACTGGCCAGGAGGGCTTCGCTTGGTTTATGCCACATGACACGTTTTCCATCTCAGCATCTTGCGTGCTTAAGCAGCAGTTGGGAGTTAGCCCTGCTCGGCCCTCCAATGCTAACAAAAACGGGGAGAACCCCCATCCATCCACCAGGGCCCCGTGTGCAGGGATGGGGAGCCCCAACACACTGTTGTCAGCCACCACCTGGGTTAGAAACTGCAAGGCCTCACTTGAGGTCTTCCCAGCTTCCAGGGGCGCATGTCCTCATCCTGAGACCCCACAGCCAGGATTGCAACAGGCAGACATAAAGGCTGAGGCTGAGCCCTCAGGGTCAGACAGGGCTGAGTTCCCACAGTTCCCCCCAGGGCTCCAGGTGCATGCACCAAGGAATCGCCCCGGTTGAGGACTCAGTGGCCCCCAAGTGCAAACCAAGCCAGCTAGGTCCACCCAGGGGCTCCTTGGATGGAGGATTCCAATCCCACTTCTCCCGGGGTCTGGTGATTAAGGACTGGCTGCATCTCTTGGTGACTCTGGTGACTCTGTTCCCTATCCCGGGGCCTCTCCAGTCCTGGACTTGGTCTCTGCCTCCCCCAGCCAGTTCCCTTTTTCGGGTCCTGGGTCACTTGGGGGGTCTGCCCACCTGAGCTGAAGCTCTGGCCAAGGCACTGATAAGGTTTTTCCCTAATCAGGGGCTGCAGCTTTCGAGACAAGTGGGCCGCAGGCTCAGCCTGACACCCTCTGGGTTTCTCCGGAATAAATGTGGGTGTCCCCCACTTGCCTGTACCCCACTCCACTGCCTGTCAGAATGGGGGCCCTTTGTGCTCACAGCGGGGAGGTGACAGCCTCAGGAACAGCAGGCTCCTCGCACCCTGGGTCTGGCCCACTCTGACCCTCGGTCTCTTCTCCATACCCTCACTTCTGCCCAGCTCCATCTGGCTCCTCCTGAAGAACCCCACGTTCATCCTGCTGTGCCTGGCTGGGGCCACTGAGGCCACACTCATCACTGGCATGTCCACGTTTAGCCCCAAGTTCTTGGAGTCCCAGTTCAGCCTGAGTGCCTCGGAAGCTGCCACCTTGTTTGGTGAGAAAACTCTGGATCTTGGGGGTCCTCTGCTTTTGTGTCAGTTCTCAGAGAAGCGAAGAATCCTTGAGGGCATCTTCTAGGAAGACCCAGACAGGGTATACATGGCAGCGAGTGCCGCCCTCCTCCCTACCACCCAGAGCAGGTGTGGAGAGCGCCACAGGGGCTGAGCGACTCTGTCCACAGGCCTGAGGGAGTGAAGGTCCCACCCTCTTTGTGGGACATGCTTTCTAGGTGGAAGGGTCCGGGGTAGGCTCCATCCACTCGCTACCCAGCCTTGGCTTCTGTGACTTGGTGCAGGAAGGGTTTGGACCTGGTTGTTCTGTGAGCCAGGTTGCTGGTGCCTCAGGACCTCCTGGGACAGTGCAGCTGGGGTTTCTCGGTGCCAGAGGCAGGCTGGCCTTCTCAGGCTGGGCAGGTCTGCAGAAAGTGGGGACCCCTCAGCTCCTCCTCCTGCCAGCATTTACAGGTACCCTGGGCCATGGCACGTGGGCCACTGCGGCCAATCTACCATTCCACTGCCCTTCCAGGGCCTATCATCTAGATAGGAAGAGGGTGTCAGATGAGGGCTCCCCTCTCTTCCCCATAGGCCCATCCAGGCTGACCTCACAAGCCCACACCCCCATACTCAGCAGACCCCCAGAGGTCAGCTGTACTGCCCCTTGGAGAGCCTCCCCACCAGTCCCCCCAAACCTGTCCCCTCCCGTCCTTTCCCCTCCCCACTTGGCCCGGAAGAGGCCAATTTTCCGGGCCTCTATTGGGTCAGCTAATCCCAATTTTGTACTGATGGGGCCACTCAGGCTTCGACAAATGTCCTTGTCATAGCCTGTGGGGACCCGGCAGAGGCCTCTGGGGCAGGAGGGGTTGTGGCTGCCCTGGGCAGGCACTGGAGGAGTCATTGACTTCCCACTGGGGTATGGGGTATGGGCTGCGGACCTTGGAGCACTCTGGGCTCTCCTCCTCCCCCAGCCCTGCCCATGCCCTGCATCTTTCAGCCTCTGAGGCGTCCTCGCTGCGGGCCCTGGACAGAGGTCTCTCCTAGGACTCCATCAGCAGCTGAGCGCTCAGGTGTGGGGTCGAGGGCTGCCATGCAGGCAGGAATTGATACCTCTGTGCCTCAGTTTCCCCACCTGTAAAGTGGACCCGGCTGATGCGCCTCCCTCTCCCACCACGGTCTCCTGCCTGAGTCCCTGGCTGAGTCCCTCCCTCTCCCCAGGGTACCTGGTGGTGCCAGCAGGCGGTGGTGGCACCTTCCTGGGTGGCTTCTTTGTGAACAAGCTCAGGCTCCGGGGCTCCGCGGTCATCAAGTTCTGCCTGTTCTGCACCGTCGTCAGCCTGCTGGGCATCCTCGTCTTCTCCCTGCACTGCCCCGGTGTGCCCATGGCGGGCGTCACAGCCAGTTACGGCGGGAGGTGAGGGCCAGGTGGCACCTGGATTCGAGTCGGGGCCCTGAGCACCTGTGGTCCCTGGTTGGAGGAGGAAGGGTGCAGCACTTGGGGGAGGTGGTTTTTGGAAAGGGCTACGTCGCAGGACAGCAGCAAGGGCAACACTCGTTCAGCAGGGCGCCTGGCAGCATCCACGTGAAAGGGTACCATGCCAGCTGTCAGAAGCGTCTGCACTCAGGTCCCGGTTGTGCCCCTGGGCAGTCATATGCCTCTCTGGATCTCAGCCCTCTGCTCTGTCAAATGGAAGAGCAGCCCTAGTGTTTGGGGCTCTCGAGGCTGGTCCCTGTCGGTGACATAGTGTCCCGGGATGTGCTCCCAGCGTTGCCATGTGCTGGAAGTGGGAGGGGGACCTGCTGGTCAGGTGGCAATTAGGGAATATCCAAAATACATGCAGGTAGCCTGCACCTCAGCCCTGCCCTGCGGGCCCCGGGAGTGCACCTACAGACGCTGTGCAAGACCGAGAAGCACAAAGCGGCCATTGTGGCATTATCAGAAACAACCTAAGAGTCATCAGGGTGGGCGGGGTTACTATGCTGTCCTCATGACAGAGGCCCCGCCCACAAAGGAATGGAGGAAGCTCATCCTGGGCCACTGCCAAGACACACCGTGAAGTGGGAGAAAGGAAGGAGTTGGACAATGGGCACGGTGTGCCCTGATTCAAGGGAGAAGTGCAGATGTTTGTGACCACCGAGGGGCGTGTACATGCAGATGACCCCTGCAAACACATGGCCAGCCTGTGGCTGGAGAACCGAGGACTGGGGTGGGGCCGGGGCCGCGAGCCTGCCTTCGTGTACCTGACGCTCGCTTGCTCTTAATGTTTGCATTTGATCCGTGTGAATGTGTTGCCTGTCCAAAAACAAATGAACTAGGGAAAGGGGCTGTGCATCAGGCAGACGGCGCTGGGGGGGCACGGATGTACCTTCCTTGCATGAGAAGGAAAAACCATTCTATCACCAGAAGGCAGTGCCTAGCGTGAGTGCCCAGCGTGCTGGGGGTGGTGCAAGCTTGGCAAGTTTGCAGACCCAAAATGCAGGCTGCACAGGTTCGAGCCCCAAGGCTGACCCTGTGCCTGCCGGGCTCCAGCATGGCTCTGGCCTGGGCCCCACCACCCGCTTGTCCCCCTTCTGCAGCCTCCTGCCCGAAGGCCACGTGAACCTAACGGCACCCTGCAACACTGCCTGTGGCTGCCAGCCAGAGCACTACAGCCCTGTGTGTGGCTCAGACGGCCTCATGTACTTCTCGCTGTGCCATGCAGGGTGCCCTGCAGCCACTGAGATGAATGTGGATGGCCAGAAGGTGAGTGAGGCCGCTGCCTACCGCCCCTTCCTCCCCTGGACCCTGGGAAGGGGCCCCCGTGCCTTCCCCTTGTAATCGGCGCTATTGTTGGGCTTCCCAGGTGTACCGAGACTGTAGCTGTGTCCCTCAGAACCTGTCCTCTGGTTCTGGCCATGCCACTGCAGGGAAATGCACTTCAACTTGTCAGAGAAAGCCCCTCCTTCTGGTTTTCATATTCGTTGTAATTTTCTTTACATTCCTCAGCAGCATTCCTGCACTAACGGCAACTCTACGGTAAGCGGGGCCGGGTGTGCGCTTGTCCAACGCTTTCCTTGCAGCACCCCGAGGCAGAGCTCTGCAGATCCTAAGACGGGAGCGCTCCGGGAAACACCCAGGCCCCTGCTAAGCGGGCCTGTCACTGGTGGCAGGAGAGACCTCACTGTCTCTGACCTCTGATGAGGGGCTTCCCGCTTGGGGAGGTGACGATGTGGCTGGGGGCTGGGCCAGGAGGCCGCTGGCCTGGGGGGTGACTTGGCATGCAACCCCACTTCTGTGGGTGCTGACGCTGCGGTTTTCTATTGCAGATGTGTCCGTGACCCTCAGAGATCCTTTGCCCTGGGAATCCAGTGGATTGTAGTTAGAATACTAGGTACTGTGCAGTGTGAGGAAGCCATGGTCAGTTGTGCAGTGTGCTCACTGCACGAGGGCATGGGCAAGTGTCTAACCACCAAGTGGATGTGCTTCCCAGCAGGAGGCTGTGCCTGCCTGGGACGGGTTCCATTCCCTAACTGTCCACTAGAGGGGCCCATCGTCATTTATTTGCCCAAAGTTTTTCCCTGGGAGATCATGGGGAACTCCCAGCCCCAGTGCCGAATCTCCAAAGAAAGGAACATTTAAGCCCCTTTGCACCTGCTGAGAACTCCAATGGCCAGTATTCCAGGCCTCTTCGCTGCCCGCCCCCTGCCTTGCCCCCTGCCCACCGGGAGTGTGGCTGCTGAGTGGGCTTCTCTCCACAGGGGGCATCCCGGGGCCCATCGCCTTCGGCTGGGTGATCGACAAGGCCTGTCTGCTGTGGCAGGACCAGTGTGGCCAGCAGGGCTCCTGCTTGGTGTACCAGAACTCGGCCATGAGCCGCTACATCCTCATCATGGGGCTCCTGTTCAAGGTGAGCAGGCCCAGGGGAGGGACGGAGGGTCTGCTCTGAGGGTGGCTGGGGGCTCCAGACACTCCATCTTGCAGCAGCTTGGACCACAGCCCAGTACATCACAGATGTCCTCACAGCCAGTTTCTAGAAGGGGCCCTTCCGCCATTCCTCATGAGCCGGTTGTGGAGGGAGGCAGGCCGACTGCAGGGCCTCCCCCTGGGGTTCACTATCCAGGTCCCCAGCAGCTCCTGCAAAGCCCAGGCGCAGGTGCTGCTCGCTTTCCCGCCTCCTGGGGCTGCCCCTCCACAGTGTGGTCTTGTGTGTGCCTGGGGTGCCCGTTAACCAAAAGCTTTGCAGAAATAAGCGGCTTCTCCCATTAGAGCGGCTCGATTAGCTGGTCCACTCCGGGCCTTGGTCTAGGGGGCCAGCGGGCAGGCTGCAGCCTCTCCATGCTCAGTGCACCTTGAATTCCATTGGATCTCTTAGCCTGGCCCTTATTTTTCAAGCTAACAAACTTTCTGTTGTGACTTCTGGCGTATGCTACCTGGGAGGAAGCGCAGTATTTGTGTTTGGAATTTGCCCCCATTAGAGAATAAAGCACAAAACCTTCTAAATAAAATGCGGTCCCAGGGCCAGCTGTTCAGAGGATCTTCACGCTCTTCCTTGGGTGACGGACCCAGGAAAGTTGATCCTGCAGGAACCCCTGGCCTCAGGCTTTCCAGGAGGGAGGTTAGAGAAAGGGAAGGAACCCAGCTGGTTCACCTGCCCTGGGATTAACAGAAAATAGGCGAGTCTGAGCAGGGCCTTGCGTGGCCCTGGAGAGAAGCAGAGTGGGTTAATTTAAAGAGAAATATACCTCGGTTTCCCCCTCATCTGAGGTTTCACTTTCCACAGTTTCAGTTACCTGAGGTCAACCACAGTCTGAATATATTAAATAGGAAATTCCAGAAGCAAACAGTTCATAACTTTTAAAGCATGCGCCATTCTGAAATCTTGATCGCATTCTCCCTTTGTCCAACTTTGGAAGAAGGCAAGGTCAGAAATTATTCTGCAGGGAGCTTTGGGGACACTGGATCCTAAGGCCCAAGCCCTGTGTGATACGCCTTTCACTTTGGCATCAAATAACGGATGACTATCAGGGACTGGCGATGTTTGGGGAGGCCCGAAGGCATGTGTGCATCAGGAAATTGACCAAATGACTTCATGAGACATAATCTTTGTCCATCACGTCCAGGCTGTCCACGCCACCACCTGTTAATAACTTAGCTGGTGTGGTTACCACATCCCCCATCACCGTATGGCAGTGCCGTGTTCCAGCCACCCTTATTTACCTAGCCATGGCCCCGAAGCACCGGACCACTGACGCTGCCATTCAGCTCTGCCAGCGGGAAGCCAGAGGCGCTTCCTTCATGAGAATGTGTGGTTCCTTGGCTGGGCTGAGTATCACCCTTGACTCACATGTCCACAGGGGTCTCAGTGTCTGCGATGAGGGGGCTGCTGTACGTTCCCAGGGTGTGTCTCTATTGGATGCATCCCTTATCCTGGAGCAGCCAGCCGAGAGCCCTCCACACGTAACCATCCCCCGGGCTCAGCACAGCCATCAAGAGCCGTGTCCAGGGGTCAGCGTTGGCCTCGGCAGCACATGCTTCCGTATTAATTCTCACGGGGGGAGCACAGTGGCTCCTTATGAACATCCTCGTGTTCCACTTTGTCCCACACCGAGTCAGAGCAGCCTCACTCCCTGAATGCAGGCTCAGGGCCATCAGCCAGGCTGACGCTCCAGGAGGCACAGTGGCTGTTTCTGGCCCAGGCCCAGCGTGGAAACCGTAGTGGGGCACATGACTCTGCGTGGCACTGCGGCAGCATCCGCGCTTGGACCGTACCACCTTTGGGGCCCACGTGGGATTCCTGCCACGTCGTCCTCTCGCCCTGCAAAGTCAGTGCGGCCCCTCGTTGTTGACAAACCAAGACCCTGAAGGTTAAGAACTGCCCATGATGGCGGCACCCGGGCTTGAATCCGGGCTGTGGTGGCGACCAGCAACCAGCGACTGGCTCTGTGTGAGGTTCCTGTGGCTGCCACGACAAAGGACCACAAATGGGGTGGCCTAATAGCAGAACCAGACTCACTCACAGGTCTGACCCCAGAAGTCAGAATCAAGGTGGGGGCAGGGCTGGCTCCTTCCGCGCTCTGGCTCTGTCTGCAGCTGCATGTGGCCTTTCTCTCTCCCTGCCTCATCTTCCTCTCCTTTCTCTCGTGAGGACACCAGTCATTGGATTTAGGACCCACCTTAGATCCAGGATGACCTCATCTCAAATCCTTAATTACATCTGCAAAGGCCCTATTTCCAAAAAAGGTCCCATTCACAGGTGTCTGGCACCATTCATCCCGTAACAAATGCCCCAGTCCTGTGCCCCTGTTTTTAGTCAAAGGGTACGTTTCCTTCCCTCTTTAACAATGTTGGTGTCGATGCTACAAACCGGTTATGGGGGAAAGATACCCTCAGAGCAGGATGGGTTTCCGTGGCCTGGTGAGGGTGCTGCAGGCTAGGGCAGGGACAGGACTGGGACAGGCCCACCAGCGTCCAGAGACTCTGGCAGGGCTTCCAACAAGGTCCAGTGGGCTCCTCTCTCCCCAGGTGCTGGGCGTCCTCTTCTTTGCCACAGCCTGCTGTTTATACAAGCCCCTGTCGGAGTCTTCAGATGGCCTGGAAGTTTGTCTGCCCAGCCAGTCCTCGGCCCCTGGCAGTGCCACAGAGAGCCAGCTCCAGAGCAGCATCTGACCGCCGCCCATGCCCACCCGGCCACGGCAGGCACTCAGCATTTCTTGATGACAGAACGGTGCCCCTGGGTGATGCAATCACATGGAAACTTCTATTTGACCTGCAACCTTCTAGTTAACCTGTGGTTTAAAGTCAGCTGTGAACTCCTGTCCCCAGAGCAATGAAGCCCTTCAGTGGATGGGAGCAACTTGCACAAATATATATTTATGGACATGTATTTTGCATCAGAACATATTTATAGAATTATTTTATACCTGATCGTGTGTGGTATGCGTGAGGGCAAGCTCTGCAAGGGCTGAATCCCACTGGGAGGGTGCGGGCCTGCAACCCAAGGAAGGCTTGTGTGTCCTCAGCGAAAGCTGTGCATATCTAAATATATTTTGTATTTAAGCCTGTGTCCCCAATACTGTGTGCTTTATTTCTATGAGTTTGCAGAGTTTGGTGGTCTCGCCATGCTTGGTATGGTCTTTGGGACTGTGTGCTCCAGCTGAGACCGGCTCCCACCTCCAGTTCAGCCTCAGGCTTCAAGCCTGGCTCCCCGCCCCGGACACTTCCGTGAATGACTTGAGCTCTGTCTTTGCACATTGGGACTGAGGACAGAAGTGGCCGGCAACTGCTGTTAACGCAAAAATGTGTATGTGTGTGCGCATGGGTGCACGGGAGTCAGCACAGGCTCTCTCGTTTGCAAGGCCCTTGGATAGCCATGCCTCATCCCAGGAGGGTGGTGGGTCACGGGTGGCAGCCCGCGTGGTCCCAAGGCCTGTGGAGCGGCTCTGGGGGCTGCTGGTGGCACAGACCCCAGTGGGAGAGCCCCATGGGAATGAGGGGAGACACAGGCCCTCATCCTGGTCGCAGTGTCCCCGGGTGATGCTCTGAGGTCAGGAGAAGTCTGGGAGGTTCGGGCACCAAGGAAAAGGCAGTTTGAGCTGCCCCATGGGATGGAGGGCCCTAGGATGGTGGTGGTGAAAACAGCAAGCAGGGGGGCCGGGCGCGGTGGCTCACGCCTGTAATCCCAGCACTTTGGGAGGCCAAGGCGGGCGGATCACGAGGTCAGGAGATCGAGACCATCCTGGCTAACATGGTGAAACCCCGTCTCTACTAAAAAAATACAAAAAACTAGCCAGGCGAGGTGGTGGGCGCCTGTAGTCCCAGCTACTCGGGAGGCTGAGGCAGGAGAATGGCGTAAACCCGGGAGGCGGAGCTTGCAGTGAGCTGAGATCCGGCCACTGCACTCCAGCCTGGGCGACAGAGCGAGACTCCGTCTCAAAAAAAAAAAAAAAAACAGCAAGCAGGAGACCAGCTTACTGGGAAGGCCATTGACCCCTCGCATCCTGTAAGATCGGGGGAGTCTGTTACCCTTCCCTGAACGTCCAGATCTGACCATGCAGTGACCAGGCTGGGCAGGACTGACCCTTCCCTGAACGTCCGGATCTGACTGCGCGGGGACCAGGCTGGGCGGGACTGACCCTTCCCTGAACGTCCGGATCTGACCATGCAGTGACCAGGCTGGGCAGGACTGACCCTTCCCTGAACGTCCGGATCTGACTGCGCGGGGACCAGGCTGGGCAGGACTGACCCTTCCCTGAACGTCCGGATCTGACCATGCAGTGACCAGGCTGGGCAGGACTGACCCTTCCCTGAACGTCCGGATCTGACCATGCAGTGACCAGGCTGGGCAGGACTGACCCTTCCCTGAACGTCCGGATCTGACTGCGCGGGGACCAGGCTGGGCAGGACTGACCCTTCCCTGAACGTCCGGATCTGACCATGCAGTGACCAGGCTGGGCAGGACTGACCCTTCCCTGAACGTCCGGATCTGACTGCGCGGGGACCAGGCTGGGCAGGACTGACCCTTCCCTGAACGTCCGGATCTGACCATGCAGTGACCAGGCTGGGCAGGACTGACCCTTCCCTGAACGTCCGGATCTGACCATGCAGTGACCAGGCTGGGCAGGACTGACCCTTCCCTGAACGTCCGGATCTGACCATGCAGTGACCAGGCTGGGCAGGACTGACCCTTCCCTGAACGTCCGGATCTGACCATGCAGTGACCAGGCTGGGCAGGACTGACCCTTCCCTGAACGTCTGGATCTGACCATGCAGTGACCAGGCTGGGCAGGACTGACCCTTCCCTGAACGTCTGGATCTGACCATGCAGTGACCAGGCTGGGCAGGACTGACCCTTCCCTGAACGTCCGGATCTGACTGCGCGGGGACCAGGCTGGGCAGGACTGACCCTTCCCTGAACGTCCGGATCTGACCATGCAGTGACCAGGCTGGGCAGGACTGACCCTTCCCTGAACGTCCGGATCTGACCATGCAGTGACCAGGCTGGGCAGGACTGACCCTTCCCTGAACGTCCAGATCTGACCATGCAGTGACCAGGCTGGGCAGGACTGACCCTTCCCTGAACGTCCGGATCTGACCATGCAGTGACCAGGCTGGGCGGGGCTGACCCTTCCCTGAACGTCCGGATCTGACTGCGCGGGGACCAGGCTGGGCAGGACTGACCCTTCCCTGAACGTCCGGATCTGACTGCGCGGGGACCAGGCTGGGCGGGACTGACCCTTCCCTGAACGTCCGGATCTGACCATGCAGTGACCAGGCTGGGCGGGGCTGACCCTTCCCTGAACGTCCGGATCTGACCATGCAGTGACCAGGCTGGGCGGGGCTGACCCTTCCCTGAACGTCCGGATCTGACTGCGCGGGGACCAGGCTGGGCAGGACTGACCCTTCCCTGAACGTCTGGATCTGACTGCGCGGGGACCAGGCTGGGCAGGACTGACCCTTCCCTGAACGTCCGGATCTGACCATGCAGTGACCAGGCTGGGCAGGACTGACCCTTCCCTGAACGTCCGGATCTGACTGCGCGGGGACCAGGCTGGGCAGGACTGACCCTTCCCTGAACGTCTGGATCTGACCATGCAGTGACCAGGCTGGGCGGGGCTGACCCTTCCCTGAACGTCCGGATCTGACCATGCAGTGACCAGGCTGGGCGGGGCTGACCCTTCCCTGAACGTCCGGATCTGACTGCGCGGGGACCAGGCTGGGCGGGGCTGACCCTTCCCTGAACGTCCGGATCTGACTGCGCGGGGACCAGGCTGGGCAGGACTGACCCTTCCCTGAACGTCTGGATCTGACCTGCGCGGGGACCAGGCTGGGCAGGACTGACCCTTCCCTGAACGTCCGGATCTGACCATGCAGTGACCAGGCTGGGCAGGACTGACCCTTCCCTGAACGTCCGGATCTGACTGCGCGGGGACCAGGCTGGGCAGGACTGACCCTTCCCTGAACGTCCGGATCTGACCATGCAGTGACCAGGCTGGGCAGGACTGACCCTTCCCTGAACGTCCGGATCTGACTGCGCGGGGACCAGGCTGGGCAGGACTGACCCTTCCCTGAACGTCCGGATCTGACCATGCAGTGACCAGGCTGGGCAGGACTGACCCTTCCCTGAACGTCCGGATCTGACCATGCAGTGACCAGGCTGGGCAGGACTGACCCTTCCCTGAACGTCCGGATCTGACCATGCAGTGACCAGGCTGGGCAGGACTGACCCTTCCCTGAACGTCCAGATCTGACCATGCAGTGACCAGGCTGGGCAGGACTGACCCTTCCCTGAACGTCTGGATCTGACCATGCAGTGACCAGGCTGGGCAGGACTGACCCTTCCCTGAACGTCTGGATCTGACCATGCAGTGACCAGGCTGGGCAGGACTGACCCTTCCCTGAACGTCCGGATCTGACTGCGCGGGGACCAGGCTGGGCAGGACTGACCCTTCCCTGAACGTCCGGATCTGACTGCGCGGGGACCAGGCTGGGCAGGACTGACCCTTCCCTGAACGTCCGGATCTGACCATGCAGTGACCAGGCTGGGCAGGACTGACCCTTCCCTGAACGTCCGGATCTGACCATGCAGTGACCAGGCTGGGCGGGGCTGACCCTTCCCTGTACGTCCGGATCTGACCATGCAGTGACCAGGCTGGGCGGGGCTGACCCTTCCCTGAACGTCCGGATCTGACTGCGCGGGGACCAGGCTGGGCAGGACTGACCCTTCCCTGAACGTCCGGATCTGACTGCGCGGGGACCAGGCTGGGCAGGACTGACCCTTCCCTGAACGTCTGGATCTGACTGCGCGGGGACCAGGCTGGGCAGGACTGACCCTTCCCTGAACGTCCGGATCTGACCATGCAGTGACCAGGCTGGGCAGGACTGACCCTTCCCTGAACGTCCGGATCTGACTGCGCGGGGACCAGGCTGGGCAGGACTGACCCTTCCCTGAACATCTGGATCTGACCATGCAGTGACCAGGCTGGGCGGGGCTGACCCTTCCCTGAACGTCCGGATCTGACCATGCAGTGACCAGGCTGGGCGGGGCTGACCCTTCCCTGAACGTCCGGATCTGACTTCTCGGGGACCAGGCTGGGCGGGGCTGACCCTTCCCTGAACGTCCGGATCTGACTGCGCGGGGACCAGGCTGGGCAGGACTGACCCTTCCCTGAACGTCTGGATCTGACCATGCAGTGACCAGGCTGTGCAGGACTGACCCTTCCCTGAACGTCCGGATCTGACCATGCAGTGACCAGGCTGGGCAGGACTGACCCTTCCCTGAACGTCCGGATCTGACTGCGCGGGGACCAGGCTGGGCAGGACTGACCCTTCCCTGAACGTCTGGATCTGACCATGCAGTGACCAGGCTGGGCGGGGCTGACCCTTCCCTGAACGTCCGGATCTGACCATGCAGTGACCAGGCTGGGCGGGGCTGACCCTTCCCTGAACGTCCGGATCTGACTGCGCGGGGACCAGGCTGGGCGGGGCTGACCCTTCCCTGAACGTCCGGATCTGACTGCGCGGGGACCAGGCTGGGCAGGACTGACCCTTCCCTGAACGTCCGGATCTGACCATGCAGTGACCAGGCTGGGCAGGACTGACCCTTCCCTGAACGTCCGGATCTGACTGCGCGGGGACCAGGCTGGGCGGGACTGACCCTTCCCTGAACGTCCGTATCTGACCATGCAGTGACCAGGCTGGGCGGGGCTGACCCTTCCCTGAACGTCCGGATCTGACTGCGCGGGGACCAGGCTGGGCAGGACTGACCCTTCCCTGAACGTCTGGATCTGACTGCGCGGGGACCAGGCTGGGCGGGACTGACCCTTCCCTGAACGTCCGGATCTGACTGCGCGGGGACCAGGCTGGGCGGGGCTGACGTCAGGAGTGTTGGAGGGAGGGTGGGCTCTGCTCTTGGGGGAAGCTCCTCTCTGCCACCTGCTGATCCAGGCTTTGGCCCTTTGGCAAGGGGCCTCGCGTGACCCAGGTCAGGTCTCCAGAGGTGCTGGGAACAACAGGAGGGGTGAGGGACAGGTGACTGGGGCTGGGCCCTCAGGGTGTGCACAGGACAAAGAGGCATCCCCAGGAGGCCTGTGTGGGGCATTCCGGGGGCACCCAGCCACACGCCCCCTCCCCAGTGGCTGCATCTTGTGTGACCACAGTGAGGGTTGCCACATGAGCCGCCTGGGCAGGTGTGTCTAGTGCTTTGCTGTTTACCACATGTGCAGGTGATCAGGCTGCAGAGCTGCTCCCTGGAACCGCCCCTCATGCCATGCCCAGCACCCTCCCAGGCATCCCTGCCCCTGTGCCCACTGAGCCAGTACCCATCTGCAACGTGGCTGCCTCAAGAATGCTACCTGCACGGAGTTGTCCAGTGTGGGACCTTTTGGGATTGGAGTGTTCACTCAGCACTGTGCCAAGACCCACCCCAGAGGCTGCAGTGTGGATGGAGATTCCCACGCGTCTGCTCTTGGATTCCTTCTGTAGCGAGGACCCCACCCCACTCTAGGGCCTCCCCTTCCCTCAGTCACCTGGTTGACCTCACCTCACAGAAAGGAAGTGGAGCCCCAGAGGCATAAGGGTGCTGGCCCACCGGCTCTTGTCCTCACAGTCTTCAGATCAGGCAGGGGTAACCCTGGCCACGTGTCGAGTGACAGTGTGGGCTCCTGGAACCCCAAGGGGGACTCAGCCCAAGTGACAGGTAGGGTCAAGGGGCAGGCCCAGGAGCCACAGAGGCACCATCCAGGCACCTTGCACATCTTCGTGCAGTGTTTGCCGACAGGAGGGGTTTGCCAAGCACCTCTGCCAGGCTCCATTCCAGGTGCTGGAGAGACAGTGGCACCAGGCCAACACGAGGTCCTCTTCTCCAGAACTGATGGAAAGGGGGTATACAAGGTTCCCTACAGGGAGGCCGGGGGTGCCATTAGGGCAGTCAGGGAAGGCTTCTCAGAGGAGGTGATGTGCTGAGACCTCAGGAGGGGATGAACATTTTAGGTAAAAAACAAATAAACAAACAAAAACAGCAAGTGCCAAGGTCCTGAGGCAGGAACAAGCCACAAGGCCCAGGGAGCAAATGGAAACAGTCCCGGCCCTGGTAATGGGCAGGGCATCGGCTGTGTTTTAGGAAGCCTTTACCCACTTTATGCCGAAGCGGGTCATGCCCTCGGGTCTCTGCTGTCATGCGCTTTCTTCCTCCATGCATCAAGAGCTGACTCCTTCCTGTATCATATGGCAGTTGTGATGGACGCTCCCAAACTTAGCCACACTCCCTGCAAGAGCTGTCGGGAAAGTGCCCTGTAGGCAGAGTTGGGGAACTAGAGTCACGCACACGCACGTGTGTGGGGCCAGATCATCCTCCGATTGTGCCACTGCACTCTAGCCTGGGTGGCAGCATGAGACTTTCTCAAAATAATAAGAAGAAGAGTTGAATCCAGAATATAAGAAGAATTCCTACAACCCAGCAATTAAAGGATGATCCAATTTAAAAACAGGCAAAGGATTTGAATTTTATTTCATCACAAAAGACGAGCCCAGGAGAAGATGCTCAAGATTTTCCCAGACACCCAGGAAAGTGCAAACCAAAGCCACAGTGCTGACTGTATCAAAAACAAAAAGCAAACAAACAAATGAAACCAGAAAACGATGAGTCGTGGAGAACTTGGAATCCTCACACACTGTGGGTGGGAATGGAAAATGGAAAAATGGCACAGCTACTTGGGAAAACAGTTTGGCGGTTCATCAAAAAGTTAACCATGGAATTAGCAGAAGACCCGGCAATTCCACTCCTAGGTATCTACCCAAGAGAAATGAAAGCAGGTGTCCACATAAAGACAAGCATGCAAGTGTGCACGGCAGCATCGCTCCTAATAGTCCAAAAGTGAACCAGCCCGAATGTCACCTGGCTGACGAGTAGGTAAATCAACGTGGGCTGACCACACGGTGGGTCTCACTTGGCCGTCAATCAGAAAGAAGGAAGCCCAGCACTACGGTGTGCAGGTGCACACCGACCCTGAAACATGCTCGGAGGAAGCAGCCAGACACAGAAGGCCGTGTTTAGTGATTCTTTTATAAGAAATGTCCGGAATGGACACATCTGCAGAGACAGAAAATGGACTAGTGGGTCCAGGGTCTGGGGGAAGGCGAGGTGGGAGCGACTGTCATGGGTGCAGGGCGTTTTGGTGCAGTGATGAAATGTTCTGGAGTTAGATAATGGTGATGGTTGCACAACTCTGTGAACACGCTTAAAACACCGAATTGTACACTTTAAAAGGTGAATATTTGGGGATGTGACTTATCTCTCTGTAAAGCTATTATTAAATACATCCATCCATGCGTTCATCACTGACTGCCTGCCCTGTGCTTTCACTCCTGTAGACCCTGGAGATATGTTGGTGTATCTGTGTCTGTTCCATAACCTTCTGGTGTCTGTTCCATAACTGCAGCTCTGCCAGGAGAGCATGTGTGGGCCCCATGTTCAGAGGCACCCCAACTCCCTCCCTGCTCACTTCCTTAGGATGACAGGAGGCAAGAAGGGGCCGTAGAGACCTACACTCCAACCCCACTGAGGCAGATGATGTTTTCCAACAACAGCCACAATATGTCTCATTCCTTCTGCTGGAGGTGGGGTCTGTGCACCCTCTCTTTGACCCTGGCAGGCGATTGGGACTGCCTCGTGGCAGAGGTGACACAGCTTCTACTGTCAGTGCCTTCTGGGCACACTCACCTTGGGAACCCAGTGCCACGCTGTGAGGAAGCCCAGACCACGGGAGCCCTGGCGCTGTGCACCAGCTCTCAGGCCGAGTTCGCTGTGAGGGGGGTGCCGTCTTGGGTGCTCCAGTCCCCAGCTGGGCTCTCTGTCCCCACTCCTCCTGTAGGGGAGGGAATCAGCCCTTCCCACCTAGCCACACCTGCAGATTTGGGAAGGAAAGAAGTAATGATGCTGTTTTAAGCCTGAGGGCCTCTGCTGTCAGTAAAGGCTTGAAGGAAAGTGAGGCAAAGGTTGACGGAAGCTGGAGGAAGGGAAAGCCTCAGAGGACAGGAACAGTAGGTTATGCAGCGCTGTGGCCTGCGGGGACACAGAGGCAGAAAATGTGCAGATGCCCCGGGCGAGTAGCGACTCTAGGCAGAAACACCAGCAGGCTTTATTGCAGCTGTGTGTAAGAAGGAGAAGAGAGGGTTTCGTTTTTTAACTTTAGTTTTCAAGCAAAATTTAGATACAATTAAAGAAGCCAGGACTTAACAGAATTGAAAAGAAAGCTGTTGACAATGCCAAGTGCTGATGAAGGCTCAGGTAACGGGAACACTCCCCCGTCACTGGTGGACGCAGAGCTCAGGAACCCAGCTCTACAGTGTACTATAAAGTTAGACCCACACCTTCTTATAACACAGAAATTCCACTCCTAGAGAAAGGCAAAATTATGTTCACACAAAATCTTGTACACAAATGTTTTTTTATAGGGCTATTCTTTTTTTTTTCTTTGAGACTGGGTCTTGCTCTGTCGCCCAGGCTGGAGTGCAATGGTGCAATCTCAGCTCACTGCAGCCTCTTACTCCCGGGTTCAAGCAAATTTTCACAATCATCAACAAAATTGGAAACCACCCAAATGTCCTCTGGGGTGTGGAAGGATCGTCACACAGCCACCCACTGGACTCAGCCGTGGAGGGAGGCACTGTTAATATGCAACAGGGACGAACCTGGGAGGCACCATGCTGAGCAAAAGAACCAGACCCAAGAGGCTAGTAGTGTATGGTTTTATTTACACGACAGCTTCCAAAAGGCAAAGCTGCAGGGATGGAGAGGAGACCAGCTGCTGCCAGGGGCTGGGGTGGAGAGGAAAGTGTGGCTTTTAAAAGTAGCCTGGGGCTGGACAGGGTGGCTCACACCCATAATGCCCGCACTTTGGGAGGCCGAGGCATGCAGATCACTTGATATCAGGAGTTCGAGACCAGCCTGGCCAACATGATGAAACCCCATCCCTACTAAAAATACAAAAATTAGCAGGGCTTGGTGGCGCCTGCCTATAATCCCAGCTACTCCAGAGGCTGAGGCAGGAGAATCGCTTGAACCTGGGAGGCAGAGGCTGCAGTGAGCCGAGATCACACCACTGCACTCCAGCCTGGGCAACAGAGCGAGACTCCATCTCAGACAAACAAGAAAGTAGCATGGCGGAGATGCTCTGGGTCATGAAGCTATCTGTGTCCTGACGGTGGGCATGGTTCCACAAATCCATACGTGTGTCAAATTCCTTATTTTTTCCTTTTTTTTTTTTTTTTTGATACAGGTTCTCACTCAGCCACTCAGGTTGGAGTGCAGTGGTACAATCATGGCTCACTGAAGCCTTGACCTCCTGGTCTCAGGTGATCTTCCCACCTCAGCCTCCCAGGCAGCTGGGACTACAGGCATGCACCACCATACCCAGGTAATTTTCATATTTTTTGTAGATATGGTGTCTTGCTCTGTTGCCCGGGCTGGTTTTGAACTCCTGAGTTCAAGCAGTCCTCCTGCCTCGGCCTCCTAAAGTGCTGGGATTACAGGTGTGAGCCACCAGGCCTGGTTTATAGAATCACTTCTTACAATCCAGTTTTACTGCACAGTGGCTTAAAAAATAAAATCAAAAACACTGTTTCTCAGTCCAAGATTCTGCAGGTGGCAAAGGATCCTTAAATTAATGAAAGGGCATCAGACCCAGGCGACAGCAGCAGAGGGTCTAAGGAGGGAGTGAAGGGTGTGGCTCTAAACTCCTCTGTTAAAACAGCAGAAAAACTTCAGGCAATTATTCACAGACTCTCTCAAATAAAAGAAAGGTCTGGCCGGGTGCGGTGGCTCAAGCCTGTAATCCCAGCACCTTGGGAGGCCGAGACGGGCGGATCACGAGGTCAGGAGATCGAGACCATCCTGGCTAACACGGTGAAACCCCCTCTCTACCAAAAAATACAAAACACTAGCCGGGCGAGGTGGCGGCGCCTGTAGTCCCAGCTACTCGGGAGGCTGAGGCAGGAGAATGGCGGGAACCCGGGAGGCGGAGCTTGCAGTGAGCTGAGATCCGGCCACTGCACTCCAGCCTGGGCGACAGAGCGAGACTCCGTCTCAAAAAAAAAAAAAAAAAAAAAAAGAAAGGTCTGCAGTGGATCTTGAGGGTGTACCTTAAAGACGCTCTACACGAAACACGGAGTTTCTAAGAATCTTCGGGGAGTGTTCCAGGGCAACCCCCAGGAAGCCCGCAGGAGAGGAGGGCTCGTCTTGACAAGATTTGTAGATCGAGATTTGGGCTGATGGGGTGAACCCAAGGAACAGCCATAGGAACCACAATGTTTTCATAATGACTGAGTTTAACGTTCATAGAAACTGCTGCTGTATTTGAAATTTCATTTCCCAGTACCCTCTGCTGCTGTAGAGAGATTACAGTTGAGTCCCGTGTGCTGACTCTGTGTCATGAAACCTGCTAGGCCCACTTTTGGGCAGATGCCATGGGATTTCTACATAAACAGCCATGTCATCTGTGAAGAGGGAGAGTTTTTATTTCTTCCTCTCCAACCTATATTCCTTTCATTTCTTTTTCTTGCCTTATTGCACTGGCTGGAACCTCCAGTACAATGTCAAATAGGAGTGGTGAGAGAAGGCATCCTTTACATGTTCCTCGCCTTAGGAGAAAACAGTCCACCACTCAGTGTGAAGTGTGATGTTAGCTGCATGTATTTTTTTAAATAGAAGCCCTTTATCAGTTAAAGAGGTTCCCCTTCTATTTCTAGTTTGCTGACAGTTTTTTTTTTTTTTTTAACCGTAAATGGGTGTTGAGCTTTGATGGCCGTTTCTGAGTCTGTTGACACAACCCTGCAGTAGACCTTCTTCAGTGCTGATGTGGTAGACTGCACTGGTCACTTTCGGAATGTTAGGCCTGCCCCCACCCTGGGGTAAACCACACTTAATCATGGGCTATGCTTTTAAATATTGCTGGATTCAATTTTATGGTGTTGTGTTAAGGATTTTCGTGTCTATATTCATGAAAGATATCGGTGTGTAGTTTTATTTTCTTGTACTGTCTTTATCTGGTTCTGGTATATGGGTAATGCTGGCTTCATAAAATAACTTGGGAAATGTTTCATCCTCTTTGTGTTTTTCCAGACAGGGTCTCACTCTGTCACCTGGGCCGGAGTACAGTGGCATGAACACGCCTCACTCTAGGCTCACCCTCCCCGGGCTCAAGGCTCAGCTGATCCTCCCACTTCAGCATCCTGAGTAGCTGGGACTATAGGCACAAACCACCACACCCAGATGATTTGTGTAAATTTTGTTGCCCAGACTGGTCTGTAACTCCTAGGCTCATCTGATCCACCTTCCTTGGCCTCCCAAAGTGTGGGGATTACAGGCATGAGCCACCCTTCCTGGCCTTCTTTTCTTTAAGTTGAAGTAATGTTAGACTTCTATGCAGCTGTAAAAAATAAACAATACAAAGAGATCCCTTGTACACTTTGCCCAGTCTCCCCCATGGTAAGATTCTACAAAACTGTACTTTGGTATCACAAACAGCCAGCCCATCAACCTTATTCCAATTCCGTGGTTCTGCTTCTACTCACTCGTGTACGTGTGTATTAAGCCGTGTGTGCCACTTGTGTGCATGTTTATTAAGCCGTGTGTACACAACTGTGTGTGTGTATTAAGCCATGTGTACACACTCGTGTGTGTGTATTAATCTGTGTGCTGTTTTTATCGCCTGTGCAGGTTCCTGTATTGACTATGCTCGAATATCCACATGCGGGCTTTGTGTGAACATGAGCTTATCTCTCTGAGTAAAATCACCAGGCTGTGTGGTAGTTGCAGCCCCTCATCCATTTGTATGTTAGAAGAGATTGAATAAATTGATGTTACTTAGAATTCACTAATGAAGACATCTAGGCCTGGAGATTTCTTTTTCAGAAGGTTTCATTGAAAAAAAAATCCATTTTTTAAATAAATACAGGACTATTCACTTTATCTGTTTCTTTTTGGATGAGTTTTGGTAGTTTGCAAAAACTTTTCAGCTACAAGGATGAACTAATTTTATGGAAAAGGAAGGTTGACCCAGAGGATGGAACTGAGAGCCAGATGGCAGGGCAGCCCTGGAGAGCCATCCCCTGAGCTGGGACTGAGCCCTCAGCCCAACCCAGTAATTTCGCTCACCCAGATTTCAGGACCGCATGCCCAGGAGACTGCTGCGTGCCTCTCCCCTCCCTGCTCTTTGAAAGGAGAGCCGACAGTGTGGTCTGTATCTGTCCCACTACTGGTGTTATCTTGTCAGGGGCAGATAACTCTTCAGTTCACAACTCTTCAGATGGAGAGCAGGGTGCACCTGGGAGCCGCACGCCTGCAGCACCTTGTCCATACCTGGGCTTGGATTGCGGGACAAGACCCTGGGCTTGAGTCAGAGTTTGATGTAACTATGGAAGGAGACCGTAGGGCAGCCAGGGCAGAAGGTGAATTTATTTTGCATGAGGGAGAATTATGAGTTGCCGGGGCCACAGAGTAGACTATGGCAGATGGCACTTTCCCCACATGCCCATGCTGTATTTCCCATTCTGAGCGCCCTCCCAGCACCTTGCGCCTCCCTCATCAAGACGGGGAGGTCCGTGTCCCCTCCCCTCAGATCAGCAGGAGTGACACTGTCTTTCCAGACTTGCTTGTCTAAAGTGACACAGCTTCTCCCTGGCTCTCAATAGCAAGTTAGAAATGAATCCTCTGCCCTCAGCAGAGGCCCTGGTGACACTGCAGAGCAGAACAAGCCCTCCTCGCCAAGCTCTGGCCAAACTGCAGATCCAGGAGCACGGTCAGTGCTGACCATCGCTCCAGGTGTGGGCTGGTTTCTTACACAGCAATAGATTCCAGAATGCCACTGTCTTGGCTGCATTCCCCAGAAGCAGGCTCTGCAACAAGGATTTGGGTGCAAATGGATTATCTGGGGGCTGATCCTGGTGAGCACAGGTCGGGGTGGGGAAGGCAGGCAGGGAAGGGAAGGAGCCAATGAGGTGCTCCATCCAGGCAATGACTACCGAGGGCACCTGGGCTTTGTCCTGAGGGGGACCCCTGGGGCCAGGGTACAGCAGCATTGTCCCCTGTGAGGACCCCTCCGAAGGGGAGACCACTGCTGGGACAGATGAGCGTGGAGACCACGGAGGGGACAGGTGAGCATGGTGACCACAGAGGGGACAGGTGAGCGTGGAGACCACGGAGGGGACAGGTGAGCGTGGTGACCACGGAGGGGACAGGTGAGCGTGGTGACCACGGAGGGGACAGGTGAGCGTGGTGACCACGGAGGGGACAGATGAGTATGGAGATTACAGAGGGGTGCAGCTGAGGACCCCCTTGGTGGACCACGGCATGCAGGAGGGACTAAGAATGGCTGCGGGAGGAGGAGCTGGTGGATTTCGGAGGGGAATGAGGATCCATATTCCCACCACTCTGACTCTGGACAGAAAACCCACAGCCAGAGAGACCCTTCAAACTCAGGCAGGTCCCATCTGTCCCCTGGTTTTGGTGGCCACTGGCTGCCCTGCCCGGCGTGGTCCGCCTGCCTCCTCCTGCCTGTTCCCTCCAGCCTCGTGGCTCCCCCACAGGCCCGGCCACCCCTGCCCTGGGCCTTGGCATGCAGCTCCCTCTTCCCCGACATCCCCAGGGCTCCTTCCTCTGCCTCCTCCTGGTCTGTGACAAGGAGGCCCCGATCATCCTATAGAACTGCATCTTGCACCCCGCTCCCCCCCTCTGGTGCTCTTGACCCCCCACTGGCAACCTTCTTTTCTATTTTCCAAAATCTCCATTTCCTTCTAGCTGGTGACGTAATTCAGTGTCTGTAGGGTTGCTAGGACACAGTTCCCCACAGGCTGATATCTTTGTTTTATTCACCTGGCATACAGTTGGTGCTCAATAAGTGTTTGTTGTGGGCGGGACCCAGGAGGCAGGGCTAACACCATCCAATGACCAGCTGACAGAGAGGGGTTTGCCGCCCTGTCCACTGTCCCTCCCTCTCTGCACCCTCAGGGAGCACTGAGGAGGAAACCATGAATCATGCTTCCATTGGAGGCCAGGTGCACTTGCCCCTTCTCACACTGCCACAAAGACATACCTGAGACTGGGTAATTTATAAAGAAAAGAAGTTTAATCGGCTCACAGTTCTGCAGGCTGTATAGGGTTCATCTTCTGGGGAGGTCTCAGGAAACTTACAATCTTGGTGGAAGGGGAAGGGGATGCAGGCCCATCTTTACATGGCAGCAGGAGAGAGAGAGAGCAAAGAGGGAGGCACTATACACTTTCCAACTACCAGATCTCGTGAGAACTCTCACAAGACAGCACTCGGGGATGGTGCTAAACCATTAGAAACCACCCCCATGACCCAATCACCTCCCACCAGGCCCCACCTCCAACACTGGGGATCACAATTCAACATGTGGTTTGGGTGGGGAAACAGCCAAATCATGTCGCCAGCCACAGAGGCAGACATCTCTCCAGCAATCAGAACTTACAAGGGAATCCGTGTGGACTGGCAAGATACATGGTGAGTAGAAACAGCCGGCCACGGTGGGCCTCGCGTCCGGCCCTCCCCCACGGCACTCTCCACAGTGATGACCCTGGCTGGCCACAGGTGTTGCTTGTGTGCCTGGGAGGGCTGTGCGCCTCGAAGGCTCCCTAGGGATGCCAGCATGTTGGCCACGTAGGTGGGAGCCCAGAGCAGAAGGGTCACGTATGGACATGGGCGGAACGTAGGTGGGCCTGTGGCCCCGGATCCAAAGACTTTACAGGACTGAGATGGCGGTCCCTGGGTTCCGTGAACATGGTGACCTCTGCCGGGACAGATGAGCGTGGTGACCACTGAGGGGACAGATGAGTGTGGTGACCTCTGCCGGGACAGGCCCACCCTTCCCACAGTTTCTCACTTCCAGTTTGGGGAGAATCTCTCCACTCAGGGGGATGGTGGGACATTCCATGAGTCTTCAGAAATCTGGGGCACCTGCCAAAATCCAGGCATCATCCCATCAGATAGCAGCATGTGTGTGCGTGTGACCTCACACACACACACGCATACCCCCAAGCACACACACACGTGCACACACAGGCACACAAGTGCACACTCACAAGTGCACACACATGCGTGCGCGCACACACACACAGGCACACACACACACAGGCATGCACACACACACGCACACACCATTGTCATGCAGTGTCCCGGTGAACGGTGACTCCTAGCTCATCCTGAAGTTGGGGTGAAATCCTGGCTTTGCCACTTACAAGTCGTCTGAACTTGTGTGGATCATGTCACCCCCCAACTTAGTGTTCCCATCTGTAAATGGGGCCCATACAGGGACCCCCATCATAGGGCATGGTGAGGGTTAACTGCTGCACCTGTGCAGAGCTCTGGGGACACAGCTGGCCACAGCACGAGGACGGCCAGCATCTTCGCCAGTCCAGGGCCACACGGTAGTCTCTTTCTGTGCTGAGCTACAGGCTTGAGGCTGTGGACCCTGAAGCTGTGCAGGCTGTGAGGGCGCCCCGGTGCTTCCTCTCAGTGTCAGCTCCTTGGGGAACACGAAGGATGAACCAAAGGGAGCGATTACTCAGAACTATAATTTGCACTTAGATTGATTTTAATCGTCAGCACATTAGAAAGGCCCTTATGTGATCACTGTTTAATGACTGTGATATGCGTAATCCATTTTATTCTCAGCTGGCTCCTGTGGTAATTACATTTCTCTTGTGTTTAATTCATAACTTGATCATTTATTCCAAGTCGTGTTGGGCTTGGACCTCAGGCTCTGAGGAACGGCCGCTGACGGAGCTCAGGCCCAGCACTTCTCCTGGAGAGCCGGCCGCTTGCTGCTGGCCATACCTGGAGGTGGCGAGGACAGGCTTTTCCATCGCTCTTGGTGGGGGCACCTGGCCCAGGGGCATCTCCATGGGCGCTTGGTGGGACAAAGCTGCAGGAATAATTGATGTTGAGGTTGATGGTGACAGTGAGGACTAACAGAATACAGTCACGTGCCATGGGACAATGTTCAGGCTAGTGATGAACCCGTAATGCCACAGGGTCCCGTACGATGTGAGACCTAGTTTTGCTGCACCTTTTCTAGGTTCAGGTGTGTTTAGAGACACAAATGCTCACCGTTGCGTTACAGTTGCCTCTCGTATTCAGCACAGCAACACACTGTGCGGATTTGCAGCCTTGGAGCGACGGGCAGCACCACGTGGCCTCGGGCTGTCATGGGCAGCGCTGTCTGGGTTTGTGTGAGTGCACTCTGCAGCGTTCACAACCCAACACCGACTTTCTCAAAACTCTCTCCATCAGTAAGTGATGCTGCACCAGATGCAAGATCACGTGACCACGCACTTCCCACACACACGCACGCAAAGACCTCACGTGACCACGCACTTCCCACACACACTCACGCAAAGACCTCACGTGACCACATGCTTCCCGCACACACTCATGCAAAGGCCTCACATGATCACACGCTTCCCGCACACACTCATGCAAAGATCTCATGTGACCACTCGCTTCCCACATATGCTCATGCAAAGACTTCATGTGACCACGCACTTCCCACACACGCTCACGCAAAGACCTCACGTGACCACGCGCTTCCTGCACATGATCACCCAAAGACCTCATGTGACCATGTGCTTCCCACACACACTCATGCAAAGGCTTCACATGACCATATGCTTCCCGCACACGCTCATGCAAAGACCTCACGTGACCATGTGCTTCCCACATACGCTCATGCAAAGACCTCACGTGACCACGTGCTTCCCACACCCGCTCACGTAAAGACCTCACGTGACCATGCACTTCCCACATACACTTATGCCCCCACAGCAGTGGGAGGTCCAGGGACATGCAGCAGCCCCAGGGGTCCTGGGTGTTCTACTTAACCTTTCTGTGCCTCAACTTCTCCCCTCTGAAATGGGGCTGATACCAGTCTTAATTTCACTGGGGTGATGAGCTGGGGGCCTAGATTACAGGAAGTAGAGTACAGATGTTTGTTAATCACTAAAACCATCAGCACCTTTGCCTGACAGGTGAGGAAACCGAGGCACAAGGAGCTGATTGGCCCATGGTGGCCTCAGAAGAACTCGTCAGCCAATCCCCACCAGGCTACGCTGCCTCTTCTGGGAGCCTCCGGTCTCCCCAGAACATCTATCCACTGGAGTTAGATTTGTCCAGTGCTCCCACCACAGTCACAGGGGAGCCTGCTTGTCAGCACAGTGCCGGCCACCCTGGCACCAGAGTTCAGTCCCCAGGGAGGCTCTTTCCCTGGCATCCTGGGGAATGAGCTGTCGTTTAAGTTTAGGCCACTGTCACCTGCTCATTCATTCCCCCACGCCCTCCCTCAAATTTCCCGAGTATGTACGCAAACCCCCGCCCCACTGCCCTGGACAGCTCATTCCCGCCAGGGTGATCAGTGTCCCCATAGCTCATCAGGGCGGCCCCCGCCCCAGCAATCCCCACATCTGGAAGTCGCTCATTAGGACCTCATTAGCCTGTGCTCCACCTCTCAGCCCACGGCCATGGTGAGTTTAGTCTGCAGCAACAACCCGACCGACAGCACCAGCAGGGCAATGAGAGCCACAAGAATGACAGCGCTGTTTACTCTCCACTTTCCCCAGAAAGGCCCGGCCAAAGCATGCACAGGCAGCCGTGCCAGGGGCTCCTGCAGCACCTCAAGAGACCAGGAATGGGGTGGATTAGCAAGCGTCAAGGGTCTGGGTTGAGGCCACAGTGCATGGAGTGCATGGAGGTTGGGGCACGTGTGACCAACCAGAGTCATAAAATACACACAGTCAGAGCAGGGGACTCAGAGGCCAAGGAGGGGCGCAGTGGGGAGGCATGGGCAGGCCTTGGGTGCAGTGAAGTGGGCGGGCAGGGGAGGGTGGCAGCAGGGTGTGCAGGCTGGGAGGAGGGAGGCGGTGGGGATGGAGGGCTGCTTCCTGGCTGCCCTGGTTGCCCCCCTACCCCTTCCCCAGCTGGCCAGTGCCCAAGGCTGAGTTCACGGGGCAACATATCTGCTCCCTTCCACTCTGTCTGCTGTGGCCTGACCAAATGGGCTGTTTTCTTGCTTTGTTTTTCTTCTTAAGGAAGAAGAGAATGACTTTAGGAGGCTGTAAACCCCATCTGAGCCTTACACCTCGTCCTCCTCTAATTGGATTTTCACCAAGGCCGTGATGGATGTGGAGTCTCGGCTTTCTGACAACGTCTTCCAGAGCAGACTTTCTCTAGAGGGTGAACCGGCTGTGTTCTCCTAGGAGAGAACGCACTTGCTTCCGATGCCCAGGGCGCAAAAGAGTGGAAGTTGAGGGGGTAGATTCTCTACCTGGGAAACCCAGCAGGGCACGCACACGTTGGAATTCAGATCTTGTAATAAGTGTGTGGATGTGCCCATTCTAAGGAAATAAAGGGTTCTGCCCTCCTAAAAATTCTGCCCTTGCAAGGGGCGTGGAGACTGCAGAGCTGCCTCCTGGCTTCTTCCTCCAGGAAGCCTTCTGTCCTCCTCCGAGCTGTAGACACAGGGCTGGTAAACGGGTAGCCGGGCACCCCCTCAGCCTCCGTGTGGTTCCATGGCTGAGCAGGTCCTCCCTGGCCACTCCCATCTCTGATGACAGAAGGTACCATGGTGAGGGCCACTGAATTAGGAAGATGGTGAGGGGAAGGTGCCCTCCGGGCGCTGGGGGTCTTCTGGACTCCGAGAGCCGCTGCCTCCATTCCTGGTTATCGTGGCCACTGCCCGTCTGGGCAGGGCAATCTCTGTACCTAGAGAATGCAGCTGCCCATGGAGATGACTCAGAATAATGACAGAGTGTCTCCATGTGGCTCCCGCCCTGGTGCGGAGCTCCTAGTACAGGATGGCTGGTGGTGTCTAAATAGCTCTTCACGAGGACATTATCTCCAAGCACCAGTGGAAACGAGCCTTCCTCCCCCCAGCTGAGAAGTGACAGGCACTTCCCTGTTTACTGAGGACAACAGTCGACTGCAGAGAGGCGTGGAGCCCCTTTGGGAGGGTGGCTGCCCCCTACACCACTCAGTGCTAGGGCTTACTCATGCGCCCCCAGCCTGTACACCCCCAGCCCATGTACCCTCAGCCCTGTGCAACCCCCACCTGTTCACCAATGACCCCGCTTACCCCAACCCCGCTCGCCCCTGACCCCACTCACCCCAACCCCGCTCACCCCAACCCCACTCGCCCAACCCCGCTCATCACTGACCCCGCTCACCCCAACCCCGCTCACCCCAACCCCACTCACACCAACCCTGCTCACCCCTGACCCTGCTCACCCCTGACCCTGCTCACCCCAACCATGCTCGCCCCAACCACGCTCACCCCAACCCCGCTCACCCCAACCCCACTTGCCCCAACCCCGCTTGCCCAACCCCACTCGCCCCAACCCCGCTCACCCCAACCCCACTTGCCCAACCCCACTCACCCCAACCCCACTCACTCCAACTCCACCTGCCCCAACCCCGCTCACCCCAACTCCGCTCACCCAACCCCGCTCGCCCCAACCCCACTCGCCCAACCCCGCTCATCACTGACCCCGCTCACCCCAACCCCGCTCGCCCCAACCCCGCTCGCCCCAACCCCGCTCGCCCCAACCCCGCTCGCCCCACTCGCCCCAACCCCGCTCGCCCCAACCCCGCTCGCCCCAACCCCGCTCGCCCCAACCCCACTCTCCCAACCCCGCTCGCCCCAACCCCGCTCGCCCAACCCCACTCACCCCAACTCCACCTGCCCCAACCCCGCTCACCCCAACTCCGCTCACCCAATCCCGCTCACCCCTAGCCCCACCAAGTTCTTAAGCAAAAGCTCAGTCTGTGAGTACACAGCAAATACAACTCTGCCTATATTTTCTGGGGGTTTTGGGCCCTTGTTGGACACTGGAGGCTCTCTTGGGTGAGTAAGAGCAGCAGCTCAGGCTTTTGAAGGCAAAATGGAATGGACGCAGGGCCCAGGAGACACCCACTGGGTGAGAACAGGGCTCCAGAGCCAGCAGATGGCCGGTGTGGGGCATGCACGACCCTGCCACCCACTCCAGCAAACCCAGTCCCCTGACTTGGGTTGTGCCCAGCAACGGCTTTTGGGGCTGGAAGGCAGAGGTACCAGGAGGAAGGACTCCCTCTGCAATGTCAGAAGCACCAAACACAGGGAGACGTAACTTCCAGGGCCTGGGGGAAGCTGGGGTGGCCAGGCTGGTGGGAAGGAGATATTAACATTTTCCAAGAATCCCTTTAATTCTTCCAAATAAACCAAATGAGTACAAACCTCAGCATGGAAGCACATCTTTCTAGAAGCTGGAAAATCAGACTCATCACAAAAGCTCGAGCAAAGTTAATTTTCTCTGACATTTCCTCTTGTGGTTAGTCTTGGAGCCGGCAGGTGGCCGGAGGCGCCCCACTCTTTTCCATAGTGAACGGTCTCTAAGGAATCAAGCCAGGCCCTCATCTCCAAACCCTCAGCCCATTTTCCCCCGGCCTGCACGTGGTTGACTGTGCCCCGAGCCTCGCAGGCCTGTCCCTGGGCAGAGTGGCTCCCTGTCTCCATCAGTCCCTCCTCCATCACACTGGCGCTCGTGCAGAAGCCGGGGCTTGCAGACGTCACCCTAGACACTGAGGATACCAGCTGCCCGAACGGACAGGCAGACGCTCAGCCTCCTCAGGCACTGGCCCACGGCCTCCCAGGCTGGATGAGCAGCAGGTCCCTATGGGGGATGTGGCAGAGGGGACCCCAGGCCCAGCAGGGCCCAGTGAGGCGGGTGCCCAGCACAGCACTCACCTGAGCAGCCATCTCCACTCCGCATTGGGCCCCTCCTGGGGACCACCCCTTTCCAAAGACTCCCTGGTCATCTTAGACCCCCAAACACTCTGGAAGGTGACCGCCATGACTTGAGAACTCACGGAGCCTGAAGCGGAGCCCTGGGGATCCTGCCGAGCTGCCTGATTCTTTGTGTTCCTGGCAGGAGATCCACACCATCCTCACCCCACTCCACTTGTGGGAAGGGGCACCCAGGAGCGTTTGGGGCCAAGGAAGGGGGTGGGCCTGAGGGAACCCCAACCTGCAAGAATAATCATGGAAGGGGTGGAGCAGATGCGGGAAACCCGCGTCCTCACCCTCACCACCGGGGCTGAGCCCACACCTGCAGCCAGCGCCTGCATTCCTGTTCACATGAGCTTCCCTGGCCTCTGCCCCTACTCTGCACCTGCGAGGCAGGCGAACGACCCCAGCCCCCTTGCCTGGTGGGTGGGCCTGTCTGCCATGGCTTCCCCAGCTGCAGGGTGCCTCAGGTGCCCGCAGTGGTCCTGGCCCGCCCCTGGCGTCGGCCACCTCCCTGCTCTAGCGGGGATTCCTGTGTGTCCTCCCAGTAAACCTCCTCCACCTGACCCCAGTCTCCCCTCTGTCTCAGGGGGCCCACAGGGAGACAGACAACCTCTGGGTGCCCGTCATCTCATCAAGTCCTTTGATACCCCAGGGGAGTGAGGCTGACAGTTTTCCAGAGGAGGATGGGGTCAACAGAGGGTGTCACCTGCATGAGGTCACCACAGGCTCCGACCCTGTAGCCAAGGAAGGCTCTGTAGGAGGCCCAAGACTCCCAACCACACTCCAGGAGGGAGCTGCCTGCTCTCACTCCACGCCTGCCCGCCACTGAGCTGCAGGCCAGAGCCCTGGTTCCACTGTTACTCACTGTTATCTCAGATTTACCATTCATTTCGCCAGGAGAGAAACTGCAAAAGGAAATTAACATTTCCATACTCTGCAGCGAGACACTTTCATGAACGCCTTCTGAGATTTATTCTTTAATAATGGAAAGGAAACACCCTACTGGTTTCCAATTCGGGGCCTGACAGTTCATCCTATTCCAGGCAGAGAACCACAATTCAATAAACATGCTTTCATTCGTTTTGTTTTATTGACTTTGTTGTGTTAACTTTGTTGTGGGAAATGTCAAACATGGTAAACAGAATGAGGTTGGGTCATGAACCCCGCCCTCCCGGGCCTGCTGTCACAGCTTCCACTGTCAGGCCCCTCATCTCACCCACTTACCCGCACGCAGTCTTCCCCAATTAGAGTTCTAATATTACCTGGCAAAGTCAAGAATTCCCCAACGATCCATTGGCAGATGGAGAGTGGAGAGGAGCGGTCTCAGGGGAGCTGCCCTTGGCTTCTGTTAAAGGAGAAGCTCCCCAGCTCCGGGGTGGCCCCCGGGGGTCTCCAGCACACCCCCGCTGGGAATGACAGAGCCCCCAGGACTGCAGCCTCTGCAGCCCCCAGGCCGGGGAAGGAACCAAACACAGGGCTGTTCGGGAGCGTTCAGAGTAGAAACCAGCTGGACCACGGCCCGGGAATGTTTTGAAAGAAGGCCCTAGGATTATGGATTATGTTTCCTCAAACATGTTTTCTTTTTCCTTTTCTTTTTCTTTTTTTTTTTTTTTTTTTTTTGAGACGGAGTCTCACTCTGTTGCCCAGGCTGGACTGCAGTGACGTGATCTCTGATGACTGCAACCGCCGCCTCCTGGGTTCACGCCATTCTCCTACCTCAGCCTCCCGAGTGGCTGGGACTACAGGCGCCCGCCACCACGCCCGGCTAATTTTTTGTATTTTTAGCAGAGACAGGGTTTCACCGTGTTAGCCAGGATGGTCTCCATCTCCTGACCTCATGATCCGCCCGCCTCGGCCTCCCAAAGTGCTGAGATTACAGGCGTGAGCCACCATGCCCAGCCCAAATGTGTTTTCTGAAGTGACTGGGCTGTGTAGACAAACCCATCTGTGGCAGCGACATGCTGTGATGAAGCTAATCATTAGCTGTCACAGGAAGCGGCAAATTATCTCCAGTCGGCTCTTCTCAGACCGAAGCCTCTCAGGAACGAATGTCTTTATTATCAAGCCTTTGCAATTTCCAGAGAAGACAAGAATCTATTCATGCACGACGCTGTCAGAATTTTCCAACTGGTTACAGAAAATGGAACCATGGGCTGGACCCTGCCGCTTGCCCGCCATTTCCTGCTTCATTTGTGGAGTAAGAGGCTCAGAAACCACTGGCGAGAGGCCCCCGGGGGGCATCTGGAGGGCCCCTCTGGCCACCTGGGTTCCAGTGCCCACGCTCACCATGTCTAGGTGCAGGTGAAAAATCCAAGTCAAACCAGCTTGAGGAAAGGCAGGGGGCAGGGAAGAACTCAAGGGGCTAGAGCAACACCCACAGACCTCTGTGCCTCTTCCATCCCCAGCTCTGCCCACGGCCACCAGGAACCCACTCGGCAACCAGTGAGTGGGGCTGCCTTTCCCAGCAAGCCCAGCGAAAGGGCTCTGGGTTCCACACTGGATGGTGTCCCCATCCCAAGACCCACCCTTGGAGCCTCGGGAATGGGGCCTCTGGTTGCTGGGAGAGGGCCAGCCCATCCCCCACACCATATGGGATGGGCTCTCTGTGACCCCGCAGAAGGTACAGGGCTGGGGCGGGGCCCCCGTGAGTCTGGGAAGCTAAACCAGCACATGACCCCTCCTATGCCTGGGTGCCAGCTGCCCACTGCAGAGCAGGGCTGCCCGGCCGGCTGTGACAGCCAACAAAGAAACACCAGATTCCCCTCCAGAGGACATGCTTGTTAAACAGAAATGACATTTGAAAAGGATTACAGAGCCAGACTCTGGGATGCGAGGGCCGCTCAGGATGTGGACAGCAAGATTCTTCATTTGGCGACATCCGGCAGCCTCAGCCCTTTTTTTTTTTTTTTTTTTTTTTTTTTTTTTTTTTTTTTTTGAGACGGAGTCTTGCTCTGCCGCCCAGGCTGGAGTGCAGTGGCCGGCTCTCAGCTCACTGCAAGCTCCGCCTCCCGGGTTCACGCCATTCTCCTGCCTCAGCCTCCCGAGTAGCTGGGACTACAGGAGCCAGCCACCTCGCCCGGCTAGTTTTTTGTATTTTTAGTAGAGACGGGGTTTCACCGTGTTAGCCAGGATGGTCTCGATCGCCTGACCTCGTGATCCGCCCGTCTCGGCCTCCCAAAGTGCTGGGATTACAGGCTTGAGCCACCGCGCCCGGCCGCCTCAGCCCTTTTTTAAAGAAAAATAAAATAACAGGTCTTCTCGTTTAGCATCAAACCTATTACCTATGGGCATGTATTTAATATATCATGTACAACTAGTGTGTGTGTGTGTGTGTGTGTGTGTGTGTGTGTGTGTGTGTGTGTGTGTGTGTAGAGGGAGAGGGAGGGAGAGAGGCCGGGTGGGCAGGAGCAGGGTGCGTATCAACAGGGGCCATGCGTGTAACAGGATTCAGAGCAACGCAGGCACGCGGCATGCACCAGACTCCAGTCCTATGCCCATGTGCGCGTGCACAGGCCAAGCATGTGTCATTGATGAACATGAGAGAGAGCATGAGTGAGAACATGAGAGAGAACACGAGAGAGAACATGAGTGATTTTGGCAAGTCCTGTGGGTTCACAGGGAGTGTCTGTATTCTATCTGCTCATTTCTACTAGAACACATTTTCCTTCAGTTAATGCTCCTTTTTTCCTCCAATGATATTTTTAAAAACCAGATTGCAGAGCTGTGCTGGTTGCTAAAAGAGATTCCAACCAGCCGGTGCCCTCCTGTGCCAACGTTTTTGAGTCCCTGCAGAAGCACATGGCCGGAGGCACAGGAATCCCGCAGACAGCGCCCCAGGCTTCCCAGGACTGTAACCGAAAGGGGGTCCACACTGTCCCTAGGCCCGGCAGAGTCACCCCCCAGGTACCCTCAGGGATGCCCGTGAGCAAGGGCGAGAGTCACTCAGGTTGACACCGCTGTATGTGGAGCCCCTGGAGAAGGTGGTAGCTTCCTCCACACCCTGCGGTTGGTGTCAGTGAGAGCCCACCAGCAGCAGTCACAGGGAAGCTGATGCTGTGCCCACTCTGGCTGAATGCCGGCCTGCGCTGCCCGAGACACACCTCCTATGGGCCTGAATGTCTGGAACGTGTCTGCATCTGGCCCCCGCTTGGCCAAGGGTCCCTTAAAATCTGTGGGCTCTTCTATCTCCTCATCTCATTGTTCCCTGAAGGACCAGGGGTGTCCCTGCCAGTGAATGCCTCCTGGCAGGCTCCCCAGGAGCCACCATCACAGCTCCAGTTCCTCAGAAGCAGCCCCTGGTATAAGTGTCCCCAAGGCTGAGATGAAGTCCCAGAGTTAAGTCCTGGATGCAGCCGCGTCTCAGCCAGGCCCCCAGGGAGCAAACTGCAGCTCAGATGCTGTCCCACCTCCAGGGACTGGGCGGTCCTGCAGCACGCTCTGCCCTGGGGGTGCAGCACCCGGCTGATCTCCACTGTTCTCTGGGTTGGGCGAGGCAGCTCTCAGGATGGTCCTCGAAGTTCCCGGCTGCGGCTAGGCTGAAGATGTGTCCCTGCCCCAGTCCCTGATCCTATAAAGTGCAGGTTTGATCAAGGGTACAGGCCTCAAGGCAGGAAGGTCTGAGAAGATATGGGAAAAAACCAAATTGTTCTTCCTACCCTCACAGCACTGGACACAGCACTCCCGACCCAGGGGGTGGTGACTAGTCCCAGCACCAAGCAGTTCTCCAGCAGATGCCAGCTGGTGTCCTTCAATTCAATTCTGACACTGTCCACCTAGAGATGGCATCAGACCCTGCAGAGTGAGGGCTGAGTTCCACAGGGCTGCCCTCACTTTCAAAGTCAACTGCAAGCTCCAGGGGCTTCTGTCCACACAGCTATAAACCGGGTCCCGTGAGCCCCTCCCCAGGCTGGACTGATTTGCTGCAGCAGCTCCCAGGACTCAGGAACACAGACTCACCGGTTTATTATGAAGGACGTTGCAGGGGACGCAGATGACCAGCAGGCGTATACCTGGGGGAGGTCCGGGGGGTCCCTGGGTGCAGCAGCCTCTGTCCCTGTGCAGTTGGGGCCGCCCTCGTGGCAGGCAGATGCATCCTCCAACCCCAAAGCTCATTTGCACTGAGTCCTTCTGGGGTCTCATGAGGCTTCATCACACAGGCATGATTGGCTACGTCACTGACCATCGGTGATCAACTCAACCTTCAGCCCCTTTTCCTTTTTCCCAAAGATCAGAGTTTGGGGCAGAAACTTCTAATCTTGTGGTTTGTTCCCGTGGCCACCAGCCCCCATCCTGAAGCCCCCAGAGCCACCCCATCAGCTCGAAAGATGCTCCTATCACCCCAGAAATTCCAAGGAATGGAGAAGCTCTGGGTGGACGCAGCTATCCTTCAGGAAATTGCAAAGGCTGTAGGAGTTCATTGTTAGGAACTGGGGCCAAAGACCAAGTATAAGAACAAAAGATTCTCCTAGCCCTCCTAATGGTCAAGAAACTACAAGGGCTATCGTTGCTCTATGTCAGAGGCCATTGAAATGCGTATTTATTCTTATATCACAACATGGCAGGAGCTGATCCTGGATGATCTGGGTGGGCCAATTTGATCACAAGTCCTCCATAGCAGAGACCCTCCTCTGCCTGGCCTCAGATGCAGCAGGAGTGCCAGGGCTGGGAGGGGCAGGGCATTCCCTTGGAAATCAACAGTAGGGTCCAGTCTGGAGCTTCTCACGCGGGGTGTTACTCACACAACGGCCCTGATGCGTCCTTCTGCCGTCTGCACCTGCACCCCCTCTGCGGCGCGGACGAGCTCCAGGCTGAGGCGCCTTGGGTGGGCTTTCTGGCTGTTCTGCAGGCTCACTCTGGATTTGAGCAGGAACCTGTGGGCAATGTGGACAGTGCTCTCTTCCTGCTGTGAAGCTAAGGGCATTCCAGGGCCTCCTTGAGCAACAGCAAAATCAGAGAAATAAGGATGTGGCCTCTCAAGGCGTTTCCTTTGATAGAAAGTATCCATTTTCTATGTTGAAGTTCTGGAAGCTTGGTTAAGCTGCAGATTCACTTTCCCAGAGCCACACATATACCTATCACTTTGTAAGACCATCCCACACACGTTTACTGACCACCCTTGTTGCCTGGTTAATCTTCCCTCGTCCACTGGCAAGGCAGCCGGCAGAGTTTTCACCATATCATATTCCGGGCACCGAGACTTGGAGGGGCCATGTTCCCTGCCCAAGGGCCTGGTCAGAAAGGCCTTGACTCCCTGGGTCAAACCCCTATCCCTCTGCACCAGCTGTGATGCAGGGACAGCGTCCTCCAGGGCCCCCAGAAGGCTCCGGACAGGCAGCATTTGCTCCTGTCAAGGCTTGTCCAGAGCGGGAGGGCCACCGTCTGTCCTGTGGCTGTGCAAGGAAAGGGTGGCTTGGGAGGTCCACGTTTGGAAAGCGATTCTGAGGGAGACGGCCCCTCTCAGTTCTCATTTTATTCTCTAGACACACACACACAGCAACGCACAGACACACAAACGGGCCACTTGCAGATGCAGCAACGTGTACATGGGGCAACACAAACAGGACAACAGGAATACTCAAGAATACACGAGTACACAAATGAGGCAATGTGCAAACAGAGCAACATGCACACTTATAAATACGGTAACCCCAACATTTGGCAACATGCCGTTGCAGCAATGCACACTTGCCTGTGCTTACGGCAGGCAACCACCCGCCCATCCATCTGCCCATCCATCCCCCTGTCTGTCAAAAGACCACATAGTGGAACATATCATCTAACAACGCCACAACATCTCACTCAGCAATCGTTTGAGGGGAAAGCTCTGGGTTCCAGTGCCTCTTACATGGGTAGTGCGGGTGAGGCTGTGCAGTGGGGCTGTGGAGTGCGCCTGCGCAGCGGGGCGGGCAGTGGGGCTGTGGAGTGCGCCTGTGCAGCGGGGAGGGCAGTAGGGCTGTGGAGTGCGCCTTCGCAGTGGGGTGTGCAGTGGGGCTGTGGAGTGATATGGTTAGGTTTTGTGTCCCCACCCAAATCTCATCTTGAATTACAATCCCCATAATCCGCATGCGCCAAGCGAGAGACCAGGTGGAGGTGACTTGATCCTGGGCGCGGTCACTCCCATGCTGTTCTCATGATTTTCTCATGAGCATGAGAGCTGCTGGTTTGATAAGGAACTCTTCCCCCTTCACTCAGTACGTCTCCTTCCTGCCGCCTTGTGAGGCGCGTTCTCGCTTCCCATTCGCCTTCCGCCATGATTGTAAATTACCTGAGGCTCCCCAGCCATGTGGAACCGTGAGTTTGTTAAACCACTTTCCCTTACACATTATCCAGCCGCAGGCAGGTTTTTATAGCAGTGCGAAAATAGACTAATACATGCAGTGAGGCTGTGCAGCACAGCCGTGCAGTGAGGACGTGGAGAGAGTGTGGGGTGGGGTGTGGTGTGGGGTGTGGGGTGGGGTGGGGTGTTGGGTGGGGTGGGGTTGGATTGTGGGGTGTGCGGTGGGGTGTGTTGTGGAGTGGGGTGGGGGGTGGGGTGGGGTGTGGAGTGGGTGTGGAGTAGGGTGTGGGGTGGGGTGGGTGTGTTGTGGGGTGGGGTGTGGGGTGGGGTGTGGGGTGTGGGTGGGGTTTGGAGTGGGTGTGGGGTGGGGTGTGGAGTGGGGTGGAGTGTGGGGTGGGGTGTGGAGGGGGGTGTGGGGTGTGGGTGGGGTGTGGAGTGGGTGTGGGGTGGGGTGTGGAGTGGGGTGGGGTATGGAGTAGGGTGTCGGGTGGTATGGAGTGAGGTGTGGGGTGGGGTGTGGAGTGGGTGTGGGGGATGTGGAGTGGGGTGTGGGGCTGTGTGTGGGGTGGGGGTGGGGTTTGGAGTGGGTGTGGGGTGGAGTGGGTGTGGGGTGGTGTGGGGTATGGAGTGGGGTGTCAGGTGGGTATGGAGTGGGGTGTGGGGTGGGGTGTGGAGTGCATGTGGGGGATGTGGAGTGGAGTGTGGGGTTGTGTGTGGGGTGGGGGTGGGGTTTGGAGTGGGTGTGGGGTGGGGTGTGGAGTGGGGTGGGGTGGGGGTGGGTTGTGGGTGGAGTGGGTGTGGGGTGGGGTGGCAGTGGGGTAGGGGTGGAGTGACTGTGGGGTGTGGGTGGGGTTTGGAGTGGCGCTGTGGACTGCAGCTGTGCATTACGGCTCTGCAGTGAGGCTTTTGGAATAGGTTGTCATACTCAAGTTTTTAACTGGCCTGGGGGGACTTTAATGTACAAACATGACCTGCCCTTTCTGGGGTTTGCCTTGAGCGTCACTGAGGGGAAAAGAAAGTGACTGATTGTGCAGTGAACGGTTCTCCTTTCCCTGAGAAAGTCCTGGCCACTTCTCTCCTCACAGGGGGCTGGCCTTTGAGCCCCAGCCTGTCCTGCCTGCTAAGAGAGTCCTGGTTACCTGCGGACCTTGGGCCAGGCTGGATAGTCTGTGCTATTAATCAGATCTGTGGTGGGCGTTTTGGGCCACATGGTGTCAGCTGTGCCTCTGGAGGGATCGGAGACCGAACCGCCACACATGGTTGCCTGACAGAGCCTATGGGACTGAGCCCCAGCAGAGCCCTGAACCCCAAGGCAGCCCATCAACTTGGGGAGAAGCAAGTGCTGTCAGGCTGCCCAGTGGGGAAACCAGCAGCCTGTGCCTGGGCCCTCCTGGACTCTGCCAGTTCCCTTCGCCGATTCTAGCCGGCACTCCTTTGCTCTAATGAACAGCAAATGTGAGCACAGCAGGTTTGCGACGCTGTGTGAGCCTTCTAGAGAATCGCAGAGCCTTCTGGAGAATCGTGGAGCCTAAGGGTGGTTTGGGGACATCAGAGCTGCAGGGGGTAAGGCAGTGAAGAAAAATAGACCTCGTCTGATTTCTTCCCCTAGGGATTCAGGCTACTTAATGAGCCAAATAGTCATAAACCGTGTTTGGGGACCGTACGGATAATGGTCTTTCAGTGACTGGCAAACCTGCTGCCTGCAGTGCCGTGTGTGAAGCCTTGGTCCCTAGTCCCACCACAATGGACTCCAAGAGCTTCCTCCCCAGCCCGGCAAAGGGGCTGGGCTGCTGGGGCTGAATGCCTGGCCTGTGGTAGGGACGGGTCTTCCAGGCAGCACAGAACACACCTGAGAGGATCAAACCACGTGCGGTCTCAGCACCTGCCGATGGAGTCATAAGAACAACCGAAAAAATCAGGGAGCTGGGGACAGGGACCGGTGCCTACACCAAGGACAAGCAGCCTCTCATTCCTTATCTAGAAAGCACAGGGGAGGCGGTGCTCGGGGCCCAGCATCTGTGTCTGTTACTTTTAGAAAAGTTTTACACTCAATTATCCATGTCAAGCTCAACATCATTCATTCTCTGAAAAGAAAACGAGCAACAGTTAGGCACCCCAGCCCATGGTCTGGGCTTCCTCTCCCAGAGCAGTCCTCTGAGACCAGGCTAAGCTGTTGGGGGTTGAAAAAGCAGGTCCTGAAGACTTAGAAGTATAGGGGTTGGGGGTGATTGCATGGGGAGGGAGAGCTGGGCCCAGCCTTGGGGAAGCATGTGGTCCAACCAGCAAGGCACTGGGTACAACACAGGGTACAGCAAAGGGCTCCTTTCTCATCCCACAGCCTGAGGAGAGGTACCTGGTGACTTTAAATGGGGAGGGGGTGCAGCCGGGGAGGGGCCCCGAGGGGAGCCCCCACACTGTCCTTCAGGAGCCTGCCCGAGAGGCTGACCTCTCTCCTGGGCTTAGCTGCTCTGCTCTGTCGGCCCTGGATCGGATGTCCGTGCCCTGGTCTTCTGCCCACTGGACACAGTTTCCCCTGACAGGAGAGCAGGGTATCAGGGCCTGCCCTCCAGGTATCCTCATCCCCTAGGAGGTGAATAAGTGATGGAGGTGTCTCCTAAATTCACAGATGACTGTCCCAGGACATCGGGGCACATGGCAAAAACCCAAGTCAAACAGTTTGAGAGAATAAAGGTTCCATGGGACTGAAAGTCCAGGGGGCAGCTGGGGCTGGCCAGGGCCTCAAATGGTGTCCTCAGGAAGCTTCAGGCTCCATTTGACTCCAGGAATGGTCCCAGGAGGGCAGGAGTCCTGGGAAGACATGGGGTTCAGACCCAGAGAGGGGCTTTGTAATCAAATGCATACCTGTGGCTCCTCCAAGTTCCTGGGTTGGAATTCCAGCCCCCGCTCCTCCAAGTTCTTGTCTTGGGATTCCACCCCCCCGGGCAGTGTGAGAAGTGGGGCCTTTGGGAGGGGGTTTGCTGGTGAAGGTGGGGCTTCTTGCAGGAAGGCGCTCTCCGTGAACCAGGAAACAGGCCCTCGGCAGACCTTGAACCTTCCCTTGATCTTGGCCTTGCAACTCCCAGACTGTGAGAAGGGATTTCTGTTGTTTAGGAACTCCATCCAGCCTCTGGTGTTGTGTGTCAGCACCGCGAGTGGATGGAGACAGGCTCCCTCTCTCTTGCTGCTGGGATGTCTCCCCAGGACCTTCCATGTCTTGCCACCCTCACCTCCCAGCCAGAGGGAAGCCAGGAAGCCAGGGAGATGCTGCCTGACTGGCAAGGGTGCCCTCTCTCCACACCCCCTGCCAGAACTTACTCTGTGGCATGTCTAGCTGCAGGGGAAGTGGGAGATGAAGCCCTTAGCTGAGACTTGGGGTGAAAGGGAGGGGGAATTCAGAGGCGGCCGATGGACCAGCCCTGCCTGTGTCCGTGGCTCATGGGAGCCCAGACTTGCTATGTGGACTGGGCTTGGCGTCCCCATGCTGTCCCCCTTGGTGTCCCACATAGGCCCATGCTGGCACCCCTGTGAACCCTCAGCTCTCTCTGAGGGTCATGGAGGGAGTGTGCCACCCTCAGTGAGCTGGGCAGCTGCCCTCAGACCCTCTTGCCCCTGGGGTTCCTTTCCCCATGGCATGGCCTCACGTTGTTAAAGAAAGCGTCTCGAATGGGCCTTTGCAGCTCCAAGGCGAGAATGACAAAGGAGGAACCATTTCAAGGTTTCGCTTTTGGAAACTCCTAGGAAGCGACTACAAAATGGAAAACATTTTTCCTGTTTCAATATTTCTAAGCATGGAGGACTCCTGACTGCGGATAAAGGCATACACTTTGGATCTCCGGAGACGCAGAAGTCATGTTTATGCAAACTCCATCCTTAGACCAAGGAGGAAGGAAGCCTGAAAGTCAGAGGGAAGAGATGCCCCCACCACGGCACCCAGTCCTGCCTTTCCCAGAGGGCAGCCTGGCACAGCCATGTGGAAGGAAGAACAGGCATGACAAGACCCTCAGCTTCCTGCTCCAACTCCAACCCTGCCTCGCACATCTCCTCACCTCCTCCAGGCGGGGGGCCGGACTGCTGAGCCTTCAAGAGAATGCAAGAGCTGCGGGTCCTTTCTCTCCTGACAATAAACGGAAGACTCGTATTAGCCGAATGCAACCCTTTTAGCTTTACATCGCCTAGTGTGCTCACAAGCACGCCTGGAAAGTTAACCACAAATTGGTGCATTTGTAAGAGCCATAAGCCCGCAGCTTCTGGGTGAGAGCAGACAAAATGCTACTTCTGTTTTGCAGATGGAACAGATGGGCTGGCTTGGCCCTCTGCAGCGCCTGTGTTGCCTGTGTGCTGTCTTTTCCCAAAAGCAAATTGCAAAAAGAAAATGGCTTTCTGCTGGGGGCCCAGCAATTAGGAACCCTCCTTCCAGCAGGAGGAGGCAGAGAGGAGAGTATAGGTAGGCCAGGGAGGGTATAAGGAGAAAAGGGAACGGGCTTAGGGGGCTGGGGGCTGCTATTCATCAGTTTTAAACCTTCTAGTCCAGAGAAATTGGTGGAAACGTCACAGGAAATTCTAAGGGACACTGTGTCCATCGGCCTGAGGTGTGTTCATAGCAAGCCCTTCCCAGGAATAATTTTTAGGAAACTGGGCTGCATTGAAATATGTCTTGGAGATGGATCTTCTTTCCTCAGAAGATAATCTACCTAATTCCCTGTTTCCTCCAAAACATCAGCTTTCTTTGTGTGTCTCTTGGCTGATTTCTTTAAAGCTGCTGATGGGTTTCACAATCCAAGGTGACTCCAGGCCTTCTCTGCTTCACCCATCCACGCGGTTCTGCTCAGCAGGCCTGGAAAGGCGCACGGTGAGATTGCTGGTTGGACAGGAGTCAAGGCTGTGCTTCTGCGAGGAGTCAAGTTAGAGCCGTGGCAACAAGTCCCCCCTCCTTCCTCTCCTCCCACCACCCCACTGCCTGCTGCCTCGGGCGGGATCCCAGAGCCACCAGCCCTGACCTGGGGCCCAGGTTGAATGTGCAGTGTCTTCCACTAGCTCCAGGAATAAAACTCCATGTCACAGGCACAGAGGTCCAGGAGCCACGTCCTTAACCCCTCTGTCTTCTGACCTCGGGCTGCACACTGGCCCAACCCCTTGCTGCCCGCCACCCTTCCTGCTTACACACCACATTCCAGGACTCGGTGAACGTGTCCTCCTGCCCTCCTTGGACTAGTCTTCCCAAACTGCCCCACCTCAGCCAGTTCCCCCAGACATCCGGTGCTCTCCCCGTGAACGTGCTTGCTGTAGCAGCCCTGCCGGTCAGCCAGCACGGAGGCACTCAGTGGGCTGGGCAGGCAGGAGTCCCAAGAGCCCGCAAGGCCCCAGCAGGGACATCAGGGTGCAGGACGCTCCAGTGCAGACTGCTGGGGTGCAGGGCGCCCGTCCTTGCTCCTGTTCACGGTCCAGCAAGCTGGGGAGGGACATGGAGCTTCATGGGCAAGATTCCTCCCTAACTGTGCCTCCCCCGCTCCACACAGAGCCGCTCTCCGGGCCATCTCCTGGACACCCACCTCCAGGTGCGGAGCAGCTGCAGCCACCTGGACTGTGGCCTCTGCCTGCTCTGTCCTCATACTGGGTTGGCCTATCCTGAGAGGCCCCCTCTGTCCTCACTCTCCGCAGCACAGCTTGAGACACCAGAGCTGGACAGGAGGGGAGTGGTCTCTGGGCCGTGTGGAGCTGGGCTCTGGTCCTGAGCGCCTTCTGCTTGGAGGTGAAGGCCAGGACAGGTGCAGCCAGGGTGGGCAAAGAGAGCTTGGGGGACCCTGGGCCCCTCGTGCTGTCTTGGAGGGGAGAGGTCTGGTGTATGGCAGGGACTGGGCCCCAGCAGCCTCTTCCCACCTCCCCAGCCCACTTTAGCCATCCTTCCTTCACTCATCATTCAGCCAGGCTCTCTGGACACGACCAGTGTGGGATGCTCACAGCTGGCCTGCTGTGAGGACAGCACCGTGGCTCCCTGTGCGTCCAATGTGCCAGACCCTCTCAGGCTGCCATCACTCTGGTTCTCCTGCCTCTCTATTCCACATTTAAGGGCCTTTGTGACTCCTTTGGGCCCAGGACAGCCCAGCACAGCCTCCCCATTTCATGGTTGATGAGCTGCCTTAATCCGCCTGCTCCCTAATCCCCTTTGGCAGGCACCCCAACATATTCACAGGTTCTGGGGAGTCTGGCATGAACATCCTTGCGGTCCTTACTCTGCGCACCATGTGGGCAGCGCCATCTCATCCACACCCATGAACATGAGGCACAGTTAACATCCCCATATTCCAGAGGAGGAGGCTGAAGCTCAGGCCGCTCACTCTGGAGGTGGCAGAGCCAAGACTTGAAGCCCCTGGGTTGGACTGCAGATCCCAAGCCCTCTGCCTGGTCAGGTGGAGCAGAGTCTCATTCACACTGAGAAACCAACCAACTGCAAGCAGGAGACGGTCCCCGGAGCTGCAGCCAGCGGAGAGGGTCCCTGGAGCTGCAGTCAGGAGATGGGGCTCTGTGCATCTGAGCAGACAGAACACAAAGCATGGCAGAGCAGGCAGAGGATGCCCTCCTCCCTCCCTGCTGGGCACAGCCTTCTTTGCCAGGTGGATGCCAGCCCTGGGGAGAGGAGACAGAGCCTCCTGCGGGGCCTCAGAGAAAGGACAGGAGATGAGCGTGGGAAGAACTGCTCCTGCCAGCAGGGACCCTCTGAGCCCCTGTGCCTGGTAGCCCAACACGCATGCTGGTATACACACATGCGCGCACACACAGACCATGTGGACAGCAGGCGATTCACAGGAAGACTTGCAGGTGATTCACAGGAAGACTTGCAGGTGCTGGCACCCAGGCGAGGGGAGAGGCTGAGCAGGTGAAGTACCAGCTGTTCCCTCCAGGTACTCACGATTCGCTCAACACACATCTCCCTGTCCACTGAGTACCAAGCCTGCGCCAGATTCCCACAGAGCCAGGTGGAAGGCAGATGGCTCTTGGGGGCATGAAAATTAAGGGAACTTGACCACTTTTGCCCACTAGGTGTGAGCCCTTGAACCAAGGGCTCACCAGGAGGCTCTGGCCTCCAGGCAGATGGCAGAGACACACTTGTTGATATATGTCTGACGACTGTGTGAGTCAGACCATCCGGCTGAATCAGAGCCCGGAGGAAATACATGATTGAAAACTGGGCCTGTGGCAGAGCAGCCAGCTCTCCATGGAGCCACGTCAGGTTTGAATTAGAAGATTCTTGGCTTCTTAGCTGCGGCAGGTGAAGGAACCCTGGATGATTTGGGATTTGGAGGGAGTGGTGAGACGTGGTCCCGGCGGGGGAGACCTGGGCTAGGGGGTCAACGGAGCAGGAGAGAGCATGGGAAGGGAGGGAGGCTGTAAGAGCAAACTCCCACAGTACACAGCCAGGGTGACCTTCAGCCCCACTGCTTGAGACTGAGAAGGCTCCAGCTCCCAGGTCTCTGGACTTGCTGCTTTAAAACCTCGAAAGTCCCAGGAAAACCAGAGTGAATTGTTTGTCCTACCCCGAGCCTCCCAGCCTGCTGGTGCCATCTTCCTCAGGCGACCTGCGGGCACTGTGGAATGGCCATCCCGGCTCACCTGAGGCCCAAAACAGGAATGCTGAGTGTCTATGACGCTGATGGGGACCTCACAGAACTCTGGTGGCCAATCTCTCTCCATCCTCAGCCAAGCGCACAAGACAGCCACGGCAACGCCCCGAGCATGTCCCCACTCGGGCACAGACGGAGTGTGTGACCCCACTCCGGGCCATCCTTCTCCCACCCAGCCTCTCCAGCTGCCCTGCAGCCACCGGGGTGAGCCCTGGCCTCTGTGTGGAATGAAGTGTGTGCACATCACAGGATGCTCACAGCAGCCTGGCGACCTAGAGGCCACGTCGTGCATTTCACACACAGGAAACTGGGGGTCCAGGCTTGGTGAAGCTGGGATTTGAAACCACCTCTTCTCCAGCCTGTCACCCCGACCTGCCCTCTGTATCCCTGGCCTTCCTGGGGCCCATCCCATGCAGCAGCCACTGCACTTGTGGGCAGCCACACCCGCTTCCTCTTCTGGTTCTTCCCTGAGAACACGGCTCACGTTTCCAGAAAGCTGGCCAAGGTCCAACGGGCGACCTGGGAATGTGAGGGACAAGGATGCCGATGACTGAGGATTGATCAGCCATAGCACAACCCCCAGAATCTGCCAACAGCCCCAGAGATGCCTGGAGCGCAGCCAGCATGAGGCTGGAAGGCGGCTCCGCCCTCCTTGCGGGCCTGCGAACACTCGCTGTGCGTACACATGTGCAGGTGCCGCTCTGTTTTTAAAGATCCTCCTTGGAACGCTGTACGTCCTGGAACACGTGCAATTTCCGTGCTGTGGGTGGGAAAATCTATAGCCAAGCTCTACTAATTATGTTTATTACTTATCTTCTGTGCCTCTAACACATAAACGTTTCTCCCCCACCTGCCTTCATCCTCATAGGAAACGAACTACTGCTGCCACTGAAAAAATAAATGCCTGTTGTTTTCAGCCACTGAGTGTGGGGCATTTTGTTATGCTGCAATAGATAACTGATGTAGATGTTACTGTAAACTTAATTTTTTCAGTTTAGTAAGAGGGCTTCCTGCTAGCAAGAGTCGCCCAACAGTAGTTGGGGGCCTGAGGGAAGAGAAGGATGGAGGCTGGAGAGATGGTGACTCTCCTACATTCAGAAGCCTGAAGCCTGCTGCGAACCAGTGACAGGTTTTGCACATCCTGCTGGCATGGCCTCATCCTGTTCACCATTGCATCTGCTCCACTCGTGCAACACAAACCCACTGAGTGCCAACTACATGCCGGGCAGCATTGGAGGGACTCAGGGTAAGCTAGACAATGAAACAAGCAGGGACCCCCACCCTTGGGAGCATCTTCCAAGGACCTCTCGTGGTGACTCTTTGGACGTGATTGTCACCCCAGGCACAGATGACTACCTTGCTTGGTAATAAGAACATGGCCTTGCTCACACCACTCAGGGAACCACAGAAAGCCAGACTATCCCCAGCACACGGGCTGCCCCGTTCAGCACTCCTGCTGCACCCTAGCATCACAGCCGTGCCTGTGGACCTCGGTCCTTGCTGCCCTTGGGACCGGCCGGCTCCTCAACAGGCAGCACTGGGAATGTCGGGATCGGGGCAGCAGGTCCCCAAGGTTCTCCAGCTTGCAGGAGACACTCGCCCCTGGAGCCCTGCCCCCCACGAGGCTGTGCCTGGCTTCACGTGTCAGTGAAGGCATCTGGCTGGCCAAGGGTGTGGCTGCATCACCAATGGGCATGACCAGACCCGGCCCAGCCCTTCCCAAGCTTCACCGGCACTTTCTTTAAAGAGTCTCAGCTGTTTAGGAAGGGCTTCTGTCTGCAGACATCAGGAGAGAAAGGGGCAAACAACGTGGAGTTAAAATCTTCTGGCTGCAGAGCCATCCGGTTGGTGAGTGCACAGAAGAACTCAGAACAGGCGAGCGCCTTGGAGCAGCCGAGCGGCATAGCTGCCAGGAGTCCCCACCGGGGGCCCGCCATCCACTGTGTAGAGCAAGGCCTTCCAAGTGACATTTTCCTATGTGGTTTTAAGCAAATGCTCCATCACAATATTTGCACTAAGTTGCCTTTTATGATTTTTTAAGCTCCCAGGCTAACTCAAAGATAAACCTTTGAAAATAAGGGCAGCTTAGCCAAAAGGTCAGGGGTTTGAAAACCAAACAATGAGCTTAGGCAGAGAGAGAGCACAATCTGCTGCATCCTCCTGCTTTGGCGGACAGAGGGAGAGACTCCAGTGGCCATTGCTGTGGCCTTCCTCTTTGTGGGGGTCTCGGCAGAGGTGCCTGATGGCCCAGCCCGTGGTCAGGCCCCAGTGTTACCAAGACAGTGGTGAGTGCCTGGACCTGACACTGTCCAGAACATGTACTCCCTGCGTGGCATGGACACTAAGGTCCCTGCCCAAGCCCCTGTACTTATCTGGTGAATCATGCCTTCCAGAGGACAAATCCGGCCTATTCCAGCCTACTCTAGTGATGGAACACCTCACCTCACACCCGACACTTAGCTGAGGGTATCCAGCCCCTCTTCAGCCTGACATCAACCTCGTTCATTCCCAGTGGAGACCCATCAGTAACAGCCCTGCCCTTCGTTCAGCTGCTATTCCCATTTTACAGACGACTCAATCGAGGCACAGAGACGCTAAGGACACTCGTCCAAATGTGAAGTAGCAGAGCCAGCGTTCAAACCCTATCTGCTGGCTTCTGAGTCCACTATCCTGGCTTCCAGCAAAGGGACCGCTGGCATTTCCTTTGATGCCAGGATTTCTAAACTCTGATGTTTGTGAGCTGCAGCTCCCTGACAACAGTATCAGGCTTCGGTTGAACAGAGAAGCCCAAAGCAGGGAGAGAACGGATGAATAAGCATGGAGTCCCGCTGCCAGCCATCAGCTCAGGAGCCTTGAATTCTCCTAGCCGGGTGGGCCCAGGAGGGGGTTCCTCAGCCTCCCACTTCCCTCAACACCCTGCGACCCCTACCCCAGCCTGCCCAGGTTTCCTGCTCCCAGCACAACAGCTGCAGCCAGCAACATCCACAAAGGCCAGGCTGGTTCCTCACACATGGAGCAGCAGCTCTACCCAACCTCTACCAGGGGTTCTGGGGAGGAGGGAGCAGGGGAGGGAGCGGGGAGGGAGCGGGGAGGGCCTAGAGAAGGGACAGTAGGTGCCCTGGGGGCTCCTGGGCAACCCAGACATGCAGGGGACAAGCTTGTGCCTGGTCACCTATGCCAGTGCTACCAGGCGCTGCAGGGACAGGCAAAGGACAAGAATCTCGCTCTCACCTGGCTCCCGAGCCAGGGGCAGGGCACCCTGTGAGGCGCTCCGAGTGAGGGAGTGGGCAAAGCCTGCAGGGCCTGTGAGGAGGCACTGACGTGTGCTGTGGGGCTGCCCCTCCCAAATCCTGCTGGGGTGTGGGCTCTCAGGGTGACTTCTGATGACAAATCCAGGCAGTAATAAGGGGCCCAGGGGGTCACATCCCATAGCGTCATGAGACCGGCCCAGGGTGCCAGGTGCGGGTCCCTGAGCGGGAACGGTGCTGTTCTGGGCACCTGCTTTCCGCCCTCCCTCATTAACCCCTCCCCAGACTTTGATGAAACCATCTGTGGCTCCTGGCCTCTGCAGGACCCAGCCCCTCAGCTCCTCAGCCTCTGCAGGTGTCCCTCGGTGCTGCCTCACACCATCCTGCCCCAGGTGATAACTATGCCAAGCCCCCACCATTCCCGCTGGGCATATCCCAGAAATAGGCATTCACAGACCAGGCACGCCCATGACCACGGCCAGATTTTTCTTTTTTTTTTTTTTTGAGACGGAGTCTCGCTCTGTCGCCCAGGCTGGAGTGCAGTGGCCGGATCTCAGCTCACTGCAAGCTCCGCCTCCCGGGTTCACGCCATTCTCCTGCCTCAGCCTCCCGAGTAACTGGGACTACAGGCGCCCGGCACATCGCCCGGCTAGTTTTTTTGTATTTTTTTAGTAGAGATGGGGTTTCACCGTGGTAGCCAGGATGGTCTCGATCTCCTGACCTCGTGATCCGCCCATCTCGGCCTCCCAAAGTGCTGGGATTACAGGCTTGAGCCACCGCGCCCGGCCAAGATTTTAAAAGGAATCACAAGCAATGTAATCTCTAGTGGTCCTGGAGCCCCCCTGGGCACCCGGCTTCTGGCACCCTGTGGACACCCAGGAGTAGAGGGGCGGCCCAACCAGCTGCGCAGCGGCCCAGCCCTGCCAGCGGGGAGCTTCCTCCCTCCCTGCCCTCCGGATACACCCTCACCCCCACTGAGCGAGCCCAGGGTTGGGGGAGGTGCATAGTTCCCTTACTAGCCGGAGCGAGAAATTGCGGAGAACAGGGAAAAGGGTGGCAAGAAGGGCCCGGTGCACGATACCCGCCGCACCCGCCCGGAATCCTGGTTCCCTGGAGCGCTCAACCCAGCCCGCCCTGCCCCGGGGAGCGGGAGGGGGCGACCCGCCAGGCTGCACCCGGGTGGGGCGGGGACGACAGCGGGGGCTGCCTCCCTCCTCCGCCGCCAACTGCTGGGCGCGCAGCGCGGCCGCCGGCTCCGTGGAGACGCGCAGAGCCGGGAGGGCGCGGGCGCGGCGGGAAGTGTGCGGGGCTAGGGTGCGCGGAGAGCGCGCGGGAGGAGATTCGGAGCGAGGGAGGGGAGCGCGCCGGGGCAGCCGAGCGTGCATTCCTCCCGGCGCCACAAGCTCGCCCCGCGCAGCCCGAGCCAGCCTGGGCGCTGTCCTCGGGAGCCTGGGGGAACCGCGCGATTTGGAGATCGGAGGCACCCGGAACCCGTGGCAAGCGCCGAGCCCAGAGACAGCCCGAGGAACTGCGGAGTCTGGAGCCAGGAGCTGGGAGTCCGGAGGAGCGCGGAGCCCGGAGCTCAGGGCGACGCGTCTGGGTCTGGCGCTTCCCGGCTGGACGGCGCGCCCGCTGGTCTTCGCCACGCGCCCTCCTCTGAGCTCCCGTTCATCGGTCCCCGACCGAGACGTGCCCACTCCTGCCCGGACTTCCAGCCCCGGAGGCACCGGACAGAGCCGCGGACCCCAGCGCCCACCATGCGCCTCAACAGCTCCGCTCCGGGAACCCCGGGCACGCCGGCCGCCAACCCCTTCCAGCGGGCGCAGGCAGGACTGGAGGCGGGGCTGCTAGCCCCGGGATTCAGCAACGCTTCGGGCAACGCGTCGGAGCGCGCCCTGGCGGCACCCAGCAGCGAGCTGGACGTGAACACCGACATCTACTCCAAGGTGCTGGTGACCGCCGTGTACCTGGCGCTCTTCATGGTGGGCACCGTGGGCAACACGGTGACGGCGTTCACGCTGGCGCGGAAGAAGTCGCTGCAGAGTCTGCAGAGCACGGTGCATTACCACCTGGGCAGCCTGGCGCTGTCCGACCTGCTCACCCTGCTGCTGGCCATGCCGGTGGAGCTGTACAACTTCATCTGGGTGCACCACCCCTGGGCCTTCGGCGACGCCGGCTGCCGCGGCTACTACTTCTTGCGCGACGCCTGCACCTACGCCACGGCCCTCAACGTGGCCAGCCTGAGTGTGGAGCGCTACCTGGCCATCTGCCACCCCTTCAAGGCCAAGACCCTCATGTCCCGAAGCCGCACCAAGAAGTTCATCAGCGCCATCTGGCTCGCCTCGGCCCTGCTGGCGGTGCCCATGCTGTTCACCATGGGCGAGCAGAACCGCAGCGCCGACGGCCAGCACGCCGGCGGCCTGGTGTGCACCCCCACCATCCACACCGCCACCGTCAAAGTCGTCATACAGGTGAGCCTCAGTAACCAGCCCGGGGCTCCCCTCTCCTTCACCCCAAAAGCAGTGCCAGTGGTGTGCCTTCTGGGTAGGGAGTGGGAGAGATGTCACAGAGACGGTCTACTCCTGTGAGGCTGGGAAGGCGGTTGGGGCAGCTTGGGGGCAGCTCCGGAGTTGCCAGGCTCAGCCCCTATCTTCTCCCCTCCTGTTGAGGGGATGGAGCCCCTGCCTGTGACCTCCCTGGTGTTGGTGGCTGGGCCTCGGACGTCTGCGAATTCCTTAAGTTCTAATGGAAACATGTGCGCTGGCACCTGCGTCTCCAGAGGAAGAGGTCCCTTTCATCAGCTTCTCAAAAGGCTTTGTGCCCCCAACAGGTGACGTTCCTCTCCTCTGCAGAGAAGCCCCCAGAATGACTCTGCCAGTGCCTCCCGGCTGCCTGCCCTGACCCAAACTGGGGAGTCAGAGCAGAACCTGATGCCATCTTCGGCCAGTTCCTAGTTTAGCCTCAGCTTTCCCATCTGTATGAGGGGGTAGTCGTAGCTTTGACCTCAGAAGGTAGAGCATTTGAGAGAGAACGCGTGGGAAGTGTTTGCGTAGAAGCGCTCGCAGGTACTATTACTGCTGGATGGTGGGGACGATGTTTCTGCCGGGAAGGTTGTGAGGCTCTGCGTGTGGCGGTGGTGTTGTGGTGAGGTGCGTAAAACTGGAGCCGAGTGACCAAGGGCCCCCCAAGGGTCTGAGCAAAGCGCCGTGGGAATGCAAGTGGGAAGCCCCCTGGGAATCAGTTTGGCTGAGGTTGGTGGCTGGAGGGGAGGACTGATCCAACCAAAGTCCCGAGCCGGAGGTTGGTGTCCAGGGAGGAAGTCAGGGCTGGTCGGGTACTTTGAATGGCATCTTGGACATGAGCAGCCTCAGAGGTGTGGGGTTTCTTCCATTTCTGGTGGGCTAAGGAAGCCAGAGGGTGAAGGATCCAGGCAGAATCGCCCACCTCTGCCCAGCTTGAGGGGCTGGGGTGGCTGGCTGTCCCCCTGGCTCCCCACACACCAGCATTGGCAGCCTCCCAGCTAAGCTTCTGTAGTTGCCTGGGCAGCCTGCATATGCCAGTGTGCCCGGTGGGGGTGGGGGCAGCAGTGCCAGGCAGGGCGTCACCTGGGCCCTAACTGACCCTCCACTGGCCACCACCCAGGTGGGCTGGGGGGTAGGGGGTAGAACTGAGCTCCCAGTCTCCCCAGCTGCACGTAGAACTGGTGGCTGCAGGTGTCTCCTTTCGGGGAGGCCCCTCCCACAGACACTGGTAGCAGGCAATGAGTCAGGGCTGCTTTGCCTCTGCCGCAAGAGTCCCTGCCCTCACCAGAGGCAGAAGTCGGCACGGACCGTGGGGTACACGCAGTGATAAGTGACCTCTCGCTCCCTTTGAGGCTTCGTCTGCTCTCCCCAAGCTCCTGCCTTTGATTGGCATTGGCCAGGGGGAACCTCCCCCCAGTCGGCGTGGAGGGGCCCCAGGGGGACAGCCGCTCAATCCTTCGGAAGGTGAGCAGTGGAGGGGTCAGTGCTGTCACTGCCCACCCAGGAGGTGTCCCCGCTCAGACCCCCAATCCTCCCGCTCCCCTGGCAAAAGGCCAGGAGCTCACCAGCCTCCTGCAATCCTCGAAAACAAACAGCCAAAAAACACAGGGGCGTGACGACAGCTCGGCTCCGCCCCCGAGAAAGTGTCCTCCCCGGCGTGCGTGGGCGCTCTGCTGGGTACTTGGGATTGGGCACCTGTGGGGCATCACTTTGCCTCCCCAGGCACCATCTGCCCAGCCTTGTTGCCTCGAGGCTGCGAGGCAGATTTGGCCAAGTCATGCTGCGGCCAGCCACAGGCACTCGTCCACTCACAGAGGCCTGTGACACTTCAATCCTGGGACAGCGGCCCCACGCCCTGCAGACGCCATGCTGGCCGAGCGTTGCTGAATGCCCCTGGCGTCCTCCACACCCTTGGAGAACATAGTTTCCACTTTTCTTTAAAGGGCTCAGCTGCGTGCCTGGGAGCGGCTGGTTACAAGGGTGCTCCTCCATCCGATGCTGGCGGCCTGGGGCTTTCCAGGGCCCTGATGCCGGCTGCTCCGTGTGCTCGAAAAGAACATTCCTTGTAGGAGAGGCCTTGGCTTCCCTCGACCCCTGCTCTGCCATTTGCCGTTTTACTAGAGGTTTCCCTAGAATTAGGGGGTTTATGATCCCCCCGTGGGCTTCTGGGCCACTGGCAGATCTGGGTGAACATTCAGTTTTCAAACGATGATGTCTGACTGAAGAGGGGCTGGATACCCTCAGCTAAGTGTCTTCCTCTCAGTGACCACGTTTGGAAGTGTTGGGGCAGTAGCCAATCAAATGGCCCCTCTTTCCAAAACAGAGGTCCTTTCCTGCCCCAGGGGCCCCTACGAAATTTTGGCCTGGGCACTTGCAAACAGAAATTGTGTTTAGAAATAAGGTGGTTTGGTGATAACACTTTGAAGCAACTTACGGTAATCCTCCCTGAAGCCAGCTGGGCATTTTCCTAGTGTGTAGCTGGGGCTGGCAGTTGATGGTGGAGTGGGCAGGGCTCTCAGGCCAGCAGACAGGACCTGGTGCCCAGGACCCTCCCAAAGGCCCCAGACCTGGCCCCAGTGCCAGCAGTGTGACTGGGAGAAGGTGCTGGGGGCTCAGGGACTTACGGGTGCTCCTGGGTTCCCCTGGACATCCTACCCCTCCTCTAGCCCACCCACATACGTGGCCCCACACAGGCAGATGGCCCTTGCTTCTTGGATGGTCCCCCATGGCACAGGTCCAACCTCCAGCTTTCACCTCAGCTGTGACAAGGTCCCGGTGGCACAGGCTCTGTGTGTCAGGGCTCAGGGCTGATGGCCCAGATGATGGGTCATCAGAGTCCCATGCTTATCCATCCGTGGTGTGTATACCGAACATATGCACACATGTGTGTATCCAGGGACCCATGGTGGCAGGGGCCTGGGACCTCAGGTATCCGATTCAAATCAGATGAGGTGGCTGCAGCCTTTGAAAGTTTTAGAGATCCGCCCCTGACCATGGCCCCAAAAGAAAGCAAACCCTCTCAGCCTCACAGGCATGAGTCCATTAGATCCTTCTGAGGGGCCGTGAGGACTCCTTTCATCACTGCCATTTTCTGCACCAAGGGAGTCCTGTTCCTGCAGGCTCAGCCTCCCTGCCTCCTCCTTCATTTTCTCTGCAAGCCTTCTTCATATTGAGTACAAACAGCAGTGCTCTTTGCTGGGTTAGATCCCAACTCAGAGGGCACCTGCTCCCTCCCAGGGGTAGACAGGGGCCTCGATTCATGCAGGAGGAGCTGGTGTCCTACAACCCCTGATCCAGAGGCATCCAGGAACAGACAGATCGCAGGGCGACTTGGCGAACACCCCGGCTGTTCACGGCTGGCAGAATTCCAGGAAAGGAGAGGCAGCTGAGACAGGGAAGGAGACGGGTTCCAGTGAAATCCGGCCATGGATTATTTCAGGGCTCCTGTCCCGTGCCCCAGGCTGTGCCCAGCAACCTCCACAGGCAGCATCCTCATTCTTAGGAAGGATACAGAGGTGTTTAGAGTGTGGAGTCTGCAACTTATTCTCAAATCGTTCAGAAAAAAAGGTGTGGCCAAATGGAAGGAGAGCAAGCAGACAGTGAATCAAGGGAGGAGACTGCTCGTGGGCCACGCGGCACTGGGCTGCAGACCTGCCACAGGCAGCCGAGCGTCCTGCGTATTCTTCCTGCAACTGTTCAGCAGTGGGAACTATTTCAAGTTAGAAAGTTGCAGAAGGCCGGGCGCAGTGGCTCACACCTGTCATCACAGTACTTTGGGAGGCCAAGGTGGGTGGATCACCTGAGGTTAGGAGTTCAAGACTAGCCTGGCCAACATAGGGGAACCCCATCTCTACTAAAAATACAAAAATTAGCCGGGCATGGTGAAGGATGCCTGTAATCCCAGCTCCTTGGGAGGCTGAGTCATGAGAATCGCTTGAGCTTGGGAGGCAGAGGTTGTAGTGAGCCAAGATCACACCACCACATTCCAGCCTGGGTGATAAGAGGGAAAATCCGTCTCAAAAAAAAAAAAAGTTACAGAAGAAGGAGTTCTTCAAGGGGTCCTTAGAACAGCCTGCCCCACTCTGACCTCCCCTGGGGACAGGAAGGGGACCCACAACATGCAGCTCTGGGCGGCTCTGGCTCCGGCTGTGGCAGCCACAGTGTCCTCACCTGCAGCGCAGGGCTTCGAGTGCTGTTGGTGTGAGGCCAAGAGTCACACTCTTCCTCCAGTCTGAAAAGCCCATGACCCTTTAGAGGAAAGGAGTGGAGCATTTTTCCTGCCTTTTCTATTCAAACGGTACTTTAGAATAACCCAAGAAGGAGGTAAAGGGCAGAGTCTCAGCACAGAAATGTTCACCAATAAGTGAAGAAGGAGCAGGAGTGTCAGAATCCCACTCATCAGGTGCAATCCTGATCAAACGATGGATGCAGGCATGGATTCTTGGCAGCTGCTGGTGTCACGAAGGGGAGAGAGTTAGGTGTGAGGTGAGCCCTGGTGTGCACATAGCCCATGGTATCCTTGCAGCAAAGCCATTGAATCTGAATCTGATGGAGCCCCTGATGCCACTGCCAACACACAGGACACACCAGGGACAGAGGAACAGGGACAAATGCACCATTAGGATGCAGCCAGCAAAACCCAGACCACAAGAAACACCTCCGGACAAACAACTCATTCTGTCCTACAAATAAACAGGGAATCGGAGACGGTGGCCTGGATTCTTGGCGAAGACTCGGACAAGTCAACCTGTCGCAGAATGCTGGCACCAAAGCTGATCATTCTTCATGCCAAGAAACAGCGAAAAAAGCCTGGGTAGTTGAATAGCTACAAATTCTTGCTGTCCAGAGCTGTTATGGGTGTGGTTTTCAAAATGGTCCTGATCTCTTAGAGGTACATATGGAAGTGTTTACAGACAAAATGATACAATGTCTCAGAGTTACTGAAGCATGATCTGGAGGAAGGGACTGTAGGATGGCAACAGAAGAGACAAGATTGGTCTTAAGTCTATAATCGTGGAAAGTGGGTGTTGATGACATTCTTGGTGTATGTTTACAAAATTTAGTAATTACAAGTTTTCAAAAGGTTAAGGTGCTATATGTTGGAAATAAAGAATTTGGCATGTGAAATCAGACGTTCAGATGGTGACTCGGAGGCTGTGGGGGGTGAGAGGGCAGGACAGGACGGGGAGGTGACCTTGGCCTTGTTCCAGGCACCAGACCTGCCTGTTGGAGCCAGGTGGGAGACGGCAGGGAGAGGACCTGCAGACATGCAGGTCCATGTCTCTACCCTGTAACCCCATTTCCCAGATTAAGCGGAGGGCAGAACCACCTGTGTGTATCACGTGGCTGGAGAGACAGGGCCTGGAGGTGCTCTCAGCCGGGGAGGCCTAGTCTGACCCTGTAGTGCTCCCCATGGGGACAACGGTCAGGCTTTTGAGTGAGATGGGTAAGGGTGGGAGTGTGAGGGTCCCAGAGCTGGCCATGGCTGGCTCTGACTGGGCTTGGAGTCCTCAAGAGTGACTTGGCCCAGAACCAAGTTCAGGCTCACCTGTTCATGGCTCTGCACTGGGACCCGGGGTCAGCTCTCCCAGGCTGTCCTATACTTGGACTGACAGTATTCTGAGGACATTCAACTCCAAGGATAAGTGGGGTCATGGGGCTGTGCCTGCGGTTCTGTGGGTGCTGAGGGCAGCAAGGGGGTATGGCCACCCTGTGCTTGCCAAGAACCACTGCAAGCCACCCCACAGGCGAGGCAGGGCCTCGGGCAGCAGCCCAGGGATCTCCAGGTCTGTTCTCAGGGGCACCAGGGCTCCCAGCTGGTAACATCTGATGATGGGCAGAGAGGGCCCTGAGTTGAGCAGGGCCCGAGAGGGCATCCGGCCTGTGCACAAACCAGAGGCTGCCTTTGTTTTTCTCAATCACAGAAATAAATTCCCAAGTGGTGATCTAGTAGTTTGTATTAAGAGGAGAAAAAAAGCTTTTCTTTATTTTTGAATCATGGTGAAACACACATCACTTAAAACGTGCTGTTGTACCCTCTGTAAGGTCGCAGTTGAGCGGCGTGGAGCACGTTCACATTGCTAAGCAACCGTCACTGCCATCCACCTCCAGAACCTTCTGTCTCCCCAGACTGAAACTCTGTCCCCATTAAACCCTGACCCCCAACGCCTGGTAACCTCTTGTCTGCTTTCTGGCTTGGTGAGGTGGGCGAGTCAGACTGGCAGAATTTCAGGCCTCCCCTGGGTCTTCTTTAAAATGCAGGTTCAAGAAGGCGCACTTTATGCTGAAAGACGCCAGACTCCAAGGCCCTGGGTGATTCCAAGCACTTGAGGTTTTGGAAAAGGCTGAGCCGTTGGGACAGGAGGAAGGTCAGAGGAGGGATGGGGTGGCCGTGGGGGCGCTGGGAACTCTGGGGTGATGGAAATGTTCTGTATCTTGGTTGTGGTTCAAAGCTTGTGGTTTCAGCGTGTGTCAGTCCTGCCTCCGTGAGTCTGTGTTGGTTGTGGTTCAAAGCTCATGGAGCTGTAGGCTGAGGGGTGGATTTCAGCGTGTGTTAGTCCTGCCTCCGTGAGTCTGTGAAAAACAACAGCAGCAGAGAGTGGCCAAGCTGCCGTCCGCTCAAGGCTGTTTCGGGTGGCCAGGTCCTCCCTCCTGCCGGCCTGTGTGCACTCAAGATCCTCCTCCTCTGCACGGCCACGAAGGGCTGTGGGGACACGAGCCCCCCACCCCACAGCCCCTCGTGCCCTGACCAGGCTGCTGCCTGCACTATGCTAGCTCTGCAAGGCGGGCACAGAGGGGAATAGAGATCCTGGTTCTTGGCACTTGGAGGGATGGTGTTCCTGAGGTCACAGCCACGGGGTCTGCCTGCCCCAGAGACCCCCTCTGTTCCCCAGCCACACCCTGGAGTTTGACCTTACCACCGCCAGTGAAGGTGCAGTCGCCGAGGGGATGGCCCCATCCACGTGGCATCCCAAGGGGAGTGCACAACTCCAGAGAGGGACCACCGGGCTCTGCAGCGTCAGTGAAGAAACTGAGGCCCAGAGAGGGGCAAGGCGCCTGCCCCACCCCTGTTCCTACTGCTCTTCCCAAAAGCATCGCCAGTGGGCCACCACCCACTCCAGGAGGCCAAGGAGAGAGCCCTGGGTCTGGAGTGCCACATGGACCTGGTATAGGTTGGAGAGGGGAGGTGCCCAGCGTGCTGACCCACCCGAAGCCACCCACACCTGCTTTGGGACTTTACATCCCTGTGCACCTGTGGGGGCTGCGTCCTGCATATCCAAGGCTGGCTCCTGAAGGCAGGCAGGGGAGCGAGAAGGAGATCAGGAGAATGCTTCCCGAGAATCGGTGGTTTTGGGTTGTGCCCAGTGGCTCGGAATAGTTGGCTTGCTAGAACCCAGGTTCAAATCCCAGCTTCATCGCTGGCCAGCAGCATGACTCTGAGCAAGTGGTGTGACCATCTGTGCCTCTGTTTCCCCATCAGCCAACTGGAGGTGGCAACTGCCCTGCGGTCTCATGAGTTAATGACATAAAACGCTAGAAACTGTGCCTAGGGCGGAAGAAGGACTCAATTACCCACGCATACTATTTGTGTTCTCCCCTGAACAGCAGCAGAAATGCAGCAGCCCTCGGGAGAGCCGGGAGCCTCCCCAGGCAGGAGGAATTCTCTTCTGAGCATCTGGGCTAACATCTTTCCTTCCTTCCTTCATTCACTCATCATTCATTCACTGAACACCTACTACATTCCAGGATGGGTGTATAGTGGCCCCCCAAAAATGGCAAAAAGTTCTGGCCCCCTGAATTCATGTCCCACCAGAGAAGATAGAAAATAAGCAAAATAAATAGGCACGATACATGACTGGCAGAGAGTAACAAGAGCTGCAGAGAAAACCACATGGGGGGAGCGTGGGGGTGCAGGCAGGTCAGGAACGCCTCATGCAGACCCTGCAGGAGCACTCTGGTGGGCATCGGGGAAGATGCCAATAGGGGAACAGCAGGTGCAAAGACCCCAGGGCAGGCACGTGCTGTGTGTGCTGGAGAAACAGGGCTCGCCTGGCTGCCAGAGCAGAGTGAGCAGAGGGCCCTGTGAGAAGCCACCGGCAGATCCCGCCGGGCCTCATAGACCTGGCTGCAGCTTTTATTCTAGAAGCAGTGAGTGGGCGTGGGAGATTCTGAGCAGAGCCGCCACGCAACTTACATATTAAAGGGACAGTTCCGAGTGCTTTGTTGAGAATGCATTTAGGGGTCAGGAGAGTGATTGCGAAGCTGCTGCCAGGTGTCTTGGGAGTGACCAAGGTGACCTAGGCCAGGGTGGGGATGGAGAAGGTGGTGGAGGGGGTAGGATACCAGATACGTGCTTTTCTTTGTTCCTACTTCATTTTTCAACTGACATGCAATAAGATTCCCTTCTGTGCTTGTTCGCACCTACGAGCTTCGATAAACGCAGCCCTGTATCCCCACTTCAGAAGACAGACCAGCCCCAGCCCCCACACCCTGTGGCCCACCTACCCCGATGTCAGCCCCTCCACCCACTGGTCTGCTCTCCTTCCCCACAGCTTTGCCTTTTCTGGGATGTCGCATGAGTGGAGCCAGCTGGGCCGTGGCCTCTCGAGCAGGCCTTCCTCCTTCACTCTATCCTCTGAGCTGTTGCCTGCATCCACCAGGCATTCCTTTTTATTGTGGAGTCAGATCCATTGTGTGGATAGACCACGTTTTGTTGATGCATTTGCCCACCGAAAGACTTTTGAATTGTTTCTAGGTTTGGGTGATTATGAATAAAGTAGCTACAAATATTCACATATGATGAATTTTGTGTAAATATACATTTTCATTTCTCATGAGTAAATACATTGGTTTCAGATTGCTGGGTCATACAGAAAGTGTATATTTGCCAGCATTTCCAAAGCGATGCACTGTTTTGAACGTCCCTAACCCTAGCCCTAACCCACAAGAAAGCACCGGTCACTCTGCATCCTGGCTGGGTCTTGGTCTTGCCTCACTGCTCTGGCTATGACTTCCAGTATGATGGTGAATAGGAGTGATGAGAGTAGACATCCTTGCCTTGCTTCCAATCTTTTTTTTTTTCTTCCGAATCAGGATCTTACTCTGTCACCCAGGCTGGAGTGCAATGGTGCAATCTCAGCTCACTGCAACCTCCACCTCCCGGGCACAAGAGATTCTCCTGCCTCAGCCTCCTGAGTAGTTGGGATTACAGGCACATGCCACCACACCCGGGTAATTTTTTGTATTTTTTATGGAGATGGGGTCTCACCATATTGCCCAGGCTGGTCTCAAACCCCTGGATTCAAGAGATCTTCCTGCCTTGGTCTCCCAAAGCATTAAGATTATAGCTGTGAGCCACCAACCCACCCTGCTCCCAATCTTAGGGGTAAAGTTTTCAGTCTTTCTAATTAAGTGTGAAGTTTTTACTTTTTAGTTTTTTGTCAGTGTTTTTTGTTTTGTTTTGTTTTGTTTTCATTTACCCATTCTAATAGGTGTGTATCTTCTTGTGGTTTTAATTTGCATTTCTTTAGTGACTAATGATGTTAAGCATCTTTTCTTATGTTTAAGTGACATTTACATATCTTCTTTGGTAAAATGCCTGTTCTAATTGTTTGCTATTTAAGAAATTGGGTTGTTTTCATATGGTTTAGTTTTGAGAGTTTTAAAAAGACATTCTGCATATGAGACCTTTATCAGATATGTGATTTGCAAATATTTTCTCCCATGTAGCTTTTCTTTGCATTTGCCTAACATTGTATTTCACACGGCAAAGAGGTGCAATTTTGATAAAGTCCAACATATCATAAATTTTATGGATCACTCTTTTGGTGTGGTGTCTAAGAATTCAATGCCTAGCCCAAGGCCACAAGGATTTTCTTCTGTATTATCTTCTAGAAGTTTTATAGTTTTATATTTATGTTTATCAGCTATTTTGAGTTCATTTTTCTGTAAGGTGTGAGGTATAGGTCCTCTTTTGCATATGAATATGCAAATGTGCCAGCATCCGATAACACGATGACAGCTTTCTCCATGGAAGCTTCTTTGTGCCTTGGTCAAGATAAGTAAGCTGACCACATCTATGGGGTCGACATCTACTTTCTCTTTATTATTATTGTTTTTTTTTTTTTTTTTTTTTTTGAGACTGAGTCTTGGTTTATTGCCCAGGCTAGAATGCAGTGGTATGATCTCACCTCACTGCAACCTCCGCCTCCCGGGTTCAAGCTATTCTAGTGCCTCAGCCTCATGAGTAGCTGGGATTACAGGCAGGTGCCACCACACCCAGCTAATTGTTGTATTTTTAGTAGAGATGGGATTTCACCATGTTGGCCAGGCTGGTCTCAAACTCCTGACCTCAAGTGATCTGCCCCTCGGCCTCCCAAAGTGCTAGGATGACAGGCATGAGCCACCGTGCCCGGCCTATACCCACTTTCATCTGTTCTTTTAATCTGTGTATCCCTAGCATCTCGATCCCACACTCTGTTGATTACCTTAGCTTTACACTAAGTTTCAGGTAGCCTGAGTCTTCCAACTTTGTTCTTTTTCAGAATTGTTTTGGTTATTCCAGTTCCTTCACTTTCTATGGAAATTTTAGAATCAGCTTGTTAATAGCTACAAAAAATGTCTGCTGGGATTTTGTTAATGTACTACACATTTGGCATCCTAACCTTGAGACTTTCAATCCATGAATACAGCACATCTCCCCATTTATTCAGGTCTTCTTTGATTTATTTCGTCAGTAGTAGTTTCCAGCAAGTAGATCCTACTCATTTTTTTTAGATTTATACCTAAATATTCATGGTTTTGGTGCTATTGCACATGGTACCTTTTTTGAAATTTACTCTCTTCAATTTGTCATGGCTAGTACATATAAATATAATTAGTTTTATATATTGACCTTATATTTGCATCCATGATAAACACACTCATTAATTCTAACAGTTTTTTTGTAAGATCCTTGGGATTTTCCACGTAGGCAGTCATGCTGTCTGTGAATAAAGAAAATTTTATTTTATCCTTTCTAATCTGTATATGTTTATTTCCTTTTGTTGCCTTATTACTCTGGCAATGACTTCCAGTATGATGGTGAATAGGAGTGGTGAAAATTGACATCCTTGCCTTGTTCCTGATCTTAGGCAGAAAGTTTGTAGTCTTTTTACTTGAGTATGAAGTTTTTCATTTATTTAAGCTTTTGGTAGAGCTCTTTATAAAGTTAGGAAAGTTTCTTTGTATTCCTAGTGTGCTAAGAGATTTTTTTCTTAATCGTGAATGAATAAATTTTGTGCAATGATTTTTCTGTCTCATCATGCGGTAAGATCATGTGGATTTTCTCCATTAGTCAGTTAATGTGGTGAATTATATTGATTACTTTCCAGTTGTGATAAAATGTACATCACATAAAATTTACCACTTTAATCAATTTAAGTGCACAGTTCTGTGGCACTAAGTACATTGTCACGTGTCCATCCCCACCCTCCCTCTCAGTACATTGTCTTGCGACCTTCTCCACCCTCCCTCTCCAGAGCGCTTTTCATCTTTCCAAACTGAAGCTCTGCACCCGTTAAACACTAACTTCCCATTTCCTCCTCCCCCAGCCCCTGGCAACCACCGTTCTACTTTTTGTCTCTATGAATTTGACCACTCCAGGTGCCTAATGTAAGTGGAAAACCTTGGTTAATTTTTGAATGATGAACCAGCCTCACACTCCTGGGATAGACCTCACATTCCTGGGATAGACCTCACATTCCTGGGATAGATTCACATTCCTGGGATAGACCTCATACTCCCGGGATAGACCTCACACTCCCGGGATAGACCTCACACTCCCGGGATAGACCTCAAACTCCCGGGATAGACCTCACACTCCCGAGATAGACCTCACACTCCCGGGATAGACCTCACACTCCTGGGATAGACCTCACATTCCTGGGATAGACCTCATTTGGTCATGTATTAGCTGGTTTTGACTTGCTAGTATTTTGCTAAGGATTTTTGCTTATGAGAAGAGCTATGCTTATGAGAAATATTGGTCTGTAACTTTATTTTCCTAGGTTATCTTCATCTGGTTTTCTGGCCTCATAACATGAACTGGGAAGTTCTTGTTCCTTTTATGTTTTCTGTCAGAGGTTGTGTAGAATTGGCATGATTTCCTCTTTAAAGCTTTGGTAGATTCTCCAGCAAAACCATCTGGGCCTGGAGTTTTGTAGGAAGGTTTTTATAAATTCAATTCTTTTCAAAGAGACCGGGTGTAGTGGTTCATGCATGTAATCCCAGCACTGTGGGAGGCCAAGGAGGGTGGATCACCTGAGGTCAGGAGTTTGAGACCAGCCTGACCAACAGGGTGAAACCCCATCTCTACTAAAAATACAAAACTTAGCCAGGTGTAGTGGTGGGCGCCTGTAGTCCTGGCAACTCAGGAGGGTGAGACAGGAGAATTACTTTAACTCAGGAGGCAGAAGTTGCAGTGAGCCGAGATCACACCAGTGCATACCAGCCTGGGTGACAGAGTGAGACTCCATCTCAAAAAACAAATTATTTTAAAAGATAAAGGAATATTCAGGTTATATATTTCTCCATGAGTAAGTGTTAGTAATTTGTATCTTTTGAGGAATTGGTTCATATAATCTATTTTGTCAAATTTTAGAGCATAGATTTATTTGTGGTATTCTCTCATCATCCTTTTAATGTCTGTGGGGTCTGTAATATTGGTAATCTGTGACATCTGTCTTTTCTCCTTGGTCAATATGGCTAGGATTTTATTAACATTATTGTTCTTTTTCAATAATGAGCTTTTGGTTTTGTTTATTTTTTTCTAATGTCTTTTAGCTTTCAATTTTATTTATTTATATTTCATTTCCTTTTTCTGCTTGCTTTGGATTTAATTTGCTCTTCTTTTCCTAGATTTCCTAAGGTGGGAGCTTAGATTATTGATTTAAGATCTTCATTCTTTTCTAACATAAACATGAAATGCTATAAATGTCCTCCTAGTTAGTGCTTTCGTGGTATCTCAAAATTTTTGAACATTGTATTTTAATTTAGATCAAAATATTTTTATATCTCTTGAGACTCCCTCTTTAACCTTTGAGTTACTTAGAAGAGTGTTGTTTAGTTTCCAAATGTTTGGGATTTTCCAGATATTATTTTGTTATCCATTTCTAATCTAACCCTATTATGTTTAGAGAACAAACTTGCATGCTTAAAATTCTTAAATTTGTGAATACTTGTTTCATGGTTTAGGATAGTGGTCTATGCTGGTGAATGTCACATGCACACTTGAGCAGAATGTGTTGTGCTACTATTGCTGGGTATATTATTCTATGAAGGTCAATTTGTTTGATAGTGTCATAGTATTCTAGAATTTTTATTGGTTCTTTTAATACAGTTTCTTTTTCTCTTTTAAAAACTTCCATTTTTCCATTTACTTCAAGAGAGTTACTTTTACATCAAGGAGCATGGTTATAATGCCTGCTTTAAAGTCTGTCTGGTAAATCCATCCTCTGGGTCATCTTGAGGGTGGCATATATTGATTATCTTTTCCTTGAGAGTTAGTCCCATTTCCATGGTTCTTTTTCTGTTAAGTAATTTTGAATTAATTCCTGAACATTTTGAATTTTGTTGTGGTTGTTTGGGTTATGTTAAAATCCCCCGGAGAGGCAGTCATCTTGGTCAGAGCTGCCGCTTTTGTCTCACCGTCTGTCCATGGTGGTTCTGATGTCAGGCCTGTTTTTGAGTCTTTTGCCGTTCAACCATTCCACATGCAAGCACCATTCAGGGGCAAGCTTAGATCTTGGAGATGGTTTATATCATAGCGGGTTTCAAGCCCTTGACTATAATTGTTTAGCTATGTTCCTTATATATGGTAACTCAGGACTTGTACTGACTCATACACAGAACTGGGGGATCCCCTTGTTCAGCTCTCGCCTCTCTGAGATTTCCTCTCACGCTCTCTAGTTTCCAGGGATCCTTTATTTAGTCCTCCAGCCAGGAAGCTGGAGTATTCCATGTTATGTCCTCTGCTGACTTCTTTAGATCCACCTCTCTGTATTTGCTCTTGGAATGGTTGCTCTGGAATATCAGTGTGCCTCTGAGTGGTCAGAGTCTGATCAGATTCATATCATGCTGATTTATACCTGACATTTCTTGCTTCTCACTTCCACCTTGAGGTCTGTTTCAATGGACTCATTTTCTTCTTGTCAGTGGGTCACATTTTCCTTTCTTTGCATATCTATCATTTTAAATCTGTACTAGACCTTGTAGATGACACATTAAAGAGACTGGATTGTGTTATGTTCCTTTGGAGAGCGTTGATGCTTATTTTAGCAGGCAGTTCAGTGGCAGACTCATCATCTTGAACTTGGATTGGCTTGGTTTCGTGCTTTGTTGAGTAAACAACTACGGAAAGCACAAGGCATTTTCCAATTCCTTCTCACTTGGAAGAACTCAGCGTGTACCTTTAGCCTCCTCTGTGGATTCTGTCTTGGCTGGGGTGGCTTTGGAGGCCTCGCTCCAGGGCTTCTCCATCCTCCTGTGCCATGGGCTCCCTGGCATCTCTGTTGCCTGCTCCATGTGTTAATGAGACGTCTTCCCTCTAGCTCTGCCAGGATACCAGCCGCCCTCCAATAAGCCTTTCATGGCCTTGTTCTGTACACACTGGGCCAGCACAGATCCCACAGGAAAGCCAGTGGAGGCTCCTGAGGATTGTCACCATGCAGTCCCCCTCTCTAGCACCTGGCTCTGCAGATGCAGCCACGGCCGCAGACCCTGTCTCTGATCTCTGTCTTCTTGGCTCAGACAGTCGTGTTCTGCCTGGACCTCAGCTCTTATGTCTCCATCAGGAAACTGTCCCCAAACAGCGGCGTGGTGATGATGGGCTCACCTTGCAAGTATCCCTGCCCTCCAGGGCCACAGTCCTGAGGTTTGTCCAGGGTCTGAAAACAATTGCCTGATACATTGTGTACAATTTTATGGCTGTTTAAGGCAGGAGAGTTAGTCCAGTACCCCTGGTGAAAGTCATCCGTAGATTTTAAACACTGCCTACTTTCAAAAAGATCTGGGGCAGCTTATGATAAAAGGCTCGGGCTCATAGGAATTATTAAAACAATGTTGTAAAAGAACACAGAACAAAGAAATAGAGTTATCCAAGAAACATGAGGCTGAGGACAGCCACTGTGTTTGAGTAAATCTTACACTGAAACTTATGAAAAAGAGGAACATTATTTGGACTTAAACATTTTTAGCCTGTTGTCTGTGAAAAGGTGACCTTACTGTAAATTTCAGTAACTCTCCTTTGACATATTTAAAGGCTAAGAGAATTCTTTCAAGAGCCTTGTTTTCTTATAGCTCAAAAACGGTTCCTCTCCTTAAAAACTCACACTGCCAGGCTCTCAGCGTTCAGCGAGTACAGGAGCTGTCTGGGAATCAGTCCTGCTTGGGAATCACTAAACTGTGACTGCCCACAACAGCCGTGGGATGCTGCTGTCTGGGTGTCACTTCCCAGTTGTTTGGCAGAATCACGAAGCCCCCGGCTCCTGCGAGTCAGGGAGGGACCTCAAGTGTGTCTGGGCCGTGTCACTCTAGAGCTGTGCGCGGAGCTGTCCGGGATTTGCTGGTTGGGAGCCAGGGCAAGGAACGCTCGTTTGTCCACCTGTCGGCTTCAGGCTGCGTGCCCAGCAGGATGTGCACAGTAGGAAGCGGCTGTCGGGGGTCACTATTTATTGCCTGAAGCTGAGGGATGAGCTGTTCCATCTGGGCTGACCCCATGGTAGAGGACCAGATCCAGGATCCCCAGACCAGGGTTTGCCAGCAGTTCCCATCACTGCCGCCCTGCCCTGCACCCTTAAAGCACAGAAGCTGGCAGCGGAGACAGAGGTCTTTCCAGCCAGGGGCCTCCTCAGACACAGCAGCCTGAAGCTCTCCTCTCTGGACTGTCCTCAGGACAGGGAGCCCCCAAGCACAGGGCTTTATTTCCCCTGCGCCTGTGATGGGCTGAGGGAGTCAGGGCCGAGCCAGCGAAACACTGGGGTTGCTTTGAAGCTGGCTTCAGGTGAACACTTGCCCCCTGGGTGGTCTCCAGGTGGTCTTCCCATGGCAGCAGGTCAGGTAGAGGCAGCAGCCTCTGGGGCAGGACGCAGAGATGAGAGGAGCCATGGGCAAGGGGTCTGGCAGCTCTGTGTCTGCCCAGTGGCTTCAGCCAACTTGTAGGAGGCAGTGGGGAGTGGCAACCCAAAAGGCCCCACTGCCCCTACAGGCCTGGCACAGGGTTGAGGGTCCAAGATTCTGCCCCACTCAGAAGTTTGCTTTGCCGAAGTGGCCTGAACTCTCAGGGTACCCGAGCCACGGCCTCCCAAGTCCTGGGAGGAGCTAAGAGGACCCTTGCTGCACCCAGACCCCAGCTCAGAGGGTAGCAGCTCTCAGTGGAGCCCCAGGACAGTGGGCCCAGAAGGTTAGGGACAAACACTCAGATGCTAGTGCAGTGACCTGGAAGCCTGAAACCGAAGGAAGCGTGCCTGGAACGGTGAGGGTCCCCGAGGCCCTTCCCTGGTGAACTTGCCACAGACTAGAAGCAGGTAATTGCAGGGCACTCAGACAAGGTTAACACCCATTAAACTTCCTGCAGTGGATTTTCCTGACAGCTTCTTCAAAAGGAGCCCATCCAATGTATTAAAAATACCTGCATTTGTGTCCAATCAGCACAGAGATGCTCAGAAAGCCTCCAGGTAAAACCACCGGGGCAGAGATCTATGTTTTGACAGCTCCAACCCCAAACACCTTTTGTGCTTCTGCCTGTCATGAGGAACCACAGAAACCTTGAGGGTCTCCTGGGCAGTCACTGGTCTCTTGGGGCTGCAGACTGAGGAGCTCAAAACACAGAAATGTGTCTTCCATGGCTCTGGAGGCCGGAAATCAGGGTCCCAGGCCCACAATCCCCAGACGCTCTAGGGGAGGACCCCTCCTGCCTCCTCCAGCTCCTGGAGGCTCTTGGCATTCCTTGGCTTGTGGCCGAATCGCTCCTTTCTCTGCCTCTGTCTCAAATGGCTTCTCCCTGTGCGTCTCTGTGTCATCTAAGGATACTGGTCATTAGATTTAGGGCCTGCTCCAATCCAGGATGATCTCATCTCAGTCCTCAGTTACATCTGCACACTCTTTTCCCAAATAAGGTCACACAGGTTCCAATGGACATATCTTTTCAGGGCTGCCAATTACTCCACAATACCACAATTCAAGGGGAGAGGCAGCAGGCACCAGGCCTCCTCTCCTGGCACGCAAGAGCTCGCTGAGGGCACTGCTTCCCAGGGCACAGGGTGGGACTCCCTGGCTCCTGGTGGAGAGCAAGCACCAGAGCCCCAGATAGGTGCAAGGGGAGAAACAGGAAGGGGCTGGGGAGCTACCCCAGCCCCCAGCCCCAGCTCAGTTGCCTAGAACAGCCCCAAGACCAGCATGATTCTGGCCTCCCTGTGAGGGGGAAGTAAGAGGAGCAGGAGTAGGAGTGACTTTTCACAGCCTCATCCTGCAGGGCCTCCAGCCAGGTCAGGCCATGGGAGACATGGTGGGAAGTGGGAGGCAGGAGGTGACTGGGCTCGGGGCATTTACTGCTCTCTCCCCATTGCACTGTCTCTGCACTGTTGTCCTAGTCTCCCCATGGCTGCCTCTCGGTCCCGTCACTGCCCACTCCTCTTGCTCCCTGGGGGATAAGGTGGAAAGAGGTCCCCTGGATTCAAGCCTTAGAATCCTGCAGCCACCCAACCGTCCGCCCCATCTGTCCATACCTTGTCCGCTATCCCTGAGCTCAGTGTCTTCCAGTTGCTGGTTAGAGGTGCAAGCTGGTTCCTGCTGGGTCCATCTGACAGTGACACAGGGAGGTTCAGGCGGGCATGGGCACTGCCACCTCAACTCTGAGTGTTACTAGTATCACCCCCCACCTTGAATCCCAGCAAACCAAGAGGAGGGAGGAGGAGGGAGGGAGAGGGAAAAGGAGGGAGGTGGAGGAAGGGGGAGGGAGAAAGAGGAAGGAGGAGGGAGGAGGAGGGAGGGGAAGGGAGAAGGAGGGAGGAGGGAGGCTAGCAGTGCCCAGGATCACCCAGCCCAGGAAGAGCGTGGAAAGGAGGCCGGCCCTGGCTTGGGGGTGGGGGGACTCTGGGTGGCTCTGCCGTGCACCCTGAAATCTCTGTCCACCAACTTCATGGGCCAAGAGATCTGCTGCCCTGTCCCTGCCCTAGGGCTTGACTAGAATGTCAGGGACAGCGTTTGGGGTAGAACAAAATGGACATGCTCCCCTGCCCTTAGGGTGAGCAGCCCCCACTGGGTCGCCGGCAGCTCCATCCCAGCCCGAGGGGTGAGCAGCCCTTCCGAACCGGTCTCAACCCTCTCTGTGGGGCTGCCATTCTCCTGATTCCCTTCCCAAAATTGTCAGCTGGGATCACCTTGCAGAAACCACAGTTAAAACCCAAGCGCAGGACTCCGAGGAGACGGGATCTCCCGAGAGGCTCCAGTCTCTGAGAGCTGGCAGATCAGCCTGCATCTGTCAGGGGAACTGCCATGACTATTCGTCCATAAATAAAATCTGTTGCCATTTCTCCTGCCCTCAAGAAACTGCTGCTATCGGAGACCAGACCCAGGAGGGTGGGCTGCTTATAAAGGAAACCCAAGAGGCACCAGCAGGGCCTTGCTTGGCACTGCATCCCCACTGCCTGCCTGCCTGTCCCCAGGAGAATCAGCCATCCCGGGCACAGCAGGCTTTAGGATGCTGAGATTGCCTGGGCATGCTGGCCGGTGCCTGTAGCCCCTGCCATGGAGGCTGAGGCAGGAGAATCCCTTGAGCCTGGGAGGTCGAGGCTGCAGTGAGCCGTGATGGCACTACTGCACTCCAGCCTGGGCGGCAGAGCAAGACCCTGTCTCAAAAAAAAAAAAAAAAAAAAAAAAAAAAAAAAAAAAAAAGATGGCGGGAATGGCTTCACAATTGTGGAGTGCTTTTCTCATTTTACTAGGTGAGGAGGAACAGGTTCATGTCCCCGAGACACAGGCACCTAAGACAAGCCTGTGCCGGCCGCGTTCATGGAGGAGGCTGCAGATGGCCAAGATGCTCACAGGCCAAGTAGTTCCTGCCCAGGCTTCAAATGTGGCCTTATCCACACTGGGATGGTTTTGAGAACCAGATGCCGGCACGTGCACCTGTCCCTCTGAGCCCCATCTGGAAACTGCTTTGTGGACAACCGTGGCCTTGGATGAAAGGGGTCCTCACCGGAGCTTGCGAGGGTGCAAGGCTGGAGGAAAAGGGTTTCTTTTTTTTTTTTTTTTTGAGATGGAGTCTCACTCTGTCACCCAGGCTGGAGTGCGGTGGCACGATCTCGACTCACTGCAAGCTCCGCCTCCCGGGTTCACGCCATTCTCCTGCCTCAGCCTCCCAAGTAGCTGGGACTACAGGCGCCCGCCACCTCGCCCGGCTAGTTTTTTGTATTTTTTAGTAGAGACGGGGTTTCACCATGTTAGCCAGGATGGTCTCGATCTCCTGACCTCGTGATCCGCTCGTCTCGGCCTCCCAAAGTGCTGGGATTACAGGCTTGAGCCACTGCGCCCGGCCTGGAGAAGGGTTTCTGTGTCACCTGTTTTCATTGGTCCCAAGGCTCAAGGCCCTCCTGGAGTCCCCGAGAGACTGCCTCGTCCACCTGGGAAGCAGGTTGCCTGCTTAAGCCAGGGCAGGACACGTCAGCCCCGCACAGGAGCCCATGAGGGCTCCTCACTGCCCCCCTCCTGAGCTGGGCTCCTGCAGGCTCCCTTGCCCCACAGACCTGTCACCATGTGGATGCGCTATCTGCAGCTCACAGGCCTGAGGGCAGGGTTTCCTCTCCACCCTCGGAACAGCAAGGGCTGGGTGGAAGTGGGGGTTCCCAGCGAGTCCCAGCCCAGAGTGCCAGGAACAGGTGAGCTGGAGTGAGAAGGAACACTGAAAACACACAGGCTGTCTCCGCCTGGGGCCACGGGTTCTGCCCCAGAGACAGTCCCAACCAGACTGCCGATGGGTCTGGAGCCACCTCTGCACCCTGCCAGGTTGCCGGCGCTCAGCACCGGTCTGAGGAGAGTCCACTGTGGTGCGGCCGCTGGGCAGTAGCTCTGAGCTCCCGCCTCCAGCATCAAGGTGACTGAGGGGATAGCACAGAGAGGGCGGATGGACGTGGATTTCCTGGAAGGGAGGCGGAAGTGCCTGAGCCACAAACAGGTTCCATCGCAAAACCTGTGTCTGGCGTGGTGGCAGGGGGACCTGTGGGCTGAAACCAGCGGCCCCTGGACCAGCAAATGGCTGTGGCCTTAGAACTGCACAGCAGTGGCCAGGGCCCACGGCCTCGGGCCAGACCTCAGTCTTCTGGAGTTTCCTGAGGGCCAGAATGGGAGAAGAGCAAGAGCAGGTGGGCATGGCTGCTGTGGCGAGGGTGGGGCCAAGTGGGCAAAGGGACAGACCTGTGTTCCCGGTGCTCCCGGCATTGGCCGACCCAGCACCCGGGGCCTGCACTCACTCACCTCCTGTCACAGCAGACAGTGCTGCGGGCTCAATGAGTCCTCAGGGCTGCCCAAGGCCCACAGTGCCTGCAGGGCCAAGGCAGAGCCAGTCTAGGCCCGGCCCTGTCATCTGGCCCTTTATGCACCCTCCTAGGGCTCCTTATGACCACAAGGAAGAGCCACATTGACGGATGAGGGGTGTGCACTGGATAGCAGGGAGGGCTTCCTGGAGGAGGCGCCAAGTCGGCTTTGAAGTCAGGGAAAGGGAGTGATGCACGGGTCCCTCCCAAATCTCCCAGCATCTGAGCCTTGATCAACAGGAAGGAGACAGGTACCTTGGGGTCAGGGCTCTCCCTTTTCCTCCCCGGTTACTCAGCCGGACCCCAGGGTCACCTCCTCCATCAAGCCCCGTTTCCCCATCCCTGTGGTCAGTGTGTGCGGCGGCCCCACCCTGAGAAGGGGTGGAGCTGGGTGGCTGCAGACACTGCTGATGATGAACAGACAGACATCGTCGCTGCAGGAGCAGGCGGAGCTTCTGTTTCCAGCACCAGCTTCATTCCCGGGGATTTTACTGTTCGGTTCTAAAAACGGCAGAGAGTTCATTTCTCAACATGCCCTTGGCAGGGCTGCTTCCATTTCGGTGAAAGTGGGGGCCGTTCATGGTTTTCTCTGCCTGCCGGAGTCTGGGCCACGGTGTCTGCCGAAGATGCCATGTGCACAGCTGGGCTTTCTTTGTGTGTGCCAGCATTGCTCAGGAAGGGGAAGGAAAAGGAAAATGAGTCGTGAAGGGCAGGCCAACACCCGGAGGCCAAACAGGTTTCGCGGCAGCTGCTTCCGCCAAACGCCAAAGGCACGTCCACCAGGTCACCTGGACAGCCCAGCCAGGTACCCAGCCAGCTGCTGTCACCTGCACCCAGAGCCAGCCCTCAGTGGAGTCCGCACTCCAGACAGAGGGGCTTCCAGAGTGCAGACGCCAAGGCTCATCCCAGACCAACTAGATCAGAATCTCCAGGGAAGGGACCTAGAACCTGGGCCTTGGGGTTTCTACTTTTTTTTTTTTTTTTTTTTTTTTTTGAGACAGAGTCTCGCTCTGTCGCCCAGGCTGGAGTACAGTGGCACGGTCTCAGCTCTGCACCTCCCAGGTTCAAGTGATGCTCCTGCCTCAGCCTCCTGAGTAGCTGGGATTACAGGAGCCCACCACCTCCCCTGGCTAATTTTTTATATTTTTGGTAGAGACAGGGTTTCACCATGTTGGCCAGGCTGGTCTCAAACTCCCAACCTCAAGTGATCCACCTGCCTCGGCCTCCCAAAGTGCTGGGATGACAGGCCTGAGCCACCGTGCCTGGCCATCTAAATTGTTATTAATAGGCTTTATTTTTTAGAACAGTTGTAGAGAAGCGTTGAGCCCACAGGACAGTGGCTCCATGGTGGCTCCTGGCCCCCACTTGTTAATAACGGGTGTCTCCCTGTTACTAACATTTTGCATTACTATAGTGTTACAATCAATGAGCCAATATTGATACATTATTAAGAAAGGTCCGCAGTTTATATTAGGGTTCACTCAGTCTTGTACCTTCTGTGGGTTTGAACAAATGTGTAATGTCCTATATCTACCATCCCAGGATCCTGCAGAAGAGTTTCATTGCCCTAAAAAGTCCTTGGAGGCCGGGCGCAGTGGCTCACACCTGTAATCCTAGCACTTTGGGAGGCCAAGGCAGGCGGATCATGAGGTCAGGAGATCCAGACCATCCTGGCTAACACGGTGAAACCCCATCTCTACTAAAAATACAAAAAAGTAGCTGGGCGTGGTGGCGGGCACCTGTAGTCCCAGCTACTTGGGAGGTGAACTCGGGAGACGGAGCTTGCAGTGAGCCGAGACTGCACCATTGCACTCTAGCCTGGGTGACAGAGCGAGACTCTGTCTCAAAAAAAAGAAAAAATCCTTGGAGCCCCATGTGTTCATTCCTCCCTCTCCAAAACCCCTGCACCCACTGATCCTCTCACTGTCTTTCCAGTTTGTCTTATCCAGAACGTCATACAGCTGGGGTTTATACAGTATGCAGCCTTTTCAGACCGGCTTCTTCCCCTTCACAGTTTGTAGCTAAGGTTTCTCCCTGTCTTTTCATGGCTTGATAGCTTGTTCTTGGTACGGCTGAAGAATATTCCGTTATCTGGATGTCACAGCTTGTTTACTCACTCAGCTACTGAGGGACATCTCGGTTTTTGGCATTTATGAAGAAGGCTGCTAGAAACATACATGTGCAGGTTTCTGTGTGGCTTTCTCCTCCTTTGGGAGTAGAAATGCCAAGGAGGGCGGTCGTTGGAACACGTGGTACGAATATGTTGAGCTTTGTAGGAAGTTGCCCAAGTGCCTTCCAGTGGGGCTGTGCTGCCTCGAACCCCAGCAGCCGCGGTGAGGGTTGTTCTGTCTCCACAGCCTCGCGAGCGTTCGGCGTTGTCAGGATCCCAGTTCTGGTTTTTGTAGCCATTCTCATTTGATCTCAGTGTTGTTTTCATCGACATTTCTCTAATGACATGTGATGTCGAGCATTTTTCGTGTGCTTATTTTTCCATCGCTACGTCTTCTTTGATGCGGTGTCTATTCAGACATTTTGCCCATTTTTTAATGTTTGTTTCCTTATTGTCGAGTTTTAAAAGTTCTTTATATATTTTGGATAACAGTCCTTTATCAGGTATGTCTTTTGCAAATATTTTCTTCCAGGCTGTATCTTGTCTTCTTATTCGTTTAACAGTGTCATTTTTAGAGTGTTTTTTTCTTTTTTTTTTTTTTTGAGACACAGTTTCGCTCTTGTTGCCCAGACTGGAGTGCAATGGCGCAATCTTGACTCACCACAACCTCCGTCTCCTGGGTTCAAGTGATTCTCCTGCCTCAGCCTCCCGAGTAGCTGGGATTTCAGGCATGTGCCACCATGTCCAGCTAACTTTGTATTTTTAATAGAGACAGGTTTCTCCATGTTGGTCAGGCTGGTCTCGAACTCCTGACCTCAGGTGATCTGCCAGCCTCGGCCTCCCAAAGTGCTGGGACTACAGGCGTGAGCCATCTCACCTGGCTGTGTAATTTTTTAATTTTAATAAAGTCCACCTTATTCATTTTTTTCTTTTTGTGGATTATGCTTTTGATATTGTATCTAGAAACTCATTGCCAAACCCAAGATACCTAGATTTTATACCCAAGATACCTAGATTTTATTACCTAGAAATTTTATCTTGCATTTTATATTAAATAAAATGTGTTATTATCTATAAATTGTATAATCTTGCATTTTATATTAAGGTCTGTGATGCCTTTTGAGTTAATTATCCCAAAAAGTATAAGATCCATTTTCTTCTACATGTGGATGTCCAGTTGTTCCAGCACCATTTGTTGAAAGACAGTCTTTTCAATATCAATAACCTTTGCTTCTTTCTCAAAGATCATTTGCCCGTGCATGTGTCCGTCCACTTCTGGGCTCTCTCTTCTGTTCCACTGGAATATTTGTCTGTTCTTTAGCCATGATTACACTTTACTGGCCAGGAGAGGTGGCTCACGCCTATAATCCCAGCACTTTGGGAGGCTGAGGTGGGTGGATCACTTGAGGTCAGAAGTTCGAGGCCAGCCTGGCCAATATGGTGAAACCCCATCTCTACTAAAACTATGAAAATTAGCCAGTTGTGGTGGCAGGTGCCTGAAATCCCAGCTACTCAAGAGGCTGAGGCAGGAGAATCACTTGAACCCAGGAGGCAGAGGCTGCAGTGAACCAAGATCATGTCACCACACTCCAGCCTGGGCAACACAGTGAGACTCCATCTAAAAAAAAAAAAAAGTTACACTGTACAGATTACTGGGGCTTTATAGCAAGTGTTGAAGTCAGGTAGTGTCCATCCTGTGAACTCACAGTATGACATTAAATAGGAGTGAGGATAGGGGACCTCCCTGCCTCCTTCCCTATCTTAGGAAGAAGAGCTTCAGGTTTCTCACCATTAGTATGGATATGGGCTGTAGGTTTTTACTAGATGTTCTTTACCAAGTTGAGGGAGTTCCCTTGTATTCCTGGCTTGTGAAAGGTTTTTCTCACAGATGAGTGTTAGGTTTTGGGAAAGGGTTCCAGTTGCCGTGATGGATTTCAATCATCTGTTTCCGAACCCTGCAGCAGCCTCGCATACCTGGAATAAATCCTGTGGTGTGTAATTCTTAGCATGTAGTGCTGGATGAGATTTGCTGCTATTTGTATAATTCTTAGTATGTGGTGCTGGATGGGAAATCCTGTGGTGTATAATTCTTAGTATGTCGTGTTGGATTTGCTGCTATTTTGTTGAGGGTTTTGCATCTGTGTTCATGAGACATCTTGGTCTGCGTTTTCCTTTCTTGTAACATCCTTGGTTTTGTTAGTGGGGTGATGCCGGCCTTGTAGAGTGAGCTATAAAGTGTTCCCTCTGCTTCGATTTCCTGGAAGAGACTGTAGAGAATATCTGTCATCTGTTCCTTAAATGCATGGTAGAATTCGAAGTCAGTGTCCCTGCATGGCTCCGGGCATGCTGGTTCCCAATATGATCTCTCCGCTTCTCTTCCTTGGGCTCTTGCTCCTGGGCCTGGAGGGTCACAGTGGGCACAGGAGGCGGCTCAGGCTGAGAACCAACAGTGCTGACATGGCCTAAAGGAGGTTCCTGGCTGGCAGCCTCCAGGTGCTGGAATGTTTCTCGGTGAGAAGCCACCAGGGGAGTCTGTGGACTTGTCACGTCACCCGCAGGCGTGGCCCCGAGGCCATGTATCCAAGCAGCAGTGCCGTGCATATTCATGTCGGCATTGGACTTGCAAATTCCGAGTGAAGTAAATGTCATCGGCAGCGTGTAGACATTCGTTCTTTCAGGAGAAGATCTGTCGGAGAAAATGCAAGCTGATTACCAGCCTAACAGAGAAATGTGCATCCCGGTCCCCGCAGGGCCACCTTGGAGGCGCCTCTGCACCTCCCAAGCACAGCTCTGGGGGAGCTGAAAATTAGCGCCAACTAGGGGAAAATGAAGCTCTTGGTTCCCTCCTGAAGCACTTGGTTGAAGCTTGCTGCGCTCCTTTCTGGGGGCAAATGAGCATCTCTCGGGACAGTTGTGTTTCCCTTAGGCAGGGAGCCACTGGCAGCTCCCCAGTGGGACTTGTGCCTTCCAGTCCAGATTTCCACTTCGGAAAGGGAAGGTTCTAGAAAGTTCTAGAAAGCTCGGCTGTGGCTGACTCCTGGCTTAGGGCTCCAGCCTGTCTCACCTAGCAATGTGGGGTGAGCCATGTGGGCCGGCTTCTGGGGATGGGGAGGAGAGAGACAGAGAGACACACAGGGAGAAACAGGGAGATAGAGAAGAGAGAGGGAGAGAGAAAAGGAAAGGGAGAGAGGGAAAGGCAGAGAGAGAGAGACAGGGGGAGAAACACAAAGGGAGAGAGGAGGAGAGAGTCACAGAGAGAAAGGGAGGAACAGAGGAGAGAGAGGGGAGGAGTGGGAGGGAGACGGCATCCTCTCCTCCCTACCCTTGCCTGGGGTCTCGGCTGAGGGAGGGAAGGCTCTGTGCTGGGGAAGAGGCCTCCAGCAGGGAGTAGTGACTGATGAATATATGATTGCTACTTTATCTCAATAGAGGATTCGAACAGCCCCCAGACAAGGTCACATCTTTAATGACGGTTTTGGGTGCTGAGCCAGCCCAGCTTGGAGGGGGCTTCATTTCACAGATGAGGAGCCTGAGGCTGGGGGGAAGCCACTTGCTCAGATGCACACAGCTGGGGACGGCGGCAGGTTTGCCCGACCTCAATTCTGTGCTTCTCATCCTGGAAGCGACCGCCTTGTCCCCTCTGCAGCCTCCTTCTCTGGCTCAGCCACGTGGTTACTACTGAGTTTACTCTTCAGCCCTGGTGGGGGACGGGCAAGAGAGGCGGCGTGGGGGATGGGCAAGAGAGGCGGCGTGGGGGACGGGCAAGAGAGGCGGCGTGGGGGACGGGCAAGAGAGGCGGTGTGAGGGGCGGGCAGAGGCAGCGAGGCCTGGGATGAGAGCTTTTCTGGAGACTTCTCTGGATTGTGACCCCCTCCTCACCAAAAAAATATCTTGGCTCAGCTCTCGGGCTTTGGTGCAGCGGGGCCAATGCAAAGGAGGCCGAGCTCTGCGCCTGGAAGGACGTGGCCCCGCTCATCTTACCCAGACTTCATTTTGGGGCTGTCTTTTTAGATGGTTGAAAATGAGTAACTCATCCTTGACCTTGTGCAATGCCCATGCCCTCTGTCCAGGGCTGACCTGGAGGCCCTGGGTTCTCTGCTGAGCAGAGCTAGGGCCAAGACCACGCCTGGGGAGAGAGGGGCAGATGCTGGTATGCCTGGCCCAGGTGGCTTCCCACAAAAGCTGCAGGCAGCCCTGTCTAATGTGGCAGCCCTGGGCCACACGTGGCCACCGGGCATTGAGACATGGCTGGTCTGAGTGAAGATGAGCTTCGGCCTGAAATCCGCACCGGGTTTTAGAGAGTTAATGCAGAAAGGCGGGTGTACAATAGCTCACTAATACTGTTGCACATTGAAATGATACTTTGAATACATTAAGTTAAATAAGACATCGTATTAAAATTATCATAACTGTTTTCTTTCCACTTTTGTAACACAGCTACTGGTACGTTTAAGCCTCGCGTGGCCTGCGTCCTATTTCCACGGGACTGTGCTGCCCGAGTCCCTCCCCGCCAACGAGAAGAAGCCCTCAGGTGGCTCGGGGCATGTCCAGAGCCTGTGCAGCCTCCCCTCGGGGTGGGGTGCCGCGTGCGGGGTGCCAGGCGCCAGCTGAGGCCCCATATGGAGGCTGCCCTGCGTGATGGACAGCAACCAGCGGGATGCCATCGTGGGCAGTGATGTGCACGCTAAAGAAAGATGCCCAGCTCCCTCTTCCCCCTCCGCCCGGCCACCAGCTCAGTGCCAAAACCGTGGGCAGGGGGTGGGAGGCAGCGGGTGCCCTTGGGGAGCTACCAGGCCTGTGGGGTCCTTGGCAGAGGGGCAGTTCTCAGCCCCGGGAGGAAACTGTGCAGGACGGTCAGCCTGTCCCCACAGCAAGGGATGCTACCTGGGGCTCCAGGGTAGCCCCATTCATAGTTATTGGAACTGCTGCGATGGAGGCAGGTGGAAGAGGTGGGACTGCCAGGGAAGCAGGGGCCCCGTGGGGAGACAGTGGGTGCCTCCTTCACTTTCCTCAAAGCCTGGCAGCCTTGCAGTGAGACTGCCACTCTCTACAACAAAGAGCCAGCACCACAGCACACGCCGGAGTCTCACAGATAAGCTGATTATGTCTTTGTGACAAACACATTATTAGGAGTGAGATAAATTCCTTCTGTGGGTGGGGATGGTTCAGCAAGAGGCATTCCAGCCCCAGGAACAGCCTCACTGCAAGGTGGCCTCAGCCTCCCCCACGCTCCCCTGGAGGCCGCTCCCTGGCTTGGGGGGTGGGTAACACGGGAGCCCCCCCGACACGGTGAGGTGAGCTCACCTCCTGAGGCTGGAGCGCAGGGAAGGAGGAAAGGGCACACACAATGCCCGAGGACCAGGACGGGGTCTTCCCCACTGGGACCTGTGGGGCCGTGCAGGGGGCAGGAGCAGCCCCCATCCCAAAAGGAAATGGGACAGGAGTTGCCGAGAACCGGCCCCCTCACCCTTCAATTCCTCACGGGTTCAGCACTTTCTCTGAGGGGGTCTGGCCTGAATCCCAAATCCACATTCTGTATTCAACTGTTCCCTTCATTACAAAGAACACATTTCAGAGCCCAGTCATTCCCGATTAAATTTGTCAATTTTCATCCCTCGATAGAAACGAGTGTGTGGTGATTACGAAAACCGGGGTATTAGCCCAGTGGACAGTTTGTTCTGAAACCTGTCCCTTCAGGGCAGGGCCTGGATTAGGAGGCCTGAGATCTGCCTGGAGCCTGGGCAGGGGTATCGTGGCTGCGGGTCCTCTGCACTTGCCCCATGTACCAGGGTGGGAGGGGTAGCCAGCCTCCTTTCCCAGTCTGGGTCTGGGGCTACTGCCCTTGGCAGCTGGGGAGACCCTGGGAGCCCAGAGGCAGAGCCCCACTCCCTGTACCCTCAGGCGCAATCCCCTGAAAGACAGGTGCCACTTGGTTTTCAAAAAGGCAGGAACCAAACCCCTCTCACAGTTCCAGAAGCTTCCCTGAGTCCCAGTTTAGATGCAGAATCTCCTCTGTGGATCACTCCAACTGGGGAACCAGGAGAGGGGGTTTGGGAGAGGAGGGAAGTGACTTTCACCTGCGGGTGGGGCAAAGCGAGGGCCTCCAGCTATGCAGGGCGGGCCCGACCCTCCAGGAGAGCCCTTTTCCCAGAGAGGACTCTGAGGCCCTGGCCTGTGTCTCCCAAGGAACAACCTGGACCCTCAGCATAGGACCCGCAAGCCAAGACCCTCCTCTGTTTTACTGCTTTGTTTTCCATCTGTGACCAGGACCCAGGCCACATGCACACACCTTGCCTAGGAGTTACTTAGTGATGTGTTCAGCGGCGTCGTGTTCAGCAGCGTCCCCACCCACATCTCATCTTGAATTGTAATACCCATAATCCCCCGTGTCAAGGGCAGGACCAGGTGCAGCTGACTGGATCATGGGGGCGCTTCACCCCAGGCTGTTCTTGTGATGGTGAGTGAATCGCATGAGATCTGATGGTTTTAGAAGCGTCTGGCGTTTGCCCTGCTCTCAACTCCCTCCGTCCTGCTGCCCTGTGAAGAAAGTGCCTGCTTCTCCCTCCACCGTGATTGTAGGTCTCCTGAGGCCTCCCTAGCCCTGCAGAACTGTGAGTCAGTTCAGCCTCTTTCCTTTATAAGCTGCCCAGTCTTGGCAGTTCTTTAGAGCAGTGTGAAAATCGACTCAGACACTCGGCCTGGGCCCAGTCTTTTCCGGATGGATGGTGCGATGGTCAGCCCTGTGTTCACGAGGACGGGGCCAACCCCCTGCACCTGGAGCTAGAAAGTTCGTCAGCCCCACCTGCCCCTCTACGTACTGCTGTGGCCGCGTCGGCCACCGTGAGTGGTTCTGCTCAAAAGTTGAGATCCTCTGGCCCACGAAGCCACAGCGACGGACTCTCTGGACCTTCACAGAAAGCATCCACTTGCCCCGCCCTGGGATGTGTGTCCAGAGGTGAAGTGGCTCCCTCTGTGCTGTCGGAGAGCCTCTGGCCTCACAGCTGCGCCCCTGCTCATCGGGCACAATGGCAGGCACGTGACCCCTGTGGGGCCACTTGTCCCACTTGCAGGGAGGGGCCAAGCATGGGACGCAGCATCCACACCTGCACTTCAACCAGCCCTCGGTGGCCTTGCCCCGCTCAGGGGCTGAGGAGAGCCTGGAGAGAGACGCCATCCCTGCCTGGGTGCTGCAATCCTCCTTCCTTCCCACCTGCCCTCGCCCCCACATCTGCCCATCTCCAGGTCCCGCCCCAGATGCAGGCCACACCTGAGTTCCTCCCTGGCCCCAGCCCTGAGAGCAAAGCCAAAATACAATTATTGCTGCAGCGGCCTCCTCCTTTACCTCCTGCTGCTCCTTCCCACTTCTGAGCAGCTCCAAGGCCAGGACTGATGATTTGACCCTGTCCCCGGTCCTCCCCGCCCCCCACACCCCTGCACCACCTCACACACTCTTACCTCCTTCCTCCCGACCCACAGATACCCTTCAGCCCTGGAGCCTCTGCGTAAAGCTCCCTCCTCTGGAAAATGGCCCCTTGTCTCCCCAAGACCACGCTGCATGCCCCCTGGTCCTCTGTCACAGCCGCATCCCTTTCCCTGCAGTGCCCATCTGCCCAGGTCTGCACGCCCCACCCCTCCTCTGCCTCTGTGTGAGGCGCCTCAGATGCCTCAGGTGCACCGTCAGGACTTGTGAAGGCTCCATGAGGCAGGTCTGGGCACACAGTGCACACAGAGGGTGCTGGAGGGTGCAGATGGCCGGCCTGGCTGAACCCAGGGAAAGGACAGACAAGGCAGGCGCAGCCACTGAGTTCTGGAACATTCCAAGAAGAGTCAGGCAAACTACTCCCTGCTCAAGTCTGCAGCCCAGCTTGGGGAGAAGCCTGAAGCTGCGGGGTTGGCCTCCCAGCTGCCAGCAGTAATAGCCTGAGCCACGGGGAGGCCTCATTTCCTAAAATGGCCTCAGCTGCCACCGTGTTCCTGCAGGGTGGAAGGACAGGCTGATGACCACGAGCAAAGCATCAGGAAAATCTCCCAGCGAGCCTATGAGCCATGCATCTGGCTCTCTAGAGACAGACTTCTGCTGGAGCCAATCAGCCTTCTCTGGCTTTCACTGGCTCATACCTTGCAGGGTGGCCACAGGCCTCAGCCGGGCCTGGGTCGGGGCCTTCAGCCACATCTGGGTGGTCAGGGAGCCCTATGCACAGCCTCTCTTCTTCCCACGGGGTTAGCACGGCAGGAACCCGGGCTGGAGGCTGGAAACACGCCCAGGCTCGCACTGGTCCTTCAGGTGGCTCCAACCTTGCTGCTCTTGGCAGCAGAGATGGCGGAGGGTGTAGGTCTCAGGCCAGAGATCTCCAAAATGGACCAGCCCATCCCTTTCCATCATGAGGAGGAGACAGGGCCAGAACGAGAAGGGAAATAAGCTCAGGGTCGTTCAGCCACAATCCTGGCTGCCTTGTTCTTGACTCTAGGATCTAGAAACGGAAAATCCGGGACCTGCCGCCTCCCTAGTGATCCATCTTTTACACACGCGTGTTTTCACGCACTGAGCCATTCATAGAACAGAAAAGCCTGCTCACTGTTGGAAAGGAAAGCCCCGCTTGGCGGTAAGGGAGACGCCTGTGGAAGCTCATGTCGTGTGGCGACGTTGGGGCCCCGTCGGGCTCTTGAGACTGAACCGGGAGAGGCTGAGAGGCTCTCCAGGACATTTCTGGGCAGCAGGCCCCCTCTGGCTGTGCTTGGCCCCAGCCCCTGGGCTCTCTTGGTTCACGGAGTCTCCTGTGTCCCATGCTCTCGAATTCCCAGACTCGGCATTTGATGGGGCGGCCCTGGGTCCCACTACCTTTCCAGAGCACTGGCCCTTCTTAGGGTGGAGGCTGGCGCCCCTGGAATCACACAGGAGGGGCCTGGCTGAAGCACAAAGGGCAGAGATCCAGGGTTAAGCCAGAGCCTGGGGCCCCTCTGAGCCCAGGGGCTGGGCAGCTGGGAAAGCAAGGAGAGCCAGATATCACTGAGTCAGTCCCTCCCGTGCAGGTACTTGGGGGTGTGAGGGGCAGCCCCGGCCCTCTCTCTCACCCCTGCAGCCTCCTCCGGTGGGTGAGGACCCTTGGCTCTGTGTCCTCTGTAATCAGATTCACCACGGCAGGGCAGAACTAATTCCATTGACACTGCTGAGATGCTGTGTACAGCCAGATGTCCATGGGACACGGTGGCCAGCTTTGCCAGTGTGTGGCCACTGGGCGCTGGGAGGGGCAGGATGTGCCTGATGCCCATATGGCTGCATGGCAGAAAGGCACACAGAACCATGGGGCTGGAGGTGCAGCGGCCAGTGACGGCCAGAACTGAACAGGCCAGTGGGGTGCAGGGCATGTCCTGCACATACAGCCCGGGCATGGCTGTCCTGCAGGCAGCTGGGAACACTCGCTCTTTTCCAAATGTGTCCTCTGTAAATGGAAAGTTCAGTCCTGCTGGGACTGCTGGCCCCCAGCAGCACCACCTCGTCCCCAGCTGCAGGGCCTCCGTCTTGGTCATAGCTGGGGCTTTGCACAAACTCCCCGGAAACCCACGGCTTGCATTTGCAGATCTCTGGGCTTTTCCTGCATGGAGCAGAGAACTTTTCCAGATGGCTTGGCTTTTGTCGAGGGACTGGGCTCCAAAACGCTCTGTGCTAAGTGTGTTGGCCCCACTTCTAATCTGTCAGGTTAGTGCCCTGCATTCTAGAAAAGTGTAAACAAAAGCCTTAGCAAACCTGATCAAATGGGCTCATTCTTAGTCATAGGGTGAGCGGCAGGCAGATCGTACAAGTCGTGCAGGGCAGAAGGAAAAGGGTTGTGCCGACAGTCTGAGGGTAGAGATGAGAGCTGTGGACTCAGGCCCAGGGGAGCCCCCACCTGGCCACGGGTTTCCTCATCTGAGAAACAGGAGTGTGAGGCCCCACCTGGGATCCTTCTGCTCAGATGCCCAGAAAGGTGGGGGCCGTGACTGGGGCCAGAATTCCACCCTGACTCACTGCTCTGCGCAGCCTCCTGTGCTTGTCAAGAGTTTTTAAAGCCCCGTCGTTTCTTCTCGGCAGGTGCCTCGTGGGTGTGAGCATTCTCATGGGCTTGAAGCTGGCAGGTATTTGAAAACATGGCAGAGACCTGCAGCCTCAGCCGCTGGCTGTCACCTGTCACTGCCTGGGATTTACTCTTGAGAAATGCTGGAGCAGCTGAAAAGCAACTCACCAGCCCAGCACTGCCCTCAGAGTGACTAATGGGGCATACCTTCCCCAGATGTTGCTGAGGGTCCTGGGCCCCGGCCAGGCTCAGCGAGGGGAGGGCTGTTCCCAGGGCTAAGGGCACCTGCCCAGCACAGGTGGAGGAGGTGAGGATGTCAGGAAGGCTCTTTCCCTGATCCAACTGAGGCCCTCTGGGCTAAGTCAGTGGTCTCCTGGCAGCCAGGCTGTCAGCCGGGCACAGACAGGATGTGGCTTCCAGGGGCTTCTGTTCTGCCAAGTCCCCACTCAGACAGTGGCCTCTATGGCTCCAGCAATCAGGAGGGAAAAGATTCCGACTCCCACACCCAGGGATCCCTGCTGCCTGGAAGAGGAGAGGAGGGCACACCTCTTGCAGAGGTGACGGGTGACTCACCTGCCCCGCTCAGAGGAGGGGGTCTGCAGGTGGCCAGAGTTCTCCTGATGGGGTCCTTGCCCCCCGCTGGCTTGGGGGTCCCCACACTGGCCCCCTGTCCCACACCATGTTCCTCCCCACCCCAGGTCTGTGCGCCCCTTCAAGCATGCCTGGGCACTGTCCGTGGTACCGAACCCCTGAGGCTCCCTGGCACTCTGGCATTCTCTTGAGCCTCTCCCAGAAATTCCAGACCAGAAGAAAAGTACAGGGACCAGAGTGGAGGAGCCATGGACAGAGGCTGTGGGGCAGGCTCTGTCCCTGAGAGATCAGCAAGGAGCCACAGCCTTGGACTAGATGCTCTCAAAACCTGGCAATGGCCCACAGAAGGCATCTGCTCAGGTGAGGCACGTGCCACCAAAGCTTCACCAGTGGGGAGGAGGACCCTGCTTGTAGGATGGTCCCTGATGTAGGAAGTGAGAGCTCATGCTGTGGGATCAGGCCCCTGGGTTCACACCTGTGCCTCGGTTTATCTACAAAATGAGGCTGACAGGAGCCTCTGCCTCACAGATAAGACCTGTGTGCCTGAGGTGGTGCACGCAGAGTTGTGTAGACCCCAGGACAGTCAATGTCAGCTAGAAAGTGAAGGTTAGAGGAATTCAAACCATTTTTTTTTTTTTTTGAGACGGAGTCTCGCTCTGTCGCCCAGGCTGGAGTGCAGTGGCGCCATCTCCGCTCACTGCAAGCTCCACCTCCTGGGTTCACGCCATTCTCCTGCCTCAGCCTCCCGAGTAGCTGGGATTACAGGTGCCCGCCACCACGCCTGGCTAATTTTTTGTATTTTTAGTAGAGACGGGGTTTCAATGTGTTAGTCAGGATGATCTCGATCTCCTGACCTCATGATCCACCCACCTCGGCCTCCCAAAGTGGAGGGATTACAGGCGTGAGCCACCGCGCCCGGCCCAAACCATTATTTTTTAATACTGAGCCAAAACCTGCACATCAGAGCTCTCTGATGAAGGTGTGGACGGGGTCGTGATGGGCCAAGTACTAGCCAAAAGCTGTGCTGTCCATTTCATCCTCTCCCCACGGTGGTCCCACAGACACCATGGTGGCTCACATGGCCCCTCCAGGTCATATGCCTGTCCTCTCCCCAGTCCTGCCCTCGGGGACTCAGAAACCCTGGCATTCCAGGAGGTGGTGTGTGGGCTCCTCCTCAGGCCAGGTCTGCGGTCACTGCTGACCACACGGCAATGCACGGCTTTCCAGGCTCCCGTCCACTGTGGGTCAGGCATGTCCCCACTGGGCAGCAAGTCCCACAGCTTTGCATTCCAGATCCCAGCAGCATCGCGAGCCGGGCCTGGTACTGCTTAGATGCCTGGGAGGGATGACCGAGGGCAGAGACTGGGGACTGAGGGACAGCACAGTATCCCAAGCTGGCCACTACCAGAACCTTCTAGAACAAGGTCACACCGCCAGTTCTTTATGCCTTCCGTCCTCTGCTCCCCAGACACCTGCTTCCACAGAGTCCTAGGTCTCAGGTGTCCTGTGGGTGGCCCAGGGTGGCCACTGCTTTTCCCTGGGTCCCCCCATGGTGTCTCTGTTTGGATGAACGGAGGCAAGATGGTGCACTTCCGGGTTCTTCATCCCCCCCAACTTTTCCCGCGCGCGCGAAAATCCAGCCGGCGACCCGGGAAGGTGCAGACCAACTAGGCACTGCGCCAGGTGATGTCAATCTGAAGAGACCAAGATTTACCTGGTCGCACCTGTGGAACGCCCCCTGACACGCCCGTGCCCCGCCTATTGCCCTCCCACTCCTAGAAAAGCCGCTCCGGAGGCACGCCACGCGCGGCCTTCCTCAGTCCTCCACTCCTGTCGGGATGTTAGGACTGCGGGAACTCCGTCCGAGAGCTGTACGGGTGACTCTGGGGGCCCCTTTTGTCGGGGGGCCAACAGACCTCTCCCTACCCACCTTCTTCCCTTGAAGCTAGGTGACCAAAATAAACTTGCAGTTTTGCTCCTACCCTTGCCTAGTCGCTGGTTCTTTTGTACCCGCTCTGGTGGTCTTAGAAAAACAAAACAGTCTCCTCTGAGGACAGCCACTGGTCAGAGCCTCCTGGATGACCTCACTCCTGGAAAGCACTGGGCTGTGTCACCTTAAAGATCCCTTTGCTCTCTTGGCCCTGGCACCCCACCTCTGGCATGGGGAGCAGGGACCCACCAGGGTTCCCATCCCTCTCCCCCAGTGTTTCCTCAGTTTCAGGGCTGTGAGGTGGTCACAGTGGCTTTGGTGTGGCTGCGGGGTTCCTGTTCATCCCAGGGCACCTGTCACAGGACACATCCACAGCAGAGGCAAATGGAACGTTCTCTGAGTTTCAGCTTTGTGTTGGTAGTTCACTGTGGGAATCTAGCTTTGGGGGAACACATCTGAGACCCTCCCAACTACCCTGCCCTCTCCCCAAATCAGCTCAGTGGGCTCCAATCCAGAGAGTCAGGCTGGGAGGGGAGCACAGAGCCGCCCCTGCTGGACGCGTATCCCAGCCATCTCAGGCCCACCCATTGCCTCATTGCCCCCTGCCCCCAGTCCAGTCAGCCGAGGGCCCCGTGGTGTGAGTGCGTCATGACATGGTGACCAGCCCCAAAGGGTGGGCCTTTGAGTTGTTTCCCAGTCGTTGGTGTTTTGAATAAGCCTGTGCTGACAGCCCTGGCACACAGCATTTCTGAATTAACTCTGCCGTCGTTCCTGGCCTCAGCTGCGGTGGGGAAGGCAGGTCGGGGTCATGAGAACCCTGAGGGTTGCTCCCAAGTCAGTGTTTGCTGGGTCCAGCGGGGGCCTCTCCACCTGGAGTCTGTCTGGGAGGTTAGAAGAGACCGTCCCTGAGCCTGGGCCCTGCTGGGGCTGGTCATCCGCTCAGGGAGGGGCGATCCCCTGCCAGCCCAGCAAGGCCACCCCAGCGGTCACCACCTTGGGAGGGTGTGGACAGGAGCCTCCCCTCCCACCCGCCGCACAGCTTCTGCAGCCATCTTACAAAGCCTCTGGGTTCTGCAAAGCAAAAGTATTTTGCACCTTCCCACTCAGCACAGGCTGGCCATGGAGCCGGGAAGCAGTGGGCCAGTCTGGGGCTGTCTCTTGATCTAAACACAATGGGATTAATTAGAGAGAAAGGCAGAATACAAAACAAGCAATTGCTCTCGAAGAGTGAGGTGAGAACGCCCTGCCTGAAGTTGAGGGGCTGAGGCCGGCTGTCTGGAGCCTGTGTTGGGGGCACCCTCCTGCTGGCTGGCTGTGCACTCACCCGTGGGCAGGCATGCCGTGTGTACCCCTCCCACTCCCCACCTGGTCTCCACGGCCAAGCTCGGACCAACCACCCAGAGGCTGCAACCCCACCCAGATCCCCCTAACACACCTGCTGTTTCATTGTCTAATCTTTCACTCAACCTCCCTCCTCCTCAACAAAATTACAAATGCAAGGGGCAGAGGCCAGGCTGTCCCTCCCATAGGCCTGGCCCCACCAGCCGTCACCCCAGCGTGTCCCATCCCAGCCTCCCGAGTCGCAGCCCTGTGCCCCCCAATTTGCTCCCTTTTCTACACCCAAGGGAGCACAGTCAGTGCTCCGGGAACTGAGGCAGCACCTCTGGGGTCACTCTTCTAGAAATGATGCTGAGGGGCTGGTCGTGGTGGCTCACTCCTGTAATCCCAGAACTTTGGGAGGCTGAGGAGGGCAGATCATGAGGTCAGGAGATTGAGACCATCCTGGCTAATGCGGTGAAACCCGTCTCTACTAAAAATACAAAAAAAATTAGCCAGGTGTGGCAGCTAGGCGCCTGTAGTTTCAGCTGCTGGGGAGGCTGAGGCAGGAGAATGGCGTGAACCCGGGAGGTGGAGCTTGCAGTGAGCTGAGATCGCACCACCGTACTCCAGCCTGGGTGACAGAGCAAGACTCTGTCTCAAAAAAAAACTAAAAATAAATAAAAAATAAAAAATTAGCTGGGCGTGGTGGCACGTGCCTGTAATCCCAGCTACTTAGGAAGGCTGAGGCAGAAGAATTGCTTGAACCTGGGAGGTGGAGGTTGCGATGAGCCGAGATTGCACCACTGCTCTCCAGCCTGGGTAACAAGAGCAAAGCTCGGTCTCACAAAAAAAAAAAAAGAAAGAAAGAAAAGAAAAAAGAAATGGAGCCTAGGAGGACCTGCTGAGCTCACAGCTGGCCACCCCTCCTGGCACCAAACCCCAGGCACTCGGCTGCCTCCCAGAGACTTGAGGCCCTACCAGCCACTCAAATGCCATCCCCTAGACCCAGACAGGGCCAGGAGGCAGGGGATGGCTGCTGAGGGGTGCACACAGCAGAGAAGACTGCCCAAAGCACGAATGAGATTCCCATGGAGGCAGCCCCACCTCCAGACCACCACGGCTGTCACAGCAGACACCCCTGTTTCCCACCACGACCTTCTGCTCCGAAACAATCACCCCCAAAACCTCAGACCCAGCCATTGAGGCCCACGGCCCAGAGCCTAGCTACCCAGCCGGCTCCGAGGTGGGCGGCCCAGCCAGTTCCTGCCACCTGAGGGTGTTGATGCACACACCAGACTCAGAGGGTGACCCAGACAGACAGCGACAGAGACAGAGAAACAGACACCCAGAGGAAAACAGAGATACAGAGAGAGAGACACAGGGAGACACAGAGACACAGGAAAACAGAGAGATAGAGAGACAGACACAGATAAGATACAACAGAGATAAACAGATGCAGGAAAACAGACTCAGAGAGAGACACAGGAGAACAGAGACACAGAGAAACAACAGAGACACAGAGACAGAGACACAGGAAAACAGTGAGACACAGAGGAAAACACACAGAGAGGTAGAGAGAAACACCCCAGAGGTATAGACACAGGAAGGAAAACATACAAGGAGAGAGAGACAGAGACACAGAAAAACAGAGACATCACAGGAGAAAGATACAAAGAGAGACAGAGACACATGTTCTGTCTCACCTCCAAATCCAGCTGTGGCATGGACCCCGCTGGGACCGGACAGCCTCGCCATCCCCAGGGCTTCCCTGATGTTGGCAACGACCCTCCCCTGCTGCTTGGAATTGCAAAGCCAGGTGGTCTAGGAGTCACAGCCACCACGCGTCCCCCAGAATATTCATGGGGCTGGGCCAGGTGACTCCCTGCTCTCTTTAGAGACAAATAGAAAGGCTCCAGGGTGCTGTGGCATCAGTGGCACTGAGCCATCCTCTGGCCGGCCCTGCATGACCTTCAAGCTGCTTGAGTCCACTAGACAAAGTCCCTCAAGGCCACCCTATGTGGCCAGGGCTGAGACGCCTAGAGGTAGATGCTCAGCCTGGGCAGGGACGGGGACCAGACCTAGCAGGGGTCAGAGAAGGGGTCAGCCAGGAGGAAGGTCCAGGCTGCCGCCCGGCGGGTTAGCACCAGGCCCCCACACTACCCCAGCCTGGCCGTCTGCCTCCTGTTCAGTTCTCACCCCCTGAGTTCTCAGGTCCTTGAGTTTGCTGGACCATCTGCCAGGAGTGCTCAGGGTCCCTGCAGGCTCGTGGGTGCCATCAGGTCAGAGATGAGAAGTCACCTCTGAGCAGAGGCCTTCCCAGAACCCCCAGCACTACCGCAGCCAGGCTGCCACAAGCATCGCTGTGTCTGTAGCTCTTATTGACCCTGAAGTTACTGCAGGTGGTTCTGTCAGTGGTCTCTCCTCCCCAGGATCCAAGACCCCTGACGGCAGGGGCTCCTATGCCTTCTCCAAGGCAGTGATATTTGTGGGAGGGGACGGAAGGAGAAAGGGAGAAAGGTGGAGGGAAGCTAGACTAACCAAGAGAAAAGGGAGAAGGCGTAGCTAAAATCAGAAGTGGAAGAAGAGACTTTACGAGATGCCACAGAAATCAAAAGGGTCATAATAAACTGTGAACAATTTTATACAAACCAGCTGGACAACCTGGAAGAAATGGATACATTCCTAGAATGTAAAGAAACTCACAAGCTTCCTAGAGTCAAACATGAAGAAATGGAAAATCTGAAAGGACCAATAACAAATAAGGAGACTGAATCAGTTATCAAAAACCTCCCAAAAAAGAAAACCCCAGGGCAGGGCCAAGTTGCTTCACTGATGGATGCTACAAACATTTAAAGAAGAATTAACACTAGTCCTTATACAACTCCGAAAATGTGAAGAGGAAGGAACACTTTCTAACTCATCTTACGAGGTCAGCATTATCCTGACACCAAAGCCAGAGAATGGCGCTATGAGAAAGGAACCAAGAGGCAAAAATCCTCAACAAAATACTAGCAAACTGCATTTGACACCACGTTGAAAGGATCATCCTTCATGAGCAGGTGGGATTTATCCCTGAGATGCAAACATGGTTCAGACACACGAATCAGTAAACGTGATTCACCGTATGAACAGAATGAAGGACAAGAGCCATTTGATCATCTCATTTGATACAGAAAAAGCATTTGACAAAACTCAGCATCCTTTCATGATAAAAACACTCAACAAACTGGGTATTGAAGGCATGCTACACAATAAAGGCCACGTATGACAGACCCACAGCTAACGCCACACTGAGTGTAAAGGCCACGTATGACAGACCCACAGCTAACTCAACACTCAGTGTAAAGGCCACATATGACAGACCCACAGCTAACGCAACACTCAGTGTAAAGGCCACGTATGACAGACCCACAGCTAATACCACACTCAGTGTAAAGGCCACATATGACAGACCCACAGCTAACGCAACACTCAGTGTAAAGGCCACGTATGACAGACCCACAGCTAATACCACACTCAGTGTAAAGGCCACATATGACAGACCCACAGCTAACGCAACACTCAGTGTAAAGGCCACGTATGACAGACCCACAGCTAATACCACACTCAGTGTAAAGGCCACGTATGACAGACCCACAGCTAACACCACACTCAGTGGTAAGAAGTAGAAAGCTTTTTCTCTAAGGTCAGGCGAAGCGAGGATGCTCTACTCAACATGGTCCTGGAAGGCCTAGCCAGAGTCATTAAGCAAGACAAAGCAGTAAAAGGCATTCACATCAGAAAGGAAGAAGTAAAATTTTCTCTGCAGATGACATGAACTTATGTATAGAAAACCCTAAAGATGCCACCAAAAAAAATTTTTAAAAAAGCTGATAGAACTAATAAACACATTGAATAAAGTTGCAGGATAAAAAATTGACATATGAAAATGAGTTGTGTCTACACTAACAATGAATTATCCCAAAAAGAAATCAAGAGGGCTGGGCACAGTGACTCACACCTGTAATCCCAGCAGTTTGGGAGGCCGAGGCGGGTGGATCACCTGAGGTCAGGGGTTCAAAACCAGCCTGGCCAACATGGCAAAACCCAGTCTCTATTAAAAATACCGAACTAGCTGGGCGTGGTGGTACGTGCCTATAATCCCAGCTACTTGGGAGGCTGAGGCAGCAGAATTGCTTGGACCTGAGAGGCGGAGGTTGCAGTGAGCCAAAATTGTGCCATTGCACTCCAGCCTGGGCAACAAGAGTGAGACTCTATCTCAAAACAAACCAAAAAAAAAAAAAAAAAAAAAGGCAAGAAAACAATCCCATTTACAATAACATCAAAAAGAGTAATTTAACCGAGGAAGTAAAAGACTTGTACACTGAGTGTAACATGGTGAAAGAAACTGATACAAATATATGGAAAGATATCTCACGTTCATGGTTTGCAAGAATCAATAGTGTTAAAATTTTCGCACTACCCAAAGTGATCTACAGATTCAGCGTAATCCCTGTCAACATTTAAATGACATTTTATGCAAAATAGAAAAAAATCCTAGGATTCGTATTTAACCACAAAAGAGCTCAAACAGTCAAAGCAATGCTAAGAAGGAACAAAATGGAAGGCACCACACTTCCTAATTTCCTTTTATATTACAAAGCTATAGTAATCAAAACAGCATGGCACCAGCACCACATAGATCCAGGAACCGAGCAGAGAGCCCAGAAATAAACCCACTTCTGTACAGTCAAATAATCTCTGACAAGGTGCTGTGGTTTGAATGTCTCCTCCAAAACTCGTATTAAAACTTCATCCCCGGTGTGACAGGATTGAGAGGTAGAGCCTTTCAGAGGTGATGGGATCTGTGAGGACTCGGCCCTCATGAATGGATTCATCCATTCATAAATAAATGAGTTAATGGATTAAGGGGCGATCACACAAGGGGAGCTGGTGGCTTTATGAGAAGAGGAAGAGAGACCTGGGCTAGCATGCTCAGCCCTCTCTGCATGTGATGCCGCGCGCCACGGCGGAACTTTTCCAAGAGTCCCCCCCAGCAAGAAGGCTCTCATCAGTTGCATCCCTTGGGCCTTGGACTTCCCAGCCTCCATAACCATGATAAATACATGCCTTTTCTTTATAAATTACCCAGTTTCAGGTCTTCTGTTATAAGCAACATAAAATGGACTTAGACACAAGGGCACCAATACACAGTGAGGAAAAAGCAGTCTCCTCAGTGATGTGAAAACTGGATATCCCCATGCAAAAAATGAAATTGTACCCTTATCTCACACCATGCAAAAAAAAAAAAAAAAAAAAAATCAGCTTAAAGTGGATTAAAGATCTAAACATAAAACCTGAAACTATAACACTGCTAGGAGAAAACATAGAAGAAAAGCTTCTTAACATTGGTCTTGGCAATGATTTTTTTATGACAGCAAAAACACAGGCAACAAAAGCAACATAAATAAGACTACATTAAATTGAAAAGTCTCTGCACAGCAAAACAAACAACAAAATGAAGAGGCAGTCCTACAAAATAGGAGAAAAATAAGCAATTTTAAAATGGAAAAGGGACCTGAGTAGACATTTTTCCAAAGAAGAGCTACTTATGGCCAATGGGTTTATGAAAGGTGCTCAACATCGCTAGTCATCAGGAAACCACAAATCAAAACCACGGTGAGCTACCCCCGTACACCTGTTAGGGTGGCGATCATCAAAAAGCAGGCAGATAACTAGTGGTGGGGACAATGTGGCGAAAAGGGAACCCTGGTGCACTGTTGGTGGGAATGTATGAAGTGGGTACAGCTGTTACAGAAAACAGTATGAGGGCTCCTCAAAAAAATTAAAGATAGAACCACCATAGGATCCAGCAATCCCACTTCTGGGTCTTTATGCAAAGGAAGTGGAATCTGGATCTTGAAAAGATCCCTGCAAGCCCATGTCCACTGCAGCACTGTTCACTATAGCCAAGATACGGAATCACCCCAAGTGTCCCTCAACAGACCCCCGGATCAAGAGAGCGTGGTGCAGATACACAGCGGAGTGCTGCTCTGTCTGGAGAGCATGATGCAGATACACAGCGGAGTGCTGCTCCGTCTTGAAAAACAAGCAGATCTTGTCATTTGCAGTAACCTCAGTAAACCTGGGGACATTATGCTAAGTGAAATAAGCCAGGCGCAGAAAGACAAATACTGTGTGATCTCGCTTATGTGTGGAATCTGAAAAAGCCAAACTCGTGAAAACAGAGAGCAGAGCACTGAGTGCTGGGGGAGGGGAATGAGGAAGGGGAAGAGGACAATCAGGGGCTGCAAAGTTTCAGGTATAAGGCGAGTAAGTTCAGGAGCTTTGAGGTATGGCATGAGGACCAGAGTTAACAATACTGCATTGCACACTCAAAATTTCCTAGAATAAATCTTGTGTTCTCACCACGATAAAAGGGGGCCACTATGTGAGGTGATGGATGTATTCATTAGCTTGATGGTGGTGATCACTTCACGATTATCCATAGATCAAAACATCACATCGTACACAGTAAATAGATACAAATTTTTTGAGATGGGCGTCTCGCTCTGTCACCCAGGCTGGAGTGCAGTGACGCAGTCATAGCTCACTGTAGCCTCAGCCTCCCAAAATACTGGGATTCCGGGAATGAACCACGGTACCCGGCCAATAGATACAATTTTTATTTGTCAATTATCCCTCAATAAAGCTGTGGGAAAAGGTTAAAAATATATACATTAAAATTTAAAACTTCCATGAAGGTTTTTGGTTTTAGGTTTTAATCTTTTCAATCTTCTCACCCCATCTGGAATTTTTTTGGTGTAAGATCTCTATGAGTTATGGTACAAGCTCCAGGAACTAAGTCAAATTGTCTTATTCCTTAAAAAAAGGAATATTTATTTCGCTCAAGACACACTGAAAGTCCAAGAGTAATAGCTGCAGGCACAGCTTGATCCAGGAGCACAAACGGTGTCCTGGGGTGCTCTGTTCCACCGGTGCTGGCTTCACTCTTAGGCAGGTCTTCCCTGAAAGGTAGGAAAATGGCACCAACGGCCACAGATGTATGTCCCACTCAGTGAGCCCAAGCAAAGTGTTGTCTAGCAAAGGCCTGGGGCTGGCCCTCATCAGACAAATGTGATTGGTGCAAATCTTTGGCTGACTTGTCCAATGAGGGTCCACCCAGGCCTGTTGGGATGTGTTGATTGGCCAGGTCTGGGCCACATGCCAGCTGGATGGAGGGTGCACGGGTCCCCAGGGGAAGGAGGCTGTGGTCCAGTCCATCAGCTGTCCAGCACCATGCCTGGGTGGCCAGTCTTCTCCCGGATGATCTGGATGCTGTCTCCATCACAGACGGAGCTTCTGTCTGATCTGGCACAGTCAATGCCTCATTTTCCTCGTTAAGGTCACTCTCAGTGACACTCAGGTACATCCCAGTGGCTGGCAAGGCTGAGGCGCCCTTGTCTCAGCGACCTGCCTTTCAAGAGCCTTCCTGGCCATTCTGAGACTATTGTGTGTGTCTACGCACATAGCTCTCGTGTTTTATGGGGACTGGATGTGCAGAGGTGATCTCAGCGGGTCCTTCTGTCCAGGAAGGGGCCTGTCCTTGCCCCTGCTCAGTCCTTCCCTCACCCCGGCAGCATCGCAGCCTTTCCTCCGAGCCCCCGCGCTGCTCACGGACGTGCTCCCTTTGCCTGTCGTGGAGGTGGGGGCAGCTCCTTACCTAGAGAGGGAGAGAGGGTAAGGATGCCACGAGCCAAAGCCCCTGCTTCCAGCTGTGCGTCTGGGAAGAGAAGCCTGGCCCCAGGAGTCAGGGTGCATTCCCGTCACCCCCCAATCCTACTCAGCTTCAGTCTCCAGGGTGGACAGGTGGGGGAGGCGGGGGAGGGCCGCACTCCCTCTGCAAGGCAGGGCTGCCCTGCCTCTGTCCCCACACATGGCCCTGCGGCAGCCCCTGCTCCCTCCCTCTGGAAACTGCAGGATCCTTCCACAGGGGCAACCAGGGGGTCAGGGCCAGACCCCACAACCCACCGGCCCCCAGAGGTAGCTATTTTTGCCGCCCGTGTCGGTGAGGTTGGTATTTTAAATGTTTTGACATTTAAAATCTGTGTTGGATACATTGGTGCTGTTTAAACTATCCCCGGATTGCAGTGACTCACAGGGAATTGGTTTGTCTCCTGAGGCGGGGCCTGGCCATCCCCCGTTCCCGCTCCCAGCAGCCCAAGTGGGAAGAGGGAGTTTTTACCTGCCCCCAGTCTCACCAGCACCTTGTTGTCCTGCAGAAGGTGAACTTTAGCCAGAGTAGCAGAACATGAGGGACGTGGGACAGCCTCAGATCCAGACACCCATGCGGGGGAGGGCAGAAGAGACCCGTCACCCAGCCACGGTCAGCAGCAGTGGCAGTAGCTGTCAGGAGCCCACACAGGTGGCAGGAGCGAGGGACGCGGGGCTGGCAGGTGCAGGACGCTGCCTCCCGGGGGTTTGAGTGCCCCCTCTCCATGCATGTCTTCTGATCTATTAGCTGAACTCTGCTCAAATGGAAAATGTGGGTGAACTCAGGCTGCTCCTCCCTGAAGGCCTCTGAGTGCTTCTGAGTGGAGCCGGGAGCTTCAGTGGGAGCAGGAAGGACCTTCAAAGGTGCCTCAGTCAGTGCCCAGAGGGGGCCAAGGATAAACCCACCGACATTCCCATGACCCGGCACCTCTCCGTGGCTGCTCTGTCCCATGGCCACCGCCGCCTTCATTAGCGGGACACGGCGAGGATTGTCCTCACTGGGACCGTCCTGACTTGGACTGTTGAGGCCACACAGCTCTGCTCTCCCTGGTGGGAGGAGGTCGGAAGGGAGGTGGCCCCTGCAGCCCAGCCCAGGGAACCCCATGGCTGATACCCCTGAACTTTCTACTGAAATCACAGCCACGGGCCGCAGAGCCAGTACACACCATTTCTCCAAGACAGCCAAAAGCTTCTTGGAATCAGAAATTCAGCATGAGGATCCCAGGCAGCTTGGCAGAGAGGGAGCAGCCTCCGTCTCTGGCACAAGATCGAACCCGCAAGTGTGGAAGCCAAAGGCACCAAGATCTGGCTTGCAGAGAAGAACATCTTACAAAGAATCCAAGGCCAAGGAAGATTTGAAAGCCATTGATGGCTGTTATTCCACTGCCCCGGGGAGGGGTGCCGGTTTCTCCACTGGAAGCTGGGCCATGGCCGTCCTGGCAGGTTCTCCTGCTGCGCGTCCACAGACGCATCCCCTTCCTGTTCTGAGCAGCAGCTCTGGTTGAGGAGGAGGCTGGGCCACTGCCCCATTTGGGAAGCCACGGCCACGCTGCCAGTGCCTGCAGAGTCACATCTCAGCCAGGAGTCGCAGAAGGAGCAGGACTCAGCTCAGGCCAGGCTCAAATCCAGGCGCAGCCCCTCCTGCGCTGGAGTCTTTGGGCAGGACCTCTAGCCTGTCCAGGACTCGGATCAGGTGCCGAGTAGCTGTGATGACCCAGCCTTGTGGGTTGCTGTGGAAGCTAGAGTTGGGGAGCGGGGGCTCCAGGTGCTAATAACAGGGGCCCTGTACCTTTCAATGCCCTGAGAGGTAGCTGGGGTGGGCGAGAGGAAGGGGCTTCTATTAGTGTGAGCTGTCAGGACCTAAGAGAACCGTCTGCACACAGCTGCAAGGCCAGGGCTTGGCTGTCCCACAAGACGGGCCTCAGAGAGGGCAGCCACGTGCTTGTGGGCTTCAGCCATAGACACAACATGTCCAGACCTGGGAACCAAGAGCCCAGGACCTTTGCCACAGCTGGGACACCCCCGTGTTTGTGTTCCTTGCTGTGTACAAGTGGGACCCTCGGGAGGGGCCCATGAAGGTGGGGGAGTCTGCAAACTTCTTCCCAGTCAGAGGCAAGGTTGGGGGCAGGCTGAGGGCCAGCTTGGAACAGCGGCTGGGGTGGCTGTGTCTTCCGGGCAGCTGGGATAGGGCCGGACCTCCTGAACTTGTGTTGATTGAGGGCCTCGCACCTAGCAGGCCTGACACCCCAGCCAGCACAGCAGGGAACCCAGTTGGGGGTGCATGAGTCCTGCTGCTAGCTCTGACGGCCTCCCCGTTCCTCTCCGCAGGTCAACACCTTCATGTCCTTCATATTCCCCATGGTGGTCATCTCGGTCCTGAACACCATCATCGCTAACAAGCTGACTGTCATGGTGCGCCAGGCGGCCGAGCAGGGCCAGGTGTGCACGGTTGGGGGAGAGCACAGCACATTCAGCATGGCCATCGAGCCCGGAAGGGTCCAGGCCCTGCGGCACGGCGTGCGCGTTCTACGTACGTAACCTCTGGGCCCTCCAGGGGCGGGAGGCAGGCCAGGGCCAGCAAAGGCAGCGCGCGCTGAACCACCCCAAGCCTGGGCAAGGTTTAAAGACATAGGGATGGAGCTATCAGGCCAAGACCCAAGGGTGCCAGCTCCCCCCAGGGGTGAGTGCCATTCTGCACTCCATCCCTCCATCCATCCTTCCCTCCACCCATCCATCCATCCTTCCTCCATCCCTCCATCCATCCTTCCCTCCCTCCATCCTTCCCTCCCTCCATCCCTCCATCCATCCTTCCCTCCCTCCATCCTTCCCTCCCTCCATCCTTCCCTCCCTCCATCCATCCATCCTTCCTTCCCTCCCTCCATCCCTCCATCCCTCCTTCCCTGCCTCCATCCATCCACCCCTCCCTCCTCCCTTCATCCCTCCCTCCATCCAACCATCCCTCTCTCCCTCCCTCCATTCACTCCTCTACCTCTCCCTCCCTTCCTTCCTCCCTCCCTCCATCCATCATCCCTTCCTCTCTCCCTCATTCCATCCCTCCCACTCTCCCTCCCTCCATCCCTCATTTCATCCCTCCCTCTCTCCCTCCCTCCATCCATCCATCCCTCTCTCCCTCCCTCCATTCACTCCTCTACCTCTCCCTCCCTTCCTTCCTCCCTCCCTCCAGCCATCCATCCCTCTCTCCCTCCCTCCTTTCATCCCTCCCTCCATCCATCCATCATCCCTCCGTCCCTCCCTCATTCCATCCCTCCCACTCTCCCTCCCTCCATCCCTCATTTCACCCCTTCCTCTCTCCCTCGCTCCATCCATCCATCCCTCCTTCCATCCCTCCCTCCCTCCCTTGTTCACATTCTCCGAGCAGGGCTTGGAGAGTGTGATGGGAATAGGAGAGAATGAAGCCCTTTCATGCCTGAGACCCAGGTCTTCAGTTTGATTTGCCTGAAGCATTTGGCTTGAGCTCCTCCCTGGTGCTGGCCCATTTTCAGGGCTTGTTTGAAGATGTGGCCAGTCACAGGAGAGGCCCACAGCCAAGTATACTACCCTAAGAGAGCCTGGCTCTGGGCTGAGCCTTCCCTGCTCATGGGAACCAGCCAGGGCTTTGGACACAGAGCTCTCAGGGCTGGTGAAGCCCAAGGTGTGGCCCACAGCAGGGCAATGCCCATTCTGTCAAAACCCTGAGGACCAGCCCCAGCTTAGGACTGCTGGCTTGCCGACCTCCGAGGTGTGTCCTGGGCCTGGCGTGTGCCTGTTGTTTTAATAGTAGCCATCCTAATAGATTTGAGGTGGCATCTCGTTGTGGTTTAGATTTGCATTTCTCCAGTGATTTATGATTAATGATTAATAACATCTTTCATGTGCTTGTTGACCATTTGTATCTATTTTGGAGAAATATCTGAGTCCTTTGCCCATTTTTGAATTGGATTGTTTGTTTTCATGTTGAGTTTTAAGAGTTATACTCTTGAGGTTAACTCATTATCAGATGTGATTTGCAAATATTTTCTCCCTTTCTGTGCGTCGACTTCCACTCTCCTGATGGCATCCTTTGATACACAGAAATTTAGTGTTTATGTTGTTCAATTTATCTACTTTTTTCTTTTGTAACCTGTGCTTTTGGTGTCATACCCAAGAAATCATTGCCAAACTCAGTGTTGTGAACTCATTATGTTTTCTCCCAGGAGTTTTATGGTTTTAGTTCTTATGTTCAGGTCTTTAATTCACTTCAAGTCCATTTTTGTATATGGTGTGAGGGGAGGATCCACCTTCATATAAGTGGATGTCCCGTTTTCCTGACACCGTTTATTGAATAGACTGTCCTTTCCCCACTGAATGGTCTTGTTGAAGATCGCTTGACCATAAAGGTGAGGGTTCGTTTCTGGGATTTCTAGTGTACTCCCTTGGTCTATTTGTCTATCTTTAAGCCAGCACAATACTGTAACTTTGTAGTAAGTTTTGAAATCAAGAAGTGTAAGACCTCCAACTTTATTTTCTTACAAGATTGTTTTGGCTGCCCGGGATCCTTTGAGATTTCATATGTATTGTAGGATAGATTTTTCTATTTCTGCAAAAAGCACTCTTGAAATTTGATAGGAATTGAATCTGTAGAGGGCTTTGGGTAGTACTGACACCGTAACAATATTAAGCCTTCCAATCCATGAACATGGGATGTCTCCCTGCACCTCCCTCAGGCCATGTGTTTCTTTCTCTGAGGCCATTATCTCTCTGTCTCTGAGACCATGTTTCTGTCTCTGAGCCAGTGTTTACCTCCCTGAGCCCATGTCTCTCCCTCTCTGAGCCCGTGTCCTGTCTCTGAGCCTGTGTCTCCTTCCCCAAGCCCATATCTGTCCCTCTCTGAGCCCGTGTCCTATCTCTGAGCCCATGTCTCTGTGCCTCAGGTGCAGTGGTCATTGCCTTTGTGGTCTGCTGGCTGCCCTACCACGTGCGGCGCCTCATGTTCTGCTACATTTCGGACGAGCAGTGGACTCCGTGAGTACTGGGAGGTTGGGTGCTGGACAAGTAAGTGCTCCCAAAACAGAGGGCGGGTGTGGCAGGCACTGCTGAGAGGACCCACTCAGGACAGGGGTGTGGTGTGTCCCCCGGTGACCCCCTGGGCAGGGGTGTGCTGTGACTGGGGCCGAGAGAAGGCCTTGGAGGGATAGGTTCAGGGCAGGGACTGTGCAGGCCAGTCTGGTACAGAGAAGGCAAGTCGGTCCTAAGAGAGATGGCCCAGCCAGGCAGTTTCCCGAAGGCGTAAAGAGAGACATCCCTGGCTCTGCTGGGGACATGGTGGGGGTGTCACCTCCTCATATGGCAGCTGTCAGAGCCCCAAGGCCACCCAGGTTGGACCCACAGGGCTCAGCCTGGAGTTATACTCAGGGCTGTGACTTATCACAGCAAGAGCTGCAATACTGACAAACTTGGCTTATACAGCAAAGTCAACAAAGGAAAAAGACACACGGAGTGGGGTCCGGGGAGACCAGATGCAGTGTCCAGGGCCCCCTCCCAGAGGAGCCTCACGGGACAATGTGGGGGCTGATCACAGGGGCACCCACTGCCTGGCAAAACCCCTACTGTTTGCACCAACAATTCAGGTGCAGGGAGCCCCTCTCATCCGAAAATGGCAGAGCCTTCCCAAATCCAAAGCCCCAGGTGCCAGCCAGAGGCCAGCCTTGCCAGCTGGCCGTCCTGAGATGGCAGCTTGGGACCTACTTGTGAGCCGTTTTCTGTGCAGTGGGGCTGCCAGATTCCAGAATAACAGGTGCCTTCCAGTGACAACCACTGGGGAGGGCGCACCTAGGACCAATGAGGGGGAGAAGGCACAGGCAACAGAGTGCGGCCACCGCAAAAGCTTCTGAAACTCAGGACTGCCTGGTGGTAATTGAGCTGCCTGGTGAGGGAGGAGGCAACAAGTTGAGGGCAAGGTATGTGGCTGCTGGGGAGATGTGAAGGGGGTTCCTGCCCTGGCTGTTTGGTTGGGCCAGGACCAGCCGAGCCCTGGACCCTTGGATGCACAGAGCTGCGAAGGGCAATGCAGGCGGCCGCAGGGAGAGGTAGGGATGGAGAAACAGAGCCCACGCCCGGCCTAAAGAAGGCCAGGCTGGGCAGGAGCACAACCGTAACTTGCAGCTGCTCAGGAGAAGCCAGACCCTGGAGTTTGCTGTGAAACATCCCCATGCGCAACCATTCTCAAGTGCTGTTTTAATCAGCATCTGAGCCACCACGTCCCTCGGCCACTGTGGCCCCAGCTCTCACCCCTGCCTTGGGGCCCTCAAGAGCTCTGTCTGGGGTCTGAATGCCTCCTCTCCCCGCAGGTTCCTCTACGACTTCTACCACTACTTCTACATGGTGACCAACGCACTCTTTTACGTCAGCTCCACCATCAACCCAATCCTGTACAACCTCGTCTCCGCCAACTTCCGCCACATCTTCCTGGCCACACTGGCCTGCATCTGCCCTGTGTGGCGGCGTAGGAGGAAGAGGCCAACCTTCTCGAGGAAGGCCAACAGCGTGTCCAGCAACCACACCCTGTCCAGCAATGCCACCCGCGAGACGCTGTACTAGGCTCTGCGCGGCAGGCCATGTCCAGGAGGAGCCTGGCCATGGGTCCTTGCCCCCGAAAAACAGAGCAGCCCCCACCCGGGAGCCTTGATGGGGGTTGGGCAGAGGCCAGCCTGTGCTGGAGTCTGAGGCCTGGGACCCCCCCTTCCACCCCCTAACCCCTGTTTCTCATCCACGTCTCCCGGGCCTGTCCCCAACTCCTCCCCACCCCTCCCCCGTCTCCTCTTTGAAAGCCAGAACAAGAGAGGGCTCCTCTCCCAGATAGGAAAAGGGCCTCTCACAAGGAGAAATTAGTGTGCAGCCAAAGGCCGTTTTCTTTGTTCCCTGACTAATGGATGGTTCCAGAGAAGGAAATGAAAGGTGCTGTGTGGGGCTGGGCCTCTGGTGTCTGGGCTGCTGTTCCCATGTCCACATCTCTGAGGCCTGCACCCCTTCTGTCTAGCTCGGGGAGTCCAGCCCCAGTCCCACAGGCTCTGTGCCTTTGCGCCTTGCCTGCAGACCCTGCCATGCAGACGCATGCCCCCCTCCCTCAGGCAGTTCCAAGAAAGCTCCCTGACTCTCCCCTTCAGGCCTGGCAAGCTGGGGGCCCACTGCTGGGGCCAGGGTGTCCCTCCCACCACCCTTGCCGCAGGCAGCCGTAGCCCCCAGAAGGGACCATGAGCCCAAAAAGGACAAAAATGGGTTGACCTAGAATCGCCCAGACCTCAGCCTCCCCTCCTCCCTCCCTTCTTCACCCAGGCCAAGGCCCAGGGGCTCTGCCGGGACACCAAGTGGGAGGGGGCTCAGGCCTCAGCCTCATGATCTTTAGCTGTGGCCTCTCAGGCTCCGCAGAAGGGATCAGGGGCCTGGTCTCCCGCACCTGCCCACGTGGCCATGGCTGGGATGGGGTGCGCATTCCGTGTGCTCTGCTTGTGGCTGTGCAGGCTGACGTCTGGCAGCCATGCCCAGAGCTGGCTTCAGGGTGGGGCCTTGTAAAGGGGAATGTGGGACAGGGGCGATGGTGCCTGGTCCGAGTAAGACGCCAGGTCCCAGGAACTCAGGCTTCAGGTGAGAAGGAGCGGTGTGTCCAGGCATCGCTGGCCGGCAGCCCTGGGCTGAGGCACAGACTCATTTGTCACCCTCTGCCGGCGGCAGCCCTAGCCCCAGCCTCCAAGCAGTTGAAAAGGCTGGCGCCTCCTTGGTCTCTAGGATCCAGGCTCCACAGAGGACAGGACTGGCCAGGCCCCTGGCTTAAGAAGGTTGCCTGAGCCCAAGAGAAGACATTCCCAGGAGAAGCTGGCCAGGACCAGCCAGGAGCTGGGAGCCACAGGAAGCAAAAGTCAGCCTTTTCTTCAAAGGATTTCCATGTCTCGGAGCAGCCTTTGCCCAGGGGAAATGGGCTCTGGGCAGGCTGCCTGCACCGGCCACGTGGACCCGGGACCCGGACACCTGATCTTGGGCTGTGTTCAGCCACTTTGCCTTCTCCAGACTCAGTTTCCCTGTCTGTGAAATGAGAGTTGAAAGCTATAGTATCTGCAGTCACTTGGATCTGGCTGTTGAGTTGACGGGTTTCTTGAGCCCCACAAAATCCCTCTCCAACCACAGGACCCTTCGGCTCACCAAGAACAGGGCCCAGAGGAGTCAGGCCCATTCGCTGCACTTCCTGTCAAACCTTGCCTCCCACAAGCCTGGTCGTCAGCCAGGCAGCCCTCCCGGCGACCGAGGGCCACCAACCCCAGGGAAACAGAGGGACCTTCCTCCCCCGCAGAGCTCCCATGACATGGTCTGCTCTGGGCAGAGGAGCTTTGCTGCCAGCCAGGGGGGTCCAGAGGCCAGTGCAGCCCCTACCCCTGCTCAGGAGTATCAGGAGTGGGCTCAGAGTTCAGCAAATGCTAAGGCCCCTCAGCCTGGGCTCTGAACGCGGACCTGGACTCGGAGCCAGACAGGAGAGCCTCAGACCCTTCTCTGGGGCTCCTGGACCTTGGGCCATAATTTCTGAGCCTCGGTTTTCCCGTCTAAGAAATAGGTGTGGTCATTCCACCCTCTCACCTGGATGGGACTGTCCTGGAGGACACGCCCTGGAACAGACAGAACGGTGTCTCTCAGGATGGTGCTCTGAGAAAGGGCAACGTGGATGCCCCACTGCCCCAGACCCTCGGTAGACGCGGGATCTCCAGGGCGGGGTCTGTGACTGACTGTGACTGAAGTCGGCTTTTCCTATTGATGTCTTTGTGCCCCTCTCTGTGCACTTGCTGTAGTTAGGGACACATGTCCACGCACCACAGACACACCCACGACACCTGATCCCATATCATTAGCTTGCAGCCAGGTTATGATGTGTGCCCAGAAGCTGGCCCTGTCTGCCATGAGTGCATCGGTCATGGAGTCTGGAGCCCCTGAGCCACCCCTGGGGATGACGCAGCCCCATAGCTCAAACGCCCACCCCCACTCCCACCGTCTGCAGTTGATGAAAACAAACCCCTGTATCTCTCAATAAAGGTGTCCGAAGGGCCCTGGATGTGGACTTGAGTGTTGAGGGCCTGCATGTGCCCACCCACTCATTCATTCGCTCACTCATTCATTCAGACACGCACCGACGCAGCAGCCAGCCTGCACTGGGCCTCTTACCAAGCACCACAGGGCTTTGGCTGCAGAGGCTGGCGGGCGGGGGTGCCAGGATCCCTCTACTCACAGCCCACCCACCCTCCCTAATTCTTCAAGGAGCAGTGGACCTCCTGCAGGGCCTAGTGACCACTGAGGGGCCTGTGCGGGCAGGTCCTCACCGTCTCCTGAGCTTCAGTCTCCTGATCTGTGAGCTGGACACAGAGGAGGCTCAGTGAAGCGGGGAGCCCAGAGTCCCGTGACCGCTCAGGTCAGATCTCCATGGCCCCTCTAGCCAACCCAGGGGTCCTGTGGTTGGAGGGATCATGGCCCCGTCAAGGCCTTAGCAGTGGACAGATAGGCCTGGGTGCAGTACCGAGCCTCTGGCCTGGGCCCAACCCCGTGCAGGCCACTGAGGAGACAGAAGATGCAGCTGAACCCTCACCCCAGGACTTCTGCTCTAAAAATGAGGGTTCCCAGGCACCTCCCTGACCCACCGTTTCCGATTCTCCCCCAACAAGGCCCTGGTCATTCTACATCCCTGGATGGGCGGCTCTGGCTCTCTGCTGTGCTCCTTTTTAGGGCACCAACAGCTTTTCTCCTGCTTGCCTGAGCCTGAGCCACAAGAGGCTGGTGACAGCAGAGTCTGCAGGGTGGCGCCCTGGAGTCTTTCTCACAACCCTCCTGGACCTCAGGATTAGGCGTGCTGGGCTCACCCTGTGGAGCTCAGCAAAAGAAGCATTTGCTTGGGCTTGAACAGTCCAGGAAGGCTGCCTGGAGGAGGAGGCAGGTGGGCCGGTGGGAGGCAGAGCTTGAGCAAGGGAGAGTGCAGGAGTGAGGGGTCTCCCCAGGGACATGAGGGGCTCAGAGTGGCTGGAGAGGAGAAAGACAGGTGCTAGGGGAGCAGCAGGGGAGGGAGAAGGCGGGTCGGGAGCATGGGGGATTTGAGCGCCCACAGAGGGGCTGAGTAGGGCCCTGGTGGGAGGCAGAGGGGAGGAGCCTGGGGGCCCCCGTGGTCAGGAGACTGCTGTGGTTCCTGGCTCCTGGTGGCAGAGAGCACCCCTTTCTGAGGGGGTCCTCTTGGCCACCTTCAGCAGCCCTGGCCCTGCCTGTCCCTCCCTGCAGCACTTAGAGATTCTCTAAGTGTTGTTTTCCTGTGCCTGGGGGCTCAGGACTCCTTCCTTTGGGGGCAGTCGGCTGGCAGCAGGGCTGGGAGGGGTCTGAGTGAGGGTGGGGAGATAAACTATAACCCTGATCATCTCATGGGGTCTTGGCACGTGCTGCCAGGCCCCTCCCTCCCAGCACCCAGCACACACCTTCATCTGCCCTCCCAAGGGGTGCTGCCCTAGATCCTCACCAGGCTCAACCTGTCCTTGTCTGTGCTAAAGTGGTAGTGGCCACAGCATCTCCTGGTAACAAAGATCCCCCCACCTTAACCCAAAGGACAGCAAAAACACAGGACAACCCCACCCACCCTAGGGGCATGGTGCCCCACCTTCCTCTCCATGCTGCACCTGCCCAGCTCGGAGGTGGGGATGGCTGGAGAGAGGACTCCTGGGCCCCTGAATCAGAAGAGGCTGCAGGGTCTCTGGGAAGACCCTGCCACCCAACAGCTGCTCTCTCCAGGTAGCCTTAAATCCCCGACAGAGGAAAGCCCAGAGCCAGGAGGAGGCCGGATGGGGGCAAGGAGAGCCTGCTGCCTTGGGGTCCCCCTTCCCTTCGGCTGTGAGTGGTCACAAGGTGGGCACAGGGAGAGGGCACTCACCATGTGGAGCCCTTGGGGGGCCTGCGTTGTGCACCCAGAGGCTGAGTGGCGAGCGTTGGGTGAAGAGGGGATGCCAGCTCTTCCCTCTTCCCCAGGCAGCACAGCACAGCCATGAGGGCACAGGTGCCGACGCACAGGGTCCTGGGCTGAACTCCAGCTCTGCCACTGTGAGCTGGGACGTGGGATAAGGTGGAAGTTAGCACTCAGGGCCCTGCCCGCAGGACCAAGGTTGGCCCCGCCAGGGGAGCTGGGAGGGAGGCGGAGGCTGCCTTCCTTGGCTTCGGGCCTTGGCGGCCAGGCCAGTGTCCCTCCTGGCCCAGAGTGGCACCTGGACCCTCGACTGCTGCCCTCCACAGGCTCCCTGCCTGAACCTGTCTACACTCCCAAGCCTTCAGAGGAGGACGGTGGCCCGATTCGTCCCCAGGGTTTGACACTTCGCAATGTATAAGGTTAAGGAACTGGTATCTTTCATGAGCCTCGTGCCTGGCTGCCTGGCTCCTTCTCTGCCCTGGTCTAGTCTGACCCCCCCTCCACCAACCGTGGAGCCTGGTGCCACACCTCCTGTCACTCTGGAGGTGGCCCGGGGTATAGCACTGTCTGCAACCAGGTCCTTGCTGTCCTCTCCACTTTAGAGCCTCTCTCCCCTCCAAGCCTCTCTCTGGTCTGAGCCTCCCTCCCCTCTGAGCCTCCCTCCAAGCCCCTCCTCCCTCTCCTCTCTTCTCCCTGCCCCTTCCTCTCGCCACTTCCTCCCTGGAGCTGGGAGCTGTCTCTCTGACTGCATCTCTGGAGGAGGAGGAAGAGGATTGAGAGATAGGACTTTAAGGGCAGATTCTGTCAGGCATCGCCCGGGAGCCCTGGCTGAACCCAGCTGTGTGCAGGGAGCCTCTGGCCGCCCTGGGGCTGAGTATCCTTAGGTCACTGTTCCCATTTGACTGGCCGAGGAAGCCAAGGCTCTGGTAATCTGCCAGGAGCCCACAGCCTCCCTGAGCTTGAAGACCATGGTCTCATCAACTAACCAAGGAAGGAAGGAAGGAAGGAAGGAAGGAAGGAAGGAAGGAAGGAAGGAAGGAAGGAAGGAAGGAAGGAAGGAAGGAAGGAAGGAAGGAAGGAAGGAAGGAAGGAAGGAAGGAAGGAAGGAAGGACTCACCCACCATCTGCTTGTGAGCTGATGAGGAGGTCCCTCCCATCCCCACAGAAGGACACCCCCACAGGAGGACAAGAGGACACACCCACAGGAGGACCCCTCCCCGAGAGCTGACAGCCCCACAGAAGTGCCTTCTGTGCTGGGCGTGTCCCTGCCTCATCCCCCTTCCCACCTCCCTGCCTCTGCCTCCATCTCACGTAGCAGGGTCCCTCAAGCCCCCTGCCCAGCCCCAAGCCTCTAGGGCAGAGGCAGGGCCTTGTTGACGGCCAAAACGCTGTCCTCTGGGGGACAAAGAGGAAAGCCCCTTTCCCAACCACAGGCCTGCAGTGCTCCCACTGCCCCTGAGCCTTGTGTCTCCTGGGCAGGCAGATGGGCGGGCTCACATCAGAACCACCAGGAAGCCTGTTCCAGACCAGCTTCCCAGGCCCCAGCTGAGCCCCAGGCAATCAGAAGCTGGGGTGGCCTGGAAATCTGCATGTTAACAACTTCTCCAGGAGAGTCAGATGTGCCCTGGGGTGGGAGAGCCACCTCCCTATACCTACCCATCCATCCATTCATTCATTCATTCATTCATCCGCTCCGTGCTCCTCGGGACCTGGCTGACTCGTCACCCCCCTGGCTGGCACAGAACGGAGGATGTGGGGCTCTGCTGCCCCAGCCCCTGCAGGGAATTCTCACAACCCCTGTTCACTGCAGGGCGTAGGAGATCAGTGCACCCCAGCCCGAGGAACACTGACATTGATGAGAACATCACAGGAATGGAAATACAATCGTGGAATTCCACCGTCATGGAGCAGGAGATCTGGAGACACTGGCCGGGCAGCCTGCCCCAGGCGCCCTCGAACACCAGTCCCATGAAGCCAGAGCCCAGGTCAGGCCCTCCCCACCCAGCAGGTCTGCTGAGCTCCGCGCTGTTCCAGCACAGAGACAGAAGCCCATCAGCTGTAAGACCCGCCCAGGAGGACAGTGCTGGCCTGTCGCCATCATGAGGCAACAGGGGAGCTCCTGGGAGAGAATTCTGTACACTCTAAATACCTCTGAAGGAAGAAAAACCAGCCACAGCCACTGAGACCTGAGCTTCCTGTACAGAAAAGATCCCCTACCACCTCCTCGCTTTCTCCCAGCTCCCTCACTCCCTGCAATTATGACTGGAATTCCAGTTTTATCAGAGCACCATGGAAACCATGGCCAGGCTGAATTTATGAAAGGAGTGACGCCAAGCAGAGAGAGAACCGGGTAGGGGAAGGCTGGGAGCCAAGGCAGGGCAGCGAGAGCAAGGCAGACAAGGAGGGGCTGGCACCCGCACGGTGCCTGCAGCACGTGGTGAGCAGGCCCTCCCCAGCACACATGCACGTACACAGCATGCACACACACCCATGCACACACATAACCATGCACACACACCATGCACATGTGCCAGCACATGCATACACACAGGCACACTTGTGCACATACATGCACCCACATGCACACATTTACACTCAACACCCACACACGCGCAAGTGCATATATACATGCTTGCATGCACACACAGGTATGGCATGTGAACATGAGTGCACACACACAAGTGCTCACACTCGGGCACACTCAGCCTGCATAAGGCCTCCCATCTCACTAGGAACGGCTCGTTCCTTGGGTCTGTGAGACCTGCCACTTTTCATACTGCCAGGCCAACTAACCAGGTGACTAGCAGAGCCACTGGGGACACCCCCAGCCAGGGCCAGACCCCAGCCAATTACCCAGGACCTGGAACAAGGCCCTCTCAGCTCAACCCCCACCACCTGACCTGGTTCAAGACCCATGGCCACTGAGTGCCAGTCTGCAGTTAGACAAAGGGGCAGGCATAGGGGCCCTGAGGGTTAGCAGCTGTGTCTAGAGCTCGCTGGACAAAGGCCAGACCAGGCACACTTCAGAAAGCACCTGCCTCCCACCCACTCTTGTCGGTCCCCCACCCCAGGCACCACACAGCACTGAGGTCTCATCTCGGGCCCCCAATGCCAGGCTCTTGGCCAGCCCTGTCAGGATGGGGCAGAACCCTGGGGGTGGGGGGGTCCTGTGCCTGGGCCACCACGCTGCAAATACAGCAGTGAGAATGATAGCCAGGAAAGGACACTGGCGGCAATAGGGGGCTCTGCCCAGGGCTCTCTGCCTGGGTTGGGGCAGGCCGGGTGTCAGGCAGTCACATCCCTAGAGCGGCCCTCGTTTGTTATCCCCACAGGCAGGAGTTGGATAAATACTCAGCCTCCTTCCCGCTCCAGGGGAGCCACTGGAGGGTGCTCAGCAGGGGCACTAAGTCATCAGCCCTCCCAGGCGCGCCCCCTTCCCTACTCCCTGTCCTCCTGAGTCACCTCCCAAAGAAATGAATGGCTTCCACGTCAACCCTAGCCTCACATTCTGCTTCCAGGGAGAGTCAGCCAAAAACATCAGGAGACAGCCATGGTGTGGGGACTGTGAGGACCGGGACCCAGACGCCAGCACTCCAGCCTGGACGCCTGCTCACCGGCATGCACACAGGTGAATATGGAGGCGGGCGGGGGAACTAGGAAAGGAAGAGGAGGTCCCCTGGAGGGAAAAGTGTGGAAGCCGAGGCCTGGAGGGGGCAGATGAGAGGAATGTTCTGGGCAAAGGGGCAAGTTCCTGGCCCTGTTGTTACCATGGCCCAGGGCTCGCCTCACCCAGCTCACAGCACAGCCCCACAGAGCCCCCAGGTGAGGGCCCCGCCTCACAGAGCCTCATGCCTGCAGACAGCGCCGGGTGAGGTGGACGTCTCCTGCACCTACACATCCTCACAACAGGAGGATGCATGTTGTACAGATGGGGAGACTGAGGCTGGGAAAGGGAAGATGACCTGCCCATGATCCCACAGGTGTGACTGCCAGAGCTGGAACTAAAACCAGGGTCCTTCCCCAAACCCAGATGTGACTCGAAGTCCTGAGTGCACAAAGATCACATGAGGACAGAGGCTCCTGGGGCCGGCACACACCACAGTTCCAGGCGCCCCAGCTCCAGCAGGCCCGCACACTCCACCAGGGTCTGTCCCCACATCTGCCCTGGGACAGAGGCTCTCACCCCACGCAGCCACGCAGAGAAAGACCGCCCCTGATTCTCACCGGCAGAGGTGTCCAGCAGGGTCCCGCCTCCCGGGGACAGCGAGTCACACCTGGCTACCCACAGGAGCCGCAGGAGCTTTGCTCTCTAAGAATCATGTTGTTGGAAGACCAGAGCCTTTGGGGGCTCAGTCATGCTCTTAGGGTCCTAAAGCCCCGTGAGGGTAACTAAGGCCACCACGGCCGCCCACTCAGGCGGGGAAGGGAGGGCAAGAATGACATTGAAGTTGGCAAACAAGGAAAAACAAGGAAGCGGGTATCTGCCCTCTAGGAGGTCTCTGCCCTCTCAGGGGTCCCTACTCTCAGGGGTCTCTGGCCTCTCACAGGCCTCTGCTCTCTTGGAGGTCACTGGCCTCAGAGGTCTCTGACCTCTCAAGAGTCTCTGCCCTCCTGTGATCTCTGCCCTCTCCGGGTCTCTGCCCTCTCCGGGTTTCTGCCCTCCCGGGGGTCTCTGCTCTGGGGGTCTCTGCTCTGGGGGTGGTCTCTTCCATCTCAGTGCTGTGTCCCTGCCCTGCCTTTCTCCTCTCTGGCAGTCCTGGGCTCCCAGGACCTAAGCTGGCCTTGGATGAACCCAGTACGGTGCCTCTCCTGCCTGTCTCGGGGCATCTGGACACCACCAGCATCCCATTACTGGACTCTGGTCAAGGAGCTTGGTGTGGATAACAGATTGTTTTGGAAACTTCCCACCCTTACAGGGACTGAGGAGAATGCCCAGCCCAGCCACAGCCATCCAGGGCTTTGTTTCTCTGACCTGCCTTATGAGGAGACAGAGTGGCCACCGAGGGGATGGAGCCTGCCATGTACCGTGTGCAGTGGTGGACCACCAGGCAAGAGCACCACCGGGAGTGTCCAGAGATCCAGCCTGGGAAGAGCCGCTCGCCACTTCGAGCAAGGAGCACACAGGCACGTCCGTTCTTTCTGACCCACACTTTCTAGGGACAGCAGGCCGAGCACCTGGTGTGCACTGTCCCAGCACGGGCTCTGCAGCCTCTGTCCCATGTGCGGCCGGCCCAGACCCTCGCTGCTCGGTGTGCGGCTCACCTGGACCCTCGCTCCTTTGGGCCGTCACTTTCCCTACTTTGCAGACCTGGAATGCCATCCCTGCCCCAGCTCCACTGCCCATGGGTGGTCATCCAGGAGCCACGGCGGAGTACACACTGCACTGTGACGCCCAGGGACTCCCAATGCGATGTCCCCGGGGATGTCCAGCCCTTAGCGGCTTGCCTCTCTGGGCATTGCACTGGCAGAAGAAAATGTCCTCGCCAGGTTGGGCGCGGTGGCTCACGCCTGTAATTCCAGCACTTTGGGAGGCCGAGGTAGGTGGATCACAAGGTCAGGAGATCGAGACCATCCTGGTTAGCATGGTGAAACCCTGTTTCTACTAAACATACAAAAAAAAAAATTAGCTGGGCGTGGTGGCGGGTGTCTGTAGTCCCAGCTACTTGGGAGGCTGAGGCAGGAGAATGGTATGAACCCAGGAGACGGAGCTTGCAGTGAGCCGAGATCGCACCACTGCACTCCAGCCAGGGCGACTGAGCAAGACTCTGTGTCAAAAAAAAAAGAAAGAAAAAGAAAATGTCGTCACCCAAGGTCACGGCCACCAAGGTCACAGGCTGCCAAGGTCATGGCCGCCCCTACCGGGCAGCTGACCTCCAGGGTCATCCTCGGGAAATGCCCACCTGGTCCCACCTGACCGCCCTGACTGTCTGCCCCATCACCCCGCATCACTGTACTCCAGCCTGGGAGACACAGCAAGACTCCGTCTCAAAAAAAAAAAAAAAAAAAAGAGGAAAAGAACTCTATGTTCTCCATTTCAAATGCAGGGAGCATCTCTCGGTTTACACCATAATGCCCTTCCCAACTCGGCAGACCCGCCCCAGTGAAGAGCATTTTCATGACTTGGGAGCAGGACACTCGCCTCGTCACTAGGCAGGGCTGTACTCACTGGCTCGGGTGGGCGCCCAGGCAGGAGACAAAGCACTTCCCCACGGCACGTGGACGGCTTCCGTGTGCCACATGACCAGTCAGTGTGAGAAAAACGCAACCCCCAGTGACTGCTGTAGAGGACAGTTCAGCCAAAACTCAAACTGCCACCGTCAACTGTGGAGCCCTTGATTTCACAGGGCCTGGTGGTGCTGAAATACTCAGAACATCTTGAACGAATGAACGTCCACTTCCTTCACCAGCTCTGTGCTGGGGAGGGGCAGGGCCCTTGCGGGATCAGGAGCCCCTCCCCCGGGGCCCAGCCTGGAACCCCTTAAGCGATCAGGAGATACAGACGACACCCTGAATGATGACACCGAGCTGTTTCCAATCTCTTGCTTGTCCCAGCGAGCACAGCGAGCACATCTTTCCTTGTGCTCTGGGCAAACCCCTGCGGCATCAGCTCCTACCGAGAAATTGGTGTTTCTGGGTCACAGGGTTTGTGCCTTTGTGATTTTGTTGCTATTGCCAAATACCCGCTGCAGAACTGTGCCAAGGCACCTCCCCGCCAGCCTGAGTGTTTGCAATGAAACGCTTTAGCTCTCCTGACGTTTCTGCCGCATATTCCACAGCATTCTCTCTTTGCCACATTAATCAACAGGAGCTCAGAGGAAAACTTGAACTTCAGGCTGAGCCGTTTCCTGCAATCTGAAAAATGGACGTGGCCTTCGGACACAGGGTGGTCCCTTGCCAGGGACTGGATGGAACTGGTCCAATTCCCCGCTCCTGGGCTTCCTGGTGTGCAACGTGAGCCATGCTCACCCCAGGGTAGCCGGGAAAAAACACCGGTCCGCTCTGAGCATTTGTTTTCGTGATGGCTGTTCTCGTCCAAGTGAGATGTGCCAGCTCTAAAATACTAAATCGTGGGGCGAAGCTGCGAGGGGCAGCACCTGGGGAGGGGCAGCGGTGGGCTCCAGGTTGCCCAAGGCTGTCATGGGTTCCCGGAGACCCCAGTCCAGCCTGGCCTTGTGCCTGCAGGGGGTTTCCAGCTGCGAATGAAGGAGCTCCAAGTACCTTGTCTCGACCTTTGCTTGATAATGAACTACCTCTGCCAGGTGCAGCCGCACTGCACACCTACAGCTCCACACGCTGGACCCACCAGCCCCTCCACTCTGTGGCCTCTTCCACAGGGAACCCCGAGGGGACAGTGGAGCAGGCCCGGGGCTGTTCCAGGCTGCAGGGGGGCACCTGGGTCAGCGTCCCCACCCGCTGCCCTCCCCGGCCTTCCAACGCTGTGTGCACATTGACAACATGGACACCCTTTTTCTTTTATTATAAAAGTGATTCATTCTCTTGTGAAGATTTAAGTATGAAAGAGTGGATCATACGGAGTGAAGTCTCCGTTAACCCCACCCCGAGATGATTGTGGCAGACAGACGGGTGAACATAGAGCTCAGACATTGCCAGCAGCCTCGGATCCTCACATATCCAGAGCACGGCTCACACGCCACCGCCCTGCTGGCTCTGTCAGCACCGCCCTCGGCGACACCTGGGGCTCTCCCTCCTTCCTTTGTGTGCACAACCTCAAAGCCATTTTTTCCAGACTTGGCATTAAGATGATTTTCCGATGCTTCTGAAGCACAAGGAGGACCCGGTCTCCGTGGTGTCCAAGCAGAGGCTGACGTCCTTTCATGAGGGAGGTGGTTCGGGGCGCAGCTGGGCTGGCAGGAGGCATGGAGACTGAGTTCCCTTCCTCACTGCTCTCTACCTGGAGAAGAAACCATGAGACCATGAGGCCGTGCTGGGGACAGCTCCAGGGGGTTGCTTGGGCCCTGTGGTCCCTCCACTGGGGCAGGTGGAGGGCCCGGCGTGCTCCTTCCAGGCAGGGACTGAGGGGACCATGGAAGCCACAACAGGGGTGTGTGTGAAGAGGAGACCCCAAGACAAGGTGCCCCAGCACTCCCACTGACTACCAAGGATGAAGGGGTGGCCTGCCCCTCCACACCTGTGGGCGTTTCTCGTTAGGTGGAACGAGAGACCTGAGAAAAGAAATGAGACACAGAGACAAAGTATAGAGAAAGAAAAAGTGGGCCCAGGGGACCGGCGCTCAGCATACAGAGGACCCGCGCCGGCACCAGTCTCTGAGTTCCCTCAGTATTTATTGATCATTATCTTTACCATCTTAGAAAAAGGGAAGTGGCAGGATAATAGGATCATCGTAGGGAGAAGGTCAGCAGTAAGACAAATGAATAAAGATCTCTGTGACATGAGTAAGTTTAAGGAAAAGTGCTGTGCCTTGATATGCATATACAAACATCTCCATAAACCTTTTTAGTGCATAAAGAGCAGCATCTCGCTAGCAAGTCCCACCTTTCCTCCTAAGGCGGTTTTCTCCTTTCTCAGTAAACAGAACATACAATCGGGTTTTACACCGAGATGTTCCATTGCTCAGGGACGGGCAGAAGACAGATGCTTTTCTCTATCTCAACTGCCAAGAGGCCTTCTTTCCTCTCGTACTGGTCCTCCTCAGCACAGACCCTTCACGGGTGTTAGGCTGGGGGACGATCAGGTCTTTCCCTTCCCACGAGGCCATATTTCAGACTATCACATGGGGAGAAACCTTGGACAATACCTAGCTTTCCTAGGCAGAGGTCCCTGCCACCTTCGGCAGTGTATGTGTCCCTGGGTATTTGAGATTAAGAAAATGATGATGACTTCACAAGCATACTGCCTTCAGGCACTTGTTTAACAAAGCACACCCTGCACAGCCCAAAATCCATTAAGCCTTGAGTCACCACAGCACATGTCTCTTGCAAGGACAAGGTTGGGGGTAGGGTCACAGATTAACAGCATCTCAAATACAGAACAAAATGGAGTCTCTTATGTCTACTTCTTTCTATACAGACACAGTAACAGTCTGATCTCTCTTTCTTTTCCCCACAAAGGACAGGCAATTTTCAAACCTCTGCCCCAAACTACAACCTGAGGAAAAGAGATGGAGAAAATAAACCCCTTTGACAGAGATATGGTTTTCACCACCACGATAGGACAGTGATGAGGGAGGAAGCTGTGGCTGGGCGTGGGAAGACTGGGTGTGCAAATGTGGGTGGGGTTCTGAGGCCCCGCCCCCTGCCAGTCTTCCACTTGGTCCTCGTGAGGAGCTGCATGAGGGAGGTGTTGCTTCTGGGCTCAGAACCCAGAAGGCAGAGCAGGCTCGAGTCCCACCCCATGGGCCACAAGCCCACACTGTGACCCCCGAGTGCCCATTCTCCTGGACACCTGCAGAGGGAAGTGCATGAGCCCGGGAGCTCCTTCTCTGTCTTAAGAGTGGAGCAGCTGGCCTGAGGATCAGAGGGTCCCTTCAGTGCAGCCTTCTAGAAGAATGACGACAACCAGAGCCTCACGGGGGAGATGCACCTGCTGGGGCTGAGGAGCAAGTGCAGCCAGCCCCTGGGACATGTGCCCCCAACCCCGTCCTACCCTCGCAAGGGAGGGGGAGCCTCGCGTTAAGCATTCAAGTCCCAAGTCGCGGGCCCGCGTCGGCTGCAGCTCTCTGTGTGTGGAGATGTCTCATTCCGGCGTCTCCTTTGCTCAGGTCGGCACTCACAGGTTCGGCTGTGTCTCAAGACCCAATTCCTTCCAGTTCCTGAGATGCCCCAGGACAAGGGCACCAGAGAGTGTGAAAAGCTGGAGTAGACGGGACAGAAAGCAGGGTACAGCATCCCCCAGGGCGGCAGATAGCCCAGCCCCAGGGACCCCACAGCCATGGTCACCTGTGTGAATGAGCCCCAGGAGCAGGGCAGTGCACGGTCTGCACAACGGTGCGAGGCGGCCCCGGGTCTCCCTAGGCGCAGGGCAGTGCACGGTCTACGCGACGGTGCGGGGCTGCCCCGGGTCTCCCTAGGCGCAGGGCAGTGCACGGTCTGCGCGACGGTGCCGGGCGGCCCCGGGGTCTCCCTAGGCGCAGGGCAGTGCACGGTCTGTGCGATGCTGCGGGCAGCCCTGGGTCTCTGCGTCAGGGGAGGGTTTGTTTGTTTCCTTGCCTTTTGTGGTTTCCAGAGGCTCCTGCCCTCCTTGGCGGCACAGCAGCTCCCAGCCTCTCTCTCCCTTCCGCTGTGCCCTCTCCTCCTCTGACTCATCTCCCAGCCTCTCTCTCCCTTCCTCTGTGCCCTCTCCTCCTCTGACTCATCTCCCAGCCTCTCTCTCCCTTCCGCTGTGCCCTCTCCTCCTCTGACTCTGACCCTCCCAACCTCTCTTACAGGGGCTATGATTACACTGTGCCCACCCTGACCATCCAGGATAATCTCCCATCTCAAGGTCCTTAACAGCACGTGGGACTGCATTAGCCACCCCAAGGCCCCCAAAAGGCAACCCTGGAGTGGGCCCCCCGAGTTGCCTGGGATTCATGGCCACTGCCCGGCTCGATGGCTCCAGACCAAAATGCACCCAGTTATGGAAACAGACAGTTCCTACCTCTTGAATGTGCACGTGTGTGAGGAAAGTGTCACACCCATCGAATTAAGGTGGACCCGCCATGAGTGGGGGCAACGCTGGCCAACGCCCACCTGGCCCAGCACCCGCAGCTCTCTACCTGGGGTTCCCTCTGTCACTGGAGCCCACACTAAAGTGTGTGTCTCCATCCACGACTGGCAGGGCTTGGGGCATAAACACCCTCCGCCTTGCCTGGCGGCCCTGGCCTCCGCTCCCACCACAACTGGCAGGGCTTGGGGCATAAATACCCTCCGCCTTGCCCGGCGGCCCTGGCCTCCGCTCCCACACTGTCCCAGGGCTCCCCGGGGCTCGGCTCTCTTTGCTCCCAGTGGCCCGGGCTGGGGTTCATTTTTGGTTTCCAGCTGTGCTCTTTCCTTCACTTTCTCGTTCTCCCTTGCCTCAGGGTCTGCATCTGGGGGCCCACTGGGGAGGATTCAGCCTCTCCCGCCCTCCTCCATCCCACACACCTGTCCCTGAGCAGCCACGGGGAACAGGAGCACAGAAGCCCTGGAGACAAGAGGGTGTCCTGGGGCCAGAAGGCAGAGGGCAGCACCCGGGTGGAAGGGCCTTTCACCCTTGCTTCATGCAGCCCTGGTGCCAGCAGCAGGGCAAGACGAGATCCCAGAGGAGGGGTCTCGGCCGCAGAACTGCAGGGCCAAGGCACCAGCCACTCAGGGGCCTGGAGAGCTCAGATCACAAACTCGAAGTCAGCTGCCCAGAGAGGAGGGCAGGGCAGAGGGATGCATTGGGCTGTGAGGTCACCTCTACAAACCTTGGCTGATCCCAAGGAGGTCCACAGTGGATGTGGTCCTTCAGGGGTGCCCTTGAAGGTGAGAGCGGGGCAGGACTTTATACTGTTCCCCCACCCCTTGGAGCAGTGACCAGCTGCAGCCCAGATGAGGTCAATAGGTACAGAAAGGAGGGGACAGGACAGGAAAGAGGGGCCAGGACAGGACAGAGGGGGCAGGACAGAAAGGAGGGGGCGGGACAAAAAGAAGGGGGCGGGACAGGAAGGAGGGGGTGGGACAGGAGGAGGAGATGGGAACAGGAAGGAGATGGAATGGGAAGGAGGAAACGGGACAGGAAGGAAGAGGTGGGAGCAGGAAGGAGATAGGACTGGAAGGAGGAAATGGGACAGGAAGGAAGAAATGAGGCAGGAAGGAGGAGATGGGAAGGAAAGGAGGGGATAGGACAGAAAGGAGGGATCAGGGTCCTATTCTAAGCTCCTGGGGGCATGATTGCAGGGGGTGACATGATGACTTCCAGTCAGCTCTATATGAGCCACCCCTGTCCATGGAGTCAGCCCTGCCAGGCCAGCAGAGCCCTGGGTTCGCACAGGGAGCCAGGGTGGTGCGGGGCCCGCATTGCTGGCTCCATTGTCCACATCAATCACTTCTCTACGGCCCAAATCACGCTTAGTCGTCCAGTTCCTGCTCCGCGGCAGTCTGGCTCCTGCTGGCGCCCCAGCCATCTGTCTGCATTAGAGAATGACGCTTGCCAGGGCCTCAGGGAGGTGGCACTGATGGGCAACACTGTACTCCCTGACCAGGTGACAGCAGACACCACCTCAGGCCCCATGGCATGGGCCTCGGCCTATCTGATGGCTTTGTCCCCAGCCTGTCTGATGGCGTGGTCCCCAGCCTGTCTATCTGATGGCGTGGTCCCCAGCCTGTCTGATAGCATGGTCCCTGAGCTATTTGATGGTGTGGTCCCCAGTCTATCTGATGGCATGGTCCCCAGACTGTCTGATGGTGTGGTCCCCGGCCTGTCTATCTGATGGCGTGGTCCCCAGCATGTCTGATGGCATGGTCCCCAGCCTGTCTGATGGTGTGGTCCCCGACCTATGTATCTGATGGTGTGGTCCCTGGCCTGTCTGATGGCATGGTCCCCAGCCTGTCTGATGGCGTGGTCCCCGACCTATGTATCTGATGGTGTGGTCCCCGGCCTATCTGATGGCGTGGTCCCTGGCCTATCTGACGGCGTGGTTGGTGTGGTCCCTGGCCTATTTGATGGTGTGGTCCCCAGCCTGTCTGATGGGGTTGTCCCCTGTTGGCCGGCATGGTCCTGCGTCTTGTCTCATGTTGTGCACACTGGCCTGCAGGACGTGACCTAAGGTTGATGACCCCTCCTCCAGGGCCCTTGCACCACACAGCCTGGGCCTGATTGCAGCCCCTGGGCTCCTGTGCCTATTCCCACAGCCCCCGCTCTACCAGTTTGCAATTGTCTGTTTCACTCAACACACATTTAATGAGCACCTACTGTGTGCACCTAGCCCAGTGGGAGCAGCACATCAAGGAGGCTGGTGTGGGAGGCCTTGGGTGCCCTCGCTCTGGCTCCCCACCCCAGCGCATGAGGCTGCCTCTCAGGGTCTCAGGCACCCACACCACAGTGTCTGGGAGAAGGCCTGGGAGCATGCATTTGGGCAGTGGCTCTGCAGCCCGGCCTTGCTGGCCCCCAGTGGCCCCAGGCAATGACTCCTCCCTGTCTCCATTTACAGATGAGGAGAGGAGCTGAGGAGGGTGGGCCCGTGACCCTTAGCGGCCAGTTCATTCCCCAGGCCCTGACTGGTGTGGCAGGAAAGAGAATCCACCTTGGGTTGGGGTATGTGGCATGGACTTTAAGATCCACCCTTTTCCACCCTGGGATCCTGGCTCCCGTCCCCCATCCCAGTCCCAGCCAGGATAGCCCCTGGCCATACCTTCTTGGCACATCAACAGTCATGAGAGGCAGCATCTGCCACCAGGAGGCTTCGTCCCACTGGGCTACCTGGCCAGGGCAGCTGCGACAGGAGAGAGCTGAAGCCCTGAGCCCTCCCCTGCCCTTTCCCAGCTCACCCTCAGGGTTCTAGCTCTGTGTTGATGCCCCTCTGATCCAGAAACTTGCCATAGGCCCCCTCTCTACCATGCGCCCCTCTGAGTGACACCCACCCCCTGCAGCCCCCACACGCCCCCACCTTCCCTTCAAAAAGCAGGAGCTGTTAGCCCCGGGGCCCCGCCCACAGGCCACGGTGCCAATGGTGGCTGTAGTCTGCTGTGCTCACTAACCCCCTGCAGTCTCGTCCCTGTAATACCACTTGAGGAATGAACTGGCCACGCAGTCATTTCATGAAGGGGGAAACTGAGGCTCAAGGGTGTCTGTACTTCGGACTGGATCACCCCACTGTGAGAAGGGGCAGGGCAGAGACTGGGAGCCAGGACCACTCTGCACTGGGAGCACCCACCCTCCCGCACCCCATGTGCTGACACGAGCTCATCCCTGCTGCTGCAAGGCCAGACAGACAGACGGACACTTCGACAGTGGTCCCTGCAAGGGTCAAACACAAATGAAAAAAATTTTTAAATCCTCTTTCCTGCAAAAAGGAAAAACAGACCCCTTTTCTTTCAGCTTTTACTTCAGAAAGCTCTTCGTTGTGGAGTCTTTGAATGTGGGTAAATCTTTTTTTTTTTTTTTTTTTTTTTTTGAGACAGAGTCTTGCTCCGTCACCAGGCTGGAGTGCAGTGGCACGATCTTGGCTCAATGCAAACTCCGCCTCCCAGGTTCAGGCGATTCTCCTGCCTTAGCCTCCAGAGTAGCTGGGACTACAAGCGCCCGCCACCACGCCCAGCTAATTTTTTGTATTTTAGTAGAGACAGGGTTTCACCGTGTTGGCAAGGATGGTCTCGAACCCCCGACCTCGTGATCTGCCCAGTTCAGCCTCCAAAAGTGTTAGGATTACAGACATGAGCCACCATGCCTGGCCAAATATGGGTAAATCTTTTTAAAAGCTGAATAAGTCCCCTGCCTGGGGACAAGCTGGGGATGTCTTTCCCAGGGGCAGGATACACCACCTTTGAAACGTGGACATCAAGGAAGGCAGCACCTGCCTCCTTGCTCCCTGCCCAAGGCTAGAAGCCTGACTTTGGCAGCCACGATGCTTCAGAACCACCTCCTGTCCTAGAAATACGAGGAGTTTGTTTTTCCTTTGGATAAAGCCAGCTAATTGCTGGCACAGATGGTCACCCCAGTCTCCAGGTGGATGTGAAATGGAGTCTGTGTGACAAATGGTGCCGTCAAGTCATCCCGCTGGAAGACAAGCTCCTGTTTGTCTTTCAAGGAGAGATGCATGTAGCGGACTGCATCCGCCCGGCTGTGCGCAGGCTGAGATTTCTCTCTGTCTTTGCAAACTCTCAGCAGCTTGCACGTCGTGCACCTGGCATCCTGGTTTAATGCTCAATCAATGACCAAACGGTTTTCTTTCTTTTCTGCCTTGGTGGAGAGTCTGGGGGTAGCAGGAGATTTTGTTTTTAATTGTATTTCTCCCACATCCCATGAGATGCTCCAACTCTGTGTGACTAGGAAGGGGCAAGGGAGGAACCCTCTGGAGTCCCCTGCACAGGACACTGTCTCCGCTCTGCCACCACGCTTATTCCTGGCTGCGGCTTTGCTGTTGACTCTCACAGGCAGATGAGGCGTCTGCTCAGAGAAGAACCCAGGTGCCACCAAGGGAGTGCAACGTGCTGCACCCCAAGACATCAAGCTTGTGAGAAGAACAGTGCGGCCCAGCCCCCACTCCAGGCACAGCCGCGGACACCCTGCCCGCCTCTGCCCAGGGAGGTGCAGCCTGCAGAGCGTACCTGCCGCTGCCTTCCCATCCCTCGGGAAAGCCAACCTCATGCCCAGTCTAAGGAGAATTCTAGCGGACGCTGCCGACTGCCTGCAGGCTCCGGGCTGAGCTCAAGGGAGGGGCCGAGGGTGGCTTTAAAAGGCCTTCACTGATCATTTGCTAGGAAGCCCAAAATAGCTTCCCAGTCTACCAGGCTCCGTGTGTGCCATGACTAGGACATGTCTGAGTCTTGTCTTTTCATTTTTTGTGTTTTTCAAAAGTATACAATTTATAAATAAGAGTATAAGGCTGGGCGTGGTGGCTCACGCCTGTAATCCCAGCACTTTGGGAGGCCGAGACAGGTGGATCACGAGGTCAGGAGTTCAAGACCAGCCTGGCCCAGATGGTGAAACCGTGTCTCCACTAAAATACAAAAAAAAGCTGGGCATGGTGGCAGATGTCTGTAATCCCAGCTACTCGGAAGGCTGAGTCAGAGAATTGCTTAAACCTGGGAGGCGGAGGTTGCAGTGAGTCAAGATCACGCCACTGCACTCCAGCCTGGGTGACAGAGTGAGATTCTGTCTCAAAAAAAAAAAAAAAAAAAGTACAATTTCCAATAGGTAACACGTGCGTGCACATGGAGCCACACACAGGAGGCAAAAGCAAAGTCCACGTCCTCCCAGTCCCAGGCCTCCTCCTCGAGGCAGCCCTGGGAGGCGTTTACGTGCTCCTAGAGGGATGAGGGGAATGGGGTCCCTCCTGTCCCACCTATGGACAATTTGTCCCTTTGAGGCAGAGAATAGGGTCTGGTCAGGGAGCCTAAGGCTGTTTCACGCTGACTTACTGAACTAAATTGAAAGGAAAACCCTAACATTCCAGGCCTAAGTAACAAAAGGACCACAGGCTATTCCCTTTGCAAACCTGGCAGATGTAAAATTGAATGAAAATTGGTTTTTGCAACTAATCAGATGTTTGCATAGGAGTGTAACTTTGTTTTGTGTTTTGTTTTTTTTGTATGTGGTTTGTTTTCATTTTGTTTTGTTTTGTTTGAGATGGAGTCTTGCTCTGTTGCCCAGGCTGAAGTGCAGTGGGACAGTCTCAGCTCACTGCAACCTCTGCCTCCTGGATTCAAGCAATTCTCATTCCTCATCCTCCTGAGTAGCTAGGAGTACAGGTGCACACAACCACACCCAGCTGATTTTTGTATTTTCAGTAGAGACTAAAGCAGGGTTTCACCATGTTGGCCATGCTGGTCTTGAACTCCTGACCTCAGGTGATCCGCCAGCCTCAGCCTCCTGAAGTGCTGGGATTACAGGCGTGAGTCACAGTGCCTGGCCAGGGGTGTAACTTTGTAACTTCACTTCAGCCTCTGATTGGTTGCTCTCTGCAGCCAATCAGACTGGTTGCAGGTCACCCCTTCATTTACATAAGGTGAGCACCAAGTACCAATGGGAAACCTTTACAGGGTATTTGAACCCAAGAAGATTCTGTATCCAGGGCCCTTGCACCCTCCCACTCCCACATTTAGGGCATACTTTCATTTTCAATAAATCCCTCCTTTCATTGCTTCATTCCTTCCTTGCTTTGCTGTGCGTTTTGTCCAATTCTTTGTTTAAATGCCAAAAACTTGAACAACTTGCAGTCCAGACCCTCCACCAGTAACACCTTCTCCCTGCCCAGCACCAGCGTGGAGGTCTCTTCATCTCACTGCAGCCCAGAGCTCTTTCCACATGAGACCCAGCACCACCTCCTGCTGGGAGAAGCAGCTCAGTGTCCGTGGGAAGCAGAATGCCCACATTCCAGTCCCTTCATGCGCTACCGTGACGTGTGGCAGGGTGTTACAGGAAGTCAGAGACCCTGAACGGAGGGACTAGGTGAAGCCATGGCCGAAGAACATGATTGTGAAGATTTCATGAACATTTATTAGTTTCCCAAATTAATACTTTTATAATTTCTTATGCCTGTCTTTACTGCAATCTCTGCACATAAATTTTGAAGGTTTCATGGACATTTATCACTTCCCCAATCAATACCCTTGTGATTTCCTCTGCCTGTCTTTAATCTCTTAATCCCGTCATCTTTGTAAGCTGAGGAGGATGTGTGTCGCCTCAGGACCCTGTGATGATTGCATTAACAGCACAAATTGGGTGTAGAGCATATGTGCTTGAACAATATAAATCTGGGCACCTTGAAAAAGAACAGGATGACAGTAATGCTCAGGGAACAAGGGAGATAACCTTAAACTCTGACTGCAGGTGAGCCAGGTGGAACAGAGCCATATTTCTCTTCTTTCAAAAGCGAATAGGAGAAATATCACTGAATTCTTTTTCTCAGCAAGGAACATCCCTGAGAAAGAGAATGCACCCCTGAGGGTAGGCCTATGAAATGGCCGCTTTGGGGGCAGCTGTCTTTTACGGTCGAAGACAAAGGGATGAAATAAGCCCCCGTCTCCTGTAGCGCTCCCAGGCTTATCAGGACAAGAAAATTCCCGCCTAATAAATTTTGGTCAGACCGGTTGTCTGCTCTCAAACCCTGTTTCCTGATAAGATGTTATCAATGACAATGCGTGCCCGAAACTTCATTAGCAATCTTAATTTCGCCCCATCCTGTGGACCTGTGATCTCGCCCTGCCTCCACTTGCTTTGTGATATTTTATTACCTTGTGAAGTATGTGATCTCTGCGACCCACACCCTATTCGTACATTCCCTCCCCTTTTGAAAATCGCTAATAAAAACTTGCTGGTTTTACAGCTCAGGGGACATCACGGAACCTGCCGACATGTGATGTCTCCCCCAGACACCCAGCTTTAAAATTTCTTTCTCTTGTACTCTTTCCCTTTATTTCTCAGACCAGCGGATGCTTCAGGAAATAGAAAAGAAACCACATTGAATATCAGGGGTTGGGGTTCCCCCAATAGCAGGGGAAGGAGACTTGGCAGCTGTGGTTAAGATTAAGGTGGGGACAGTCCTGGAATCCCCAGTGAACCCAGGGTATGAACCCTTAAAGGAGAGTACATTGGCCACAGCTTCTCCCTGGAGGCCGAACCATAAGGCAGGAGGTGGAGGCAGAGAGATTCAAGGTAAGGACTTGATCCAGTTTTGCTCTGAAGATGGAGGACGGAGCCGTGAGCCAGAGAACGGAGCAGCCTCCAAAAGCTGGGAGAAGACTTTGGCCAACAGCCAGCAAGGATAAGGGACCTGAGTCCTGCAGCAGCAGGGCCTGGATTTTGACAACAGCTTGTCAGAGCAGGAAGCCAGTTATTCCCGGAGCCTCCCAGCAAGAACCCTGCCAGCTGAAACCTCCATTTCAGCCTCATGAGACCTTGAACAGAGAAACCAGAAAAACCCAGGAGAACGTCTGACCTCCAGAGCATGAGATGAAAAATGGACGTTGGTTTTCACTGCCACGTGTTCTAATTTGTCCCACCAGCAGTGGGAAGCATACAGCATCCCCCTCGCCTGCTCTGCTGATGTAAAGGCACGTTGTTTTCAACCTTCTGCTATGAAGAAAGCTTTGCATTAACTCTCTTTGCTCATATGCACATGTAGTGGAGGACGAATCTGTCGAGCCCTGAGTTGGGTTTTTGAGACCCTGTCCGTACAAAGCACCCACAGTGTGTCCCTATGCAGAGGCTATACGTACACACAGCCCCACCAGCCACAGGACGACAGAGGCTGGCTCAGCCAGCCCAGAACCATCCGGACCCCCAGGAGCTGCCTGATTCCAGAACCTCGCAGGCCATGCCCGGGCTCCTCCCGCACAGGCTGTCTCCTGGGTCTGAGTGGGGGACGGGAAGGCCTCAGCCTCTCGGGTCACCAGAAATGTGCTCAGATGGGCTGAATGTTCTGGGTCCATTTCCTCCTCAAGCCCAGAAGAGTTTGCTTTGTAGGAACCTGTTCCAAGTGATTTCTAAGTACTCAAAGGCTCTTTGGTGGATGTGTCAGGATCCCAATTCCTAAAATTAGAAAGTTGTGTCAAAAATCACAAAACAGGCTGGGCGCAGTGGCTCACGTTTGTAATCCCAGCACTTTGGGAGACTGAGGTGGGCAGATCACTTGAGTTCAGGAGTTCAAGACTGTTTGGCCAATATGGTGAAACCCTGTCTCTATTAAAAATACAAAAATTAGCTCAGTGTGGTGGCAGGTGTCTGTAATCCCAGCTACTTGGGAGGCTGAGGCAGGAGAATCACCTGAACCCAGGAGGTAGAGGTTGCAGTGAGCCGAGATCATCATGCCATTGCACTCCAGCCTGGGCGATAGAGTGAGACTCCATCTCAAAATAAATAAATAAATACATACATACATACATACATAAAATCAAGAGGAACTGGCCTGGCCCAACATCCTGGCCGCTGCGTCCTCCTCGCTGCCAAGTCAGATTCCTCGCTCTCCCTGTGGGGTTTCAATGACCCCTGCACACAGTCTGCTAAGTGCCTGACCGGGCCACTATTGGAGACCCTGATCCCACAGAGGTGCCTGTTCAGAGAGAAGCGATGGGCTCAGTGTTCCCCAGGCCACACTCCACAAGTAGGTGAAGGAAGAAAAGAGAGGCAACACTTGAGGCCGCTGGGGCTCAGCCCCTCCAGGGCCCTTGAGAGGGGTGTATAAACCTCCCACCCAGGGGTGAGGAGCTGGGTGCTCCCCACCAACACCCATTGGCATCAGCAGCAGCTGCTCCTGGGGCATCACCTGCCCAAAAGCCAAGGAAGCCCCATGCAGAAGGCAGCGTGTCTGGAAGTGACCCCTCGGGTGGGGTCGCCTTCCTCCAGCTCCCACCCCAGCGAGGACTCCCTTCCCTCAGGCTCTCAGCGTGAGGACGGCTCTGGGCATGGCACCCGCGAGGGGAGAGCGGCAAGCGTGGGAAGGGCGGCTTCCACTGGTTTGGTTTTTGATTAGGGAATGGCAGAAACCTGAGCTTCGCGGGGCAGGGAGTCAGCTCTCCTCATGGAGGCGGCCTTGGTGGGGATACTTTCCAGCAGGGACTCTTTTACCCGGAGTGTTTTTGCTGTGTGCACGATGACTGGCTCAGTTTCTGTAATAATCGTTTCCATCAGCATAGAGACAGCTGTTTATATTCTTCAACTTTGTATTATGAAAAACATCAGACAGAAAAATTGAGAGACTAGTATCGCATGCACCTGTGTGCACAGAGTCCAGATTCAACAGTTACGAAGGGAAAATTACACATTTTCTTTTAAATTTACCAAAGACCGAAACACACCAAGTACTGCAGGAAGGAGAACCTGGTGGAGGAGGGTGGGGCTGGAGAGGGGGGCACAAGGGTGAAGGGAATGGGGTGGGTGGGACAGAGGTGGGGGATGGAGGGTGGGGTAGCATGGGGTGGAGTGGGGGATGGAAGGTGGGATGGGGCTGGGTGGGACCGGGTGGGGAGATGGAGGGTGGGGTGAGGCAGAGGTTGGGGAATTGATGGGTGGATGGAGGTGGGTGAGGGTAGAGTGGGATGGGTGAGACATGGCAGGGATGGAGCATGGGGTGAGGCAGAGGTGAGGGAATGAAGGGCGGGGCGGGCCAGGGGCAGCCCCCAGTGCCCACAGCTGGAGCAGGCGAGGGGCAGGAGGGAGCGGCTACCTGCCCCTGTACTGGGCGGGTGGGTCCTGGGGTGCCCCCTGACCTGCTGCTGGCTCTCCTGAACGAGGGGTTTGTTTCCGCCTCCCAAGCCCACAATCTGGTCTGTGTGTGCCTGTGTCTGCTGACAGCTCCATGAGTGAACTGTGATACGTCACGGCTTGGGGGAAGTGTGGGACATGCTTGTGATTTTCTTTCTCTGTAGAAGTCGAGCAGAGAGAGAGCAGCTCCCCCAGTGTGAGCGCCTGACACCGAGAAGGCCCGGGGCTCGGAGGCCTAAGGCACTCACTCCAAAGACCTGAGAATTAAGGGAACCCGGGGGGCCTCTTGCCCAGACCTGGAAGAGCAGCAAGTGCTGTGAGGGCCTCTGCACCCCCTGAGGACCCCTGAGCCCCCTGGGGACCGCTGCACCCCAGTAAGGACCCCCGTGCCCCCTGAGGACTCCTGTGCCCTGTGAGGGCTCCCGTGGCCACCTGAGGACCCCTGTAGCCTGTGAGGGCCCTGTGCCCTGTGAGGACCCTTGTACCCCTGGGCCTGGGCGGAGACCCACACACAACCCCACTGATTCCAGGGGAAGAGAAAGGGACCCCGTGGGGCTTGTCAACCATCACAGACCCAGAGACTCTGGGCAGAAGCGTCTGCCTGCCATGCTCAGCCGCGAAGGCCCCACCAGGAGAGCCCAGCTATGGGTCCCAGAGGAAACGGCTTAAAGGGCCTCTTTCCACCGGCCGCCAAGCCCCTCCAGGCTTTGCTGAGGCCCTGAGATAACCAAGCAAAAACCAGCCTCACTTCCCAGGGGCTCAATTACCAGAAACTTCAAGGAAACAAAAACCCACCCAAAGACATTTTCCCTAATTACCCCAACAAGTCAGACAAAGGCCGTGTAGAGCCTTTCCCGGAGTTTCCCAGCAAGCACCGCGGCATCTGGGTCCTCATGTGGCCGTCAAGCCTGTGCACCTCCACATGGAGCTCAGGAGCCACCCCCAGGGCTCCTGGAGTCAGCTTGGCCTCCGCCAGCAGGCAGGCCCCAGTGCCCACCAGCATGTCTGGGTTTGCAGGGCACAAAGCCTGACGCTTTGCTCCAGCTCCCAGAAAACAGGAGAGGAGCCCATGTGGCTGAGGCGTGGGCAAATGCACAAGCCCCCCCCTCTGCTGGAAGCCCAGATGGCCGAGGAGTGCTCGGGGCCTGGCCAGCTGCCCACGCCTCTGGCTTGGACTGTCTGAGGTCCTGAGAGGGAAGCCTAGTCTCCAGCTGCTTAGCCCCAAGAGGAAGGTAGGGCTCACAGGCTGGATGGGTCAGATGCAGCAAGGACAAGAGGCCGCTTGACTCTTGCCAGCATCTGCCTGTGTCCCAGGGCTGCAGTGTGTCCAGGAGGGACCAGCAGTGCCCATCTGTCTTGCCTTGGCCACTGCCACAGCCAGCTTGACCACCCAGACCTGAGAGATTTGCTCACCAGGGCACTTGACACAGCAGGCCACAGAACTGCCCAAAAGCCTTAAATCTGCTCCCACCTTTTCATTCTTGATCTCAGTGTAGACATGCTCTGGAAGATGGTCCGTTTGGGGCATTGACGCTCCTTCCACTTGCCACTGTTTTTCGTAGTTACTGCATTATTTTCAGACGGCCGGTGGATACTTTATACCTGTAGGCAATGCACTGGAGCTGTGCCTCTTGGCTGGTGACTTCTGACTACTCCCATGGAGGGAAAGCCTGGGTTCCCCCTCCCACCCTCATTCCCACCTTCATCTTTTCCTTATGTCCCCTTCAAGATCTTGGACGTTTGTCTTCTGTTCAATCATACATTAGAGACCTCCTTTTTCGTCTATAGGATGATTCTAACCAGGTGATATGGTTTGGCTGTGTCCCCACCCAAATCTCATCTTGAATTGTAGCTCCCATAATCCTCACGTGTCATGGGAGGGACCCAGGCGGAGGTAATTGAATCATGGCAGCAGTTACCCCAGGTTGCCGTTCTCTCGACAGTGAGTGAGCTCTCACAAGATCTGATGGTTTTATAAGGGGTTGTCCCCCTTTTGCTCAGCACTTCTCCTTCCTGCCACCCCGTGAAGGATGGGCTTGCTTCGCCTTCCACCATGATTGTAAGTTTCCTGAGGCCTCCCCAGCCCTGTGGAACTGTGAGTCAATTAAACCTCTTTCCTTTATAAATTACCCAGTCTCAGTTATATCTTTATTAGCAGTGTGAGAACAGACTAATACACCAGGCCATCCTGATAAACAGCACTTAAGTATTATGACGATTTAAATATCATCTTTTGAGAAGCCAAGTGCTATGTTTATGTACTAGGGCAGGAAATACAATTCCATTCTAAACCCTTCCATGTTAACCAGACTCCACGGAGCACAAGCTCTCTGTACCCCGTTTGTTTTCACTCTAGACTTTCACCTTTTCTCCACGTCCTTGCGTCCCCCTGGCCTCCTTCTTCCCAGCTGCTGTGCCTCAGGTGCTTCAGGTGCACTGAGCGCCCCAGGTCCTGGCAGATACGTTGTCCTCACACGGGAAGACGTGGGCTGCAATCGAGGTTCTTGGTTCCTTGTGAACTTTGTCTTCGAGCATCTGGTGTCGCTGATCCAAGCAGGCTGTCACTCTGGCTCTGAGTCCTGTGGGCACTCAGTTCCTCTCCAGAAGCTCTTGGGCCTTCCCTCCTTACCTCCAGATTCTGAAATGTCACCAGAAGGGGAAGCAACACCCTTTGCCTCAATCCAGCTCAGTACTCGGGAGCCTGGCTCACGTCTCTCTGTTCCCTTCTGTGTTGTCCTCATGGAGCTGCAGATGACACCCACCGAGTTGGCCCTTGAAACTCCAGCGTCTCCCTCCTAACAGTCGACAGAAAACGCATCCAAAGCCCAGGTGCTACAGAGCCCGGCTTAAGGGACGTGCTAGGGCAGAGGGACTTACTTCAGAAGGACTTTTCTTGCCTGTGAAAAGAATTGCTCCTTTTACAAAGAGGACATTGGCTGTTTTCTATGTTGACCCAAAGAATAATTTCCCTTTGTTGCACAAAAAAAGCAGAGCTGGCCTGTAGAAGCTGAATGAATGGGGAAAGTTTCCATCTTTTTAAAAAACAAATTCTGCCCCTTGTGAACCCACAGGAACCTGACTGGAGAGTTGAAACCTCTGGGAACCCAGGCCAGCCTCCTTGGCATTTTGCAAGTGTCATGTCTCCATCCTGAGTGTTTTTAAAGTCGTGGTTGTCCCAGGGTTTTGAGGGATCCAAGGAGATGAGAACAGCAGTGTGAAATGATGCATGACACTCGCCACAGATGGCCGTGTCAGAGCCTTATCTGGAAACATGCAAGCAGAGGCTGGCTCCATGGGCAGAGGCGCTGCTGGCGCCAGGCTCCCCATCAGCCTGGTGAGGAAGCTTCATGGCCAACATCAGTGAGACTCCAGCCTCTGGGGTCAAGGGCCCAGCCTGGCCAAGAACCTGAGAAGCCCTGTCCTCGCTGCTGGACATCATCGCCCCTGAGAGCTGATCTCTTTCTGTGGGCAAGGTCCCTGGGGTGCCCCCCCAAGCCTGCACCCCAACTCCCCACCACCCTCAGCTATCTGACACCTCTCCTGAAGAAGATGATTCCTGCCAACCCTGCAGAAAACTCCCAGGGGCACATGGGAAGGGGAGCAAGATGGGCGGGACTGGCTCTTCCCAGGCAGGAGAAAGGAGGGCTGCCCCTCAAACCCACCATTCAGGGAAGGGGAGGGCAGGTGATGGGCCCTGGGGCAGCACGGGCACAGCACATGCCCAGTTCCTCCACCTGATGTAGGAAACCCATTACTCAGTACTCCTGAACCTCAGTTTCCCCATTTGCAATGGTGATAGCAATGGCTCTACCGGGCAGTTTCTCTGATGCATAAGTGATGTCGTGCCATGAAGAGCTGGCACAGCATGGGCAGAGAGTGACCAGGAACACGCTCCCACATCCCGACAGCTTGGCCCTTGTTGTCTGGGCTCTGGCTGAGCAGGTCAGGACGAAGGCATGGCCCCTTGGCTCTCAAAGCCACCATTTGCCAGCTGGACAAAGGTCCTTCCAGCTCAGCCTGTTGTTTGTTTGTTTGTTTGTTTAGACAAAGTCTCAATCATGTTGCCTAGGCTGGAGTGCTCGCTGCAGTCTCGACTTCCCAGGGTCGAGCCATCCTCCCTTCTCAGCTTCCTGAGTAACTGGGACTACAAGTGTGTACCACCACACTCAGATAATTTTTTTTATTATTTTTTGGTAGAGATGGAGGGCTCCCTATGTTGTCCAGGCTGGCCTCAAACTGCTGGACTCAAGCAGTGTTCCCACCTCGGGCTTCCAGAGTGCTGGGATTACTGTCCCTGGCTCAGCTTGGCTCTTGGTGACAATGGGGCAGTGACTGAGGACTCAAAGGGCCACACATCCCATGGCAGGCAGGAAATGTGAGGCTTATCTCCCCAGCAGATTGGAAAAAGACAATGAGAAGCAGCTCAGCCTGGCACTCCCCAGCCAATGTAAGCCAACTTAAAAACAGCTTGGGCCGGGCGCGGCGGCTCACGCCTGGAATCCCAGCACTTCGGGAGGCCGAGGCGGGCAGATCACGAGGTCACGAGATTGAGACCATCCTGGCTAACACAGTGAAACCCCGTCTCTACTAAAAATACAAAAATTTAGCCGGGCGCGGTGGCGGGCGCCTGTAGTCCCAGCTACTCGGGAGGCAGAGGCAGGAGAATGGCGGGAACCCAGGAAAAGGAGCTTGCAGTGAGCTGAGATCGGGCCACTGCACCCCAACCTGGGCGACAAAGTGAGACTCCGTCTCAAAAAAAAGAAAAAAAAAACAACTTGAGTGGCAATTGCGTGGCCTTTCCCACTGTGGTACTTGCACCCACCACCCCGGAGAAGCGCTGGGCCCCGCCCCAAAGCATCTGATGCAGCAGAGCTGTGTGTTGGGTGTGCTGACCATGTGCATGTGTGCACGAGTGTGTGCGTGTATATATGTGTCATACACATGCATGTGTGTGCACCTGGGTGTGCATGTGTGTGTCCATGTATGTGTGTTGTGTACATGTGTGCACCTGTGTGCATGTGTTGTGCCTGTGTGTACAGGTATGTACGCATATGTATACACACATGTGCACATGTGGGAAGAATACCCATTTCTGACAAGTCTCCGGGTGAGGTTGAGTCTGCCGTTGCAGGGCCTGCATTCTGACCACCCTGGGTCTATCAGAACATAAGCCCTCCTCCTCCTCTTCCTGTCCTATCCCACAGGCCAGAGGATAAGAGGTGCGCATGTGGACGGGGGTTCCAGGACAGCATGGCTTCTTACAGCAGAAACACACAGCAGAATCTGTCCATCAAGGCAGGCATGGTGAAATCATGCCTAGGAATCCTCCGCGCCCACAAAAGCAGTACCTGGAGAGCCAGGGCCCAGGTCTCCCCTGGGCTATCATGGCCTGCCTCTCTCCCTCCCTCTACAGACCCTAAGGAGCACACAGCAGGGACAGCACCACCCACCCTGCCCCTCACTCATGCAGCTCACATCAGGCAGACGTGACGCTGTGGACCTGGGTAGGCCCCACGTTTCAAGGCAAATCAAGCAGCTGACCAGGAGGTAATTCAGGCAAAGGAGCAGAATCATCAGATAAAATATAGGATGCCCAGTTATATTTGCATTTCAGATAATTCAAATTTGATTCAAATTTGATAATTAAAATGTGAATTATTTTATAGTATAAGTATGTCCCAAATATATACATGGATTATATTACATTGTGCTATATTATATCATATTATTTTATTAGGAAGGTGGTGACCACTGCTAACCAGAAGGTGCCCGTCTCCCAGCCTCATGGGGACACGTGGTTCTTGGTCACAAGAGCTGGGTATGGTGGAAGGGATGTTTAGAAAGCTTTGGTCAAACACATATATATGTGTATATATATATATACACACACACACACATATATATATAATATTTGGGACATACTTATACTACAAAATTATTCAATGTTTACTTGAAATTCAAATTTACCTGAGCATCCTGTATTTTTATGTTAAATCTGGCAATCCCTGAAAGGAGCCAAAACCCCCTCAGGCAGTCGAGAGTGTGGCAGCCAGGCCAGCACGCTACAGCTCCCTCCCTCTCGGGCCGTGGCCTGGCCCTGCAGGGGACGTCGTAGGAACAATAATTGTCCACGTCTAGTGCTGGGGGCATCATGGGCGCTGCCCCAGAGCCACGACCAGCCCACCTTTCGGTCAGCATGGTGAGTCTTCAGATGCCCCATGTGAAGAATCATGCTTCTTTTCTAAATGCTGAGAGTGGGCCCCTCGTGGTGGGCAGGTTCCCAGAGAAAGGAAACGCCTTCCCTTGGTTCCCTCCAGCAGGGTTCAGACAGGAGCCAAGATCTGGGTCCCAACAGTGGGTGGAAAACGCCCCCTAGAGGTGTGATGTGTTGGCTGCAAGCCTGGCGGCTGGGCCTGGGGACACCCTCACCAGGTTGCCTTCAGTCAGGGGTTCCTCTGAAGCCCAACTTCTAATTTATCTGCAACCACAGGCTACTTTGGTCAGAAGGGAAATAATTAGATCAGAACCTTAATAGCATTAATTTCCCCCAAATAGGAAGAAAGCGAAGGGAGGGGACATGAGAGCTGTTAATTAGGTGACAACTTCTCCCACCTGGCTGTGCTGGAAAAGCGCCTCTGTGGAAGACACAGCCTCCAGGACGGGAAGAGGCAGGCTCGGTGGTGTTGGGTCAGAAACCCCCCGCCTCGTGTGGCTGCCATGCAGTCCCCAGCACCTCTGAGGCCACTCAGCCCGGGAAAGGGGATGACACAGCTGTGCTCGGTGTCTGGCTGCCATGCAGTCCCCAGCACCTCCCGGGCAAGGCCAGCCATCTGGTGGCCATGCAGTCCCCAGCACCTCCCGGGTAAGGCCAGTCAGCCCGGGGAAGGGGACAACAGAGCTGTGCTCGGTGTCCAGCTGTCTGGATGAGGCCCAGGAGGACGGCCTGTGGTGGAGCAGGAGGACCTGGGGGAACAAAACCCACAGTGGCCACCCAGCTCCAAAGGCTGTGCTCTTTCTACGATGTCTGGGGTCTCAGGTGTGAGTGGCAGAGGGAGCAGTTCCACCAGCCATGTCAGCCTCACTGCAGTGGAATTCCACTTCTGTCCCAGAGACTCAGCCAGAGGGAAGGAAACTGTGACCACAGGCATGTGGACACGCAAGGGTATGTTTGAGCAAAGTCTTCTAAACCTCCTTTCCCTTACACCCAACTCTCATGACCAAGAACCAGGTGTCCCCATGGGGCTGGGAGATGGGCACCCTCTGATTAGCAGTGGACACCCCTTTCCAGAGATGACATCAGCTCACCAGGCAAGAAACTCCACTTAGAACCCAGAGCCGATCTGGGGAATGATTCACACTAGCTAGACTTATACAAGACTGATCTATAACCTGGAAGGCTTGTATGTTCGCTGACCATGGGAAAGCCTTTCTAGGGCCTGAGCATTTCCCACCTGGGATCCAAGTTGTCTGTTCCTGGGATCAAGATATTTGGGGAGCCACATCCATCTTTTGAAGGAAATTTGAGCAACAGGGATCATAGAGTGAGGATCATTCATTCCATCCCCATGAGTGAGGGAATGGGTCAGTAGGTTGCCATCCACAAATGGTCACTGTCCACCTGCTATGTGTTGGCCTTGCCTGGGAGGTGGGGGACAGTGGTGCCACACCAGACCCAGCCCTGGCCCCCTGGAGCCAGCTGATAGCCTGGCAGTGGAAGCACACGTTAAACAAATTATCATCCATGATTCAGAATGACAGGTGTGCAAAGTGTGTCCCACAAAGAACTTGCTGAGTGAGAAACACAGGTGTGTGGCCATAGAGACCAAATGGGACCCTCACAGCTGGGTGTGCGCAGGAGAGAGACAGGCAAAGGGGTGGGGGCAGGCATTTGCACCCTAGGGGCTGCAGGGTGATTTGCAAGGGGAGCCCAGGTGAGGGTCCACAGGGACTAGAGCAGGCCAGGGAGGGAGGTGGTCAGGAGTTGGCTGGAGCCAGGCTTCTGAGGGTTGATTCCTGGCTCTGCCCTCAACCCAGGCAGTTCTACACTCTACTCATCTCTGACTCCTCCCCTCAAAGCAGGCGTGACAGTGGCACCTGCCTCAGAAAGGAGGGGGCGTGTGGGGAAAGCAGGTATTTCATGACGAATGCCCAGCATAGAGCCCTGGAGACAGTACCCCTGCCCAGGTTCCCACTAGAGCAGGCAGACAGCCCCAGCTGGGATGAGCCAAGCGTGTGTCTCCATGTGGACTAAGCCCAATCTGGGGCTCAGCACCCTCGGGTCTCCTGGTCCAGGCTCCTGTCTTGCCTTTTTATGCCATCTTTTCTCAATAGGCACAGGTACAGGGCACCCCCGAGGGAGGAGGTGCTCCAGACTGAAGGAGGAGAGTACCTGGCTGGGATGGGGTGGGGAGGCGCAAGGACCCCAGGATGTCCAGGGAACAATAAGGAGATGAGTAAATGGTGAGGGTCCTGTCTCCTGAGCGTGTCTGTGCTAAGTGGCTGTAGGCTGGGTTTCATTCCTCTTTAGAGCAAGGCTGAGGCCAGGCCCACCTGGGGGCCAGGGTAGAGGACGTACCACGTGACAGCAGCGGCCTAGACCCCTCACGAAGTCTCACTGGGCAATGTCTCCACCAGGCCATGGCAGGGACCCGTATCACCAGCGGCACCCTGCACAGATGGGGAAGCTGGGGCCCAGGTCCCAGACAGCCAAGCCAGCTCTTCGACCACTCAGCGGTCCCAGCAGGTGAGGCTGACAACAGTCTGCATGGGCTAAGAGGCTGAGCTCACCAGTGCCAGCTCTGGTTGGTCACCAGGATGCCAGAGCGCGCTGGCAGAGGCCCAGGGCACCCTGCAGAGCAACCAAACCTCACCGAGATCCTCAGGGAAGGGGTTGTTGTCGGCCCATTGTACGGAGGAGGACACTAAACCCTCAAGAGGCTCAGGGCCTCGCCCGGTCACACAGCTGGAAGGCGCCAATGCCAGGAAAGGGACCCGGAAGAGGGACCCGGCGCCTACACCCTCAGAGGCGAAAATATCTGAGCAGCGGGTGCCTGGCCAATTGGCCCGTGGTGGGCGTGGCCGAGAGGGAATGGGGCGGAGAGAAGCCCGTGAGGGCAGGGCGGAGGCGGGGTGGGTGGAGCCGGCGGCCGCGGCAGCCTTGATTGGATGCCGCCTTAAGCTCGTCATGGGTGCGTTTTGACTGGCGGCCCCGCCCCTGATCCGTCCCCGAGCCGCCCTCCCGAGAGCTGCCCTGCCCGGCCCCAGCCTAGGCCCCGCCCTGGTCACGCCCCCTCTGCGCCTCCCGGCCCCGGCCCCGCCCCGCGGTGGGGCCTCCGCAGAGATCCGCGGTTAACGCTTCCCCAGAGCTCCGGCTGCGCGGCCGGGAGTCGGAGGCAGGCGGTCAAGGCCGGCATGGCCGGAACCCCTCCTTGCCCCTGCTCCCAGGAGGCGCTGGACTCCGGGGGCGGGCGTGAGGCCCTCCATCCCGCGCCCAGACCCGGGCAGTGAGCCCTATGCCTGCAGTAATTGTGGGATTGCTGGTTTTGTTTTTTCCTTAACACCTTTATTGAGATCATAGAGTTCACCCGCTTAAAGCGCACGAATCGGTGGGCTTTTGTTGCGAGCAACCGTGGCCATTATCTAATTCCAGAGCATTTCACCTCCTTAAAACGAAGCTGGGCCTAGCCGGGCGCGGTGGCTCAAGCCTGTAATCCCAGCACTTTGGGAGGCCGAGGAGGGAGGATCACCTGAGGTCAAGAGTTCGAGACCAGCCTGGCCAACATGGTGAAACCGCGTCTCTACTAAAAATACAAAAATTAGCCGGCCGTGGTGAGCGCCTGTGGTCCCAGCTTCTCGGGAGTCTGTCAGGAGAATTGCTTGAACCCGAGAGGCAGAGGTTGCAGTGAGCCGAGATTGCGCCATTGCACCCCAGCCTGGGCAACAGAGCGAGACTCTGCCTCAAAAACAAAAAAGCCGATCCCCATTCGCACTGACTCGCGTTTCCCTCCCCCTCCCCCGTCCCCGGCAACTGTGCGTCTACTTTCTATTCCTATGGAGTTGCCAGTTCTGGCTCTTCCTGTGAATGGATTCCCATGCTGCGTATTTTGGTGTCTGAATTCTCTGACTTTCGTCTCAGCCCGCACCCACGCTGCCGCAGTCCGCGCTCGCGGCTTTTAGGCTGAACGCGGCTGCGCCGTGCGGGTGCCCGCGCTCCGTGCGCCCCTAGCCGGTTCAGCCCCGGTTGGGGGTGGCGCTCGCCTTGTGGCTGCAGATCCCAGCCTGAACCTGTGTCTTGTTCCACCAGCGCGGGCGCCCGCCACGGAGCTGCTGCCTCCTCGGGAGACGGTTCCATCGTTGAAGGAACGGCCGGACTGTCTTTTGCAGCAGCGGCTCCATCTGGCCCCACAGCACGACCGCACGAGGATCCCGAGCCCCGATCCTCGCAGTACTCGCCACCCCGGCCGCGTGGTTGCGGCGGTCTCGGCGGGGCAAGGGGTCCCCACGCGGGCTGGTTCGCGTTTCGCGTGACCGATGGTGCTCATTGGCCATCTATACATCTTTTCTTTTCTTTTTCCTGAGTCGGAGTTTCTCTCTTGTTGCCCAAGCTGGATTGCAATGGCGCGATCTCGGCTCACTGCAACCTCCGCCTCCGGGTTCAAGCGATTCTCCTGCCTCAGCCTCCCGAAGTAACTAGGATTACAGGAGCCCGCCACCACGGCCGGCAAATTTTTTTGTATTTTTAGTAGAGACAGGATTATGCCATGTTGGCCAGGCTGGTCTCGAACTCCTGACCTCAGATGATCCTCCCGCCTCGGCCTCCCAAAGTGCTGGGATTACAGGCGTGAGCCACCGCGCCCGGCCCATCTGTACATCTTCTTTGGAAAAATGTGTATCCAAATCCTTTGCCGTTTTATAGTTAGATTATCTTTTTGTTATAGAGTTATAATAATTATTTATACCTTCTGCAAGGAAGTTCCTTATCAGATATAGGATTTGCAAATACTTTCTCCCAATCTGTGGGTCGTCTTTTCACTTTTCTGATGGTTTCCTTTGAAGCATAAAAGTTGTCTGTTGTTGTTCGGGTGAAGTGTTAGAAAGAACACTTACTGTGCTTTAAAGAGGAACACGTTTTAAGCACCCCCGCACGGGGCGGAGCAGGGCCGAGTCCCCGGCGGGAAGGGACCCGAGGCCTCGGCTGCGCCTGCGCCGACGCCGGCGCGTGAGCCCGAGCTCGTGCCTGGCGGAGCGCGCGTCCGCCCCCGAGTGCGCCTGCGCGGAGCTCGTGGCCGCGCCTGCTCCCGCCGGGGGCTCCTTGCTCGGCCCGGCCGCGGCCATGGGAGAGGCCGAGGTGGGCGGCGGGGGCGCCGCAGGCGACAAGGGCCCAGGGGAGGCGGCCACCAGCCCGGCGGAGGAGACAGTGGTGTGGAGCCCCGAGGTGGAGGTGTGCCTCTTCCACGCCATGCTGGGCCACAAGCCCGTCGGTGAGCGCCCAGGCCGCGGACGCGCGTGGGGGCGGGGCGGGCAACCGGCGGGGCGGGGCGGGGCCTGCGCTCGCGACACCCGCGCCCCCACGCGCCCCGCCGAGCCCGGGCCGTGACACCCCCGCCACACCCGTCCCGGGACCCCCGCCCCCTCCCACGCGCCCTTCGGACCCCGCCCCGGACCCCGCCCCCGGCCCCTACCCCCGTGACACCGCGAGGCACTAGCCCGCAGCGCCCCACCCCCACCCCTGCGTCGGGACGCCCCACCCCTCCCACACACACCACCCAGCCCTGCCCCCAGACAGCACCTCCGCACCCTGGCCCGCCCCATCCCACCGCGGCCACCCTTGCCCCTCCAGTCCTCAGGGCACCCCGTCCCCTCCATCCTTTTTCTCCTCCCCGCTGACCACTTGTCCCGCCGCCCCTCCTCCCCCCAGGTGTGAACCGACACTTCCACATGATTTGTATCCGGGACAAGTTCAGCCAGAACATCGGGCGGCAGGTCCCATCCAAGGTCATCTGGGACCACCTGAGCACCATGTACGACATGCAGGCGCTGGTGAGCCCACCCGCCCTCCCTGTGCTGCCGGATGGGGGCATGAACCCACACACCGCTGAGGGTCAGCCTGAGCTGGGCAGAGGCCCCTCCATGCCTGCTGGGGTCCGCTGGGCAGAGCAGAGGCCCCTCCATGCCTGCTGGGGTCCGCTGGGCAGAGCAGAGGCCCCTCCATGCCTGCTGGGGTCCACTGGGCAGAGCAGAGGCCCCTCCATGCCTGCTGGGGTCTGCTGGGCAGAGCAGAGGCACCTCCATGCCTGCTGGGGTCCACTGGGCAGAGCCCCCTGCAGTGAGACCTGTCCTTAAGGAGGGCATCCCAGGGGTCCAGAGCCTGTCATGGAAAGCACAAACGCAGTGCTAGCAGCTGGCCAGCTTTTTAGGGGGCCTGCTTTAGACTGGGTGCTGGGCCAGAGCCTCCAGCTGAGACCCTGGGGAGGGAGGGAAGGATGCAGAGGCCCCGGGCCCTTAGGCCCTTGTCAGCCTCCTGGGATGCCCCGGAAGTGCTTTAGGCAGAGGGTGACCCTATCTGAGTCACACCAAGGTGAATTTGGTGGCTTCTGTGGGAGTCAGGCAAGTAGAGTCCCAGTCCTCACAGAGCTTGGAGATGGCAGTGTGTGACAGGTGAGCGGGTTAACTAAGTAAGCAGGGTGGCCAGAAGAGACAGCGGGTGTTCCAGGCTCTGTGGCAGCAGGAGGTGGTGGGTCCAGGAGCTGAAAGAAGGTGGTATACTTGGAGAGTGGGGTGGGGGTCAGGGGTCAGGTGACCAGGAGGAGTGGGGACCTGTGCTGGTGGAAAGAGAGTCTGTGCCAGCCACGCTGGACTCAGGGCCACACCAGCCCTTCCAGTAAGACATAGGGGCACCACTGGGGCAAGGAATGCTTGCTGTTGACATTGGTGGAGTGACATGGGTCTCCTTGTCATAGCTGTAGAAAGGGGACAGAGATGCCAGCCGTGCAGGGGCCTGGCTGTCTGAGGAGAGGAAGGATGCTCAGCCCTAGAAATGCCCTGGAAGCTTAAGACCCTGTTGCTGCCATGTCGTGTGTTGAGGACGTTCTGAGCCAGTGTGGCATTTGCACTGAGTGACCAGTACCTGGTGGCCCAGACACAGCTGGCTACTAAGCTCACAAGGTCCTCCCTGGACCCGCTCCTGCCTAGAGCGTATCCATCAGCCATTGAACCCTGGTCACCACCCCTCAGGGTCAGAGGCCCCCTATCACCAAACTCCCATCAGCTTCTTGGTTGTGGGAGAGGGCACCTGGTCCCCAGACGCCTCCCACACCGGGATTTGGAGAGATCGATGCAAATCTGTGCCTGTCTCTGGGGAAGACAAACAGCTCCAAGGCCCGTAATGTCCCCTGGGGCATGGGTGCTGGCTCAGATGAGCACAGCAGCCCACATGACACTCAGGAAGCCATGTGGGACCGGCAGGCCTTTCAGCCCTAGGACTGTGGCCCTGTTCCTTATTCCTGCAGTGGCCTATGGCATCAGTAAGGACTGGGCAAGACCATAGGCTGGCGCTTTCTCTGGACTGTGACACTTCTGTGTGACTGAGAGCTGAGTCTTTCAGACCTTATGAAGTACAGAGCCCCTGGAGTATCCCCGAGAAGCCGAGCAGCTGGCCCAGGAGATTTTGAGGAGCACAAATGTGGCCTGATGGCCTGCTCCACACAGCACCCAAACTGCCAAGCAGAAGCCCCTCTCTCCTGAATCGCCTCCCAGTCCAAGGTCCTTCTCGCCAGCTCCACTTTTCCCTGGCTCCCGGTCTCTCCCTCTGGTCTCTGTGACCTCAGGAGGGCAGTGACTGGCAAGCACTCGGGTGGCCCTGCTCCATCTGCTCTTCTTTGCCTGGTTCTGTGCCTGTGGCGCTCCCAACTGACACCCTCAGTGTCCATGGGTTCCTGCCACGTGGATGAGAACTCGAGGCGCCTGCGGCCTTTCCCCAGGGCTGTCACCGTGCCCTCTGCATGCCGCCTTGGGGAACGCCGTCTCTTAGTGAGACCGTAGGCCGTGGTGGGCAGGCAGGGCCCACAGGTGTGTGTCACCAGGGCTGCCTGGTCCTCAGGGCCCACCTTAGTGATGCCGGCCCCAGTGGGTCTTCCTGACCCCTGCACATGCTTGCTTCCAGTGGTTCTGCCCTCCCTGGGTCTGTCTGAAAAGCCCAGCTGTGGCAGGCACTGTTCACAAAAAGAAGAAATGCCCTTTGCCCATGCCCCGCCCACCGCAGTCTCCAACACAGTGATGTGTGCTCGTTGGCTGCTCGCCAAGTGGCTCTTAGTGGCTCTAGTGGCTTCTTGAAACCACATCTTCACCCTTGTTTCTTAAAACTCTCTATTTGACATCAGCATGAGTCTGAGATTCTTCCATTCCCGAATCCAGAGAGGAACTTCGTCCTTCCAGAAGAGATCATTCAGGAGGTCCGAGAAGGTGAGACTCGGGAGAGGTTGGGCTTGGGAATCAGAAAAGGCCAGACCCTGGCCAAGGGCGGGGAGGTGAGGGTGAGGACCCCGGGCCTCCAGGGAGGTGTGAGGGTCCAGCGCAGACCCCGCCCCACCTGTGCTTGGGTGGTCTTGGAACCTCCGGGATTGGAGAGGACTTTGTTTGAGAGCAGTGGCTGGACGGAAGCTGAGGCCCGTGTGGGCAGCAAGCGTCGGAGCAGTCCCTGGCCTGACCATCCCCCAGCGTCGGCCACCACCGTGGGTTTTCGGTGAGCGTCAGCTGTCTCCTCCACAGGAAAAGTGATGATAGAAGAGGAGATGAAAGAGGAGATGAAGGAAGACGTGGACCCCCACAATGGGGCTGACGATGGTGAGTCTGGAGCTCACCCTGCCCTAATGCCCTTTGGGGCTCAGCACCCTGAGGCCACCCTCCGGCAGGGCACAGTCAGGTGGGCGTAGAGCCTGCGGTGCAGAGGCCCCGGGCAGGACATCTAGGGACAGGATGGATGCTGCAGTGCCCCCTCCCCAGGAGCTGAGTTCCGGCTCCATGTTGTAGGCTGGGGTCTGAGCGGCGGTCCCTGCGGTGCCCACAGCAGGGAGGTCCTCAGGAGGACCAGGCCCCTCTGCGGGCCCACATGCAAAGGGCTCCCAGCTCAGGAGGAAGCTTTGGGTTCAGAGGGTCACGTGTCAATATGCAGATTTTTTTAACTGAACAGGAAGACAAAAATAAGATTCTGGATATTCTGTTTTCAGCCAAGTGATTTTTCGTTTCTCAGTTTTTTCATCTTCAGGGAGTTTGGGGAAAGCAACAGAAAAATCCAGCAAAGACAAAGAGAAGAACTCCTCAGACTTGGGGTGCAAAGAAGGCGCAGACAAGCGGAAGCGCAGCCGGGTCACCGACAAAGTCCTGACCGCGAACAGCAACCCCTCCAGTCCCAGCGCTGCCAAGCGGCGCCGCACATAGACCCCTCGGTCCTGGCGGCAGCAGAGAAGCGGGTGAAGAGCTGTGGTCACTGACGGGGTCGGCTGGGTCTGAGTGCCACCCCCCAGGCCACAGTGATACCACCCCAGTGCCGTGAGCCCACACTGCCCGCCCTCAGGCTCTCAGGTGAACGTGGCCGTCAGCGGGGAAACGTGTGTCAGTTGGACCATGTGGGACCCTGATGGACCTGAAAGACCAGGATCAGTCCAGCTCAGATGTTGAGGGCTCCGAAGCCTCGTTCTGTCTTTTCTGGAGCAGCTGTGGCTTTCCCCGGGGCTGCTTGGTGACATGGATTAGCTCTACATGGGCTGCAGCATTTGGGATCCAGGCTACCTAGAGGGGCATCAGGCCAGGGGAAAACCTCGGATTAGCAAGCAATAAAAACATGACCTCACTCTTCCTCAAAGGAGCCACTGGTCTTCCCTGCGTGACTCAGTTCTTTCCATCTGTTTGTCCCGCTGCAAGCCTCTTTCTGCACTGACTGTGACATCAGAACATCACCCGTCCGTGCCACGCACTGACAGCCCCCCCCTCCACCTGGGAAACTAAGAACTGGATATTTTGCCTCATTCACTTGTACTGTAACAATGTATATAATTTGGTTGGTATTTCACTATTTAATTTTTAAGAAGCCTATTTTGCTAGTGTTTTATATGAACAAAGTACTGCAGAAGTTAAACCTGTGTTGTATTTTTTCTGAGATGTTTTGCTTTAAGAGATACTTTTTGCTCAGTTTTTATATGCCAGATACAGAGAATTTGTAGCGGTTATTTTTGTATGATCTAGTAACTTGCAAACAGACCAAATGGGTGAGAGGCGGGACCGTGCAGCTGTCGGGCTGATGAGGAGGAGGTGGCCGCCCCAGTGCTGATGGAGATACCACTTTTGTGTGACTGCGAACATTAAAGCACAAAAAAATCCAACCTGGAGTTGTGTGATTTTCATACCAAAGTAAGTTAACTTTTCCTCCAAAAGGAAGTTTTTATTTTTCCAAGATTTATAACTAAAGCATACACTTAGATGACTTGGTAACATTCACTTGATACAATGTATAAACAAAATAGTAACAGATTCTGAGTGGTTATTTTGTGGACTGTTACAAGCACTTAAAATACAGAATGTTAGGAGGGCAAAACGGTGTGGGCCCTGGTAGGTCAGGCAGGCACCAGCGAGCTCCTTCCTGCTGAAAGCTGCGGCTGCGAGATGAGACCGCTGGCTGGGCCGCAGAGTGAAGTCCAGTGTTCCATGTGTGGACAGGGAGACAAGCTCTGTCCTGGCCAGCCAGCGCACCCCAATGTCTTCAGCTTGACGCTGCTTCTCTGCCAGTGGAGTCTCCTCCACCACATGGGAACGTTCCTGGCCATCTGTCCCTGGAGTCCTCCTCACCATGATGCAGATCACAAGGCACCCACTAAAGAGGCAAAGCCAGGAATCCCGTGGTGTGATCGCCCCATGTGGCACTTGCTGCTCGTCTGCACCAAACCTGCTGTTGCTTCTGGGGCAGAAGAACCCAGGGAAGCTGCTGGTCTACGGCTTGCCCGAGCTGCACTCCCAGGGTAGAGCAGCTGCCTGGGGGACCCTGTGGGTCCCTTTTCTGTAGAGCCGGGACAAATCCACAGCCCTGCTGTAACAGCCTGCCACAAAGAGCAGGCACCTGGAGGGCCCCACACCCATGGACCGAAGGACTGAACCCGCCTGGCATTCTTCCACTCACACCCCAAATACTCAGCCCTGCAGCCAGGGAAGGGTGGGGTCTCCCTTTGCTGCCCAAGTGTGCCCCCTTACCCGTGCGATCTCTCCTGAGAGGTCAGCCTCAGTCAGGGCTTTGTGCCAGGTCCTGTCCTGGAGTCTCGGTCTGGGACAGCAGCGTAGCTCTTAGGTACTCCAGAAGCAGCAGGGGAAAGAGGGACAAACACTAACACGGGGTGTCACGGGATGGCCAGAAGGAGTCCTGCTCTCTACCCAGGCTCACTGTTGTAAACCTCCATCTGAAACTGCATCTTGGGTGACCTCAGATTGTGCTGGGAAAGACTAGTTAATAAATCTGCCTTATCTTGATTACTGTAACATTTTGCTGCACTTCCAGGAGAAAGCGAGAGCCCACAGAGTAAGCCCACCGGGCAGGCAAGCAGCATGCCCCCTGCCCCGGGCCTCCCCTTCTGGACGAGAGGCTGACTGGTTGAAGTCAGGAGCCATGCAGCCCTTATGGACTCACAGGGACTTCCGGGCTTCCTTGTGGGGAGGCCCAGTTCACGCTGTGCTGGCAGGTGGGATGACCAGGTCAAATTCACAAGTGTTGGGGCAAGGGTGACATGGCCTCCAGTCCTGGTCAGCGCTGTACTTACCCCCTCCTGGCCCTAGGGGTCCTGTCTCTAACCTGGGGGCTTTATGTAATGCATACTCCACCATGTCATGTAGAAGGTGCAGACCGAACACAAATCTGAAAAGGAAACAGCTGGCATGAGGCTGGCCCGCGCACGGACGCTCAGGCACCTGCTGCTGTAGAGGCGAGACATGGCACAGTGCGCGCTCAGGACAAGATCTAAATGGGTCAGAAGCCGCTGCTGATGTTGAGCCTGGAAGCCTCAGCAGTGGTTCTGTGCCTGGGACACCCAGGGCCCGAGAGCACCTGCTGCCGCAGAGCCATTTTCTCTATGGCTGGCAGCTGTGGGTGGGGACTCAGTGAAGGCTGAGAGTGGGAGTGATCTGAACTCCCCTGCCTGCCCCACCCAGGGCGACCCAGGGGTGACTGGGAAAGGCAGTTGGGCTCTACTGCTCCCCAAATAGCAGCAAATAAATACTGAGCGGCAGGGCACTGGCAGCGAGGCTCCCTGCTTGGCTGGTTGATTGAGGACAGGGCATGCTTGGGCCAAATCACGTGGCTGCCACTGGTCTTACCTGGAGAAGATATGAAGGCTGAAATCCAAGCCCCGAGCCACACAAAATTCTGCTGGGCTCCTTAGCTGTGAGCAATGCCTGCTCCAGGCACATCGCCTACTGCATGTACAGAGACCGTTGCCCTTCCTGGGTGCCTGGGAGCTCTGTGTGTGTGTGTCTGTGTGTGTGTGAGAGAAAGAGAGAGAGAGAGAGAAAGTGACAAAGAGAGCCCCTTTCCCCAGCCTCAACAACAAACCCTTCTGGAATGCCGAGCCATACAGGGTGTCACTGAACTGCAGAGGACGCTCTGAAGAAGCAATGCTGTTGCACAGTCCCCTGCAGCAGCTCCTGCACTTCTTGGATTAGCATGTCCCCGAAATGAGCTCTGCACACACACACACACACACACACACACACACACACACACAAAAGCAACTAAAGAAGAAATTTGGTGTGGTGATATTTGTAAAGAAGCAATTCAATGTGGTGATATTTGTAAAACAGAAGTTGGGCAATGTCTCTAATACTCTTTTTAGGGAAGTGGTTCTATATCCTGCCAACAGTAGGCAGCAGCAGGAATGCTGCCCCCTTGGAACAATGTCAGCACCCAGTATGCTTGTCTTTCTGTTTTCTGGGGCAGTGGAGGGAGCAGCCTGCCCACCCAAGTCTCAGATCATCCAAACCCTATACAACCGCCCAGCACCCATCCACATCCCCGTCAGAGCCTCCCCACCCCCTCCCCACCATCTATTCTGATGCTGTAAGCAGATCCCAGCTGTAAATCATCTAACAAGAAGGTCAGGCAGCTCACTCAGTCTCCCTGGGAAACCTGCCCTGGCCACTGCAGTAAGTTGATTTGCAGAAATGTCCAGAGCCCCAAAACTTCGGGGAATCACTACTGTCGTTTTAAGAAAGGGAGATGTATGTCCACAGGTTCCAGCCAGGTGAGACTGCACCTGCTAACAACGCTCAACAGGTCAGCAAAGATTAGGGCCCAGAGAGTCCTTAACCTGTACTTGTGACCAGGATTGGAAGACTTCCGTTCACGACTGTCCCTGGCACATAGTACAAGGAATGTCACCAGTTCCCAGGTCCAGGCAGCCTGAGGCCTGCCAGTGGGCCTGCAGGGCTAGGAGATGGCAGTGCCCCCTGGGGGCTGGGCTGGGGCCCACTCCACCTGTCCACCACCATCATTCCAGGGACAACTCTGCCAGAAGCTATCCTCATGGCCAAGTCCAAAATCCAGATTTAGTTTTACCTAAATTTTTTGAAATGAAGTGGTATAGTAGTTACAGAAGAAGTTTATCTGGGGTGGCCACTCCCGACTTTCATTCCAAGATGTCACCAACTTTGCCATGTATCGCCAGCAGATGTCAAAGGTGGATGAGCAAGGGACCCGCGGTGCTGGGACACGGCAGCTGAAAGTGACCGTGTGCTGCCCCAGATCTGCCAGTACTCAGAGAGACGGCCCTGAGAAGGCACTGAACTGGCATCAGCTGTGTTGAAGCATCCCCAGGGTGACCCTCCTGGTGGCGCAGGCTTTGTGTGGTCCTCTCCCCTAAGTGCCTTCTTACAACTGAGAGAAGATGGCGAGAGAGGATGGCAGCTTGCCCATGTCGTCTTGGTTATGTAAGACTCGGCACCCTAGAGAGAAAGACTCCCCTGGTGACTTCAGAAAGAGAACGGACACGCTTTGCAGCTGCCTGTGGAGTGGCGGGGCCGCCAGCAGCTTCCGGGAGCTGAGTAAGGCCCCCGGCCCGCAGCAAAAGGACAGGGACCCCCACAAACCCAGCTCTTAGGGAGAGAGGCCCCTGTGGACATGTGGCCCCTCCAGGGGTTATCCTCCAGGGGCCATTCTTCTGATGGGGACATCCTCTGGGGGGATTTCTCTTGGGGGACAGAAATATTCTTGGAAGGGGGGATTATCTGCGGGGCAGGCATCCTCCGGGGAGAGAATCCTGCTGGGAGAACATCATCGGGAAGACATCCTCCCGAGGTGCCCGGCTCATCTTCCGGGAGACGGGCCTCTGGGGGGCGGGCAGGCTTTGGGGACATTTTCGGGAGGGAGGATCTCCTAGGGCGGGCATCCTTGCGAGACGGGATGGGGCGAATCCTCTCGGGTGGGCATCGTGGGGTGGGGGTGGGCGTTCTACGAGGCGCATCCTCCCGGGCGGACGTTGGGGAATTCTCGGGGGAGGGAGGGGCGTTGCGCGCGGACGCGGGCGGGGCCTGGGCCTGGGCCGCTCCCTCCCCTCCCCTCCCCTCCCCTCCCCCTCCCCTCCCCTCCCCCCGCCCCGCCCCCCGCGCTTCCTCCGCTTTAGGTTTCGCTTCCGCCTCTAGCGCGAGCGCCGCCGCCGCGAGCATGGAGGACCCCGACTGCGACTCCACCTGGGAGGAGGACGCGGAGGACGCGGAGGGCGAGGACGGCGAGGACGGCGAGGCCGCCGGCGCGAGGGACGCGGACGCGGGGGACCAGGACGAGGACGAGGAATCGGAGGAGCCGCGGGCGGCGCGGCCCAGCGCGCTCCAGGTGCGGCCCGCGGCGCTGACGAGGCCTGGGGTCCCCGGCGCCCCCCGCCTGGCTGCGTGGACCGGAGACCCCCCTCTCCTGGGCGGAGACACCTGGGGTCTCCTGGAGCTCCCGCAGCCCCGGGGACCCCACCCCAGACCGGCCCCAGGGCCTGGCGGGGAAGCGCGGGCGCCGCGCGCGGGGGATGGAGCCTCCCGGGCCCCATCGTGCGTGGGCGCCGTTTCCCCCCGCGGTGCCTCAGGCGCGTCCTGTCTCCGGCCGCCGTGGCCGCCCCCGGTGGGATCCCCCCCGCCTCGGGCCCGCGCCTCGGCCTCCTGGCGGCCCCTGCGCAGGCCCCATGGCCTGGGGCTGGGGCTGGAGCCCGGCCCGGGGCCGGGGCCGGGTCTGGCCTGGGAGGCTTCGCGTCTGCACCTGCGGGAGCCCGGGGCTGGCTGGTGGGGCCTCCGCCTGTTACTTTTGTTACCGCCGGGCGCCTGTTAACGCCGGGGTTACTTTTGTTGCCAGCGGCTCCCTGAGCCGCGCTGGGAACGCCGCATCGCCGCAGTCCGGTGCCGGGTCGGGGAGCTGGGATTTATTTGGGAGCGCCCTTCCAGCTGAGCTGCCCGGCTTGTGGAGGGCTGGGAAGTGTCTGGAACTCCGAGCCATAGGCTCCGCATGGTTTCTCCCGTTGGCACCCAGCACTGTTTGCGTTTGCGCCTGGCCATGGTGGAGTGGGCAGTGAGAGAGCACGGAGGGGCTCGGCCCTGTCGCCGGGAGGGCAGCTGCCAGGCAGGCTGGGCAGGGGGGCGGGGTCTGGCACTGTCCCCCAGGACGGTGTGACCCCTGGGTGAGCTCTGACGGGCTCCCCTCACTGGAGTTCCTCAGGCCACTCTCCTGAAGTGGTGCTCAGAGGCCCTGACCATCCTGCCAGGCGCCTGTGACCTTTGACCTCTTCCCTTCTGCCTCCTGCTGCGGCTTCTGTCCCCAAGCCCCTCCCCTTCTCCTTCGGACCCCTCAGGCCTCCCGAGCTGCCTGCGCTGGACCCTGGCGGGGCTGTTTCACTTTCTCCTGGGCAGTGTCATGTATGCACCTGTGGGCTGACTGTGGCCGCATTCAGTCAGGACCCAGCCTCCAGAACTGACCCAGGGAGGCTCCCGCTGGTCCCAGGAAGAAGCAGAAACTGATGGCTGGGCGAGGCGAGAGAACAACACGAGCAGGCCCTGTTGAGAAGTGAGGCCTGTAATCCCAGCAATTTGGGAGGCCTAGGCGGTCGGATCACCAGAAGTTAGGAATCCAAGCTTAGCCTGGCCAACATGGTGAAATTCTGTCTCTACTAAAAACACAAAATTAACCAGGCATGGTGATGGGCACCTGTAATCCCAGCTACTCAAGAGGTTTAAGCAGGAGAATCACCGAAACCTGAGAGGTGGAGGTTGCAGCGAGTGGAGATTGCATGAAGCTCCATCTCCGGGGGAAAGAGAAAGGAAATCAGGCAAAGAGGCAGTGCCAGGCCGCAGCCTGAGCTCAGCGGGGAACCAGGGGATACAGTGGCCGACCGGGCCTCCCAAACCCACTTCTAGCACTCCCCGGGGATCCTGGGTCCCAGTTGTTGCCCTGGACGAGCACAACCATTCCTGCCCTACCCACCGAGTGGGGCTCAGCCCCAGCCCCCCTACCCTCATCACAAGGTCAGGGCTGTGTCCCAGCATCCTCATCACTAGGTACTTCCAGTCCTTTGCTTAGCCTCATGATGCTTGGCCTGCAGAGATAGGGGCTGAAGGGCTTGGGGCATCAAGGGGACCTGACATCTTGCTGAGAAGCCATCCCCAGACAGGGCTGGAGGCTGGAGACTCAGGCCCTGACCTCACCATGGCCCGTGAGGTGTGGGGTTGGACAGAGAAGGGGCATTCATTCATTAGACCCTGCCAGAAGCACCTGGGTCCCCTCCTGGTGCTATAGGTGGTGAGACCACTGCCCCCAAGAACACAGCCTGGTGACTTTAGAGCACAAAGCAGGGGGAGTCTTCAGGGGCACAGAACAGAGGCTAAACCCAGGGTGGGGGGTGGCCACCGAGCCTAGGAGGAGGAGAGGGTCAGGGCCATACCCCAGGGCAGGTGCACGTCAGCCAGGGGCCATCCTAAGGTGGAAGCCAGGAGTCCCAAGGGGGCCTATAGAAGGAGCAGGCCCCCACTTGGCTACTGCAGCCCTCTCTGGTTCTGTGCAGGGTGTTGGGGTGCTTTACTGAGGCCCAAATCTGCCCCACTGGGAACCCCCAAAAAAGAGCCAGGGCGGGAGAATGAAAGGGAGGAGCCGTGAAACCCCCATCCTTTAAAGACAGGCCCAGACCCTGCAGCCCTCACCACGGTGGGGGCTCACTTGGGGGTCTCCCATGGGGGTCCTAATCCCATCTCTTCTCTTCCCAGTCCAGGATGACGGGGTCCCGAAACTGGCGAGCCACGAGGGACATGTGTAGGTACCGGCACAACTACCCGGTACGTGCCTGCCCCTGCCCCAGGACACAGAGCCCTCCCACCAGCTGCTCTTCTCAGAATGTTCCGGCTTCTTCTGGAAGGCCGGCCTGGCTTGCTGCACCCGGGCCACAGTTCTGGGCAGGACCCTGCCTGGGGCACAGCCTGGTGTAGATTCAGAGCCCTGCCCATCCCCTCTCATGGGAGACCAGCGGTGTCCCCCTACGTTTCTGAGCTTCAGCACACCGTAGCCTTGCAAATGTGGCCATAGTGCCAGCCATGATGTCACCCACACGGCACCACACCCCCATGCCAGTCCTGTCTCCTGCGGGTGGTGGTTGTCCTCAGCAATTACCCTCCACACCCCTGAATCACAGAAACCCCTGTGCTGCCTTCAGGGTGCTGAGGAGGGGACCTGCCAGGCCTGGCCTGGCCGGCGAGATGGGGAAGGGGGGTCCCTGCTGCTTGGAGGCAGCTGCTGTCCTCTGAATGGCCCCCACCTGCAGAGTGAGGAGCCATGCGGGCTCTTGGGGTCTTGGGCCAGCCTGGAGGTTTGCAGGTGCTCCTCCCCGAAAGGCACGGAGGGCCCAGGGCAGCTTGTGTCTGACGGGTCCCTGCTGTCCCCTTTCTCTGGCTCTTCAGGATCTGGTGGAACGAGACTGCAATGGGGACACGCCAAACCTGAGTTTCTACAGAAATGAGATCCGCTTCCTGCCCAACGGTAGGTGCCCCACAACCACTGGCAACCGGTACTTCCATCCTTGCCTGGCGGGGGTGGTCCACTGGGGCCTGGTTTGGGATGTACCCGGGGATTACCAGGACCACGGCTTTCAAATAGCGCCACAGTGCCCCCTGGAGGCAGCCAGAGGGACTGCAGGACCCCCAGCCTGGGATCTCTGCAGAGGGGTTTGGATCAGGGTGGGCTAACTCGGTAAAGAGCCGGAGACTGAATATCTACAGCTTTTCAGGCCACACGGTCTCTATCCAAACCACTGAGCTCCTCCACGACCTCATGAAAGCCACACGTAAACCAAGGAGCGAAGGATGGTTTTTATATTTTTAAATGGTTGGAAAAAAATTAAAGTAGAAGCCAGGGCCTGGTGGCTCATGCTTGTAATCCCAGCACTTGGGGAGGCCGAGGCGGGTGGATCACACAGGAGTTCGAGACCAGCCTGGTCAATATGGTGAAACTCCGTCTCTACTAAATACAAAAAAAATGTGCGGGGTGTGGTAGTGTGCGCCTGTAGTCCCAGCTACTCAGGAGGCTGAAGCAGGAGAATCGCTTGAACCTGGGAGGTGAAGGTTGCAGTAAGCCGAGATCACGCCACTGCGCTCCAGCCTGGGTGACAGAGCGAGACTCCCTCTCAAAAAAAATAGAACAGTATTCTATGACTTCAGTATTATAGGAAATTAAAATTTCTGTGTCAATAAAGTTTCACGGGCACGTGCCCACACCTGTTTATGCATTTGTCATGGCTGCAACATGAAACAAAGAGACTGGGTGGCTGCACAAAATACTGTCAGGCCCCCATTTCGGGAGACTGTGCCTGCCACATCATGGGGCTGGCTTCAGCTGGGGGCTTTGAGGACAGATTTCTGTGGTTGACAGGCCACCTTTTGTGGGAGGCACTGAGGCCCCCTCCTATACAGACAGGTCCTGGTCAAGGACCACTGGTTCCCCCAGAGGGACCTGCCGGGCTCTCACTCGGGTTTGCCGCCAGCCAGCAGCAAGGGTCCAGTTCACAGATGGCAGCAGGGCAAGGGCTGTGCGTCAGAGGAGGGATGGGTAGCCCCGCTGAGCCTAGCACCCTGAAGTGCCTCAGGAGACGGGGACGAGGAGTAGCTTGGGAAAGCTGCTGGCAGCACTGTCTCCCTTTGTCCCCCCTACACACCCTGTCCTCCTGAGCGCGGGCAGGGTAGCTGCCACAGCTGACTTGTCCCCATGGGGCTCCCAGGCTGTTTCATTGAGGACATTCTTCAGAACTGGAGGGACAACTATGACCTCCTTGAGGACAATCACTCCTACATCCAGTGGTGAGTTGGGGAGAATGGGAGGATGGGGAGTGGGGGAGGCTTTAGGGGGAGGGGCCCTCCCAGGCAGGAGCCCACCCCATGCTGCTTCCTGGCGTGACTGAGCACTCCTTGTCCTTCCTGGAAGCTGGTGTCCATATGACACGAATGGACATTACTGGACATGCAAGAGCCACTGAGGGAAGGCTCAGGTCTGTCCCCAGTCTGTGGGCTCTTGGTGACCAGGGGGACAGGAAGGGTTGCACACAAGCTCCCTGAAACAGGAGAGGGGCGGGTCCTGCCTGCCAGAAGGGCAGCCTTGGTGCCAGGAGGCCTCTGTGAGCCTCAAGAGATGGCCCCTGTGTCTGACTCAGCTGGAGCAGGGTCCTGGCATAGTGCTGGGGTGAGCCTCGTGGCAGGCGTCTCAGGGATCCACAGTGTAGCCTCGGAAACACAGCATGGCCCTACTTTGGGGACAGCTCTCTGGGCGTCCACAGGGAGCCTCTGCTGGTGTGCAGTGTGTCACGAGTGACAGCACAAGAGAGGGAAGACTTCCGTGAGGAGTAGAAAGGAAGGCCCTGGTCTGCCCGGGGTGGATGGCTACAGGGCCTCTTGCTGTCTGAGTCACCTCCCCAGTGCTGCGGTGGCTCACGGCCACACACCTCCTGTTCTGAGCCCTCGCCCGCTCACCTGAGTTCTCCCACCCTTGCTCCTCTGCCTAGCCACTCCCTCCTAGAGTTGAGCCTGGGAGCCCAGAGAGGATGGGAGCTGCCCCGGGCTACACAGCAAGTACGTGCCTGAGGGCTGGAAGCAGCTCTCCTAACCCCTTGCCTGGGCATCTCTTCTCCTGCAGGCTGTTTCCTCTGCGAGAACCGGGAGTGAACTGGCATGCCAAACCCCTCACGCTCAGGGAGGTCGAGGTGAGCCAGGCCTTGGATGTGGCTGGAGGGGGAGATGGGGAGGCCTGGGCAAGCCACGCCTCTTCAGGAGACAGGGTCACATCTGACAGCAGGCATTGAGTGCCCCCTCAGGGGCCCCTTGAAAGGCAGAGGTCCAGTATGATGACCTTCAGTATGATGCCCTTCCCTCCCCAGTGGTCCTCGCCCCACCAGGCATCTAGAGAAACCCAATTTCCGAGGCTGTTTGTCCCCATGCAGGAGTCTGGGTCTGAGCCTCTGAGAGACCTGGAATGGCGGGATCTGCCTTTCTCACCACTGGTTTAGGCTGGAGTGGGGTCACCCAAGTCTGGAAGCTGCCCCGAAGGATGCAGGGACTTAGAGAGCCAAGGGACCCCTCCTGGCGCTTTCCCACGGCCAGCGACTTCCTCTTGGGGGCGGGCCACAGCCTTGGGCCCTGGCAAGAGCTCGGAGCAGCTCAGAGGAGAGATGAAGACATGAATGTGTCTCTTGTCATTTTACCCTAAAAGTCTTAAGTTCAGGCCAGGCGCCCTGGCTCACATTTGTAATCCCAGCACTGTGGGAGGCTGAGGTGGGTGGATCACCTGAGGTCAGGAGTTTGAGACCAGCCTGACCAACGTGACGAAACCCCGTCTCTACTAAAAATACAAAAAAAATAGCCAGGCGTGGTGGCGGGCACCTGTAACCCCAGCTACCTGGGAGGCAGAGGTTGTGGTGACTGAGATTGCACCACTGCGCTCCAGCCTGGGCAACAGAGCAAGACTCTGTCTGTGTATGTATGTATGTGTGTACGTATGTCTGTCTGTCTAGTCCAGGCCTCTGAGTGAGTCGGGACCCAAGGCCACTCCCACACTCCCCAAGAGAACTGGGGCTTCAGGGATGGTGCCCTGAGCTCTCCAAGGGGTTCTTTTCCAGGTGTTTAAAAGCTCCCCGGAGATCCAGGAGCGGTTTGTCCGGGCCTACGAACTCATGCTGGGCTTCTACGGGATCCAGCTGGAGGACCGAGGCACGGGCACAGTGGGCCGAGCACAGAACTACCAGAAGCGCTTCCAGAACCTGAACTGGTGAGGCCCAGCTACTCCTGCCCACCCCCAGCACAGAACAGGGTCACGTCAGGTTTCGGGCAGGTCACAGAGCGCTGCTGCAGACAACTCCAGGGCCGCTTGGGCAATAGACCAAGGCTGTGAGCCCCTCCTTGCTGCCTGTAGAGCCAGGCGGTCCCTCCCCAGTAGGGTTGGTGAGAAGGTAAAGAATGCTGTTCTTACAGCCAGGAGGTGGCAGTCCGCACAGAGAAGCAAACGGGTGATGGAGAATCTGCAGGCTGTTCCTGCACCCGGGAGGTGGCAGTCTGCACAGAGAAGCAAACGGGGGTGATAGAGAATCTGCAGGCTGTTCCTGCACCCGGAAGGGGGCAGTCCGCATAGAGAAGCAAGCAGGGGTGAGGGAGAATCTACAGCGGTACAGCCAGCTCTCACAGGGTGATCAAGGCCCCTGTACCCTGGAGGGGCCCCTTGTCGTTCTTGTCCAGCCAGCTCCTCCCCACCAGGGGGACTCGGGGTACAGCCACCCTGTAGGTGATGTGTCAGTATCCCCCCCCAACCCCCATGTGTCTAGGGCCCACAGGCCATTTTCACGGGGACAGCGTGAGTCCTCCCCTGGGCCCAGGGAGGCAAATGGAGAGAAAGACTGGATCGTGGGCCAGGATGGGGAGACTCCCGTGGAGCTGGGTGGGAGTGCAGACCGGGACAGGGCGTGGCCCAGCAGGAGGGGCCCCGGCCATTGACCTCTGCTGACCTGGACCTCCCACAGGCGCAGCCACAACAACCTCCGCATCACGCGCATCCTCAAGTCTCTGGGTGAGCTGGGCCTTGAGCACTTCCAGGCGCCGCTGGTCCGCTTCTTCCTGGAGGAGACGCTGGTGCGGCGGGAGCTGCCAGGCGTGCGACAGAGTGCCCTGGACTACTTCATGTTCGCTGTGCGCTGCCGGAACCAGCGTCGCCAGCTGGTGCACTTCGCCTGGGAGCACTTCCAGCCCCGCTGCAAGTTTGTCTGGGGGCCCCCAGACAAGCTGCGGAGGTTCAAGCCTAGCTCTCTGCCCCGTCCGCTCGAGGGCTCCAGGAAGGTGGAGGAAGAAGGAAGCCCCAGGGCCCCCGACCACAAGGCCAGCACCCAGGGTCGGACCTGTGGGCCAGAGCACAGCAAGGGTAGGGGCAGGGTGGACGAGGGTCCCCAGCCACGGAGTGTGGAGCCCCAGGATGCGGGACCCCTGGAGAGGAGCGAGGGGGATGAGGCCGGGGGCCATGGGGAAGATGGGCCAGAGCCCTAAGCCCCAAGGAGACCAAGAAGAGGAAGCTGGAGCTGAGCCGGCGGGAGCAGCCCCTAACAGAGCCAGGCCCTCAGAGTGCCTCGGAGGTGGAGAAGATTGCTCTGAACTTGGAGGGGTGTGCCCTCAGCCAGGGCAGCCTCAGGACGGGGACTCAGGAAGTGGGGGGCCAGGACCCCGGGGAGGCCGTGCAGCCCTGCCCCCAACCCCTGGGAGACAGGGTGGCTGACAAGGTGAGGAAGCGGAGGAAGGTGGATGAGGGTGCTGGGGACAGTGCTGCGGTAGCCAGTGGTGGTGCCCAGACCTTGGCCCTTGCCGGGTGCCCTGCCCCATCGGGGTACCCCAAGGCTGGACACAGTGAGAACGGGGTTGAGGAGGACACAGAAGGTCGAACGGGGCCCAAAGAAGGTACCCCTGGGAGCCCATCGGAGACCCCAGGCCCCAGCCGGGCAGGACCTGCAGGGGACGAGCCAGCTGAGAGCCCGTCGGAGACCCCAGGCCACAGCCCGGCAGCATCTGCAGGGGACGAGCCAGCCAAGGCAGGGGAGGCAGCAGAGGTGCAGGACACAGAGGTGAAGCCTTTTACCAAATCTGGGAAGCCTTAAGGAAAGGATTCCCCGATGGCATCTTGGCCCTCCTGGCCCTGCTGCAGGGGCTGGGGCCTCCGGAGCTGCTGCGGGCTCCCCTCAGGCTCTGCTCCGTGACCCATCACCCACAGTGCTGGCCTCCTGTGGTGGCCACTGTAGCAGCCACCAGAAGGTGCGAGGCCCTCAGGGAAAGCCAAGGCCTGCAGAAGCCGCCTGGCCTGGCTGGCTTCCCCACTCAGCTCTCCCTGCACCCTTGTCTTTGTAAACTGACCCTTCTGGGGTGGAGGGGGTGGGGGGGCAGGGCTGCTTTTCTTAGTCTGGTGCCAAGCAAGGCCTTTTCTGAATAAACTCATTTGACTTTGAGTCTTTGGTATGGACTGGGGTCCTGTTAGGTGGCTGGTAAGGCTGGTATCACAGCTGCTGTCCCTCCAGGCTCTGGTGGCCTGGCCCGGCTACTGCCTCACATTGCTCCACCAGGTGCCCATGGGGGCAGAGTGGTGGCACAGCCCTCCCCACACACCCACTTGGCCACAGTCACCAGGCGTGCACAGGTGGGCAGGCTGCAGCCTCTCAGGGCCTTTGAAGGTCGGACCGAGGTCCCTCAGCAGGCTTTGCCACCTGTTGAAGATGAGTCTGGGGATCCCCCTGGGGTTGGCTGGGGGCAGTGCTTGTGCATGGTGGGGGTGTAGACCTGGCCTTTCTGCCTGCTGTGATGTAGGGTGCGATGCTGTGCCTCGGGCAGGCTTAGCAGTACTTTCTGTCAGGCCCCTTGGCTCCCTCAGGTCTGGTGAAGGCAGGTGCGCCCCCCGGGCAGCCCCTCCCTGCAGTCTGGTCTTGTCACCCTGGGCCAGGACCCCCACCCTTCCCGGTTCACCTACATTTCTACATAAGGGGGGTAAGGAGCTTTTGTGGGGCCTCAGAGGAGGGGCCGGACGCTTGTCTGTGCTCAGTGAAGGACAAGGCAGAGCCGGGGCACCCCTGGGCGGGAGGATTAAAGCTGTAGACCCTGGTACCACTTCATGGGAAAATGCCCAGGGCCCATCTGGTGCCACTGGATACACAAGCCAGAAGTCACTGGGAGGAGACACCCCAGGTTCAATAATCCCCCCGAGCTGGGTGGGGAAGCTGTGGGACCCCTGGTGCCTCAACTCAAGTGTGGGTGGCTCAGTGAGGGGATTCCTGCCATGGAGGGAAACCGAGGCAGTGAGGGGGACATAGGGCTAGGAATGCAGTCACTGGGGCAGCACCCAGCAGATCCAGCAGTCACTGGTTCAGGCTGTTGTGGGGCTGGAGTTGGTGGAAATCAGCACCTGAAGTGAGGAGCCCCTGTTGGAGCAGCCCTGGGGGCCGGTGCCTGGTGGTGGGCGCCTGGGGACAGCAGGCAGTGCTGGCCAGCCAACCCGGGCTTCAGGGAGAGTGATGACCCACAACGGGTGGGCAGCAGGAGGCTCTGCACCAGTCAAAGGTGAGCCAGGGAAGGCTGAGCTCTGGCAGCATCCACCCTCTGCCTAGGATCTGCCTGGAGCTGGGGGTGGTTTTTTGAGGGACTTGAAGGTGGTTCAGGGGGACACCAAGTAGGTGTCCCAGGCGTGAGGCAGCTCCCCTGGCCTGAGGTGAAGGCCAGCTGTTTCGTCTCATTTGGATCAGATAGCAGTTCTTGCTGACTGCATGCTGGGCATTGTGGGGATAGGCAGAGTGGGGTGTGGGGCCAGGGACCAGGGGAGAGCCGCTGAGGAGGGGGCTGGCCACAGGGTCATCTTGCCAGGTGGAACTGGTAGGGAGGACTCATCCTGTCCCCCAGACCCTGGGCTTGGGGTGGGGCTGCTACTAGGAGCCCCTAAGTCCCCCTGCTGTCTGGGCTGAGCTACTCCACCCACCCCTCCCCCTTGTCAAAAGTCCTCTGTGAGGAAGCTCTGTGCCAGGATGACTTGCACTCCTCAGGAGGGTGGGCCTTTCCAGCTCCTCCCACCTGGCCTGATGGAATTCATACACCCCTCCCAGTCACCGCTCTCCCCCAGCAGTGAAGGGAGAATCTCCCTCCACTCACTTCATCTCGGGAGAGATTAGAGCGACACTTCATGATTTTGAGACAGGGTCTCACTCTCTTGCCCAGGCAGGAGTGCAGTGGTGCCATCTTGGCTCACGGCAGCCCCGACCTTACGGGCTCAAGTGATCCTCTTGCCTCAGCCTCCTGTGTAGCTGGGCTTACAGGTGAGCACCACCATGCCCGGCCCATGTTTTAATTTTTGGTAGAGATGAGGCCTCCCTCTGTCACCCAGGCTGACTGCATCCGGCGGGAGTGCCGGACTCCTGCTGAGCGGTTTTGCGCCCACTCCCCTCTCATCCTCTCCTGCCCTTGCTAACTCACAGCATCGCAACAGTCATGAGTCCCCACCTGCCCAAAGGAAGCTCCTGCAACCTCCTACAACCCCCAGGGCAGCCTTTCTCAGGGAATTCTCCAGACTCCTGGGGGAGAGGCTGCCATTCTGCGCCTTCATGGACTCTGCAGGCAACTGGAACGTTTGAATCCCCCAGGGCAGCGACTGCCCTGGCAGCCTGAGACAGACCTTGGCCGGGCTTGGCGACCCCCGAGCTTGTGGGAGATGGACATGGCCAGCACCGCCTTCAGGTTCCTGCTCAGGACACAGTTCCTTCAGGCCGGGGATCGGGGGAGGCACCCTTCCCCTGGGCCAGGGTCATCGGTTTGCGCTCGCTCCCGGGAGTCTGGGATTGGAGTCTTGTCTTAGGCAGTGGCAGCGGACGTGGCCTGACCACCCGGCCTGTCCAGGTCCACAGGTGAGGGGCCACAGTGGAGGTGCTCCCAGCCCAGCAGGCAGCCCTGGACAGTGACCCCAGAGCAGGAACCAGGGCTGCAGTGGGCACTGACCCGGCCCTGATAGCGAGGATTCACCCTCCCCGGGGTCTTCCTGGGCCTTGGGCTGCCTGGGTCCGCTCCAGCGCCTGGAGAGGGGTCTGCGGCTTCGGAAACTCGCGGGTCCCCCTGCCCCTTCCTGAAGGGAGCCCTTCAGCGCCGCACGCCTCCTCCCCCACACTTGGGTTGAAGAGCAAGGGGAGAAAAGAGCGTCTTTCTCTCTTGCTCAAAGCTGCGTGTGTGCAGCGCGCCAGTCCCAGGATAATTTTAACTCGCGGCCGGAGAGAACGCGCCGCCCGCCCGGCGTCTTTTTTTTTTTTCACCCTGGAGGGCTGGGCTGCGGCGCGGGGCGGGTAGAACCCCCCCGCCCAGGTGGGCCCAGCTGAATGGGGGGCTTGTGCAGGCGGGGGCGGGGAAGGGGAAGGGAAGGGGCCGCCCACCTCGCGCCCCGCCTGCCCGCCCGCCCGCTGCCAGCCCCGCCGCAGTTCAGACTCCGCGCAGCCATGGCCCGGCCGCCCGCGCTCGCCCCACTCCTGCTCGGGCTCCTGCTCGGGGAGCTCCTGGCGGCCGCCGGGGCGCAGGTGAGCGTGAGCTCCGGGCTCTGACGCTGGACGTGGAGCCGCGCGGCCCAGGGACGGCCCCAGCCCCGAACCCGCCACTCCGGGGTGCCCGGCGCAGCCTCGACGCCCCCAGCCCAGTGTCGCCGTCGGGGTGCGGAGTCGCCAGAGCCTCGGGATGAGCCCGGACCGACCGCGTCCTCGATGGGTCCTCGCTGGCCCTGGTCGGCCGGCGCCGCCGCTTCTGCCGGGAGCACAAGGAGGCCTTTGTTCCCGCGGCCCGAGGGAGGCGGGGGACACACTGCCCGGGGCGCCTGGCTCCGCCCGAGGCTTTGGGGCTCACCGAGGAGAGCAGGCCCCGGAGCCGCTCGGGACCCGGGAGGAGGGAATGCTGGGTCAGGCCCACTGGGGCACCTGCGCTGCTTAATGAGTTTTCTCCGTTTCAGAAAGTGGGACTCCCAGGCCCTCCAGGCCCCCCAGGGCCACCAGGGAAGCCCGGCCAGGACGGCATTGACGTGAGTTTGGGGGTGGGGAAGGCCCCGAGCGCTCTGGGGTTCTGACTCTGGCCCCCACCTCCCTGAGCTCCCCAGCCTGATGGAGAGAAAACCAGGCCCCACCTCCCAGAGCCAGGGTGCCATCAGGGGTCAGCCAGAGCCTTCACGGGATGGAGGTGGCCCTGCGGGGATTGCTGGTGGATAGGGGTGGAGGGTGTCACGTGGTGGTCCTCGACCCAGAATGCCAGCACTGAGGTATGTGTCTCTGGGTCCCCTGAGGGGCCTGTGCCCCTGTGTTCTGGGTTCTGGCCCCTGGGGCTGAAGTGGGGAGGGGCATGTCCCTCGGGTGGTTGGGGACCGGGGGTCTTGTTGGAGGTTGCTGGGCTCTGGAGCCAGCCATGGAGGGGGCTCAGGAGCCGACTCAGTCCCAGAGATGGTGTCCCTCACGGGTATCTCAGGCCTGGTATGGACCAAGCAGCAGGAGGGGGCAGCTGAAATTCTACAGCTGTGTGTCTCTCGGAGGGACCGTCTGGGGTGAACCTCCCATGTGGCCACTACCAGGATAGGGGTCCCCTCAGGGCCTGTGCTCGCTGCGTGGTTCCCCATGGAGGGCTGTGGAGGGCTGTACCAAGAGCCCCCCGTGACCCACTCTCTGCCCCCCGCCCAGCTCGGCCTCAATGGCCACAGCCTCCTTGCCCGGCCACAGGGCTGTGCTCAGGACAGGCATGTGGGCCTGAACCCCCATGGCCCACGGCCCTGGCCTCCCTAGGCTCCTCCTGGGCCAGATACCTGGACCCCAGGGCTCCCACCTGAAGCCTGGTCTTGACGTCTCAGTTAAAGACCCGGTGGTCGTCAACAGGGTGGGGAGCTGGGGGATCTTCCTGGAGACTGTAGGGAAGCTGCCCTTAGCGGCAGATGGAACAGAGGGGCCTCCCAGCCCCCAGGCCTTCTTCCTAAAGCCCCAGGCCATTGAGGGAGGGGGATTAGTGATGCGTTCCCATCACTCCTGGAAGTTGTGTTCCCACGCCTGCAAAGTGATTCCCAAATGCCCTGTGGCTGCAAGCGCTGAGCCCCCCTCTCCAGGTCACCCCTTTGCCTATTGCTGCCCCACACATGGGAGGGCGCCCCCTAGGTATGGATCGGGGGCTCAGGGACGCCTTTTGTCTGCTTGAGCTGGGCCTGCAGGGCTGATGTGGAGGCCAGCACTGCTCTTTTCCCTGAGGCGGGGTTCTTGGGGGACCTCTGATTTTCAGGGTTACATGTGGGTATCTTTCCTCACAGGGAGAAACTGGTCCTCCAGGTCTGCCTGGGCCCCCGGTGAGTGTCCCTGGCTAGAGAGATAACCTTTTTCCAGTCTGGAGAGAAAGAGAGGACTCGGAACAGAGGAGTCATTGATGTCCTGTCATCCTGCTAGAGCCCGGGTTGCCTAAGGGGAGGCCTCAGAGGGCCCGGAGCAGGCCCGGAGCCAGGGGGCGGGAGGGGAGTGTATGGGCTCACCCTGTGCATGTTCTGGGCAGGGCCTGACTTTGAAGCTTTCTTTGGACCAGTGCCAGGCAGGCCAGGGCCGGGGCTGGTACAGCCCTTCAGGTCCCCCAGGCCCAAGGTCGCACGGAGCCCTCCCACTTTCTCCAGCTCCAGGGATTGAGGGTCCTGGGGCTCAGAGTCCTGTCTGGGCCCACTAGGGGTCCAACAGAGGTGCCTGCTGGCCCTTAGCCAGGGAGGCTGAGGTGACCAGACGAAGATCTTACAGATGCCACTGAGGGAGGAGGCGGGCAGCCTTCCTGGGCCAGCAAGGTGTGGGCAAGCAGGACATGCGTGCCCCAGCTGAGCTGGGTCTGCCAGACGGCAGGGAGGACCCAGGTGGGGGGAATTGGAAAGCATTTTGCTTCCTTGCTGAAGGCCTGGGCTCGGAGCCAGACCCCACCCTCACATCTCTGCCCTTTCTTCCTGCACAGGGACCAAAGGGGGCCCCAGGAAAGCCGGGGAAATCAGGAGAGGCCGGGCTGCCCGGACTGCCGGGTGTGGACGTGAGTGCGCCTGCCCCTCCCCCCATGCCCCACTCCCCGCTCCGAGGCTCTGGAGGAGTCCAGCCTTAATTGCTGTTGTCCAGCTGGGCCTGCTCAGGCGGGAATCCCAGTCCTGAGAGAAGTCTCCAGAAGTCCCCAACAGGGGTCCTTTGGCCTTCATCCCAGACGCCACTAGCATCTGGCAGAGGACAGAGCCAGCCCAGTGGAGTCGGAAGTCCCGCCAGCCTTCGCTTGTCCAGGAACGAGTGCCCATTGTCAGGCCCCTCTGCCCACTGCTGCCCGGGCCCCTGTGAGCCCCAGGCTGGCCTCGCTCAGTCATCATGGGCTCCAGGCCTGACCCCAGGGCCACTGGAGCTTTATTCGGGAAGCCAGGCCTGAGAAGTGAGCTGTCCAGTCCTACTGGGTTGTTCCCCGAGGCCTGACTACAGCAGGGGCCTCCGTTGCTGGCTTCCTGCTGGCTGCCCCCCTCCTCCCAGGCCCTCTGGGCACAGCAGGTACACAGTGGACAGGGCCAGGAGAGGAGGCTGCCAACCTAAGGGTCTTCTGTGCCTCTCTGGACGCACCAAGGGAAGGGTCCATGCTTCCATTTTTGCCTGGGAGTGGCATGTGCTTCCCATATGGCCCCTTGAACTCGCCCTCTGCCTCTTTCCCCAGGGTCTGACTGGGCGAGATGGACCCCCTGGACCCAAGGGTGCCCCTGGGGAACGGGTAAGTGCCTGTGCAAAACCCAGTGGCTTCAGTTCAGCAGTGAAGTCCTCTGGCCACCTCTGGCTGTTCTGTGTCCGCAAGGCCAAGGAGCTGGTAGTTCCAAGGACAGCTGCCCTGCCCATGCCTGGGGTGGAGGGGCAGAAGGGAAGGGTGCCACGTGGCCAGTCCCCTGTGCCTGCCTCCCTGCCCCACCCCCACATAGGGTCAGAGTTGTCCTGGTATCCAGACCATGGCAGGGAGAAGAGGGATGGTTTGGGGGAACCCACCCCAGGTGCCTCCTCAGAATGTCCCTGCAGCCCCCAGGGACCTGGGCAGACCACCACCAGGGACCCCTGGGCACGCAGCCTGCAGAGTCCCCTATGCCTGCCTGCTGGACACTGAATCTTTTACCCTGACTGAGCGGCACCACCGCCCAAGGGTGCCTTTCTCCCCTCGTGGCTTCTGAGTACAAAACTGAAACCAGCATTCTCTCTTCGGCCCTCATAAGACGTGGCAGTCAGCCAACCGGGTGCCACTGACCCCAGACTCAAAGCATCACAGAGGGCAGGAAGGCTGGGCTGGGGACACAAGGACACAGCCCTGCCCTTGGGCCCCTTGAGAGCTCATAAGGCATGAGGCGGATTCTGAGCTGAAAACAGGAGGGAAACAGTAGCTGCTGGTGGCCGAGTCCGTGGTGCCCCAGGGGTGTGGGGTGGGCTCATCTCCAGGCTTTCAGGAGGGGCCTCCAGCCTTAGAGCAGGGCCTGTGTGTGCCGTCCAGGGAATGAGACAAGCAGCAGGGGCCAGACAGGGTCCAGAGAGTTTGGAGAGCAGACAGGACCTGGCTGCCCAAGGCTCCGGGGACTTGCTGACGACGTGGGCGGGGGCTGAGGATTCAGCAGGCTCCGTGGGTGGGTTATCGGGAGGGCTTCCTGGTGGAGACGGGCACCTGGGGTCACTTCTGTGCATCTCAGACCTGCCCCAGGTCGCACCTTCGCCTTTCTGTAGCAGGCACTGGGACTCTGGTGCCATCTGTCTCCAGCAGCTCCCCAGGACGGCAAAGACCCTCCAGGTCAAGAGGGCTCGAAGGCCCTGCCCCTCTGTGAAGTGCAGACTTGGACCCTGTTGCCCTGGGAGTTGGAGTTGTGGGTCCCACTTCAGCGGGAGGGGATTGGGTTTGCAAATAGAGGTCCAGCCCAACCTAGACGTCTGCTTTCCTCCCACAGGGAAGTCTGGGACCCCCAGGGCCGCCTGGGCTGGGGGTGAGTATGGAGTGTGGTCTTCTCCTCTCCATGGAGTTTGGGGAACTGGAGAGTCTGGTCTAAATGGCATCCAGGAATCCCAGGGGCCATCCCTGGCCCTCTCCTCTGCCACCCCTCTGCAGTCTCTCCAGAGGCTGGTGCCTGGACAGAGTCCTGGAGCCCTCTCTGGGCTGGGACCAGATGCTCGTGCCTGGAACCGCCCTTTCCCCGGGACCCACCTGAGCCATCATAGGGAGGGGTGAGGCACAGCCCATGTTGTGCCCAGCAGGCTCTGACCCCATGTTTGGCTTTGCAGGGCAAAGGCCTCCCTGGACCCCCCGTGAGTACTGACAGCCCTCGGGGCCCTGAGCAAGCACGCAAGTACCCAGAGCCTACCAGGCTGGGATGTCCCAAACCGTGCCTGGGGGGTGGGCTTCTCAGGGGCAGTGATCTGACCACCCCATACCTGGAGCCCCCCTCCCTTCGGAGGCGGCACACCGACCCTGGGTGGGGATCCTCGGGGTTCCCGGGTGCAGACCTCCTCACCTCTCTTTACCTCCCTCCAGGGAGAGGCAGGAGTGAGCGGCCCCCCAGGTGGGATCGGCCTCCGTGGCCCCCCGGTGAGTGGCTGTCCCAGACCCCCTTAGAGTGTGCTCACCTGTGGCCTCCACCCCCAGACTCAACAGCCAGGGACCCTCTTCCCCTTTCGCCTTTCCCTTTCTCCCCAACCCCTACCTCGGTAGGTGTTGGTAGAAGCCCTGGCCAATGATCCAGACCCGACCTCAGGACGCAGACACCAGCAGAGGCCGTGGGAGTGGGGGCTGGCGGGAGCTGGGCATGTCCACCTCCCTGGGAGAAGCCGGACACCTTACTTAGGTGGGGGCTGGTCCCAGTCTAAGTCATACCACTCTAAGAAATAGCCCCTCTCCAGGGACCTTCTGGACTCCCCGGCCTCCCTGGCCCCCCAGGACCTCCCGGACCCCCTGTAAGTACTGGGCAGAGGCTCTAAGAAGTGCTGGGCATGGACTAGGGCACCAGGGTTGGGCCCTCCCCCTTCCCCCTCCCCCTTCCCCCTCCCCCTTCCCCCTCCCCCTTCCCCCTCCCCCTTCCCCCTCCCCCTTCCCCCTCTCCCTCCCCCTTCCCCCTCCCCCTTCCCACTCCCCCTTCCCCCTCCCCAGGCTCCATGCCCTCTGAGATCTCCTAACCCTAACTTGGCCACTCCCAGAAACAGTCAGTGGTGGGGGCAGTGGCTATGGCTAGGCCAGCCAACTTGGGGATGATCAGGGCTCAGGTCCCCATGGCCACTCTGCCCCAAGGACAGGTGGATTCTGTCATTGTCACATACCCTGTGGGTGGGCCAGCAGCACCCAGCACTGGCCACTTGGGGGATGGGATGAAGGGTCTCCAAGTCCCCTGGTGGATGGGGAAGATCGTGGTCCATCAGAGAGTGGGTGGATGGGTTGGGTGGGTGCAGGTGGACAGGCAGGGCAGGAGAATGTCAGCTGTCTCTTTGTGTCTTAGGGACACCCAGGAGTCCTCCCTGAAGGTGCCACTGACCTTCAGGTAGGCACTTGCAGCCATATATGAAGGGCGCTGGGAGGTGCCTACCTTGGGGGGCGGGGTCTGGCCTGGAGAGGGACTCGTCCATCCTGGCAAGAAGGCAGGGCCTGAACACTCCCTGGGAATGAGAGCTCAGTGCAGACAGCTCAGATACAAGCTGGCAGAGAGCCTGGCTGGGACCTCCCCCTCCCTGCTTCCCACCCTCCTCGCCACCGCCTAGACCTGCACTGTCCCTCACGAAGCCACCAGGCGCATGGAGCTGTGCAAATGTAATGAATCACAATCATGTTACAGAGCCCTCGAGCTCCCCTGCGTCATCCGCAGAGGGCACCCTTGGCCACAGATGGCGACAGAATAGTCCCTCGCTGCATTCGGGACTGGAGTCTGAGGCCCACCTTTATCTTGATCTTTGAACCGTGTCAATCGCCCGAAAAGAAAACAGGTTCAGGCCAGGCACAGTGGCTCACGCCTGTAATCCCAGCACTTTGGGAGGCCAAGACAGGAGGATTGCTTCAGCTCAGGAGTTTGAGACCAGCCTGGGCAACATAGTGAGATCTTTGTCTCTACAAAAAATGTTTAAAGTAGCCAGACGTGGTGGCATGCCTGTTGTCCTAGCTACTTAGGTGGCTGTGATGGGAGGATCACTTGAGCCCAGGAGGCAGAGGTTGCAGTGTGCTGTGATCAAGCCACTGCACTCCAGCCTGAGCAACCAAGCTAAACCCTGTCTCAAAAAAAATTTTTTTAAAGTGAAGAGGAAAGAAAATGGGCTTGGGAGGCCACAGATCTGTCTCTCCTCTGTTTGGCAGTCAGTGCCTTGTTTCCATAGAAAGGTTTGATAGTTTTGAAGGGAAAAGCTCGGCCCACTCTGACCTGGCCACCGGTGGCTGTCTACCAGCCTCTCTCCTCACCCCACCCTGGGACCCGGGTGCCTGGCCAGCCTGTGTCTCAGAAGGGAGGCTTTAGGGAACCTTCCAGAATGTGGTGTGTAATTGGGCCCCTGACCATGGGATGAGTGGGGCGGGGGCTGAAGATACAGGTCTGAACCCTTGGCCCAGCCTGCCCATTGCAGCTGTGGGATAATCTAGAAGCAGCCCTGGGTTTCCTGAGCATCAGGCCTGTTGCCTGGGCTCATGGTGTCCCTCCTAAAAACCCCGTGCCAAGTACGTTCCTGTGCTGAGGACAGCCCCTGACCTAAGGCTGCTGCAAGGCCCCCTGCAGAGCCGACTGCCGTGCTGTGCTGAATGGCTGCTTTGAAACCCAGTGTCTGCCGTGGGGCTGAGAAATCCGAGCCGGCTGCTCTATGCAGCCTCCGCTGCGCTTGGCCAGTGCTGAAGGAGACCCTGTCTGTGTCCTGTCCTGGTGCCGTCACCGGGGCGGAGTGGCCTCCTGGGATCCCGTGGGTGCTGACTTCTGCGTCAGAGGGTCCTGCTCTGTTTGGCTGGGAGGGGTCTGACTGCTCTGTTTTCTGACAGTGCCCAAGTATCTGCCCACCAGGTCCCCCAGGGCCCCCTGGAATGCCGGGGTTCAAGGTGAGTCACTGGGACCCAAGCGCTGCCCTGTGCTGGGCAGGAGACAGCTGGGCTCCCATGGGGCTGTGGGGGTGGCAGGTCCAGAAAGCCGGGCCCTGGTTCCAGGGTTGCCCCAGGAAGAAAGCCAGTCCAGCCTCCCTGTCCCGCCTTCAGCACCCCAGTGACAAGCTGATGTGGCCAGGCTGGGACTGGTAATGGGCATCAGAGAGAGACTGTGGGGGAGAGCTAGCCTCAAGCCCCCACCCACCCGCCAGCCCTGGCCCGCTTCTGACCGCAGAGCACCCTCAGGTGGGTCTCAGCGCCTCTCAGGCCTCGGTTTCCCCGTGAGGGCCCAGGCCCGCAGTCCTGCACTGCCGTGTGGCGGGCCCTGGGCTGACCTCACTTCAGTGTTGCCAGGGAGGGGGTGTTCGGGGGTGGGGGGGGCAGTGACCCCATGTTTGCTTTCAGGGACCCACTGGCTACAAAGGCGAGCAGGGGGAAGTCGGCAAGGATGGCGAGAAGGTAAAGCTACCGCACAGCAGCTGGGGAGGGGCTGGGGCCTGGGGGCTGGGCTCAGGCGGGAGAGAGGGGCTGTCTCATGGGTGTGCCTGCGCTGGCACCTGCTGTGCCCGTCTTCTGGGGGCCTGGCTGGCCAGAGCTGCGCGATTTGGGCAGGGTCCCTGGACAGATCCCTCCTGCCTGGCCTGGCTGTGGAAGCTCCCTGGTTTGTGTCTGTGGCCAGGGCAAGGGGCGTCTGTGAGGATGACTTGCTTTAGCCTGTAGCGTTCCCTCACCTGTGGCTGCTATCCATGGAGGGTGTCCATTGTCACGTGCAGGCCGGGGGACCAGGTCTGGGATGGCCTTTAGCATGGCTGGAGTGATCAGATGAGGAGATCCCAGGTGCACATCAGAGGGGTCTCTGCTTGGCCATGAGGAGGGGCCTGGACAGGGCTGAAGGGTTTATGGGAACGGTGACCACGGACCCAGCCCCGCAGGGCGAGGCCACCGAGACTCGCAGGACTGCTCCAGAGCTGTGGGCAAGTGACCCCTTCACAGAGCCTCCAAGGACAACTGTGAAGGGGGCAACACCCCCAGCTGCTTGGGCTTGACTAGGGTGACTGGAGGCAGCGAAAGGTGCAAGGAGAGCCAGACTGGGCCACTGACCACCCTGTCCCCTCTGTTTCAGGGCGACCCTGGCCCCCCTGGGCCCGCCGGCCTCCCGGGCAGCGTGGGGCTGCAGGTGAGGCTAGGAAGGGGTAAGGCTGGTGGGATGGGAACTCAGCCCTGCACATGTCTACCCCCGAGGGGCCATCTCAGGCTGGGGAGCATTTGGCCAATACCCAGGCACAGGAGCGCGACCTGGTTGGGGGTCTCACCTCTGCCAAAGCTGCTGATTTCAAGGCTGGTGCCCCCTACCTCTGGGGGACCTGAGCTGAGGCTGAGGGCTCATGGAAGACACCAGGGCTCCCAGGGGTACCCCGAGGGCCAAGGCCCTGGGTACTCCCCGGGGTGGAGGTGAAGCCCTAGTCTCTGCAACTGTGCCTCTCCCGCAGGGCCCCCGGGGATTACAAGGACTGCCAGGGCCACTCGGGCCCCCTGGGGACAGGGTAAGTCCTGCAGCCCCTAGTGGGGGCCGGCCAGGTGGCTGGGGGCCTGGTTGTCCACACCTCCAGACTTCAGAAGGGCCCCATGAGTGACGCTCTGAAGCAGCCAGCACCCTGGCTCTGGCTGTCGCCGCTGTGGTGCAGGCCTTGCTCTGGGCCCCTGTTCTCGTGTGTGCCTGGGCTGACAGTCAGCAATCACTGACACCCGCACACAGTCCCAGGCTGCTGTGGGGGCTGTTCTCGCGTGTGCCTGGGCGAGGGCTGATGAACTGCTCGCTGACACCAGCACGCAGTCCCAGGCTGCTGTGAGGGCTGTTGTGGCTTAGGCCAGAGCAAGGGGCAGGAGGGATTTGGAGACGATCAGATGGCATCTTGGGGGAACTTGCTGGGGAGCCCTAGAGGAAGGGCTGCTTGTGTCTGGGCCTCCCCTGAGGGAGCACTGGGGGGATGCCAGCTAGGCCTCAGACAAGAGGACCCCAGATCCCCTCTCTCTGCAGGGTCCCATCGGGTTCCGAGGGCCACCTGGGATCCCAGGAGCGCCTGGGAAAGCGGTACGTGTGTCAGTGGACGGTGGGCCCCGTGCCTCATGGCCTCTCTCCCCTTTCCCTGTGCTCCTCTCAGATGCCCCCAGCCCCATTGGGGCCCCCCTTCTGTGGCTGAGCTGTTCCCTGGACACCCTGGGAGGGCTTGTGGCATGAGTAGTGGGTGCTTACCAATGGAATCCATTCCTCGTGGGACATTCACCTCCTTTCTGGTTCTGGATGTGGAATGAGAGGTCACCATTGTCCCTGTGGCACCTCCAGCCATCTCTGACCACTCCTGGAGGGCTGTCCCCTGCCCGGGCCTGGAGAGCCCCCATCCCACTCTGACCATCTCCGTGGTGTTAACTCTGTCCCTGTCCCACCTTATCATTTCCAGGGTGACCGAGGCGAGAGGGGCCCAGAAGGGTTCCGCGGCCCCAAGGGTGACCTCGTAAGTGAGAAGGAACTTGGTTCCCTGGGTCCTTATGTGGAAGAACCCAATTTCCCTCCTGACTCGTGCTGGGGATGGGGCACACTTGGGAGTGAGACTGTGAGGGGCCACCCTGGTTGGGCCTGGGGGTGCATGGGGGTGAGCCTGGCCCTGGAGGGCCCCAGCTCTCTCCCTGGCTGTTCTCCCAGAGCCACATGGGAGCTCTGTGGCCCCCTGCAGAGCGGCCAACGGGCCGGGTGGAGGGACCAGGCTCCAGGGCTTGGATCCTGCCCCCAGAGAAACGGCTCTTGGGTTGAGCAAGTGAACATAAGGAAAGTCCAGAGACATAAGGAAAGTCAAGCGTTCCAGGAGTGGAACTGAAGTGACCGTCCCCAAACTGGTCAACCTCCACACCTCTCTCGACTGAGCCCTCGCAGCCGGAGCAGCAGGGAGCCACCGAGCCGTGCTGCAGCATCCATGGATCCAAACACAGTTTTCTCCGCGCACCCACAGGCCCCAGGGTGGTGGTCAGGGATGGCCCCTGCCACTGCCCCCCACAGCTCCTTGGTGTCCCCGAGCAGCTGGCCGGGGAATGCGTGAGGCCATCTGGGAAGAGACTGCCACTGCCTCTGTCACTTGTGTGTCCTCTAGGGCAGACCTGGTCCCAAGGGAATCCCCGGAGTGGCCGGGCCAAGTGGAGAGCCGGTGAGTGCATGTGGCTACTCCCCAGAGAATGCTCCTCCCCTGGGTGCTGGCTACGTACAGGCAGAGACTGCACTCAGAAGGGCTGGAGCTCAGTGCCCTCTGCTGTGGCCATCTTGAAATCCAGGTTAACGGTTGAACAGCCCCACTGCCCTGCACATTTCTCGTTTGCCCAGAGCCTCACGAGTGTGCAGGAGTAGGGCCCTCAGGCTGGGTTTGCCTGCATGGAGGACACGGGAAGTAAGGGTGGGTGGGCAGCACCGGTGGGCAGAGGTGGCTACTCCTGGGGTCCCAGGCACCCGTGCAGGCACCTTCCTTCCTACTGTGTGCCCACCCTCAGCCCAGACTGGAGCTCCCTTCCAGCCCCTCATGTTGCCTCTACCCCTGGAGTGGTGCCCTCTCTTGGGACACCCAGCACTTGGCTGTGTCCTGATTTCAAAACCAGTCCAGGGTGGGCGAGGCAGGCCTGGCCTAAGTCCTGGCTCCCAAGCCTCAGTTTTTCCACCATAAAATGGGCCAGAACCGAACTTCCCTTAGGGTACCATGATGTGCCTCGTGGACGAGGCCTCGGGCGTCAGCGCTGCTTCAGCACTGCCTCTGCCACCCCCCGCACCCCTCGCCTGTGTGGTCACCGAGGCAGCACTGGTTGCCACAGGCCACCTCGATCATGAAACCAGACAACTGCCAGGGTTTGGGGGCAGACACAGTTTTAGGTTGATGGGGAAGGAGGCTGCCCCCAGGGCGGGACTGTAGAGGAAGGGAGCGGGGGCCGCCTGCCCAACGGGCCTTACGCATCCCTTGTTCCCAGGGCATGCCGGGCAAGGACGGCTGGAATGGCGTGCCAGGACTCGATGGCCAGAAGGTTGGCATGGAGCTCAGGGTGTGATGAGAGGGAGGGGACTGGAGGGGAGTTCAGCCTTCTGAGGCCTCAGCCTCCCCTTCCCCACCCCAATCTCTGTCCTCACAGGGAGAGGCTGGTCTCAACGGTGCTCCGGGAGAGAAGGGCCCCAATGGGCTGCCGGTGAGTGCCTGGTGGGTGGGGCCAGCCTGGGGTGCCACAGCTTCTGCCTGCCCAGGGGCCCCTGTTGGGCTGGGTGGGTTGGTCGCTATAGGGCTGGCTCCCTGTGAGGGGTTCTGGGGCCTGTGTCCATCAGGGCCTGGCACAACCCCTGGCTCCCAGTGGGTGCTGTGCCCGGTGGGTTGCCTGTGTGTTTGCATATGTATGCTTATTCATATGTACATGGGACATGTGTGAACATGTTTATGGCCATCCCTGGATGCCGTGCAGTCATCACCCCCAGGGGCCCTGAGTAGGGGCTCCTGCATCCAAGGCCAGGGAAGCTCTCAAAGCTGCACGTAAGGTCGACAAGGCTGGGAGAAGTCAGCCCTGCCCTTTGGGTGCACTCACTCTGGCCCCTGCACCCTGCCTGTGTGCACATTGCCCTGACCGGCAGGCCTGACCTCAAACTCTCTCCTGGCAGGGCCTCCCCGGACGAGCAGGGTCCAAAGGCGAGAAGGGAGAAAGGGTATGTGGCTGCAGCCGCTTTCTCTCTGCAAGGGGAGGCGAGAGGGCGGGAGGCGAGGGGCCGGGAGGCCAGTGACCTGGCCCTGATGCAGGTGTAGGCAGGCACTCACAGCTTTCCTTTCTCTGCAGGGCAGAGCTGGGGAGCTGGGTGAGGCTGGCCCCTCGGGAGAGCCAGGCGTCCCTGTGAGTATCTGTGGCGCCCCAGACCCCACCCCATCTCGCATGTGTGCAGGCCCTGCCCTCACACCCTCCTTCCCTTCCCTGTAGGGAGATGCTGGCATGCCTGGGGAGCGCGGTGAGGCTGGCCACCGGGGCTCAGCGGTGAGTGCAGGGATGTGGCCCTGGGTTGGGGGTTAGCACTGAGCCATTGGCACATGGGCCCAATTTCTGAGCAGGCCAAGGTGGCATTTGGTTGCCTTGATGAGCTCACAAAAGCTGAGGATGCCGGGAGGTGTGGGGCCCTGCCTTCGTGTCCCTCGCCCACTGGGAGATGGTCCGGGCCAGGCCGGAGCTGCCCTGTTTTCAAGCCCTCTATGCCGAGCCTAGCCTTGTGCCCCTGTAGACTGAGATGACAGCACAGGACCCTGGTCGGGGGAGCCATGGGCATGGGTGCCTGGCCCCGAGTCTGGCCTGACAAATTGGGTCCAGGGCATGCCTGAGTTCTGAGACCCCCTAAACTGCCCTGGGAGGTAGCCCTGCCTCTGTCCCCAGCAATCCAGCCAGGTGGCTTAGAACTGGCTCCAGTGTCCACCCAGCTCTGGGGGGAGGCCGAGCCAGGCTCCCTGGGACCTCTTGGGGGTTCCTCGAACCCTGAGACATCCGCTCACACCTCACCTTTGTCTTCCAGGGGGCCCTCGGCCCACAAGGCCCTCCCGGAGCCCCTGGCATCCGAGGCTTCCAGGTGGGTGAGGTTGGGGCAAGGGCCTAACAGGGGGCGGCACACCCAGATGGGTGAGACCCGACAGGGTACAGGCACTGACAAGCCAGGACCTCCCTCCCCAGGGCCGGAAGGGCAGCACGGGAGACCCCGGCCTTCCAGGCCCCCAGGGCCTCCGAGGTGATGTGGGCGACCGGGTAAGTGGCCCTCTCAGCAGGAAGCACCCCTGTGCCCCCACCCCCACCCCCTACCACAGTCCCCCACCCCCTACCACAGTCCTCCACCCCCTACCACAGTCCCCCACCCCCTACTGCAGTCTCCACCCCCTACCACAGTCCCCCACCCCCTACCACAGTCCCCCACCTCCTACCACAGTCCCCCACCCCCTACCACAGTCCCCCACCCCCTACCACAGTCTCCACCCCCTACCACAGTCCTCCACCCCCTACCGCAGTCCCCCACCCCCTACCACAGTCTCCACCCCCTACCACAGTCCCCCACCCCCTACCACAGTCCTCCACCCCCTACCACAGTCCCCCACCCCCTACCACAGTCTCCACCCCCTACCACAGTCCCCCACCCCCTACCACAGTCCCCCACCCCCTACCACAGTCCCCCACCCCCTACCACAGTGCCCTGGGACGCAGACAGGGAGAGGAGGCCCTCATAGCTCCCGGTGGCAATTCTGACCATGGGCAGCGTCTCCCTGCATGGTGGAGGCAGTGGCATCGGCCCCAACTGTGGCGCCTTCGGCCCCTCTGACCTTCCATGTGGTGTTCCTTGTGGGTGGGCGGCTGCAGGAGCCTGGGCTCTGCCTCCTGCCCTGTGTAGAGGCCTGGCAGGGGACCTGGCGGGTGACCTGTACACAGGCAGTGCTCATTCCTCAGTGGAGGCTGAGGCTCCAGGAGCCAGGCCTGCTCCTGCCTGCAGTGTCTGGGGAGGCACCATTGACAGAGGATTGCGCTGCTATAAAATGGGTTTGAACACCAAGTCCCAAGTGACTGCAACAGTCACAGTTTCTACCTCGTCAAGACTTTTTCCTGCTGGTTTTGCAGCAGCTGCAGCGTTGGCTCCTTGGGGGTCCGGGCAGAAGGGGGACATGGCCTGCCCAGGGCCCCAGCTCACTGGGAGGAGCCTATGGGTCTGGTCTGGGCCCCAGCCACGCTCCGCCAGGTCCCTGGGGACCTCGTGTGCCTGCTGTGGCCACCTCTGCCCGGCAGACAGACCCCTTTTTAGACGTGAATCCCGAGAAGCCGCCAGGACACAGCTACAGATGCCCGTGCCTCCAGGGTGATGGTCATTCCAGGGTGATGGCCAGGGCTGTAGACACCACCGCCCCATGGGGAATAGCGGGCTGTTCTTTAGCCTCCAGGCAGGACATTCCAGAGGTGGGGGCCATGCCAGCAACCTCAGGGCCTCCGAGAGATGTCAGGGCTGGCACTTGCCCTGCGGGTACTGCGCCTGTCCCAGGTGTGGGCGGGGCCTGGTGGCTGAATTTCCCTTTTGCTTTAAACTCACAGGAAAGCCTCCTGCTTTTCTGCCCCTTGGGCAAGTTCTCACTTACACGGCCATGTGAGCACGGGGACGTTTTTTAAAGGGGTTCATAGCAACTCCCGGACATGTCCTAATTTCACAATCCCAGGGGAAGGTGATTAGATGAGCTTTTGCATCTTTGACTCCACTGTGATGGAATTATCCTGCGATTGCGCAAAAATACCCGCACGAATTCACGGGTGCTACAAACAATGCCAAACCTAACGAGACTGCACTACCCACAAGGGGAGACAGGACAGAGCCATCGGGCCCAGAGGCTGTGAACCGGAGCTTGGTCTCTGGGCCTGTGTCTGGGAGCCTGTGTTCACAGAAGCCCTTTGTACAGCACAGATGGGGATGTGGGGAGGTGTTTACCATTCCTGGGCCCAGGGCAGGCTTACTTTAGGGATTCCTGTCATTCCTCTAATCCAGAGCCTTTTCTCCACTCCCAGGGTCCGGGAGGCACCGCAGGCCCTAAGGGAGACCAGGTGAGCTGGGCGCAGGCCGGGGCAAAAGGAATGATGGCAAAGCTGCACAGCTTCTCCCAGACTCTGCCTGCCCTGGCTCTGGCCCTGGCTGTGTTTTAGGGATGCTGAGCCTCCTTTCTCCTCTTGCTGTCTCCGTTGGTCGCCCTTTCTGGCTCCTGCCACTCCTGCTTAGGACAGCGACAACAGCACTGGGCACCCAGCCCCCAGGCATGCCCCAGCATGCCCCGCTGCCTTCCTGGGTACAGATGGCTGGCCAGAGTGTCCCTGCATGGTCCTGGGTGCAACAGAAGCTACTTCTGGTACAGGAGGCACCAATAGGGACCCTCATAAGGACCGAGGTGTTTCCTGTTGTCCTTTTGGAGAACTAACAGAGGGAAGGGGCTAGGCGCTGCATGTGTGTTTTGCAGGCAGATTCGAAATGCATTTCTACCCTTCCAAGCACTTTTCTCTCTGGAAAGAGAGGTGGGTGGGGCCGTGGTCATGGCTGCCCTGCCCTCCTGCACTGCCTGTCTGGGTGCGTGGGGCGCTGGTTTTTGTGGCTCCTCTGCAGTGCTGTCACTTCTGGGCACAAGGCCTTTCCATACAGCTGGAGGGCCTGCGGCAATCGAACCCCTACCCTAGGTTCTGCTTGGCAGAAAAGCCTCATTATGCAAACAAATGTCTTCCGTTTTTTTGGCCCCGCCTCTGGTTGCAGGTCTCCCAAGGCAGGGTCCTGGGCTGCCTTTGGAGCTGATTAAAAGGCAGCCCTGGGGCCTGGGCTTTTGGCCTGGACCTCAGGATGAACTTTACACCCACGGAGGCTTGAGAGCGGGGAGTTTAAGGCATGAAGTCTCTACTCACGCATCAACAGCTCTTTTAACTTTGGGGTGTATTGTTTTCAGGGCATTGCAGGTTCCGACGGTGTTCCTGGGGATAAAGGAGAACTGGTAAGTAATTAGGTAACCTCACTGTCACCAATAGCTGGGAGCGAGGTCGTCACTGTGGCCGGGGAGCAGTCCTGGGGACAGGCTCTCCGTGGAAGATCTGCAGCTCTGCTGGGCAGCGTGGGGATGGGGCAGGGTCGGGCAGGGGCCCTGGCAGGAAAGCGAGGCAGCTCTGAAGTCTGACCTGACCCGGTCAGACCTGTGGGGCTCCCGCACTCTGCACCTGCCTGAAGCAGTCACAGCGGCGTTTTTGTTTTGTTTTCTTGTTTTTGTTTTTTTGGGGGGTTTTTTTTTGAGACGAAGTTTTGCTCTGTTGCCCAGGCTGGAGCACAGTGGCGCGATCTCGGCTTACTGCAGCCTCTGCCTCCTTGGTTCAAGCAATTTTCCTGCCCCAGCCTCCTGAGTAGCCAGGATTACAGGCCCTCCCGCAGCCGACTAATTTTTTATGTTTTCTGGGGGGGGGGGGTTGTTTGTTTGTTTGTTTTTGAGACGGAGCCTCGCTCTTTTGCCCAGGCTGGAATGCAGTGACGCGATCTCAGCTCGCTGCAACCTCCCTAGTTCAAGCGATTCTCCTGCCTCAGCTTCCTGAATAGCTGGGATTACAGGTACCTGCCACCACACCCGGCTAATTTTTGTATTTTTAGTAGAGACAGGGTTTCACCATGCTGGCCAGACTGGTCTCAAATTCTCGACCTCAGGCAATCCGCCCACTTCGGCCTTCCAAAGTGCTGAGAATACAGGTGCGAGCCACCGTGCCTGGCCTAATTTTTGTATTTTTAGTAGAGATGGGGTTTCACCATGTCGGCCAGGCTAGTCTCAAACTCCTGACCTCAGGTGATCTACCCGCCTTGGCCTCCGAAAGTGCTGGGATTACAGGCGTGAGCCGCCGCGCCAGGCCCACAGCTGGGTTTTAACTGAAGAAAACTCCACTTCCACAGGCCTGAAACTCAGGTGAAGCATAAAATTAGGTTCTTGTTTGAGTCCCTTGATAGACACATTTCTCCTTCTGGAGGTAACAAATGGAGCAGTCATGAGTCCGAGGGAAGGAAGGCCTTTCTGGCTTTCCCGAGGCCAGGGTTTTTAATCTATGATTAAGTCTTTCCTTTGTGATTGGGTGAAATAGAAGCAGCCTAGCCTCAGGGACCCCAGTCTCTGGCAGACCTCCGCAGCCCCATGTAAACTTTTTGTGCCTCTGGCCAAAAGACCTCAGTTGTATGTGTTTCGTGTAGTGAATTCTTTTTTTTATTTTTTTTTGAGACGGAGTCTTACTCTGTCCCCAGGTTGGAGTGCAGTGGTGGGATCTCAGCTTCACTGCAACCTCCGCCTCCTGTGTTTAAGCAATTCTCCTGCCTCAGCCTCCCGAATAGCTGGGACTACAGGTGCCTACTACCACACCTGGCTAATTTTTGTATTTAGTAGACACAGGGTTTCACCATGGTGGTGGTCAGGCTGGTCTCAAACTCCTGACCTTGTGATCCGCCGGCCTTGGCCTCCCAAAGTGCTGGGATTACAGGCATGATCCTCCGCGCCTGGCCCATTTAGTGAATTCTTAGACAACCCTGACAAATGGACCCTGGAATCCCAGAAGCTGCCCTACCTGGCTACTGTTGCTTGTGGGGTGAGGGGCAGAGCCCCTGGCAGGCGTTTCGGGAAACCTAAGGCTTTGCTGTCAGCTACTCACACGGTTGGGCTGTGTGAGGTGACCCCAACCCTCCTGGCCTCAGTGGGGCATGGTACCCGGGCCCGGTTGGTCCCTCAGATGTGTGGTTAGGCTGTGTCAGTCTGTTTTCTGCTGCTGTAACAGACCACCACAGCTTGGGTAATTACAAGGAAAAGAGATTCATGTGGCTCCTAGTTCTGGAGGCTGGGAAGCCCAGACCGAGGGGCACATCCATCGAGGGCCTCCCCACTGCGTCATTCCCTGGTAGAAGGCAGAAGGGCTGAGAGGAGGTGCTAGAGCGGGGGAAGGGGCCCAAACCATCCTTTTCATGAGAAACCCACTGTGGAGACAATGGCGTTAGTCTACTCCGGAGAGCAGAGCTCTCAAACCTAATCACCTCTTAAAGGCCCCACCTCTTTTTTTTTTTTTGAGATGGAGTCTCGCTCTGTCGCCCAGGCTGGAGTACAGTGGCCGGATCTCAGCTCACTGCAAGCTCCGCCTCCCGGGTTTACGCCATTCTCCTGCCTCAGCCTCCCGAGTAGCTGGGACTACAGGCACCTGCCACCTCACCTGGCTAGTTTTTTTGTATTTTTTAGCAGAGACGGGGTTTCACCGTGTTCGCCAGGATGGTCTCAATCTCCTGACCTCGTGATCCGCCCGTCTCGGCCTCCCAAAGTGCTGGGATCACAGGCTTGAGCCACCGCGCCCGGCCGAGGCCCCACCTCTTAACAGCATCGCAGTGGCTCTTCAATTCCAGCATGTGTTTTGGAGGAGACATTCAACCCAGCCGACTGTGTGTTGACGCACCTGCGGCCAGTCATTCCTGAGGACCTGGCTGGAGGGGGTTCCAGGGTTTTAGGGCAGAGAGGTTCAGCCTAGCATTAGGCATGTTAGTAAGAAAAAGGAATGGAAACGAAGTAAGCGTGTGTAGGAGATAGCACGGCACAGCTACCACAGTCACTCTTCCCAGGAAAGTAAGTTTTTAAAAAGCTTCAATCAATCAACACAATCACAGCAATATAAAAAATGTATATAGAAGAACAGAAGGAAGGAACCACTGTCAATATTTGGGTGTAGTCTAATAGCAGGTGTGTGGATGAGTTGATTTATTTTATCCTCGACTGGCTACTTCCCACCCGCCCAACAATACACACTTAGTTAAAACACACAACTCTTTTCTCCTCAGGGTCCCAGCGGTCCGGTCGGACCCAAGGGAGAGGTGAGTGCCCGGCAACTGTTCCGACGACACAATCTGTGGGTGCCTGCTGGCTTCCTGTCCACTGCTGGGCAACCAGGCGGCCTTGCAGGGCACTGCTCGGTTCTGAGATTGTAAAAAAGCTTGCTCTGGTCAAGGCTGGGCAAGATGGCTCCGCGCCGGCCAGGAAAAGAGCATATCAGGGTGGGTCTGGGCTCCTGGGCTCGCCCCTGACCCGCCTTCCTCTGTTTCTCTGCAGTCTGGCAGTCGAGGGGAGCTGGGCCCTAAAGGCATCCAGGGTCCCAACGGCACCAGCGGTGTTCAGGGTGTCCCCGGGCCCCCCGGTCCTCTGGGCCTCCAGGGCGTCCAGGGTGCTGCTGGCATCACGGGGAAGCCGGGCGTTCCGGTACGTCGCTTTTCCAGCTTTCACAGGGTTTTTCACAGGGTTGCCATCGTGTTTTTTCCTGAAGGAAGTTACTTTGCGGGATGATGGTGGGAACGCCTTACAGAGGCGGCCACCCCCATGCTGACGAATGTGTGGGGTGAATTCCAGGGGAAGGAGGCCAGCGAGCAGCGCATCAGGGAGCTGTGTGGGGGGCTGATCAGCGGTAAGTCAGACACCCGCACGGCTGCGGCTGCGGCTGCGGCAGGGCCCGTCCCCACCTGGGGCTCCCGTGCCTGGGGCTACACACAGCCTTCGCACCACCACTTTCCAGCCAGACTGAGCTGCTAGCACTCACCCTGCCTGTTAGCCCTTGGGGGTCCACGTCCGCCTTGGCGTCTGCCCGTCCTCTGCACCAGAGGATGGCCCACTCTCCGGCCCCAGACTCAACCAGATGCCCGGCACGCAGCAGACGCCCTAAAGTCTACTGAATGCGATGGGTACAAGAACAGCGGAGTGTACCCCTGTGGCTGGCAGGGCAGGTCCCCGGACACCCCCAAGGGCACTTCCTTCACCTTCCCTCTCGCAGGCTTCTCAGGCTCCAAGGGGTTGGGGGGGTCCTTTCTAGCTCCGTCCTTCATCACCCCAAAGCAGTTAAACCATTTTCCATCAATCAGAAGGAAAACTTCCTTCTGGAAGGCAGCACTCTGTAGATATTTTAGGCTTTACGTAACAATACTTTTGATGATCCTCTCTCAAGTAAACGTCTGTGCCCTTGTTTTCCCAAAGAACAAATTGCACAGTTAGCCACACACCTGAGGAAGCCTTTGGCACCAGGGTCCATTGGCCGGCCCGGTCCAGCTGGCCCCCCTGGACCCCCAGGACCCCCAGGCTCCATTGGTCACCCTGGCGCTCGAGGACCCCCCGGATACCGTGGTCCCACTGGGGAGCTGGGAGACCCCGGGCCCAGAGGTGAGTGGTCGACCCCACGATACAGTCACCCTGCTGTAAAAATCCCTGAGACTGACTTGTTAGTAGGCGCTGCTTCTGGTGCCTGCCAAGCGCCCTCAGTGGTAATTCCCAGAAGGCAGGGACCCCTCATATTTTGGGGCCTAGCGCAGTTAACGCCTTAGTAATCCTGTGGGAACTGGAACATTTTTAAAATGTGATATTTTTCTCAAATACCATTAGAACAATATTTGGCAGGGAGAGGTTGATTAAAACTGTAGCGAAGGCTGGGCAGTGGCTCCCGCCTGGAATCCCAGCACTTTCGGAGGCCAAGGTGGGCAGATCACAAGGTCAGGAGTTCCAGACCAGCCTGACCAATATGGTGAAACCCCGTCTCTACTAAAAATACAAAAATTAGCCGGGCCTGGTGGCACACGCCTGTAATCCCAGCTACTCAGGAGACTGAGGCAGGAGAATCTCTTGAAACCCGGAGGCAGAGGTTGCAGTGAGCTGAGTTTGCACCATTGCACTCCAGCTTGACTGGAGTCTCCATAAAAAAAAAAAAAAAAAGTGAGGAATGGCCGGGTGCGGTGGCTCACGCCTGTAATCCTAGCACTTTGGGAGGCCAAGGCAGGTGGATTACTAGAAGTCAGGAGTTCAAGACCAGCCTGGCCAATGTGGTAAAACCCCGTCTCAGGCCGGGCACGGTGGCTCAACCCTGTAATCCCAGCACTTTGGGAGGCCGAGGCGGGTGGATCACGAGGTCAGGAGATTGAGACCATCCTGGCTAACACGGTGAAACCCTGTCTCTACCAAAAATACAAAAAACTAGCCGGGCGCGGTGGCGGGCGCCTGTAGTCCCAGCTACTCGGAGGCTGAGGCGGGAGAATGGCGGGAACCCAGGAGGCGGAGCTTGCAGTGAGCCGAGATCGCGCCACTGCACTCCAGCCTGGGCGACACAGCCAGACTCCGTCTCAAAAAAAAAAAAAAAAAAAAAAAAAAAAAAAAAAAAAAAAAACCGTCTCTACTAAAAATACAAAATTAGCCGGATGTGGTGGCATGCACCTGTAATCCCAGGTACTCGGGAGGCTGAGGCAGGAGAATCGCTTGAACCTGGAAGGCAGAGGCTGCAGTGAGCTTAGATCATGCCATTATGCCATTGCACTCTGGCATGGGCAAAAAGAGCGAAACTCTGTCTCAAAAAAATAAAATGTGAGGAATGAATAAGTCAGAGTTGCATTTATATTGACAAGATGCACCTTCATGAAAACTGGCAGCATGTGAAAATTTCTGTTGGAAAAGGCAAACATACGAAACTCAAAGTTCTCCCCATATTAAGGGCTATAAAGAACACAGAAAGCTTTAATTTAGAAACAAGACGAAAATCAGTGACATTCGCTGATGAACTGCTGATCCTCCACGCGGCTGTGCTGTGTGCATGGCTGGCAGTGCTGACTTGCCAGAAAGGCTTTGAGGTACCCAGGTATAAACTGGGGAGGTCTGGAGGCATGGAAGACACACAACTGTGTTAACCGTTGGACACGAACCCTTACCAGAATTTTTAAATGTCAAGATGCCTTCCATCTGCGACATCTGGTCAGCTGCCCTTCAGCCCAAGTAAAGGATTTAAAGCTCACGATTCCAGTGGATCCCACCTTCCGGACCAGACAATGTCCTGCTTCCCAAAAATAGCTTAAGAAAAACGTTTCTAAAGGAAACTTAACTCTGCGAGTTCGTCTTCATCTCTGAGACGAAATTGAACTATTTAGCAAGGTGGTCGTATTCCATAGTTAGTGATATTATTTCACTTATTTTAAAGATACTGAGATTGAAGATTTTCAGCACTTTGGTGTCAAATTCATTTTGTTGTCCTTATGTCCAAATTATCAAATAGCTTCCTGTTTTCCTGGAAACTTCTTTAAGTTATGACCTTCTCAGGCCATCTAGGCGAGTCTTATGCCACATGAGGGACTGCAATCTTCAGAAAGAGACCACATAAGATTTTCTCCAGATAGGGAACTGGACTCCTTCAAGACTTTGAAAATAAAATTCAGGCCAGGCGCGGTGGCTCACGCCTGTAATCCCAGCACTTTGGGAGGCTGAGGTGGGTGGATCACCTGAGGCCAGGAGTTCGAGACCAGCCTGACCAACATGGTGAAATCCCATCTCTACTAAAAATACAAAAATTAGCTGGACGTGGTGGCGCGTGCCTGTAATCCCAGCTACTCAGGAGGCTGAGGCAGGAGAATCGCTTGAACCCAGGAGGTGGAGGTTGCAGTGAGCCGAGATCACACCACTGCACTCCAGCCTGGGCAACAGAGCAAGACTTCGTCTCAAAAGAAAAAAGAAAAGAAAATTCAAAAAGCACATTAATGACCATTACCGGTTCTCAGAGAGGGGTGTGGTGGAATTAGTGAGCAGAGACCACACTGACCCATGTGCCTGGCCGGCCTCTGGGACGGCTGCACTTTTGCGCCCTGTGAAGATGGGCACGTCTGCGGCAGGAGCCGCTCCCTGGAGAAGTGCTTGGTGCCTCGGGCCGTGGTCAGTGAAGCTGGCACGATGCCCAGAGCTGACCATGGGAACTGAATGTGAATATAAATGCACGCTTGGACCCACTGCAGGTCCTCGCTTGGAAGTCTCTGTTACTGCTGTGCCTCGAGCCCCCTCCCTGGAAAAGGAGCACCCCTAGCAGGACCGCCTTCTGCTGCCGAAGGGCACAGTAAGTCAGCCCGTAGCGTCGGGCCAGTCACGCCAGACACACTGGGCACCAGGGACCACTGAAGCCTGCTGCCCCGCTGGGGAGGCCCACCCGAGTTCCCAGGCCATGGGCACTGCTCCCGCCCATGGTCGTGCGTGATGTGCAGATGGACAGTGACTGCCTCAACGTTGGCACCGCCAATCGCACCTGTGCTTCTCATCAATTTCAGAAGGTAGCAGGATTGCAGGATTGAAACAGACACACAAATACCAAGCAAAACAAAGTTGGTGCCGCTGCAATGACCATCAGACAAAACAGACCGGCTCTGTGATGCTGCCTGCCTTACGGGATCCCTGCGTTGACAAAGGCTCACTCTACTGGGAGCAAATCCTAGAGTGACCTGTATGCATCCAGCCTCGTGGCTTCCGGGCACACAAAGCCAGGGTTGACACGGCTGGGCGTGGTGGCTCAGCCTGGAATCCCAGCACTTTGGGAGGCCGAGGCGAGAGGATGTCTTGAGGCCAGAAGTTCAAGACCAGCTGAGGCAATACAGTGAGACCCAATCTCTATAAAATTAGCCGGGCATGGTGGCACGCCTGTAATCCCAGCTACTCAGGAGGCTGAAGTGGGAGGATCCCTTGAGTCCAGGAGGTTGAGGCTGCAGTGAGCTGTGATCATAACACTCCACTCCGGCCTGGGCAACAGAGAGAGATCCTGTCTCAAAAAAAAAAATAGATGGCCAGGCGCGGTGGCTCAAGCCTGTAATCCCAGCACTTTGGGAGGCTGAGACGGGCGGATCACGAGGTCAGGAGATCGAGACCATCCTGGCTAACACGGTGAAACCCCGTCTCTACTAAAGAATACAAAAAACTAGCCGGGCGAGGTGGCGGGCGCCTGTAGTCCCAGCTACTCGGGAGGCTGAGGCAGGAGAATGGCGTAAATCCGGGAGGCGGAGCTTGCAGTGAGCTGAGATCGGGCCACTGCACTCCAGCCTGGGCGACAGAGCGAGACTCCGCCTCAAAAAAAAAGAAAAAAAAAAAGATGGTAACACACCCCTCTCCTCACCCAGCAAGACACAGACGTAAGATTTGAATGACGCAATTAGAGGGACGTGAAAATGCCCTTAGATGACCCATGGGTTGAAAATCATTTAAAATAGGATTACAAAATATTAGTAAATACTCAACTGCTTAATAGGCATAAATATTTTGAACAAAACTAAAATCCCATTCAAATTGGCTGCCGGAGGTCTGGGAGGTCGTTCAGCCACGCAGGGCTCAGCAGCAGGCATATGTTCTGACGGCTGTGCCACTGGGCGGTTTCGCTGTGAGAACATCTGAGTTCACTTGCGCAAGCCCGGCCTCCCTCACCCCTGGGCCGTGTGCCACAGCCTGGGGCTTATGGCTGCAGACCTGTACAGCCTGTTACTGTGCTGGGTCCTGTGGGCAGGTCTAACACAGTGGTGGATATCTGTGTTAAAACACATCCAAACACGGGAAAGGTATGGTGAAAATTGGGTATGATAATCTCATGGGACCACCATCGCCTATACGGCGGGTCGTCGACTTGCAGCCATCCTGCGGCACAAGACTGTGTACAGGTGGGTCCCTCTTGTCGGACCCCGTCAAGCCCTGTGTGTGACGTCTGTACTTCGGTAAAAAGCGGGAACCCTGTTTGTTACAAAAGTCAATCAGCCATCCTGGCTAACCCGGTGAAACCCCGTCTCTACTAAAAAACACAAAAAAACTAGCCGGGCGAGGTGGCGGCGCCTGTAGTCCCAGCTACTGGGGAGGCTGAGGCAGGAGAATGGCGTGAACCTGGGAGGCGGAGCTTGCAGTGAGCTGAGATCCGGCCACTGCACTCCAGCCTGGGCAACAGAGCGAGACTCCGTCTCAAAAAAAAAAAAAAAAAAAAAAAAAAAAAAGTCGATCAGACACCACTGTGCTGTGGCTGCAACAGATACTCTAACCGTGTGTCCGTGTCCACACCTCGTGACAGGAAACCAGGGTGACAGAGGAGACAAAGGCGTGGCAGGAGTAGGGCTGGACGGGCCTGACGGAGACCAGGGGCCCCAAGGTACGAGTGCGCGGCCAGCACGGCTTCACTGGGTGGCATCTCCTCCGCCATCTGTAGCTTTATGTGGGGTGTGCTTGGGTTACGAATGGGTCTCTTTTCCTCTTCTCTTGGCAAAGCAATCTTAGAGGCAAGATTAGGAATTGTCTCAGTAACCACTGTAATACATAAAAGTTTAATCGGAGCTGGGCGCAGTGGCTCACACCTGTAATCCCAGCACTTTCGGAGGCTGAGGCAAGTGGATAACCTGAGCTCAGGAGTTTGAGACCAGCCTGGCCAACATAGTGGGACCCCATCTCTATTAAAAATACAAAAATGAGCCGGGCATAGTGGCGGGTGCCTGTAATCCCAGATACTTGGAAGGCTGAGACAGGAGAATCGCTTGAACCCAGGAGGCGGAGGTTGCAGGTTGCAGTGAGCCGAGATCGCACCACTGCCCTCCAGCCTGGCAACAGAGTGAGACTCCGTCTCAAAAAAAAAAAAAAAAAAAAAAGTTTAATCAGTAAGCAGATCCTCCTGGATCTATTTTAGCTCAGTCGATTTGGTTAGATTCTGTTTAAGCTATTCAGTATCTATTTCAGTTAAATTCGGACAGAATTTTCTCTTAATTGACCCGTGCATATATTGAATGTTTCCATTTCTAATGTCAAAAATAAATGCTTTGTCACGGAGGGAGGTGTGCCAGGATCCCTGGCAAAGGCCGTCCCCTGCCCGCCCCTGCCTTAGCCTGGTACCTTCTCAAAACCAGGAGGCCTTAGACTCCAAGGATGTGTGCGCCCAGGTGAGAAGGATCCCAAACAGTCTTCGAGAAGGCACCCGCTCCCTCCTGGTTGCCCTGGAGCCCTGTCCTCTCCTCCATGCACTTACACTGCTCTCTGGGTGCCCCATGCTCCTGGGCTCTCCTTTGCTGACCTAGGTCTGCCTCTACCTGGTGTCCCAATGCGCAGGTGTCCCGGGCCCCCAGCCGCATCTCTCCACCTGTGTGGCTTTGAACAGCATCTGTGGTGCGCTTGCTGATGGACAGCAGCCTCCCAGCTGTGCCATGACCACAGCATTCTGGACTTTGTCACCTCATCTCAGTGAATGGCTCTGACACCTCGACTTAGGCAGGACTCCCTCTTCCCTCACACCTTCCCCCATGGTTCCACTGTCATCACTCACCAAAGCCACCCTGGGCCCCCAACCCGGGCCCCTGCCCACTACAAATCCACTCCTCACTCACACAGCCCCCACCAAACCCGAGTAAGCCAGAGTGTGGGTGTCCTCAGGACGGCTCCGCACCCTTGCCTGGGGCTAGCCACGCCTGGCCTTCTCCGGGCACTCCCGACAGCCAGCCCCGCAGAGAGCCTTTGTGCGCCCTGTTCCCTTGGCCTCCCCGACCCCCCACGGCTGATGGAAGAGCAGGGCTGCCTCGCAGCTGGACACCAAGTACCCCTGTTTTCAGTCCCGGCTGCAGCTGAACTCACCCTTCTGCTCTGTCCCAAGGACCCCCAGGCGTGCCCGGCACCAGCAAGGATGGCCAGGATGGTGCTCCCGGCGAGCCTGGGCCTCCCGGAGATCCTGGGCTTCCAGGTGCCATTGGGGCCCAGGGGACACCGGGGATCTGCGACACCTCAGCCTGCCAAGGAGCCGTGTTAGGAGGAGTCGGGGAAAAATCAGGCTCTAGAAGCTCATAAAATTCATAAAAGCAAGTGACAAGAACGCCTGAAGCACAGCGGGGCGGTCGTGAAGGAGCAGGGGTGTGGCAGGCTGGCGACGTCCAGGTGAGGAGCGCCCCAGCTGCCCCTTGGCCGCCGACTGGACGTGTGGGCCCTGCCAGCAAGCACCCTCATCGGGCTGTCGCCTGACCGCATACCTCAAAAGGCCCTAGCTAATAAACATGTAAGCCCAGCATTGGAGAGAAGGTGGGGTGTTTGTATAAAACGTTGTGTACAATTCCATGAGATGAAAAATATTCAGTAACTTGTTTACATAGCATTTGTGTAGAGACTGTGATCTCATCCCAATAAAATGATGTATTAAATCTTCAGATTAATGACTGCCTACAGAGTAACAAAAAATAAAGAATTTAATGTACAGTAAATTCTCTCCCATACAAAGGTGTAGTCTGATGTTTTGTGTACAAACTTGCATCTCCAATTAACAGTATTTATTGAGGGTGACTTTGTATTGCACTAACATCTATTGCTATTACCTGTTGTGATAAATAAAGCCACTCATTTAAAAACTCAATTCCAAACACCACAGTTTATTACATATAAAGTAATGACTCTCGATATGGAAATGTGGGCATTTAAGCATCTACTGTGACAGTATTTCATTTGTGGACAAAAGTAGCTTTAAAGCAAGTATCTGGAAAATGTTTAGCACAAAGGTTTAAAATGGTCCTGCATGTGGCAGTACACCACCACGTGACTCGGAATCATTACAAGGGGGTGTGACCTAACAAATGAAATAAAATTTCCAAACTGTTTTCAGTTAACAATTTAACTCGTTCCAATTGCTAAAGGGGCGTATTTAAAATGTAAGTACAATAAGTAAAAAGCAGTGTACTTTTTAAGATTAAAGAAAGTACAAGGGATGTTAATTTTTTATCATGTTAAGAAAACATGATGGAATCAGGGCATTGAAAAAATGCTTACTAATTATTCAGATGGCTTCATCCCCAAATGGTCTAAGAGGACATTCATGGATAAGTATTTGGTTCTAGATAAATATTTTTACAAAATGTGCTCTCAAAGTCCCTACTGGAGTCCCGTCAGCTTGAGTCACGTCCTTTTCGAGTCAGACGATCCGAGCAGAGTTCCAGGATTGTGGAAAATGTGCATAGATCACAAAGGAATGGCTGTTCACTCCCAAAGGATTCCTGTTCAGTCCAATCACTTGATCTCCATCGAGGGGCTACTCTGTAGACTCTGCTGTGCAGGACAGGCCACCACGGAGTCTGGTCTGGTCAGCTTTAGCCTTCGGCCAGTTTTACCGCAAAATACACTCTCAAATTCCTAAAGTTAAGAAGTGATGGTTAATGTACTGAATTAATAGACATGAAAACTGCTATCTTCCAAAGCGCAAAAGGCTGAAATTAAAAGCTATGTAAATGACTTTAAAATACGCTGTTTTAAGGTGTCATTCATGAATATGGGTCATACTTCACAATGGGGTTTATGTAATAAACAGATTTGAACTTTTTTTTTCAAATAGCAGTTACACTGTACATGTACTTTTATTTAGTTTTTCCAATACTCAGAATGTCTGGCCACACTGTATTATTGTGGTAAAATATACCACAATAATGAATGTTCCAACCATTAACAGGCCCTAGCTATAAATCTGTAACCCCAGCATTTGAGAGAAGGTACAGTGTATATATTAAACGTTTCAGGCCGGGCGCGGTGGCTCATGCCTGTAATCCCAGCACTTTGGGAGGCTGAGGTGGGTGGATCACCTGAGGTCAGGAGTTCAAGACCAGACTGACCAACATAGTGAAACCCCGTCTCTACTAAAAATACAAAAATTAGCTGGGCGTGGTGGCGAGCACCTGTGATCCCAGCTACTTGGGAGGTGGAGGTAGGAGAATCTCTTGAGCCTGGGAGTTGGAGGTTGCAGTGAGCCGAGATCATGCCATTACACTCCAGCCTGGGCAACACGAGTGAAACTCTGTCTCAAAAAAATAAATTTTTAAAAAGTTTCAACCATTAGGCCGGGCACGGTGGCTCATGCCTGTAATCCCAGTACTTTGGGAGGCTGAGGCAGGCAGATCACCTGAGGTTGGGAGTTTGAGGCCAATCTGACTAGCATGGAGAAACCCTGTCTCTTACTAAAAATACAAAATTAGCCGGGTGTGGTGGCACATGCCTGTAGTCCCAGCTACTCGGGAGTCTGAGGCAGGAGAATCGCTTGAACCTGGGAGGCGGAGGCTGCGGTGAACCAAGATCACGCCATTGCCCTCCAGCCTGGGCAACAAGAGTGAAACTCCATCTCAAAAAAATAAACTTTGAAAAAGTTTCAACCATCAACAAGTCAGGGGCATCTACCCCCATCCCAGGGCGACTCCCTTGCCCTCTGCACTGCCACACATGGAGGGTTCTGAGGCCCGCACGGTGGAGGTACTGCTTGCTGAGATGGCTCTGTCCATGGGGAGACCCTGCCAGCAGGGTGGGGGTGGGGTGGACTTGCTCCTGTCACACCACCTGTCTTTTACAAAAGGCCTCAACCTCCCAAAGGAGAGACCGAGACGCAGAGAGAGGCGCAGGTGATGGCCCGATGACAGGCGCCCACCACCACGGGTATGCCGAGTGCAGAATGTGGAAACGTCTACAGGACAAATCATTCCCTTTCAACAAATGAGCGGTGAGGAAGAAAGGAAGGGGGAGCTATTATGGGATAAGATACATTTAAAAACTGTCAACCAAATGCGACGTCTGGACCCTGATTCAAATGAGCTGACTGCAGAGACACCTGTTGGCTCACGGGAGACTCTGCTCAGATTGGGGAAGGAGGCTCAGAGGTGGGTACTAAGGAACGAAGGCATTTGGGAAGCAGACTGATGGTGCGGTCGTTTTTAAACAGGCCTTTTCTTTCTAAAGATATATTTATGAATGAAATGATGTTTGGAATTGTTTTAAAATAATTCAGTGGGGAAGGGCGGGCGAGGGCATAGGTGAAACTAGCTGATGCCTGAAACTGAGTTAGAGGGACCTGGGAGTTCATTATTCTCTCCATTTTTGTGCACATTTGAAAATTTCCGTTGTTTAAAACATAGCATTCTACACGATTAAATCCAGGTTTATATATAGTTTATTGCGGTATTAAAATATAGAACAAAATTTGCCTTTTGAGCACACGTCAGTGAACAGTGGAGCAGTGTGAAGTCCATTCACGATGCTGTGCAGCCGCCACCACCACCGTTTCATCACCGCAAGCAGCAGCTCCACACCCACTGAACACTGACTCCACACCCGCTCCGGCCCCCAGCCCCCGGCACGTACCATTCCGCTTTCTGTCTCTATGAATCTGACGGCTCCAGGTGCCTCGTTTACGGAATTCTGCAGGGTTTGCCCTTTTGTGACTGGCTTATTTCACTCAGCATGTCCTCAAGGGCCATCCACGCGGGAGCCTGGGTCAGAATGTCATTCCTTGTCATGGCTGAATAAGGTTCTGTTGTGGGTAAACATCTGTTTACTCGTTTGTCTGTTGGAGCCCACTTGAGTCAGTTTCTGCCTTTTGGCCGCTGTGAAAGGTGCTGCTATGAATATTCCTAGAAAAGCATCCATTTGGGTCCCTGTTTCACCTTTCTGGGGTTTATGCTTCTCTGGTGATTCTGTTTAACCTTCTGAGGAGCTGTCATACCGTTTTCCACAGCGGTGGCACCATTCGCACCCCCATCGGCAACGCACGGGGATTCCGACTTTCCCACATCCTTGCCAACACTTGCTATTTTGTTTTTTTTTTGTTTTGGTTTGTTTTTCTAATAGCCATACTAATATGTGTGAAGCAGTATTTCATTGGGTCTTGATTTGTATTTCCCTAACGACTAACAGCTTGGCGCATCTTTCACGGGCTTATTGGCCATCTGTGTATCTTCTCTGGCGAAACGTCTATTCAAGTGCTTTGCCCATTTTTGAGTTGTCTTTTTTTTGGACAGGGTCTTGCTCTGTCTCTCAGGCTGGAATGCAGTGGCACAATCAAGGCTCACTGCAGGCTCAGCCTCCCGAGTAGCTGGGACTACAGGTGCGTGTCATCACGTCCACCTTTTAAATTTTTTTTTTTTTTTTTTTTGAGATTTACCCAGGTTAGAGTGCAATGCCATGATCTCGGCTCACTGTAACTTCCGCCTCCCCTCGTTCAAGTGATTCTCCTGCCTCAGCCTCCTGAGTAGCTGGGATTACAGGCACCCGCCACCACCAGCTAATTTTTACATTTTTAGTAGAGACGGGGTTTCACCATGTTGGCCAGTCTGGTCTCGAACTCCTGACCTCAGGTGATCCACTCACCTCAGCCCCCCAAAGTGCTGGGATTACAGGCGGGAGCCACGGTGCCCAGCCTGTGTAGTCTCTTTGCTGATGAGTTGTGGTAAGTTTGTACTGAATTCAAGTCCAGAGGACGTAAGAGGCATGCTGCCAAGGATTTAACTTCCAAACCGTCTGGAGTGGCTGTTAACATTCCACCCATCCACTTATAAGCAACTTCCCAACCAAGCAAGCTGCCATTTCCAACTACTGCGTACACTCAGAATCTACGCCTGTATATATACTCATTTCTTCCCAATTTTTCTTTTTTTGAGATGGAATCTCGCTCTTGTCACCCCGACGGGGGTGCAATGGCACAATCTCGGCTCACTGCAACCTTTGCCTCCTGGGTTCAAGTGATTCTCCCACCTCAGCCTCCTGAGTAGCTGGGATTACAGGTATGTGCCACCACGCCTGGCTAATTTTTGTATTTTTAGTAGAGATGGGGTTTCAATATGTTGGCCAGGCTGGTCTCGAACTCCTGACCTCAGGTGATCCACCCACCTCGGCCTCCCAAAGTGCTGGGATTACAGGTGTGAGCTACCACACCTGGTTTCTTCCCAAATTTTAAAAGGTTTTAGGATGCAATTTAAGATGACCCCACATTTTGATAATTTCCTACATTCTGATACCTAAAGCCTACATACGAAAAACACTGGCAGGGTGCGGTGGCTCACACCTGTAATCCCAGCACTTTGGGAGGCCGAGGCAGGTGGATCACGAGGTCAAGAGATCAAGACCATCCTGGCTAACACGGTGAAACCCCGTCTCTACTAAAAATACAAAAAATTAGCCGGGTGTGGTGGCGGGCACCTGTAGTCCCAGCTACTCAGGAGGCTGAGGCAGGAGAATGGCGTGAACCCGGGAGGTGGAGCTGGCAGTGAGCCGAGATTGCGCCACTCACTCTAACCTGGGCGACAGAACAAGACTCCATCTCAAAAAAAAAAAAAAAAAAAAAAAAAAGCCTGTATTTGGTAAGATAGAATTCACCTTTTAGGATAATTAAATGAAAGTCAGAGCCCAGGCCGGCTCCACCAAAGTTGGACCCTCGGAGATGGTCTCAGACTGCCAGGGCATCACCCCTTCAGCGACCCCCGCTGACGATGGCAGTGTTCCGCGACGAGGTGGAAATCGAGGACTTCCGATATGACGAGGACTCGGAGACGTATTTCTGTCCCTGCCCATGTGGAGAGAACTTTGCCATCACCAAAGAAGATCTGGAGAACGGGGAAGGCGTGGCAACGTGTCCTAGCTGCTCTCTCCTTACAAAAGTGACTTATGACAACGATCAGTCTGCGTGTGGAGAACCGGTCCCAGCCCCTTCAGTCAACAAAGAATTAAGTGCTGACGAAGCCTTCAGGAATCCGAATCCTGGAAATGAGCCCAGATAGAAATTTCAAATGCAAAGCTTCCGGCTTCGTTTGTGATCTGCTGTTCTGTAGGAGTGTCGTGGATTCTTTCCATCGACTCTGCTGATTTCATCTGCAGGAGGCAAGTCCATAACTTGACGTATCTGGATTTTGTGCTTAGAACCTTAAATTGGAATCATTCTTAATTATCCATCTAAATTTAAAAGAAGATAATTTCAAAAAAAAGAAAGGAAGAAGAAAATAATCATTCTCAGACATAACCAGGCACTGGCGAGATCTCAGGTCTTTTCACATAGTGATGAGGCTAGCCCCAGCGTCTGCCTTCACTGTGGACAGTTGGGCAGAGGCAGGGTTAAGCTGTGGTTCCATCTGGACCCTTGCAGGGCCCACCCACAACCCGTCTCCTGGGAGTTGGGGCAGCTGTGAAAGAGAGGAACAGATCCCTTTAGTCCCCCTCAACCGAGCCCAGGCCAAAGACATAGTACTGATGTCACTGCACTCTCAGTCAGCATCTATTTGCAACAGAACATATGTGAAATAGTCGAGTTTTAAAGACATTTTTATAACATCAAAACATATTGAGATGATAACGTACCAAAGTAGATACCCATATTAGATTTGTGAATATGAGAAGAATGACAATAAGACAGGCGTGGTGGTGATGGGTGCCTATAGTCCTAGTACTCAGGAGGTTGAGGCAGGAGGATCACCTGAGCCCGAGGGGACACGGTTGCAATAAACTGTGGCCGCACCGCACTCCAGCCTGGGTGACAGAATGAGAGCCCCTCGCTAAAAATAAACAAAAGAGAGAGAGAGAAAAAGAAAGAAAAAGAAAAAGAATAATACCAACAATAAAAAAAATTTCTTGGTAGGAAAAAAGAAATAGTTCTAACTATATGTCAGGAAAATCTACCAGGAAGTTATTAACAGGAAGAAAGCGGCCGGGCCTTTGGGAGGCCGAGGCGGGCGGATCACCTGAGGTCAGGAGTTTGAGACCAGCCTGACCAACATGGAGAAACCCTGTCTCTAATAAAAATACAAAATTAGCTGGGCGTGGTGGCGCATGCCCATAACCCCAGCTACTCGGGAGGCTGAAGCAGGAGAATTGCTTGAACCCGGGAGGCAGAGGCTGCAGTGAGCCAAGATCGCGCCATTGCACGGCAGCCTGGGCAACAAGAGCGAAACTCCATCTCAAAAAAAAAAAAAGAAAAGAAAAAGAGAAATTGCAAGCTACTTAGAGAAACAATGAAAGCATTGCGTCCTAACCTGTGAAATGTTTCAAAAACACACCAGGACAAATTGACTATAATGCATTGATTAGAAAACAAGATAGATGAAATAAACTTTCAACCCAAGATGCCAGAATAAAATTAAAGAAGGAAATAGAAGAAATAAGGTTTTTGGATAATAAAGATAAAAGCAAAACAGGACGGAGAAAGCACTACCACTGACCCCACGTGAAAAACCGCAAAAGTGAATGACTGAGCCCCAGAAAGACTCCAGCACAGCCCAGGCCAGAGGGGTAAAGCGGACCAAGGAGCTCAGGTGGCCAGAGCTAAGGAGACATAAACTCATGAGGTCCAAGAGAATGGCTTTTCTTTTTCAAGATGCTTTATTTTTAAAACAGGTCACAACACAGCGTTCGGCTCATTCTGCCACGAACAAGTGACAAAGGCTTGCTCTGCAGCCGAGAGGCCCTCCAGTGGCGTGTTCAAAAACAGAATGAAAATCTGAATGTAGGCCGGGCGTGGTGGCTCACGCTGGTAATCCCAGCACTGTGGGAGGCCAAGGCGGGCGGATCACCTGAGGTCAGGAGTTCCAGACCAGCCTGGCCAATATGGCAAAACCCTGTCTATACTAAGAATACAAAAATTAGCTGGGCATGGTAGCGTGACTAAACAGCATGGGAGGCCACGGTCACAGGCTGCTGGGAATGGATCCAAGAGAGGATGCAGTGGCTTAAAAGGTACAGACAAGCGCCGGGCAGCCAAGGAGAGCAGGGAAATGGGCGGTTGCCAGTATAGGACACGAGGTCCAGGGAGTTCTCACAGGAGGATCATGAGAGAAGTCACAGTGTGTCCGCAGGAAAGGAGGACAGAAGGGACAGGCCAGTCCGAGTCTGCAGCAGGGCCTGACGCCAGACAGGATGTGAGGGACAGCGACACCAGGGCCTGATGCAGACGGCAGGGAGACACGAAGTGGGATTCAGCCACCTGCTGGTGTGAAGAAGGGAGGGACAGACACCACAAGGGAGGCCCCAGGTGTGGCCGGCGCCTTCAGGGCCCCCAGTGTGCAGAGGCATCTCACAACTACACACAACCAGCGTCCCAGATGCCATCCCAACTGGGGAAAAAGTTGTAGTGGGCACTATCGCAACAGCAGGCAAAATGTGAGTAACAGTCTTGCACCAATGTTAAATATCCTCATTTTCATCGTTATGGATATTAAAAAGTAAACACGGGCTGGGCGCGGTGGCTCAAGCCTGTAATCCCAGCACTTTGGGAGGCCCAGACGGGCAGATCACGAGGTCAGGAGATCGAGACCATCCTGGCTAACACGGTGAAACCCCATCTCTACTAAAAAAATACAAAAAACTAGCCGGGCGAGGTGGCGGGCGCCTGTAGTCCCAGGTACTCAGGAGGCTGAGGCAGGAGAATGGCGTGAACCCGGGAGGCGGAGCTTGCAGTGCGCTGAGATCCGGCCACTGCACTCCAGCCTGGGTGAGAGAGCGAGACTCCGTCTCAAAAAAAAAAAAAAAAGTAAACACGGGGGCCGGGCCTGGGCGCGGTGGCTCAAGCCTGTAATCCCAGCACTTTGGGAGGCCGAGGCAGGCGGATCACCTGAAGTCAGGAGTTCGAGACCAGCCTGGTCAACATGGGGAAACCCTGTCTCTAATAAAAATACAAAAATTAGCAGGGCATGGTGGCATGCATTTGTAATCCCAGTTACTCGGGAGGCTGAGGCAGGAGAATCACTTGAACCCAAGAAGCAGAGGTTCCAGTGAGCCAGGATCACACCATTGCACTCCAGACTGGGTGGCAAGAGCGAGACTCCATCTCAAACAAAAAAAATTAAAAACTAGGCCAGGTGTGGTGGCTCACGCCTGTAATCCCAGCACTTTGGGAGGCTGAGATAGGTGGATCACCCGAGGTCAGGAGTTTGAGACCAGCCTGCCAACATGGTGAAACCCTGTCTCTACTAAAAATACAAAAATTAACTGGGCGTGGTAGCGCGTGTTTGTAATCCCAGCTACTCGGGAGGCTGAGGCAGGAGAATCACTTTAACCTAGGAGGCGGAGGTTGCAGTGAGCCGATATCACGCCATTGCACTCCAAAGTGGGTGACAAGAGCGAGACTCCATCTCAAACAAACAAAAAAAGTAAACCGAGTGTGGTGGTTCATGCCTGTAATCCCAGCACTTTGGGAGGCTGAGACAGGCAGATCACCTGAGGTCAGGAGTTCCAAACCAGCCTGGTCAACATGGTGAAACCCCGTCTCCACTAAATACAAAAATTAGCTGGGCGTGGTGGCTCAACTGCAATCCCAGCACTTTGGGAGGCTAAGGTGGGTGGATCACTTGAGGTCAGCAGTTTGAGACCAGCCTGGCCAACATGGTGAAACCCCATCTCTACTAAAAATACAAAAATTAGCCGGGGGTGGTGGTGCACGCCTATAGTACTACCTACTCGAGAGGCTGAGGCAGAATTGCTTGAACCCGGGAGGCAGAGGTTGCAGTGAGCTGAGATCGCACCACTGCACTCCAGCCTGGGCAACAGAGCAAGACTCCGTCTCAAAAAAACAAAAACAAAAACAAAAACACACGGGTGTACTTAGGTATAAAGAAGCATGGTGTCTGCAACTTACTATCAAACGGATCCCAAAGATATTGGCGGGAAACTGGGACTGGCAGGGAGAATGGAGCAAACCTGGACAGGCCTACAAAGAGCTCTTTGTACTGTTCTTGCAATTTTTCTGTAAGTTCGAAATTACACCAAAATTTAAAACTACCAAAAGTAAATAGAGCCATCTAAACCCAGAATGTGGGGCACTCTCTAGATAACTGAACTGATCTCTTCAAAACCTCAATGCCATAGTTAATAACTGTGGGTGGGATTCTTGCAGCTCAAAGAGCTTGAAAACCGTCATCAAATGCAGTGTATAATCCATGGCTGGGTGCTGGACTGTGGGAAAAAAACAGCTATGAAAGTCATTTTTAGAATATTTTGGCTGGGTGTGGTGGCTCATGCCTATAATCCCAGCACTTTGGGAGGCCAGCCTGGGCAACATAGCAAGACCCTATTGCTACAAAAACTTAAAACATTGGTCAGGCATGGTAGCTCATGCTTGTAATCCCAGCACTTTGGGAGGCTGAGGCAGGAGGATCACTTGGGCCCAGAAGTATGAGACCAGCCTGTGAAACATGTCAAAACCCCATCCCTACAAAAATAAAATTAGCTGGGCATGATGGCACACACCTGTAGTCTAGCTACTTAGGAGGCTGAGGCAGGAGGACTGCTTGAATCTAGGAGGCAGAGGCTGCAGTGAGCCATAATCATGCTACTGAACTCCAGTCTGGGAGACAGCGAGACCCTGTCTCAAAAAAATAAAATAAACATTAAAATGAAAAAAATTGGGCACATATGGTGGTAATAAAAGAACATTTTGGACAGATCTGAACACAGTCTGTGCATGGGAGGATATGAAAGCGACCTGCTATCATCTTGGTGAGGCATGATAGTGGTGTTGGGGTTCCGTGGAAGGCCTGTCTTTCAAAGATTTATGTAGAAATATTGAGAGATGAAGGTTCGTGTCTATAATTGTCTTTGAAATTGTGCGTGTGTACAAAGCAAATATAGTACATGTTCACTGCAGAGATTGAAGGATAAGCGTACAGATGATCACTGCACTTCCTATGTTCACTAGAAAACTAACAGGAAGTGAATCACTGATGGCTGACGCCGCCCTGCCCTCACCCCTACTTGTCTATCCCCTGCCTCCCGATGTCCCCACCTGATGCCTCCAGAATGCCGAGATCCTGCTTCTCCGAGTCTTCCCTCCCAGTAAACAGCCCCATCCACCCAGTCACTGAAGCCAAATCCTGACGCCTTTTTCCCATCACACCTCCCAACTGGTACCGCCACAAACACAAGAAGCCTCGTGCCTTTCCTCCTCCCCAGCGCCGCCCCCTGGCAGCCACTGCCCGGCCACCCACATCTCCCGGCTGCTGCAGACTCCTGGTTTCCACTCTTACCCCAGTCCAACACCTACTTCCCAGCATCCGGTGCCCCCAGCAGTGGGGTGACGTGGGTCAGGTCATGTCACTTGCTGCCAGAAGACTGCCAAGGCCCCCAGCCCTCAGGACTTGCGGTCCCCCAGGTCCCAGCCTGCCCCAGGGCCCTGCCCAGCAACGCTGGCTGGCAGACAGGCACTCCTCAGACCCTGCTGCTCCCAGGTCCCGGCTGCCAGCTCCCTGTCATCATTGGGCCTTGGTTGGGAGCCTCCCTCAACCACCCAATCCAAAGCAGCGCCCCAGTCAGGCTGGCTCAGAGCAGCATCCTCCATCCGCAAGGCCCTGCTCCCACTGTCTTCACGTTTACTCATCCCCCACCTCCCTCCATGCCAGACATGCCTCTGTCTTGCCCAGGGTACCCCAGCATCGTCAGCAGTGCCTGGTCACACTGGAAAAGACTTGCTGAGTGAAATGTATACCAAATAATATACAGAAATCACTTAAAACTCTCATGTATGATGTCTTTAAGGACAAAATACGCACGCAAGTAAAAGGGGGAAGCCACTAAGGAAATAATTAAGAACCCATGTGTTTTGGCTTTTTAGGTTCTAATTCTCCGAAAAAATTGTGAATTGACTTGACCTCAGCCTATTTCTTGGTGGGTCTAATAATGTGACCCAGAAATAATCAGGTTCAATGTAATTACATTTCAGAAATATTCAGCAAACAGAATGTATATAAAATATCATATCCATAAACATCTGGTCTACTTAATCTTTGACTGTACGTACAATTAACATTTTTTAATTTCAAAAATTATAAATGTCTTTGTCTTACTTGAGTAAATTAGATCAATAATGATTTGCTAATAGATACACAAAACCAAAACATTAAAGCATTTTTAAAACACAAAAGCTTTATTTTATCAAAACAAATCAACAGTCTTCCTCTAACAACAATTTTCAAGAGTAACTGCATTGTAAGTAACCATAAATGATCCAATTAGAATACATTTAACATAGTATCGCTATAGAACGCAATTAAATGCATAATGAAAATAAAGAACCTAAATTATACAACTCACAAGATGTAAATGTCATGTGGACATAAAAAAGGGACAGGGACAAGACAAACTATTGCCTGGCGCTGAAGAGAAGAGCCCTCACTCAACATAGCCCAGCTAGCTGCGGGGGACCTCTCTCCAGCCCCACCACAACACAGACACAGAAGCCCTTCTTTTTTTTTCTTTGAGACGGAGTCTCGCTCTATCGCCCAGGCTGGAGTGCAGTGGCCGGATCTCAGCTCACTGCAAGCTCTGCCTCCCAGGTTTACGCCATTCTCCTGCCCCAGCCTCCGGAGTAGCTGGGACTACAGGCGCCCGCCACCTCGCCCGGCTCGTTTTTTGTATTTTTTAGTAGAGACGGGGCTTCACGGTGTTAGCCAGGATGGTCTCGATCTCCTGACCTCGTGATCCACCCGTCTCGGCCTCCCAAAGTGCTGGGATTACAGGCTTGAGCCACCGCGCCCGGCCTTAGTTTTTTGTATTCTTTAGTGGAGACGGGGTTTCACCGTATTAGCCAGGGTGGTCTCGATCTCCTGACCTTGTGATCCGCCCGTCTCGGCCTCCCAAAGTGCTGGGATTACAGGCTTGAGCCACTGCGCCCGGCCGGAAGCCCTTCTTTTGAGATGGAGCCTCGCTCTGTCACCCAGGCTGGAGTGCAGTGGCGCTATTTTGGCTCACTGCAACCTCCACCTCCCCGGTTCAATTCTCCTGCCTCAGCCTCCTGAGTAGCTAGGACTACAGGCACATGCCACCACGCCCAGCTAATTTTTGTATTTTTAGTAAAGACGGGGGTCTCATCACGTTGGCCAAGCCGGTCTCCAACTCCTGGCCTCAAATGATCCACCCGCCTCAGCCTCCCAGAGTGCTGGGATCACAGCATGAGTCACTGCACCAGGCCTGGGAGCCCTTCTTGAAAGGGGTCCTTGTTTGTTGCAGCAACCTTAGCTCGTTCTCTAGTCAATTCCTGCCTGGGTCAACAGCAGCAATTCCCCCACAGCTTGGACCAGGTACAAAGTCAGGGCCCTGTGGATCTATCTCACTAAGGTCTGCTCACTCCTGGAGGGCCAAAGAGCCACTCACCCTGGCCACTGCAACGCTGAGGCCGGGACCTGGAACTCGGGTCCCCCCAAGGCAGGGCCCAGAACCAGCCCTGTGACTGACACCGTCTTCCTTTTGGGCCACTGAGGGGCTGACTGAACTCCCACATTCAAACCACACGTCCAGTTCCAGCCAACCATGGTGGCTTGCTGCAGGCCACTGCCATGACCACACAGACAGGATCATGGCAAGGTGGCTGTCCTGAGAGACTGGATATGCTGGCGCTAACACGCTGGTTCCTCCCTAGTCACCCAGTCCACAGAAATATAGTCACCCAGTCCACAGAAGCACAGTCACCCTGTCCACAGAAGTACAGTCACCCAGTCCACAGAAGTATAATCACCCTGTCCACAGAAGTATAATCACCCTGTCCACAGAAGTATAGTCACCCTGTCCACAGAAGTATAGTCACCCTGTCCACAGAAGTATAGTCACCCAGTCCACAGAAGTATAGTCACCCAGTCCACAGAAGTATAGTCACCCAGTCCACAGAAGTATAGTCACCCTGTCCACAGAAGTATAGTCACCCAGTCCACAGAAGTATAGTCACCCGGTCCGGAGAAGTATAATCACCCAGTCCACAGAGGTATAGTCACCCGGTCCGGAGAAGTATAATCACCCAGTCCACAGAGGTATAGTCACCCGGTCCGGAGAAGTATAATCACCCAGTCCACAGAGGTATAGTCACCCGGTCCGGAGAAGTATAATCACCCAGTCCACAGAGGTATAGTCACCCGGTCCGGAGAAGTATAATCACCCAGTCCACAGAGGTATAGTCACCCGGTCCGGAGAAGTACACTCACCCAGTCCACAGAAGTATAGTCACCCTGTCCACAGAAGTATAGTCACCCTGTCCACAGAAGTATAGTCACCCTGTCCACAGAAGTATAGTCACCCAGTCCACAGAAGTATAATCACCCTGTCCACAGAAGTACACTCACCCAGTCCACAGAAGTATAGTCACCCTGTCCACAGAAGTATAATCACCCTGTCCACAGAAGTATAGTCACCCAGTCCACAGAAGTATAGTCACCCGGTCCGGAGAAGTATAGTCACCCAGTCCACAGAGGTATAGTCACCCAGTCCACAGAGGTATAGTCACCCGGTCCGGAGAAGTATATTTCTTACTAACCTGCTGGGCATATTTGAAGTCCGTATCAGACTGTTTGTCACTTACCTGCATTTTGTTTCTCTTTCTTTTTTAGGGTGGGTGGGGGTGGGGCAGGGTCTTGCCCTGTTGCCCAGGCTGGAGTGCAGTGGTATGATCTCAGCTCACTGCAGCCTCCACCTCCCTGGCTCAATCGATCCTCCCTCCTCAGCCCC